>NW_026639769.1:1928866-2571822 GCF_028554395.1 Pezoporus wallicus | reverse complement strand
CTACGGTGAGTTGTGGAAGAAGGTACATTTTGCTTATGAACACTTTAGGAAACCAATATATTACTTATATTTAACTTTTTTTTTTCAGATTTGTTTATGAAACTGAACACTTCAATGGCGTAGCTGAACTGTTGGAAATTTTAGGAAGGTAAATGAGTGTTTATTTGTTACCTATCTCGAACTTCCCTTCTGGACACATCAGAATAGCGTCAGATTTGGAAAAAGTGTAACTATAAGCCCTGATTCTGAAAACAGATGTGCGCACATGCTCATATTTATGCCCATGTGCAAATCTCTGTCATGTCTTTGCCAAGAATATATAACTGGATGCAAGTTAGAGCCAAAAGTGTAGGATTGACTTTCTGTATGTGTTAAATTTTGTGCACTTCATCCTTACATGCTGTAGAAATAATTACGTTATCTTGAGCACACTAACAGTGCTAATATTTTAAGGAAATCTACTTTTCTAAGTTAATTGCTCCAGAACATCTTGCTTATATGGATTTACAGACCACATAGACAAGGTCTTATCTGTTTGGCAACAGGTTTGTGCAGTTGTTTATATGATTATTCCTAAGTCAGAGCTGAATTGCTACCTAGATATGTACTGCACTGCTAATATAAAGCAGGATGAAAGTCAGCACCTGTTTCCAAATGGGATGAGCCTGCTATTTGTAAACAGGTGCTGACTGTTAAATTATTTTAATCTAGGAAGCGCTTGTTCAGACTTCAAGAATGTTTTCTGTGATGATAACACTAACAAGTATTTCTATTCTAATTTCCAGTATTATCAATGGGTTTGCTTTACCTCTTAAGGCAGAGCATAAACAGTTTCTGGTGAAGGTGCTGATCCCTTTACATACTGTCAGGAGTTTATCACTCTTCCATGCACAGGTAGAAATTAATACAAATATTTTCTGCTCAGTGGGGTGATACAGGAAGATACTTTTTTTTAAGGTTGCATTGGAAATTTAATTGCATGTTAAATGGAAGATGGGGGAAAGTTTTGAAATGTAGAAAAAAATGTGTTGTTTTTTTTTTCTTTTCCTTTAATGTCCTTTGTATTATAAATGTCTTCCTTCTGATTAGATAATTAAAAGTATAACAGAAATTGGTTCTATTTTGGGGATTTTGTTTAGTAAACTCTTTAGATTTCTCTTTGATACTTTCTCATTCTCACAAGTTTGCGTTTTCCATTCCTCTCCCAAGAGGATATTTGGGTTTCCTTAGTCTTGTGCTGTCAAGGCTCTTCTTCACCCTGGCAACTTTCTGAATACCAATACCCACATTTTTGCATAATCTTTAACATTCTCTCTCACATATTTCTCAATACTGTATTTATGCTCTCATGTATCTTTTTATACATCTAGCTTTCATGATGTAATTTTTCCTCTGATAAGTGATACCTATTGCCTTTTTCTCCAATTTTCAGGTAGTGCTGATAAAGCTGTACTTTCTAAATAGTTATTCCAGTTTTTAGCTGTCTCAGCTCATCTTGCCAAGAGTTTTCATGATTTTGCTGATGTATAAAATGTGTAAAAAGACACAATTTCAGAGAGTAACAGAAGCTTTTAAACATTGGTTGTATGACTGTATTTAGAATTCTAAGTTGCTCTGATTGTTCTATATGCTACTTTGTCACCTTTATTTATTTTTTTTTGTAATGTGTTCTGTTGTTTCTTTTGAACTGCTCTTTGGGTGGATTTGCACAGTGCAAACCATGCATCTCAGTTTAAAATTGGATGTAGTTGGAGAAAGCTATTGTAGCATCTTGTCTTGAGTCCCTCTTTTAAAAATAACGGTTTTGTTGTGCTTTCTTTATAGAAATGTTCTAACTTCATTTTCTTAAATCTTTACTGCTTCACAGCTGGCGTATTGCATAGTACAGTTTCTGGAAAAAGACCCTTCACTCACAGAACCAGTAAATATTTCTTTCATACTTTTTTTTTTTTTTAAATCATAAATGGCTAACCCTGTTGAGAGGAAAGGAAAAGAAAAAAATCTAACTTTTTTCCCTTTAATTTAGGTCATTAGAGGTTTAATGAAATTCTGGCCTAAAACCTGCAGTCAGAAAGAGGTAAGTGATATTATAGTATTACATAATCATAGAATAGTTAGGGTTGGAAAGAACCTTAAGATCATCTAGTTCCAGCCCCCCCCGCCATAGGCAGGGACACCTCACACTAAACCATGTCACCCAAGGCTCTGTCCAACCTGGACTTGAACACCGCCAGGGGTGGAGCATTCACAACTTCCTTGGGCAACCCATTCCAGTGCCTCACCACCCTTAACAAAAGGGTTAAGGGTGTGTATTATTTGTATTAACAAAACACAACTATTATTTTGTTCTACAATATAATAGGCAGGCAATCTTTAGATATTTCCAGGTAGATAGCACATGCTGTGGTGGATCCTGGTATTAATTCTTGTAGCTGATTTTCCCTACTTGAATTATGGGTGGTTTTTTTGCCAGTTTTAACTGTGAAAAGTTTGATAACCATGTTTGACTATTCACTGGTTCTTCTGCAGAGATTTTCTTTTTGTTTCAGAAGAAGAACCTAAAGTTGAGGATAGACTGGTAAATTCTGTTAGATTTGGAATTGTTTATATGTGAGGGTAGTATTTTTCCAGGGAGGATTAAAGATATTTTATTGTCTAGCATTTACCTAGTAAACATGTAAAAGGTGCAGTTAGATCTTTATATTTTTGTTTCAAATCCTTGATGCAAATCTGAGATTCCCTAATGAGATGCTGTGCCACAATGAAACCGTTATTTTGAACACTGCTTCTGAAACTGAGGTGAAATTAAGATACTATCCTTGCTTCACGAAGTTAAAGCCTTGACTAAATTCTTTGACTGTATTAGGCTAGGTTTTCAGCATGGATATACTGGTGCAATTCTGAATTTTGTTGTAAAGGACTACTTTAAATACAGTATTTGCACACACTGGTCCTCATTCTTTTATGAGACTGAATCTAGAAGTTGTTAAAGGTAGAACTGATCATGTTTTTTGAGAGAGGGTCTTTCTAAGCTAGTGTGGCCTCCATTTCTCCCTGAAGTAGAATTTGAGAGTTATCAGCATTTTGCTGATCAAGATGATTCAAATGTTTTATATTCAATTCTTTCTTCCTTGTCTTTAGGTCATGTTCCTTGGAGAGCTGGAGGAAATCTTGGATGTAATCGAACCATCACAATTTGTCAAAATCCAGGAACCCTTGTTTAAACAAATTGCCAAGTGTGTCTCTAGCCCTCATTTTCAGGTCAGTTGCAGAGGTTATTGTTTGTATAGAATGTATTGTCTCAGTATCAAACATAACACCCCTCCAAATGTATATATAATTTCATGTTACATTGTTTTAAATACTTGTCTTCTGGATCTCTATGGAAAAGGTTATGTTGCAGTGGAAGTTTAGTTCTGAGCTCCATGAATAACTTGTTAGATACATCTGGGGTTACAGCACAGAACTTGCTGTTCTGAGCCATATAAGGCCTTTAGTTGTATCCAGGCAGGCTTTGAGCCCTTCTGACTGTAGGTGATGTGTACTCACCATATGGCCTTGGGTTTGATAGACCATGTAGGATGTATTTGCTCCTTTTTAACGCAGTATTGTGCACCATTCTTGTTTTCCTATTTACCTCCTTCTGTAAGGAGATGTCTGGTTAGAGATGGTATTACCCATAGCCTGTTCACATTGCATAGCAGAAAGGAGGGGAATGAATAGGATTTAAATTGAATCATATGTGAAGGAGGTAGGATGTATGACCTGTAGTGCCTTCATATTAAGCTAGGTGACCTGTCCTGTCTCAGAGGCAGATATGTCTGTTCTTGGACTACATTTGTATTTAGCATACTTTAGATCAGTGTTTTCCCTCCTAAGACAACCCTTACACACCCCCCCCAGCTCCTCCCCAACGTGATTATTATCATTGGCACCTTACTCACATTTAAGAGCTCTCCTCCCTCATGGAGCTCAGCTACTGGACCTTTCCCTTCTCCTTCCCCTGGTATCCCAGCACAGCTCTCTTCCTTCTGACTGCAGTCACAGGATTGAGGGAAAGGGGTGATGGGAAGTCTGTCTGCTCTCCCTTCCCCTCCACAGCTGCAGCATTAATGTACTATCTGCACCTGGTCCTCAGTGAGTAGCAACATACCATACTCAGGGGAAACGGAGAGTGGATGCTGGGTGATTTGAATTAGAGGATAAAAACTTAATTCCATTAATGCATGTTATGCTACTGATTAAAGTAGAGTTTTCATTCCAAAGTTAATGATTCCTGTTAAAACATCTTCACAAAATTTCTGTGATTTATTTTTCCTTGAGAAAATTGCAAAATTACAGCTATCTGAATTCCTGTTAATATTTATTCCTTTGACTCAAAGGTGGCCGAAAGAGCGCTATATTATTGGAATAATGAATACATCATGAGTTTGATAGAGGAGAATTCAAATGTTATACTTCCCATCATGTTTTCCAGCCTTTATAGGATTTCTAAAGAGCACTGGAATCCGTAAGTTTTTTGCCATTATACTTTATCTTACCATTTGATATGCTGCTGATAAACTTGGGGATTGTCTGCTGGAGAACATCGGAACAGGAGGGATCGAGATTCAAAGCTGGCATAAACAGGTGCAACTCTGTTAATGCCAGGATAAATTAGTCTTTACTTGAGTTTATCTCAAAATTATTTTAATTAGCTGGTATGTGTACAAAAATCAGTACCTTGTGAGATAAAAATAGACTTTGCCACAAGTTGGAAAAAAGAGAAATTAGATGTTAGGTTGTTATTGAAGAAAAAGTGTTGCTCATCAAGCATTTCTCCTACACAGTTTTGTATAAACTGGTTAACATCTTAAGCCTGATTGTAGCTTGTCTAGAAGAATGTTGCTTGGCATTAACAAAGCTTTGTGGCTGTATCGTGGATGATACTGACACCTGTGGTAGACCTCTGGTACTGGGATTTTTATAAACGTCTTATGAAGCATATAGTCATTGGGCTGGGTTGTTTTTTTCTGAATTGATTTAAACACAGCTGGTCTCTGTTACACACAATAATAGAGCAGTTGATCTGTATTGATACCCTCTTAATTTGGCATTTTTATTTTTAAACTGAACAACCTAGTAAAAAGTATTTTAATGAAAAATACTATTATACTGAGATGCCATGTATTCTATAGTTGAGAAGTTTTCTGAAGTCAAGATGGCTACCATTTAATAAACCCAGTATTTTTAATGAGCTATGCTATGTTCAAGTCCCAGTTGCTGTAAGACCTTACTGTAAAGGATTTGTAAAATATTTCCTCTTCTCAAACATTAGTCTTTTTGTTCTGGACCTCTCCAAACTCTCAAATTTGTGAGACTGAATGATGAATCTAATGCTACTGGAAAGCTTTAAATAATGCTGATCACAAAAGGACGCTTCTCATGGCATTACTGTATCACCGTTCTCCAACCTGCCTGTGCTCCTGCCCAACCCTTTATACTGAGCACTGGGATGCTTCTGGTAATGAGAATATTGCAGTTATCCCAGTTTGCAGAGTTTTTCATACCTCCAGGAATTTTGTACCTTTGACACACAAGTCAGGTTAAGATAAATGTAAAATAAAGAAGGTGTTTAAAGAATTTTTATATTTGTAACATCATTTTTAAATGTACACAACAAAAATGAAAGTTTATGGAAAGAAGTGAATGATATACAGGGTGCAAAGGAAATGGCACAGAATCTGCCTGCCTTATAGGTTAGTTACAAAGGTTCCCAGCACCTGTAATGGTGATTCACTGTCTCCTGGCTAATTCAGCTTCTTCTAAGCTGTTTCTTAAGCAGCCCCATGTCTGAATAGTAGTGGATCAGAACTAGGATCTCTTGATTGATAATCTATTCGAAATTCTTCAAAAGGTTTTTAGATTTTTCTCTTTCCGTTCACCCTTTTCAGTTGCTTCATTGTTTCTTTATTTCCAATTCTGCCAGAAAGAAGTTTTGACCTCTAGATAATCAGATGATTGGCAGATCCATCTTAATTTAGTAATTCTAGTATATTTTAGGATAGTTATCCAGTCAAATGATATAAAAGCCTAAAATGTATCTCTCTTTTTGGAACCTTTGTGGGACAGAATGCCTTTGAAGCCTTTATGAAATTATGATTACACATCATTTCTTCTTGTGTGAACATATCATACCTGTTATGTTTTATGCAATTAAGCAACTTGAATTCAAATAAGCAGCAGTGTACTGGCTCTTGGGTAGGGTCAGTAACAGCAATATGCAAAGTAGGCAGAGGTTATCTAGAGACAGATATATAGATATGATACATACATTTTTTTTATATATCTATGAAAAAATGTATATGTGTATTTATGTATAAACACATACTTTTACACAGGTACTGCAAGGATCTGTGGTTTTGGGTTTTTTTAAGAGTTTTTTGCAGTATCAATATCAAAAGGAATATGAAATGTATGAGTACAAGGAAATCACGCTTGAAACACAGCTTTATTTTGCATAGATGCACTGAATGTTCAGCCTCATAGAGAAATCATAAGGAAATATGAATCATTCCCATTTCATGTTTAAATTCTATTCTTTCTGACAGCATTGATAATTTGAATCCCTGGAGATGAATTCAGAATTGTTCCACAGCATAAGGGAAAGAGTCTGTAGTTATACGTAATAGCTTTCTGTTGTTACCTTTTACCCTAGAGTATTGGGTTGCTCCATTGAAGAAGTTAGTAGAGACATGAAAGCTGATTCTCACCTTTAAGTATGTTAATCAGAAGTAGTTTCACTGAAATCAAAGAATTTATATTATCACACTTGCAAGAGCAGAATTGTTTGCGGCAATGCTGGTAAGAGAAGACACTTATTTCATATTTGATTTTATCTGAAACTAATAGACTCCTTTCTTTTTTCTATTTTAATGTTTCACAGAGCTATTGTGGCTTTAGTCTACAATGTGTTGAAGGCATTTATGGAAATGAACAGCACCATGTTTGATGAGCTGACAGCCACTTACAAGTCAGATCGTCAGCGGTAACTTTTTAAAGCTTTTTTTGTCAGCTGTGCACACGGGCTGCTCTTTAGGTTTTCCCTCACACTTAGGTGCAATGCATAATTTCACACATAATAGACACAATGCTTCATTTTTCCCTTTGCATGCTCTTCAGCCTTCTGCTTGAAAGATGCAAGATGATATCATATACAGGTTGTTCTTTACCCCTTATGAAATACAGTATCCAATTGCATTCCTCCTGGAGTTCCTTTTGACTCCACATTCCAAAAGGCTTGAGAGTATCAAGATCTTCAATAGCAAAAGAAGAACAAGGGTTTAAAGCTAACACTTTGTTTAAAGACTTTTAAAAAAGTTACACTGAGGTTTGGAAACATGAGGGGGCACATCCTAAGATTTGATTTGCCAAACTACTGTCCATAGGCTAGATACGGTCTTAAAGCAAAAAAGCATCTCTTAACCCTTTCATTTCTTATTTCTGGGTCTTCTGACATTGGAGTCTTCTAACATGCAGGATCCATTAGATACACCAATCATATATATGTCACTTCCACCCTAGTAAAATGTTTTTTGGCTTTTCTCCCATTTTTCTTAATCGTCATTTTCCAGTTGAAGAGCAATTAAAGCTTACCCAAAGTGTCAGGTGAAAAAAAATGAGGAAACTTGAGGAACTCTGAACAGTTTGCAGTTTTATTTACGTCATACCTTTTCTATGACTCAGGGCTCTCCCAAGCAAAGCAAAGGGTACTGTATGTCATTTGAGCTTGTTAGTTAGCATTGTCTCTAAAGTCTTGGAGGCCATGTTTTTTGAATTGTAGGCCTGGAATCACACTGTCCTTCTGCTTCATTTTTGTAAAATACAAAGTTTTATACACACACTCAAAAGTCTACACTTAACAGGTTAGTTCATTAATACAGTATTTTAGTTTTAGAGATGTAGATATATATTTGAGTTAAGATGCCAGATCAATTCCAGATAGGTGTGGATAAATAAGGCTCAATCTGTTAGTGCAGTTGAGACAATGCTGCATGCTTTTCTAATAGAAAAGGCAGAGAATCTTAGGACCAGTCATCTAATCTACCCTTTTACTGAGGGAGCTCAGTGACTTAACATCAATTTGAGATTGCACTTTACCCCCCTTAAGGTGAGGAACTCTGCACTTAACAGGACCAGACACTGTACTAGTATGTCCCATGTCTGGATAATGCATGAGGCTTACTGTCTGAACTGCACAAAGAATTTCCCTTGAACCTACTGATGTTGAAGCTCCTATCAAGGCTGATGCTAACCATTTCATCATTTTTATTTACTACTTAGCATTTTAACACATGTAAAGCCTTAATGTTTACAGAAAATGTTCAGCATCTTAATAGAACTGCATTTCAAAAGGTAACTTGATACGACTTAAATATTGAGGAGAAATATGTTAGATATTAATGACTTTCATAGGTCAAATAGGTAAGTTGAATAAGGTGATCATCTTCTAACAGTCTTTTAGGTAAGCAGGCATGTATTTCATAGTGCTTAGAAGATAAATATCGGTAAGTAGCCTGAGAATGTCAGGCTATTTCATTTATTCTTATATTTAATTTGAAATACTTTTAGTGACAATGGGCTTGTTTTTTTGTTTGTTTTTCCTTTTCCCTTTAACATTCTTCAGGGATTTATCTGAAAGTGGATTGTATTTTTATATGTTTAAAATACACTTGGGAAAATAAAAATTTCAGATAAATGAGCCAGATATTGGCATCTTGACTGAATCAAGATGTGTAGGAATTTTCTAATCCACTGAAATATTTTTCAAGAATTCTTTAATGTGACTGGCAGAGAATGTGTCTGTAATTGTTAAGATTTCCATTTAATCTGAACCTACAAGGTGATGTAGTAGAAATGGAAAGGATTTTGTACCTTGCAATATCAAGGAGGTTTATTCAGAGTAAGCTATGTCAGAGACAGAAGTTCAGAAAGTAAATAATGCAGGTAAAGTAAATGGTAGGTTAGTTGTTAAAGTCTGTTGTTAAAGCAAATGCTACATAGATCTTGTAGGAATTTGTAAGGAAAAGGAATAAATCACTGAAAGGCACATCTTGTAGCTTGAACTTTTCCTTGGCTGCTACCTAAGTGATATGAAAGCCACCAGTCAATGTAAGTTAGAACAGTGATTCCAAAAGAATAAGGGAATGCTTGTTCTAGAAAGTGGCTATTTATAAGATTAAAAAATACCTTTCTTAAAAGTATCTTGAAAATAATTAAATGCAAGCCAGTCCTGAAACATTAGTTTTTGTAATTATGATATCTTTGTTCCATAATATATCCAATATTTTAAAATGTTCCATAGTAAAAGCCCATTTTTTTTTTCTTCTGCATTACAAATTAGTGTCAGTGCATGCTGTCACTTCAGTCAGCTTATGGTTTATATTCTTTTTGTGCTGCTTTGTTCAGTGATACGTAGGTAATAAAATTTTTTAGAAACTTAAATACGTTAGGAAAATTGCAGTTATGTTTAACAAAATCAGTGCTGCTAATTCATGTCAGCTGTAGATATTTTAACATAAACATTCTACAGTATTCTCTTGTGCTAACTTTTTGTTTTATTTCATCTGTCAGTGAGAAGAAGAAGGAGAAAGAACGTGAAGAACTGTGGAAAAAACTGGAGGATTTGGAATTAAAGAGAGGTCTTAGACGTGATGGAATAATTCCAACTTAACAAAAAAAACCAACAAAACAGCATTATTAACCTGTGGAGTCACACATTTATGTAGTAGAAGATGGAGCAACAGTTTTCTGTATTGTGCAACTTTACAGTAGATTTCACATTTGTTTCATTATTACAACAGCACTGTATATACCTGTCTCTAAGTAAAGGAAAAAATAAGGACTTTAATCCAAAGTTTGGACAGCAGATGGACTTCTCAGAACTTTACAAACATAGTCATTGTTTTAACCCTTCTTTAAAACCAGTCTTCAAAGATCTGTTGATGAAAATTGCGATGTCAAATTCCATTGTCAGGACCTGTTCCTTATTTATCGTTAGCAGAGAGTATAATACAACTTTCAAATGTGAACAATCTTAAAATTTAGCTTGTCTTTCTGCTAAACTGTTAAATGTATTTATAGTAAAAGAGAAAAAAGACTGTCATTTCCTTATGAGTTTGTGTAACATCCTCCTTCTCTGGATAACTTTACTGTAATTTGACTTTTTTTTTTTTCCTTTTGCACATCTTCATAAGTTGAATGTCCATTCAGATCAGGGCCATGAAAAACATAGGTCCTGAATAAAGTTTTGTTTACTGGTGTGAGCATTTTTTTTTAGTACCAGGCTGTCTCTGGTGCTTCCTTAATTTGAACATTAGGAGTTAAAAAAAACAAGTAGGTGATAAACATAGTAGGAAAGGGAGCTTTGGATTTGAGCACCGATTTATTGCAAATCCAAAGTAGTGTCCACAATCCTTTAAAAACAGGCAGTGGTAACACCCTGGACTTCAGTACCTAACCAGTATTAGTGATGTGGCATTGGACACACGTACCAGAGTTGTTTTAGAAATACTAATTGCTAAATTATTACAGTATGTTTTTATTGGACCATTTTGAAAGAATGAAGACAAATGCTAAACGGTGTGAGCATGAAATTAGTTTCCAGTGGTCATGAATCTAATTGGAAATTGAGTTGAGATAGCAGTTTGGACTGTTTGGAGTTGTTGCCTTACTTTTTAATATGTATTTATAAAGTGTTCCAGCAAAAGAGGATGTAGCCTCTAAAAAACATACTATAGTGTTTTTGTGGTTCTAGTACTATTATTCATCACAGTACCAGCCCTATGGTCTTAGCTGGAAAGGATTCTGGGTAATATACTTATGCATTCTCATCTGGATGCTCATTCCTAACTACTGTATTTGTTACCAAAACTGGTTCTACAAATGCTACTGAAAAAAATTCTGGAAATCCTAATGTTCTGAGTATTAATAATAAAGTTTAAAATGCTTTTATATCAAAGGTGCATTGTGACCAAATTGTTTAAAACTAAAGAAAAAATACAAAAACAAAGAAGAGGGCTGTATTATAAGTATACATTATTGGCTATCTGCTTTGTATCTGAAAGTGGAATCTTACATCTTTGGTAGGTAAAATGCTGATAAGATTTATGTACAGTATATATTTAGCTAATGCAGTTGCATTATTATATACCGAAAGGTATGTGTTTCAGGATTTTTCTCCAGGATGCTTTTGAACTGTTACAGACATATGACAACAGTGAGTTGATAATCCTAAACCATCAATCCAGCAGTATTTACGGTATAAAACTGAATTGGTGTTCTTGAGTCTTTGTGATAGTTGCAAACATGAATTTATGACCTGTTGCCATTGATAGAAATACAGTATAAATACAAGCTTGTATATTTTTCTTCCTACCATTTAAATATACAGTAGGATTTGAAGTTTTCTTGTTTTCAGGCATGGAAAAGAGGTAAAAAAGAATTCCTTCCTAGACTACTGACTGTTTCAGGATTATCAGGTCACGGTTTGTATTCCCGGGTCCGCGCACACAGATGTTGTAAACTCAACAATTTTGTAAAAACTTGACACTGTTAATTCTGGAAAAAAAAAAGTGGAACTAGTCATATGCAACACCAAACACAACATGGTTTAGTGGGATTAGTACAAGCTTCTTTTAAGAACATTGACTGGGACGCAATGTAAATTAGGCAGTTACTGTCATAGTTGAAACATTTTATTTTAAAGTGCTGAAGCAAAGGTGCAAGCTGAAATACTGAAGATTAAATAAATTTATAACAAATCGTGTCCCTTAGCCCATTGATTTTGACAGTCTTTTATTTCTGTTACCAAAAAAATACTAGACAGTGTGATTTTTGTGTGAAATGATCATGCTTTACAAGAGGGGTGGACCCAAACTCATGCTCAAAGACTAATGTTCAGTTGTGAAAAATTGAGATAGAATGGAGGAAAAAAAATTAATGTTTTCCAGCTGGTGGAGTAGAACACAGCAATGTGAAATTAGAAAAAGCACCTTGTCCTGTACTTAGAGTTTAGGTGAGTGTTGTTTGTTCATAACTATTTTTGATTTTGACCTGACATTCCGGTATTGATCATGTGAAACTGATGAGAACCTGATGGGTTGCAATATTTTGTTACCTCTAATGTTACCTCTGATGTGGGGATGGTGGGAAGTACCTAAAGTTCATAGATGATTTGTCACTTCCAAGAAGGGACATTTCTTTAAAGTGAATGAGATGATGTGATATTAGCCACTTGAGTCTAAAAGGCTGATACGGCGCTAGGTTGCACTGTATGATGTACATGAAGAAGCACTTGCCACAATGATGCGACCTCATCCCCAGGGTCCACTGTTTGCCACAATCCAAATGCAATTTCCTGCCACTCTGCAATGCTCCCATCAATTGGAGTTGTCGGCAAAGAAGGTGGCAGTGTATGGGCCCAAGTGTGATCAGTGTGTCTATGCTTTCATTTGCTTCTTGAGTTCCAGAAGCTACCTTTATTTGTGTAAATGTTTTTATTAACTGCTCATACGGTGGTTGTTGGGTGGTCACTTGTGTCCTGTACCATATTGATTTCAGGAGAAAGGATTGAATGCTCTCTGGTAAAAGGAAAGAGCTGCATTTTCTAACTAGGGCATTGCATCAGGTCATGGGGATATACCAACTGTAAAAGTAAAGTTTATACTTTAAATTGAGCACACATTGCTTTCTTCATAGATTCATCGAATAGTTTAGGTTGGAAAAGACCTTTAAGATCACTGAGTCCAACCTTTATGTTGCAAGTCTCCCTTATTGTTTTTCTTTCCTTGCTTTTGAGTGTTTTTTGTGTCTCTTCAAAAGGTTGGAATGCTTTAAATAAAAGTATTCTAATGCTGTTGAAGTATTCACTAGAAGGGTTACAGTAAATTTAATCTTGGTTTTGTTAGCATAAATAAAAGGATTTAATTTTTTTTTATTTCCTCCTATTTATGGAAAAATTTAGGGTGTTAGAGCCAAGAATTGCTTGAGTAAGAAATATAGCAGCTGTACTTATATTGTAAGTGCATTAAGTACAGCCTCAGGCTCTCTCACTTTGTGGAAAGGAGAATACATTAGGAGTTCTAAAAACTTTGTTTTTGAGGAGGGAGAAAGACAAGTTTCTTCTCTCCTTCAAGTAAAACTGAAATAATTTGCTTTTATTTCTGTCTTGGAAAACAAAGATGGCCTATTCTCTTAACTGTTACAATACCATCCCGAAGCAGTTGCCCTAAAACAAGACAAAGGTGACAATGCTCAGGACTGAAGAATGTGTTTATTTAGATGTGGCTTTTTTATTTTGGCTCACCCTCTTCCCTTAGCAGCTCTGGATTGAGCCATGGATTAGTTTTGCTAGTTACTAATGTGAGCAGATTTTGCATAGCCCATTTTTTTTGTTTTGAAGTCTATGAAACAGTATTTTGAAACAGAATGGAGCTAATTCTCATTGAAAACTTTTATCCAACTGTTGCTTCCTATCCACAGAAGCAAACACTTTTTATCATGACCTCTCTGAATACAAGGTTTTGTTACTTGGATCACTTACTGTAAATATGTTGTATTCATAACCTCATGTAATGATGAGGAGTTTTCAAATATAAATAGTACCAGTACATTTCTTCTTGTTGTCCTATTTTTGATTCTAGTATAGCAGATGACCTGTCATGCTTTTTGTTGAAGGTTAGCATTAGATTCATAGATCTTAATATTTTAGCATTTCATTGTTTAAGCAGGAGAGGGCAGCAAAATTTCATTTTTCCCCAAAGGAATGCTCTGGTTGATTACTGGTTTTAAATTTAGATACATTTAACTGGGGGGGGGGAACGAAGCCTTTTTCATATAAATTAGAAGGTGCATATGAAAATACATAGACTGGTTCAACCAGACTTTGAAAATGTCTTCTACTTTACATTGAAGTAATAATAAAAGAAAAATAATCTCCACTGATGGATAAAGTACAAGCAGGTCTTAAGTTCTTGGATTCAAATGTAATTCTTTGGAAATAGTTTACTTTCTCAAAAATGGTATCAAAGAAACTCAAACTCAGTGGTGCTCCCAGCTATAAATGTGTGATCTTCCTCTTCTGCACATGCTGAAGAGGCTCTGTACTGTGGGTGCATCTAAATAAAAGAAGCAATGAAGTGTTTTCCAGGTGCTTGGCTTTTTTTTCCACTTCCTCCCATCTAAACTTCCTGTATCTTTTCATCAGTGACCTTCCAGTGATCAGATACCCATTCTGTATTGACTGTAAGGACCGAGGAAAAAAAACAAACAGTGAGGTGGCAATTTAAGTTTCTGCCAGATTTACCATAGCAAATACTCATTTCACAAAGTTGGGTTTTTTTTTTTTTTTTTAAGGTCTTTCATGATGATGAGCGTCCTCATACTGCACACAACCACGCCTTTGAGGAAGGTAAAGGACAGTGGATACAGAAGAGAGGATTTAGAGCCACACAATGTTCTTTATAAAACCTTTGAGCCTTACACTTCACAGCTGGTGAAGGAACTTGTTCTTTTATAGTATCATACTGCTGTTTTAAGTCCTGGAACTACTCTGTCTTGCAGTTTGAAAGCAAAGAGAGAGGCTTAAGGTGGTCATGTATGTGTAAAACACCCTCTGGAAGAACCACAGATACAGCCTGGTAAGGGTCAATGCTGGTTTAAAAATTGTTTTACTAGAATTGCGGCAGATATGGATGCTGCAATAAAACTGGGGACAAGATGTATTTAACATTTACCTCTTATTTTTAAATATCGGTTTCCTATGTGGATTATTCCAGTAGCCTAATTCTTAAAAATTCTTTCCATTTTGAGTTTTTCCAAATTAGATTTTCAGCAGTTGCACATCTTACATGCCTTGTTAGAAGAGCTCATTGTCACAAATCACTTCAAATATTTGTAAGACAATATTCAGATCACTTAACAACCTCACTTCTCTCTTATTGCAAGGCAAGTATTTTCCAAAGAAGTTAAACTGAGAGCATGCAGTAAATAGGCCTTCAGGGTAGAATTTGTATTCAGTACTTGAAAGTTAGAAAACAACCTTTAAAAGATGGGAATTAAAAAGTTACTTTTCTACTTTTGGTAATGATAATTGCTTTGCTAATTTTTCATTGTCGTCTTCTCAGGAATGTTTTGGTTTCTCATATAATAGCAGAGTGCCTAGTTTTATCTTGCATTGTTTGGACCCCAGATCACAAGCCTATGACTTACAAAAGTAGTTTTGTTTGCAGGTAAAGGCTGTTGCCAAGTCTGTGCTCAATTATTGCTTCAGTGTACAGTAAAGCAATAGCTTGGGTATTAAACTAGAAACTGATACAAGGTCTTGCATTATGAGTTTGGAGTTGTCTGTGGTTTTAAAGATTAAATGCCGAAGCCAATCCTGAATTTGTTAGTAAATATCTTAAAGTGTATTGACTGTGAGTAGTGACTGCAGGCTTTTCTGGAAGTCTGCATCAGATGAAAAATTGTCATGCTGAAACTGATCTCCTATTATTCTGTTTGTGTTACTCTCTCCCCCCTTTCGTTTTGTCTCTTCAGTATTTATCCCTACCCATACCCACCCCCCCCACCCCCCACCCCCCAAATCACTGAAGGTATGGGAAGCTTGGGATTGCTCAAGAAGGATGGAAAGCTTGTGATGCATTTAAAGAAATGTGTATTTTTGTGTTGCTGGACGGTCTTATACCTTTGATACACACTTGAAAACGTCTGGGAATTTGTCTTGTGTTACCCCTGAATTCAGGAAGGTTTTCCAAAAAGAGAATGAGAAAGGGATAAGGGATCTTTTGTACAGCTTCTGAATCTTGTTTTTGAAATTCTTAGTTTGTCACCACCTGGGACAAGCTTTTTCTTGTGTACAGAGCCTTGCGCTTCACTGACAGAGAAAGCAGCAACCCAAGAGGCAGTATTTGTAGAGCATCTTGCTCGTGGAGCAGCACACTGAGGGTACGCGATATGCCAACCTGGCAGCCAAAGCAGATTGAAGCTCAAGTGTAACTGCCCTGAGAGCAAGGAAGAAAAGACCGTGTGTTTGTAGAGGGATGTGTGGAGACTTCCAGCAACAAAAGGCAGGGGTTACCTGTAAATCTTTTTCGAATTGAGCAGGCTCAGATCAATTTTGAATCTTCACCTTCTGGTGAAGCGGACATGGCTTAGCTGTGTAAGGAAATTGGTTAAACAGTACAGCTCAATTTTTGGGTATCCTTTAGTATTAATTCTGCAAAATGTACTGAGTAGGACCACAGCTTATGCTCATCTGTCATCACTAAGACTATGTGGTAACTCCTATGCTTTTCTAGATGCTACTTCAACTATGTAGATAATGTGCGTAAGTGGAAAATCACTGTGTACTTAACTATCTCCAACCATAATGGGTGTCTGCATTATATAGCTTTCTGTTTCAGGCAGCTGGGAGGCAGCAGGCCAGTTGACAGATCTCAAAGTAAACTGAAACTTGACAAAACGCACTCTTGATTTCTGGAGCAAGGAAATGTGGAATTCAAAGAGTGGTATTTAGCTTATTAGTCCACAGATTATTTCACAAATGCACAGGGATGTTATTACAATTTGCTGTCCGTGACACTCATCAGGCAGTAATTGTCATGGTTGGTGATTATGCACCACATTTCAAACACCAATTCTGGCCAGACAAAAATTACACTGAGGAATACAATGGGAAGAATATTTGCTACTGTACTGTGGTGCTTCACACTGCTGCCCCTCTTATCCGCATGCTGCTGAGAGATGCTGGCCTCCTGCGCCAAGGTGCTGCAATTTCAGCAAAATCTCCTGTTTCATTTGGTTTAATTCCAAAATTGTCATGAGGGGGCAGGATTGGTGATAGTGGACCAGTGGGGTGTTTTAGCCTTATCCAAGCAAATGCTTTTCCATGCAGTTAGCTAAAGAACAGAGATTTATTGAGAGGTCCTGTGGAGCTGTGTTCTCACCTGACTTCACGATGTAACTCTGCTTTAGCAGAAACTGTGTAGAAGCTTCTTTTCAGTTTTATTTCCATAATGACCTTCAATCTATTAAACCCCCTAAATCTTCCAACATGAATCATTAAAAGGCCCCTCCCCTACTTCAAATCCCATTGCTATGTTTGATTATTCAGTTTGTTGTTAAAGTACTTTGAAAATGTTGAAATCTATAAATTTGCTCCAATATTTAGAAATGCCTCTGCAATAAATGCAGCAGAACAGATAAAGCTATAGGAGCCAAGGGCTTTGATTTGACACCCTATTGTAAGATCAGACAGGGATCTTCCCCCACCTGACCTATTTTTGTTTTCTCTTGCTGTAGAGCTAATTCTGCTGATGGTAAGTTTGGTTATGTGCAACACTGTAAACCGGAGAGGAAAAAGGAGCTGCTTTCAAGAGCTATGCTTCCAGAGAAGGTCCATAGAAGTCCCCCTTCAGTGCTCCTGGTCCATGTAAGCAGAACCTTCAGCGCTCATCCCTCAAGCTGCCCTCTGTGTGGAAATCGATGTGCAGTCATCCCCCAAAGCTCCTAGAGATGTAATGTTTTAATTTAGGGGTATCTCTGGTCGGTATCTGCAAAGACCAGATCCTCACAGGCCATGTAAGCCTTTTTGATTCTGCTAACACAGCTTAGACAGGCTAAGAGTATTGTTGCTGGTTTGTAGGTTTTTGTCAGAATTTGGGAGAGCAGAGGTGGCTGCTTGTCCTGAGGCATTTTAGTCCATCAACTTTCAACTTTTTTGACTTCTGTTTTCTGTGAATTTTTGTCTGATTTTGTTGCAGTGAGCATGTGTTGGTAACTTTCTATGCAGTCCAAATGCGCTTTAGTAATGAAGATCAAGCAGTTGTACAGCTTTGTAGGTACATCTTGCAGGAGCCTGAGGCACTGGCTCCTCTGGTTGAACTTAACTGGGACAGAACTGCAGAGAGGAGAGGAGAACTGCCAGCAGTCGGGTCATGTGGTGGCGTAATAACACCAAATTTATTTCCTTAGGAAACCTTACCATAAAGGGACATTAGGCTTCTTGCCCGAATTATAAGCAATGCTGTTCCAACAGCAGCCCCCTGGTTTATATCAAGTGCTTCAAACTTGGCCAAATCAAGAAGGGGCCTTAGCAGTCATAGAATGCTATCTTGCAGCAGGTATCAGGTATGTATAGAGTCTATCCTTTGGTTTATGAATTCAGTGCCAAGGAAAAAGAGACCAACTAAATTAGATTGTTAAGACACACCACACCCCCTTTTTTTTCTCCCCTATTAATTAAGCCTAATTTATGTCCCTGCTGAATCCACCATCTCTTCTAAATTACCAAACAAGTTTCAAATTGTTGGCAATGAAATGTATGCGGTATCTAACTTAATGGAACAATATCCTACATATTATTGGGATTTGACATCTAATAATTAAATGTAAATGCTTGGATTCATTGTCTAGAGTAACAGAGCCTATAAATAAGCCATTTAATGTCATAATCTTTGGTTGCTTGTTTGTTGGGTTTTTTTTTTTTTGTTTGTTTGGTTTTTTTTTGAGTTGGCTTTGATTAGTCACTGATGTAGTACACCCTGATTTGGCTGTGTCATTATTGCAGCAGGGAGAATGAAGCAAGAAGTACAGATCCTGCAGTAATAAATAACAACTCAATTTCCAATGCTTAAACTGTGGTTTCTGCATAAGCTTAGTTTTGTGGGATGGCTGACTGACCAGCCTTCATTCATTATGGCTGGATAGCTGCAAGGCATAACTATGATAAGTATTATATCCCTGTGCTTTATTGAACAGAACAGAAACAGAAAAATCAGATGAAAGGGAAGTATTTCCCTTACAACAATCTTTCAATAGCCAGGATGTGCAAAATACAGGTAAGGCTTAGGGACAGTGATTTCAAGCTTGCTATGGAAATACTAGGAGTCAGTTAAAATTGTGTGAATTTACTTCCATATTGACTGGTTTTCATCTGTTCTGCCTGACTTGGCAGTGGTTGGAGTCCCCAAAACGCAGCTTTGAAATCTATTTTCCTTTACTGTAGGCTTGAATTGTTTTCCCTGTGTTTGAATTCTGTCATTCCCATCCATTATCCTCATCAGTTTGTTCATGCTAATACGTCTTCCGAGTAACATCTTACTGTCTGGAAATGTCTCTGCAGCATTGGGTAGTTATTTTTTTGCCTGCAAAAAGAGAACTGGGCAGGTGACGAGAAAGGTTTCTTGCATTCCCATGCCAGTGGGATGGGAGTGTGAGTGATGCAGGAAGGACATACCTGCTCTGCACAGATAAGAGAGCAGGTATGTCCTGGGGAGAGAGGGCCATGAGGTAGCCCTCACCCAGTCCCCCTGGGCTCCCCAGTCCTTAGGTTTTCCATTCCACTCACTCTTCCTTAAGCATCTCAGTGATTAGGCACCTCCTCACTCCTCCTTGCCCCAACCTGGCACGTGCTCTCTGTTATTCGATTTTCCTTTACTTCCTCTTACCAGAGACCATCTTTCATCCTAAACTCTTCCTTCTTTCTCAAGAGGCAACTCTTGTTCCTTATTGCCAACTCCACTGCAGCTCCAAATGACATGCCTCTGATGTGGAGATCATGTAGGCTCCAGTTGTTTTGTTTGAGCAAACTCCTCCTGCCCTCCAGAGCTCATACCCTCTTTACCCACTGTTCTGTGGGATCCCTTGTCAGGTCGAGTTGTGCCTCTCACCTGTCTCTTTTAGAAGAAAGACGTCCTCTCCTCTGCTATGTGAGGATGTGAAAGATCTGGACATAGCAAGTCAGTAATGACCCAAAATCAATCAGGTGCTTAAAGCAGAGGATATGTAGAAAAAAGATGTGTGTTAGTCTGGAACAGAGCTTGTCCCTCTGTAGAAGGGGATTCTGTTTTCATCTCAGAAATAAACCCCATGGATTTCTACCATGGCTAAGTTTAAAAAAAGAGAGTATTTTATTATTTTTTTACCTTGGGTGCACTTATACTTCCTTGAATGATGGAAATCTTCCTTCTTCTAAGAAACATGATGAGATAGTACAGCTTTTCACTAAACTGCATTGATTTAATTCTCTTCCTGCTGCAGTCAATGATGGAAGTCCTGTTGCTGTCACCAAAAGTAAAATAGGGATCTGTGAGGAGATTGGACAAATCTGCTGTGTCTGTATGGGAAACTGGTCAGTACTAACAGGAGTGATGTGAACTCATTTCCTCTTCCTGCAGTAAACTTATCCTATTCATATCATCTACTATTGTGTGTATATTAGCTGGCTGACCTCTAGAAAGCTTTTATAGATACAAGCTTCAGAAAGAATGTGTGATCCCTGTTTGCTTCCTGTCTATCTTACAATGATGCATCCATCAGCTCCAGAGAAAAACTGAATAAATTTGTGCTGCAATATTTGTGACCAGAATGTGAGCATACAATTAAACTCTAAGGCACATACAGTAAAACCCAACCCCTTCAGGTTAAGTAGAGACAGTTTTTCTAAGGCTGTCTAGACACAATGCCTGTGTACAAACGAATTTGGTTAGAAACAGACCAGCATCATCCAAAAGATGCTATTCTGCTATTGGGGAAATTGAAAGGATTTTTTTTTTGCTTTCAAGGGCAGGGAACTACCCTTTCCTGGTATAGTTGTCATTTCATGACATCATTTCAGATACTGCCTTTTCTCCTCTGAGACTATCCATTATTATTACTTAACTAAAACATGCCATCCTGAGGAAAAAAAACACCTCTTTACCTAGACTCTAATCTAAGGAAAAGTGGATATTAATCAGTGCAACTTCACTTTCTTTGTCTGGAGAATAACAAAAGCATACAGGAGAGGTGTTTAGTACAGACTGCAGTAAACATCAGTATGATGCTGAGAAGCGAGGTATGTACTGTTTTGGCACCCTGTAATGGAAGTGGACTGATGTTTTGTAAACCGTGGAAGAAGGTAGCTTGCATGAAGTGCACTGCTCTGACCCATGCATGCAGAGAAGAAGGGATGCTGAGGAAAAATGTGGGGTTTATAACCCAAACACATCTCAGAAAAAAGTGAAGTTTTATAATACAGGGTGCTACAATGAAGTGCAAACAAAAAAAAAAAAGGCAAAAACATTTATCTTCCTGCAGGGATGAGCACATGCTTAAGAAATTAGGGAAGCAAGTAATTTTTGAACATGTCAAATCTATCTACATCCAGGAAAATGCTTTGCTCCTATTGCCCTGGAGCAGTGGAGCTCCAGCACGGTGCACAGCAGGGTTTCCTGAACCAGAACCTCAGCGGAGCAGAGAGACCTGCCAGCAGCCTGTAGCTCTTTGACCAGGAGCAATGGCAGCCAAGCTCCCCCCTCACATGCAAAAGGAGTCTCTGGGGAGCACCAGTGACCAGGAGCGCTGCTGACAGGGCAGGCAAACGGGGCATGGTACGGCAGTGTGTGCAGCAGGGTCTGCAGGAAGGGCACTGGAGCCCTGCCACTTCAACCAGGGGTCAGTGGTATCCAGCAGTCAGAAAGCCATGGCCTCTCCAAGCTCTGCACCTGCCATGACTGATGCAGCTCCCCAGACGTGGCAGCAGCGAGCACAGGTTTGGGAGTTGTGCCCAGGTAAAATAACTCCTCCACATACCGACAAAGCTCTGGCAGGTGGTGAGTAGAGTGAGGAGTATCAGGGTCATGGTTTGAAGTTCCTGCATTCCTGTGATATGGAGAATCCTCCTCATTCCAGCATTGCCCTGGGGTCAAGCAGAGAGACTGGGTGGGCATAATTTTTGTTGCTCTGTATAGAGTCACTGCCTCTTCCTTATGTATTAGAACGAGATTTGGGAAACCTTTGCATGGGTGCAGTCCTGCATATGCAATAAAACAACTAAAATGGGGGAAAAGAATGGGTTAGCAAATCTTAATCAATCTGTCAACATGGTGGCTCCTTGGATTAAAAAAAAAAGAGAAAAGGTGATTTCTCGGTTGAAAAAGACTGAAACTGTGATGTTAGAGAAGCTGTCACTGTCACCAGTGTCTTTAGAGACGCTGCTAGCTCCACCATGGTTCTCCAGGATGTGTAGAGAATAGCACCCAAAAGCAGCAAAGTTGATAACTTTAGATAATTTAGGACTACAGCCTTCAGGTTTGTATTAGTACCTATGACTTTTCATCACCCTGGGGCCAATCTGGGGAGGGTTTTCCAAAAGGAGTATAGACCAACATAGTTTTTTCCTTTCAATGTCAGTGGAGGTTTGGCTATTGCTAACTCTTGTAAATTTAACTATAGCTTGTGGTGCTTTTCAGTGATGCTGAAGGGCCATGAGTTCAGACATTCAGTTCCATACAACTTGGAGCCTGCAGGGCATTTGCTCACTTCATCTAGTCATCACTGGTGTTAATTAAAAAGGCAAGCCTTAACTTTAATTTTCTAGCGTTATGTTTAGGGTCCAACCCAATATTTTATTATCTTTCCAGCTTAATCTGTGAGTAATTTGTAATGCATTTTCCTTACAAAGCAACATCTGTATGTTGTATTCTTTACATATCGAAGGGGTTCATAGTCCTGAGTGGGAATCCCTAGGGTACAGTTTGGCATCCTACACTGAAAAACATACCTTTTAGTCATTTCACTACTAGGTTTCAACTTAAATAGATGATCAGTGGTTTAAACAGCTGGATTTCAATGACTGTTTGCAACATGCCAGCCGCCAGCAAAGCAAGAAATTATTATATTGGGCCATGATTTACCTATTTGACCTTTGAGCATATGAGGATATAGCAGACGTTGTCAGAATCAAATACAGTATGAAGTGCTGTCAAATATGAAACTTTTCTTGTTAGACTGTCAGATCTTAATATAGTACTGTCTGTTTTGAAAGCGGCAAAATGTCTGGTTTTTAAATGGCAAAAGCATTTTGGTTTTATCAGGATTTATCTGTCTAACCTAATTAAAGTAGACATAACTTACAAAGACAGCTGCATATAAAGCATGCTTGAAGAAAAGCAGAGGTGTGTAGTAATAACACCATAAAACTGAAAAGAGCACCATGGTGCTCTTTCAGTTAATCTGTGATATGGCCCTGGCAGTGATGCTCATAAGTGAAAGACGGAGCTTCGACATCTCCAGCTGTTCTTGTTTCCCTCCGCTGGTAATTCTTCAGTGGCTGCCGAGTTGGTGACTCAAGATAGGCAACAGCAAGCTGGCAAACCTCTGCTCACCTAAGCTGTCTCTGAATGGTTGTAGGGGTTGTTTCTCAGAGGCCTGCTTTTCTTTATGGCCTTGTGTCTCTGTAAGCTCTACTGGACCTGTGACATGGAATGAGTGCACCCATGAGGTGCTTGTTAAAATCAGTGGCAACAGGATGATGCACTTAAATTGGAAAGAGTCTGAGGACTCAGAGTGTTGACTGAGATCCACATTTCTCCAGAGGCTAAAAAAGAGACCAGGCTGGAAGATTTAGCTCTGTCTGCTGCTGAAACTTCTTGCCTGTTTCTGTCTGGCTCTGTGCTGTGCTGAGGTTTGGTTTGACCTAGTGCCTCTCTGGGATTTGGGACTATCATTATATTTGTTTTCCTGGCTGGGTTTTGATTAGTTCAATAGTTCTATGGGTTTGTTCTAACAGGATTCATAGGAAGAGACGGTAGCTTTTTTTCCAGAGACTTCATTTCCAGCTTTGTCTGATCTGTAAACTTCACTCATCACCAAGACACTGCTGGAAACGGAGCATTAGCACTGGTGGTGATACATGTCAAAATGAGGTGGCTTTTATCTAGTGCACTGGACATGAACAATAGGGAAATTAATGAATTATGGTAATATACTTTTGAACTTCTGTAGTTTTGATTAAGAAGCTTCATCTTCACATTCTGAGCCCAGAGGAGATGATTAATGGAGGTGTATAATTGCCCACTAGTCTGTCATAAAAGCCTAAAATGTCCTTTCAAAAGACCATTAAGGGAAAGCTATGGAACATGGAAGTGCTTTCAGTTAAATTGGTTAATGTCAGTCACATATAGTTCACATAGCACCTACATTTCTTGGTGAATCTTTTTCACATTGCAATGAACTCAGAGCAGATCTCCAAGCAATAACCTGGTGTACAATTAGAGAGCCCAGTTCTCATCCACATCAATGTTTAGCAACTCCATTGGATTTGAATTCTTGAATTGCATTGGGCTGAATGTAATCAGCATGGTCACCACAAATGAACAGTTTAACAGGGAAAAAAACATTGTAAAGGTTGATGTAAAGGTATACACACTTTCAAAAGGGTCTGTGAAAACTGAGAAACATGTAACCAGTAGTGTGCAATGTCCACAATCAGTTATTTAGCATAGGTTTGATAAAGGCAAAAAGTGCAAGAGTGAAGTGCTACGATGTTTAAAGCTTGCATTCCAGGTCTTTAAAAATATAAGGTGAAACACAATGTTGTCATCTCAGGTAAACATCTCATGTTTTGTCTCTTACAGCATTTCTGTCCAGGCTTTCCAAAGAACAAAAACAAAAATGTGTATTGCATATCAGTTTATTCACCTTAATTCTTCCTATTTCTGCCAAGGTCCCTGGCTGTTTATAGCAAATTTGACAGAAGAGTAGTGCTTACTATTTTTCAGGCATTATGAGTATCATGGATACCTGTCATGTTACTGCCCTTGAGCAAAAGCTGCTGTACTGTTGTACTGTTGTTGTACTGTTGGCAACCTCTAATAGACATCAGGGAACCCATGTGTCAGTTTTGATACACACATCCACAGAAGCACACATGTCATGTCTCAGTGATCATATAAAATTTCTGTATCAATGACACTGGTGAGACCAGTCAGTCTCCCCTCTGTGCCTGGCAAAATCTTGGAGCAGATTCTCCTGGCAGGCATGCTAAGGCACATGAAAAACAACAAGCTGCTTGGTGACAGCCAGCATGGCTTCACTAAGGGGAAATCCTGCCTGACCAATTTGGTGGCCTTCTATGATGGGGTTACAGAACTGATGGACAGGGGTAGGGCAGTTGACGTCATCTACCTGGACTTGTGTAAAGCGTTCAACACTGTCCCACACGACATCCTTGTCTCTAAATTGGAGAGACATCAATTTGATGGATTTATCCACCAAGTGGTCCAGAACTGGCTGGATGGCCGCACACAAAGAGTTGTTGTCAATGGCTCAATGTCCGGCTGGAGACCAGTAACGAGTGGCGTCCCTCAGGGATCGGTGTTGGGACGGGTCTTGTTCAACATCTTCATTGCTGACATGGACAGTGGGATTGAGTGAGCCCTCAGCAAGTTTGCTGATGACACCAAGCTGTGTGGTTCGGTTGATACCCTGGAGGGAAGGAATGCCATCCAGAGGGACCTTGACATGCTTGTGAGGTGGGCTGATGCCAACCTCATGAAGTTTAACCGTGCCAAGTGCAAGGTCCTACACCTGGGTCAGAGCAATCCCAGGCACAGCTACAGGTCGGGCAAAGAAGAGATTCAGAGCAGCCCTGCGGAGAAGGATTTGGGGGTGTTGGTCAATGACAAAACGAACATGAGTCGGCTTCAGTGTGTGCTTGCAGCCCAGAAAGCCAACCGTATCCTGGGCTGCATCAAAAGGAGCGTGACCAGCAGGTCGAAGGAGGTGATCCTGCCCCTCTACTCTGCTCTTGTGAGACCTCACCTGGAGTATTGTGTGCAGTTCTGGTGTCCTCAACATAAAAAGGACATGGAACTGTTGGAACAAGTCCAGAGGAGGAGGGCCACGAGGATGATCAGGGGACTGGAGCACCTCCCATATGAAGACAGGCTGAGAAAGCTGGAGCTGTTCAGCCTGGAGAAGAGAAGGCTGCGTGGAGACCTCATAGCAGCCTTCCAGTATCTGAAGGGGGCCTATAGGGATGTTGGGGAGGGACTCTTCATTAGGGACTGTAGTGACAGGACAAGGGGTAATGGGTTAAAACTTAAACAGGGGAAGTTTAGATTGGATATAAGGAAGAAGTTCATTACTGTAAGGGTGGTGAGGCACTGGAATGGGTTGCCCAGGGAAGTTGTGAATGCTTCCTCCCCGCTGGTGTTCCAGGCCAGGTTGGACAGAGCCTTGGGTGATATGGTTTAGTGTGAGATTCCCTGCCCATAGCAGGGGGGTTGGAACTAGATGATCTTAAGGTCCTTTCCAACCCTAGCTATTCTATGATTCTATGGTATCAATGATTATTTATAATAATAGTTGCTTTGCCCATATGGGTAACTTCCCTATGGTACTGGTTCTGCAGGTGTTGATCAGGCAGTTTTCCAGATCAACTTTCTCCTGAGACAGGGTGAAGTGTTAAGCAGAGAGGAATACTAATCTTGTCATGTGTCATTTAGAGGGTGTCATTTATTTTCACACTCAACCAGGTATTGCCTTGCCTTGTAGGTGTCAGAAGGGCTCAAAACTTGGGAGGAACCAGGGAGTTACCAAGGTGTTAATGTCAAGTAGAAGTCTGCTTTATCTTGTAAGTTTTCTCTGTGTTTAGGCTGATTTTTATGTTAATTAAACCCATGTTTACATTATTTCAGGCATGTTAGTCAACCATGGTCAGTTGTAAGTTTATGTGGTGGCTGTTGTTTTCAGTCCCTGGTTTTGATCCCTGTTGGTTTTTTTTGTCTTAAATTGACACTTTTTAACCAACTGCTTTTCTCAGGCTCTGATTGTGTAACATATTTGGTATTGACAGAAAGCAATCCACTTTTTTCTTAATTAGTGATGCTTAATCATTATTAATAGGAGCTATGCTTGTCAAACACACCCTTCCAGAGCAAAGATATGGTAGCCTTAAGAAAGCAGTGTCCTTACTTTCCTAAGGACCGTGACTAAGGAATTCCATAGCCTGGGCTTGCAATGGTGTTTTTATTCTTCTCCGCACCCATTTTAGATGTATAATTTTTTTTTCCCAGATATCACTGTATATATAACAACTCTTAAGTTTTCAGGGAAGTCCCCAAGAATGTTCCTATTGCAGGTGGATTCTTCCTGGCTGTCAGGTGTGTTAAGCAGTTCTTAATCATTGCAACACACAACTTACTGACACTGTAGAGTACGACTCCTGACTCACTATTTGCACTGCTTAGACTGGGACAGGTATGAGACAACCTGGTTTACCTTATCACTTTTTTTATTTTCTGTTATGGCTATCCTTGCACCATTGGGTCAGGATGCATTTTCTTCAAAGCTGTCCTTCTCTTTATCACAGAGATTCTTAACTTCTACTTGCCTTTACATTTTTCCTTCTGAGTTTTTCTTTCAAAACATTTTGCTCAGAATGTAAGGTTTGAGAAATTAATTTTTCTGAGGTACCACATATATAAACATGTAAACCAGGAATTTTAGTAAATGTATTCCAATTGTTATACAGACTGTTTGTCCATATTGCATAAAATCAGGTTAAGATCAAGACTCTGAACTGAACCTTTAGTTCTGCTATAGATTTATGTTTATTGGAATTACCTTTTTTTTTGGGTGCAATACCTGTATGTTAGAGATGCTCACTACTAATTTTTAAGAAGCTCCAGCTCTTCTAGTGGCTGTAGGCCTTTCAGTATTTCCCTTCTGGGTTGAATCTATCACAGCTGCAGGCCTTTTTTAGCAGAATAGTGTTGTCTCAACGGGCTAGATGTGCCTCAAGCAAACTGTGGATTAGCATTTTTTTCTTACTGTTAAGCCTCGCCCTTGGACTTCATTTTCCAGGTCTGGATGGAAAGGAGATGAATCATGTTTGACAGTTTCCTTGCAGCAGCAGTGCTAGTAAGGTGGTGTCTGTGCCAAAGCGGCTATGATATTGTTGCAGACAGGGCAGTGCTATTTCACAGCAATTCGAATCTCCTGGGCTAGGTTTTGCAGGTCTGTTCTTCGGGCCATTCTGCCACTTGTAACTCAGGTACCCCCAAAAGCAGCAAGAAGTAATTACCTCTTCCCTAAGATGGGTCATTACCCTAAGTACTAAGTGTGGAGTGGTTTACATCCGCAGCAGCCTCGACAAATCCTCTTTCCTAACTTCATTCTTCTCACCCTAATGCTCGTTCAGACAGTGCCAGTTTGTGTTAAGCTTAGGAAGCAAAATGAGTCTTTTAAAGCAGAAGTGGCTTTGTGTGCCTGAAACATTCAGCCAGGACTGGTGTCTCATTGTTAGTAGGGAGAGTCCATGTTTATCTCATTACCGTCTGAGAATACATTTCCTGATTGCTGCATTGTGCTTACAGTTGGCAGTATTTCTGTCAGACGATTTCTATGAGCTTTACTCACTTCCTTTGAGTTTAATTCACAGATCAGTCATGCCCTCTCAAGGTTAAACCTATTTTGTCTGTCCCTTTGCAAACCAATTCTTCGCATTCTTCAAAAATTTAGCAACTGACAAAGTCACACTCCAACACAATACCCAGCAGCTGTGGGGATGGATTAAGGAATCTTAACTTACTTGTTTGTAATGCTGTTTTCAGGACATAAAGGTTTATTTCTGTCAGAACTACCAGCAAAGAGTAAATCACCCATTGAGACAAAGTCTAATATTAGCTTATATATAGGAAAAAGTGATTCTGGTGCCGTTTTTTTACTGAATTCATCTACTTACATCTAGTATTGTATCGCTTCATCTCCTCCTACCTGATAGTTGATAACTCACCCTGTTCAACATGAATCCTAACCTCTCTTGGATGCCTACTCCTGTGGACTTGGCCAGCAAACCCATGCCACCTCATTTCCTCATCCATTTCTCCTCTCTCACTCTTGAACCTACAGCCAACCCTTCCTGACCTTTGTGTGTGCAGTGCATTAAATATCTCCTGTCCAGTCACTGTCTTTGCTTGCCTGAATGCCAGTTTCTTCTTGGCCTGCCAGCTGCCTGTGTGGTTCGCTGCAGCAGTTACTGTGTGCAGCTACACAACATCATTTCCTTTGGTCTGTCTCCTCACAGCACATCTCAGCTCCTTTCTCATGACTAACCCACTTAAAACTTGCAGTGCGTCAACTGCCCATTCTTTACTGTACCTCCTTGACCACTTCTACAGTCTTCCTTCTCTGACATCTGCGTGCATGGTAATATTGACTCAGTTATCCAAGGTCCTCTCCATGCTTGCAAGGCATCTCAAAAAACATTTGTAATGCCACTACAAACTGTATTTCAGTTCTTTCTCGAAAGTCAGCAGTGTCATTGATGTCTGCAAGAAATGCATTTTATTCACTCCTCCATAAAATTTTGTGAGAGATCTCACTTCTGCTAGAATGACCTAGAAATCTGGGGCAAACACAGTAATGGTAGGTTGAAAATACCCCCCAGATCTATGTTTTCAATCTGAAACCAGAAGTTTGGCACCTAACGTGAAAAGCAATAATTTTCCATTGTAAACCATGGTGGTTTTCTTTTAACCTATTTTAAAATGGTGCTCTTGTTTCCTTTTTAACCTAAACTAACATGATCTCTGTCAGTAGTGCTTCACTTGTGTATGATCTCTCACCTTTCCACCCCATCATTTGTGCCTCTCTCTTTCTGAGTTATGAATTAATCAGGATACAGACAGGTTGCTCATAGCACCTGAAATATTTCAAGACTTATAGAACTATAAATTATCCTTGTAGATGGTTAATCATAGGAAAAACATATTAGGGCATGTTTAAAGTAGAAGACTTTTCATTGAAAAGGCTTCTCATTGAAGGATAAAGATGGAATCAAAAATTCCCTGCACGGCTGAGAATTTGGGTGATCACGTTAGTTAAGCTGTTTGGGTAATTTTAATTTGGGAATTGTATGTAGCGCTGGAAGTGAGCAGCACCTGGTATTGCTCTGTTTTTTGTGCATGGGAGAGGAGACAGGGATAGACAGAAACAAGCCGTATTCAGAAGGCAATGAAGAACCTGTGCATACCCAAGGTCTCTTGCAGCTATGGAGTCACCCCATGTTGTAGGCTGAGAGCCCAGAAGGTCTTTGAAAGAGAGAGGTGGTTTTTCAGAGAGCCTTTTGGAGTGCACAGGCTGTGTACTGGGACTTCTGCAATGGCAGGTCAGTAAGAGGCTAGTTCAGGAGCAAAGCGTCCTCCCTGCTGGCCAAACTTCCCAGGAATGTACCTGGGAATGGTGCTGTCCTGCCAAGAGAAACTGGTCACTGGGAGTCCAAAGTTTGCTCTCAGGATTTGCCAAGAAGTCCAAAGCCCTCTCAGGATTTGCTGGGAATTGGCTGGATTAAACCCACAGGTACTTTATAACCACTGAAGTTACACATGGTGGAGGGCTCCAGCAGACTGCTATGGCAGCTCTAGTGCAAAGCCTATGAGATTTACTTGAGGAGCAGATAAGGCCATAAGTTACCTGTTCTCATAACCCTGTCACCTTGAACATCACATTTGATGTCTGTGTTCTGCCTGTCCAGAATTCAGGGGAAAAGCCACAAAGCCAGAATGGGTGAGTGGATATGCAGTCCTCATGAGATGTGCTTTCATGGTCTATCTGTTCTTGTCTGTCTGTGTCTCACAAAAGGAACAGGCAGGTAAGTGATGGACATAGTCATCTTTACAAGCTTTGTTTACATTTCACCAAATGAATTCAAAAGATCAGGGAAAGAAAATATGCAGCTTTTAAACTTCTGATGTACACTGAAGGCCAGGTGTATGTGGTAGATTTATCAATTAACTTCAATGGCAAAAACCCAAACAAAATGCACACAAAACCTCACAAACAATAAGTTGACAAAACTCTGCCTGGGAAAAAGCCAACGCTCACGTATTTCACGAGACATGACACAAGTCCTTCAGAAATTGCTGTCTGTCTCATGAAGAGACAGGATTTTCTAAAGCTTAAGTAAGAAAGAGAGTCTGTAATTTGTCTTTCATTTTACTTTATTCAGTACAAATGGAGACAACAGAAGAGAATCTTGGTTAGCTGCAGTCAGTGAATCCAAACTGAATTACACAAACCGAAAGTCCAACACCTGGTTTTCTAATCCATAGAAGAAAAGGGATCTCTCAAAGCTGGTTGATCTGCCATCTGGCAGCTATTTCCTGTATTTGTCTCTAATACTGGGCTTATTTTTGCTGGCACATTTCCAGAGTCGAATAAAGGAATTTATGATTAATATTTTCACTTTTACCATTATTTTCACTGCAAGGAACTTTTAAACCGTACGTTTTTAAAAAGCCTGTAAAGGTTTCCTTTCTTGCTTTAGTTTTGGTCAGCAAAAATTACAGACAAAAGGTTTTAGGTATTTTTTTCTGAAAGTTGCTGATATTTTTAGATCAGTGGCAGGACTTTTGCTGCTCCTCTTGATGTCCCTGTGATCTGATTCGGCTTTGAGTCTCTTCCTGTTCCCTTCCACAATGTCCCACCTGATAGGTCTTCACTTGAAGATAAAGTCATTTGCTGCTAGCAAAACTGTGAGTAATAATGAGTGAGAATACTGGGAAAGAGCTTAACCATCCCTTCCTCCTAACTTCGGGGTGGTTCTCAAGTATTTAGTAAAAATTCTGCTCCTTTTTTCTTTGTTCTTCCCTTCCTCTTGTAATTTTCTTTTTTGTTGTTGTTGTTTGGTGTTCTGTTAAGTGAATTAATTTTCTGAAGTAGTTGGTTTCCATGTGATGATGGCAATAGAACTTAATGCTTACTGCTTTTCTGTGTTTCAGGAGGTGATTGTGAAAGCCTGGAGGCTGAGGCTGGATAGAGGGACTCATGTCAGTGACTGGAGAGTCCTTGCTGGAGAATGCCCTGCGCTTGGGTGCCTCCCTATCTTGATGTGCAAGGCTTAGTCTTCTCACTGCAGCTCTAGGGCAGAGTCTTTGTACAGCTGATGCAGCCTCAGTTCTGGTAGGGACCTAGTGTGCTGCTTCATCAGAAGTAGTTGGTTAAGAGTTGGAGAGAGAAAAGGTGAAAGAAGAAGAAAAGTTAGGATGACAGTCTGGTCCGTTTGTGTTGGTGTACACCTCAGCATATGCTGAGGTGAAGGTCTGCTGCAATGTCATGTCTAAAGAGGGGACAGCGGCTGGCTGTTATGCGAAATGTCCTGAGACGTTATTGTGAGGCTTGCTTGGCTGTAGAGAATTGCTTCCCTCTTTCACTTCTTCCAATTACTATTTCCTAAAAAAGACACCAAAGGCAAATTTTGAAGGTGAATAACCAGCCTTTTGTGTATGTAACTAGTGTAATTTACTGACCAGGGAAACAGCAGGCCACATAGTAGACAGAAAAAGAACTGAGCAGTGGCTGCTGTAAGCTGAATAGTAAAGTATAGCAAGTGCTTTGCGGGTTACCGGGGGTGTTAGCATGAGTATGAGACCTGCTGTGGCACCAGATATAGGCTTTTGACCTTGGAAATGAGACAAGGACCTCAAGCCACAGGTTATTCACCCTGAAGTAGGGAGAACACCTGTGCAATATATCTTGTTTCTTCCTGAATACTTTAATATCACATTTCCTCAATGTCTGTTTTTTGGTTTCCATAGCTCATACTACAGAAGGCCTGAATACAACCTACCAGGAGCATATATTTGAAGCTTGTAAGGTAAGTAAGTTAACAAACTCACTTGCCTGCCTCTAAGAGCATCACCCAAGTGGGTTTATAATTACACTGATGCTTGCCCTGCCTTTTCTGGGTGTGCCTTGGTATTGGAGCAGTGAGCACTGGGAAGTCACTGTTCAGCCATGAGCTGGTGACAGGGAAGGAAGGTGACTTTGTCAAGGTCACTGAGTCAGCTTATGGCTGTACTTCTCTCACCCACTTGTCTTTTAAATCACTGATGAGCAAGTTTTTCATAGCACCGAGATTCCTCGACTTCACTCTGTCCTGTGAATAGCTGAAAATTGTGCTTGCAGAGTGAAGGCAATGGGCACAATTTCCAGATTTTGTTTGCACAGTGGTGCTTATCTGTGTGACAGCTGCCTGGGTCCTCAGCAGAACATTTGCTTTTCTTGCGAACTCACACCTCCTTCCCCCATTCCTTGCCTTTGCTTGTACAGAGCAATCAAATAAAAAAAGATCTTACGCAGTTGACAAAAAAATCAAGTATTTGTTCACAAAACATTTGAAAAGTCTTCCTTCAGGGTGTCTGCTCAGGGCTTGTTAATTAGGGGAGTAATGATGATTTCAGAGCCAACCCCCAATCTATTCATAAATTGTGTTGCAATTCCAGTACGGAAAAGAAGATCCATTTTGCCCCAGTGCTTGCTCATTATTTCACTCTCAAAGATATTCCATTTGTTTCAACGCTGATGTTGCAAAACAATACCCTTTAAGCTAATTGCTGTTGGAAAGGAAAGGCTCACTTTACAGTCAATGGTTTTGATGCTTTGGGTAGTTCAAGTCAGAATCTGCCTCTGTCTTGCCTTGATTGACAGGACACTTTCTATATATTTAAGCAATTAAGCAACCCAGTAGCAACCACTGGGGAGATCTACTGAGCACAAAACTGATTAAGATCGCTGTGTAGGTCTCCTGCTGCTCACTCTGACTTCCTGAAACACCATCTGCAATTTGAAGCTGCAAAAGGAGATCTGACTCCAAGAAGTTAGGTGAGTGTGCTTCTGTGTTTGCTCCATGTCATGGCTCTGGCTCGTGAATAAAGAAGCAGGTTTTGCTAAAGTGGCAAAGAATAAATATTCAATTTGTTCTGAAGTTTGCCTTTTCTGGTTGCAGATGTCTGCTTTTAAAAATAAGGAACATTCACCTTTTTTTGCCCTGTTGAAGCTTAAGTATAAACAGACTGTTTTTCAATCACGTACAAGACTATAGTGTATGCACGGCAACATATATTGAAGCAAAATTCATGTGCTAATCTAAAACTGTATTTGGCAAATTTAAAGGATTTGGTTTAACAGAACCCTGGGGACTCAAACATCAGTCAGGTGAAAGGCAAGACAAACTCATTCAACTTAAATCTGTCCATCTGAGGATACAGGCCAATGCACACAAGTCTGTGTGCCTCATGCAGTACCTGACTTTCTCAAAATTAAATGTCAAGTCTGGGATTCTAGGTGGACGTTTTTAAATGCAGTGCAATTATGTGAAGCACAAAATGGATCTTGTGGCTTAGAGATACTTCCCAGCTCTTTTTGTTTTCTGACAGAGGAAGTTTTCCAAAGGGACTGGTTACATTCTGCACTGAGACAGAAAGGCAGCAAGTATCAGAGGGACTTGGCTGATACTGGGCTCAGAGAGTGTGAGGAGTTTAAGCCTTGGTCCCTCGTTCCTGTGCTCCCTTGTCTAAAGAGTTCCATTCACCAGTTTAGCAGCCTTGCTTGGGTCTGAGCTGGCTGGTAGGGCAGTGTGTGCAGGAAAGACTCCCAGGCTCTCTGACTGCAGTCCTGGGAGTGGACCAGCACCAGTCCAGTGCTCAGGGTATTGGTAATGACAACTCCAGTAACACTTTTGGGAGGTGCTGAGATTATAGCACAAGTTCAGGGATGCTTGGCTCCTAACTTAGGCTAAAAGGTGAGTGGGATAAATCCAGAATTAAGTGCCTGAGTCAAAATGCTAGTGCTACATGCATACTGAACCTTAATGAATGCATGATGCTGCAGCTGTGCTGCCTTCCCCCTGTGCAGCAAAGCAGGGAACCTATTACCTCCCATAGGTGTGCCTGACAGACGGACAGAGCCCTTCCAGACTGACCTGCCAGGGCCACTACTGTCAGGGACTTCAGCCAACAACGTGTGTGTGCACTGAGAGAGAAGCCAAACGCCTACCTGCCTAGTGCAAGCTCAGGGCAACCCAAGTGGGATAGTAGGAAAGGTTATCTGCAAAGTGAACTTGCAATATAGAGATTTCTGTGGGCACTGGGTGGTGGCTTTTTCACTTCCAGGCAAAACCCACTGCTCTGCAGGGAAAGTCTGCAAGCTGATGTATTCTCTTACAGACATTTTCACTAAGACTTTCCACTTTTGGGTGAAGTGGTAGGTGGCCCCTTGTTCTTACATCTGTCCATCTTCTCTTGGGCAGAATGAGGATGGGCAATAGCATGTCTGAGGGGAGGAAGGGCAGCCCCAGCTTGAGCTGAGCCTGTACATTTGTACTTGAACTGTGCTGGCTCTTCCACCCCTCTGATTCTCTCCCTTCTGCCTCAGCATGAAGCTCCACCACCAGCTGCTGGGCGCTGTGCTTCTCCTGCTGCTGGCTGGCTGTGGCGGCGTGCTCCAGACCTCTGCCATCGACCTGCGGACCTTCATTGGCTGTGCTGTGCGCGAGTTCACTTTCCTGGCCAAGAAACCTGGCTGCAGGGGGCTGCGGGTGACAACGGATGCGTGCTGGGGACGCTGCGAGACCTGGGAGGTGAGGTTGTGCCGGCGCTGAGGGGGGCTGGCTGGCGCCAACATCCCTGGGTACTGTGCTTCCCCATAGGTGATATATAGTACAGGTGCTTCCCCACCTAAGAAAAGAAACCCACCCAACATTAAGCAGCTTGCAGCTATATACTAAACAGGCAAACTCGTCCCGCTCCACAACCACCTCGCTACCACTGCCAGCAGTGTTTGCTGTCAGTTGTTCCCTCCCTCCTTCCACTGCCTCAAGGGGGCATGTGATGATATTAATGAAGCAGTTACGTAATACTCTCATTATGCAATTTGAAAGCCTCTTGCAGCTTGAACACTTACGGAGAGAAGGTCTTTGTTACTTTACTGGAAGAAATTCCTTTGAGATGAAGATGGAGCTCCCAATTGATGGGTAATAGATTTTATTCCAAAAAAAACAAATCACAAAGATAATGTCTGCTTCTAATTCAGTCCCGTTTTAAATCACAGCCCTGTATAAATATGAAGTGGTTATGTTTTGGGAGCATACGGGGGGGGGGGAGAAAAAAGTATAAGTTCCTCTACACATACTTCAGAGAACAAGTTTCTGACGGTCTTTGCCCTTCTGCCACTGGAATGCTCAAGGGGCTAGTCCCCATTTAATTTGTTCAGGGAACTCTCTCGTGACTCCAGAGGGATTTCATCCACATGAAGACAAGGACCCTGTAAGTGACCACGGGAGGATACATGGTCTTACGCCAGCTCTCACTGCCCTTTTTCACTGCCTGCTAGGGTAAGGGGAAAGGCCAGCAGTGGCTAGATTTCCCTGATGGGGTGAGGTTCCTTCAAGGGACTTCTCATCACCTTGTTCCCCCTACTCTGAAGCTCCTCTGGCAGCACAGACATTGCAGACTTTCTTAGTGTACTTCAACACCGCTGGCATTTAGTTAAGCTGAACACATCCAGTTGTAGGCTCAACAGCTTCTAGAAAGCACCATGATGTATGTGGAGGGGGCTGTTGGGAAGAGGGATGCTGTTTGGATATCTTCTTGCTGAGATGTTGCATTTGTTCTTTTCCATGCTATCATTCTTGGTTCCCAGGGCAGGCTCTTTACACAGCACAGGGTGAAAGAAAGAATAAATTTAAATGTCTCCTGGTTGTGTTACCTTATGCTGTGTCCCATCTCACAAGTGAGTAGACTCCCATTCCTGTGTGTTCTGCCTCTTCTTGGAGTCTTTGGAAAATGGGTGCCCCTGTCAAGGAAAAACTCACTTTTCAGCAAAAGCAATGCCACTGTGGTACCACTTGGCAATGGGGGCTTCAGGACTTTCAGGCTCCCATTTTCTCTTGATGTCTGAGGTCTCTGGCCAAGCTGTTTTTCTCATGAGGAACTGCAGACTTCCAGGCTGGCTGCTGTGCCAGGTTCATCCCCCATGGTGTACTTCCATCGGGTGTTGTGGGATGCACAGCCTGACTGGGAAGACAGGTCTGTCTGAGAAAAAAACAGCCATTTGACACTTGGATGCATCTCTACTCTTAGGCAGCTTGTGCACAGGGAAGGGTTTCCAGCAGAATGCATTTTCTTTGGTGGACAATCAATCCTTTTGGAAAAAAGTAACTGCTTTTGGCAAACATGAGCATTTGGTTGAAACACTAATATTCTCCTGAAAGCCAGCTTTTTGGGTAGGCTTTTGTCTTCCTTCAAGCAGCTTTAATTGGAGCTTTATGTTTTAAACAAAGAGAAACATGCACATACACCCACTTTCCTCCATGGCAGGGCTCCAAGAAGCAAGTCTTGAAAGATGTAGCCTAAAACTTATTTACATGGTCCCTTCCACCTGATCCAGTGGCTCCCCTATTTATACTAAATCCCCCTGAGGAAACTGGAACACCAGATGTTTGTCTTGCTGCTTGTCTGAGGCCAGTATTCCTCCCTCACAGAAACCGGTGCTGGAACCACCTTACATTGAGTCTTACCACCGTGTCTGCACCTACAATGAGACAAAGATGATGACAGTGAAGCTGCCCAAGTGTGCCCCTGATGTGGATCCCTTCTACACTTACCCTGTGGCCATCCGCTGCGACTGCGACATCTGCTCCACTGCCACCACTGAATGTGAAACTGCCTGAGCTCTCCTTTCCCATGTCAAGTGAGGAGAGGCCAGCTTCTTCTCCGGCTTCTTCTCCCTGGTACCTCCAACATTACAGAGGGTGTAACTATGACAGTCAAGGATTTGATGATACCCTTTAATGCTCTTAATGGTTAACTTTTCTGGGCAGATGAGGCTTAACCCCACTCCTCATGCTGTTCAAAGCATTACTGCTGTAGAAATGTAGTGCACAGCCTTATAATAGCAAATCCTGTGGTAAAAAATGAGGGAGGGGGGAAAAAGAAAAAAAAAAGGTGCCGTTTCCCTTCCTTAGAGGCTTTTCACACTGTGTGACCTTTTTCCATGCACAAAGCGCGCATGGACCTAACAGTCACTAGGGGAGGAGGGGAAGCAGACCGCAGAGGCATCACCACCTCTGTAACAGCTTCTTTATTCATGTCAGGTTTTATTTCCTTCCCAGTAATGTAGATGCAATTACTAATATCTCCACCACCTCACCCCCGCCATTAGTTTTTCTTACCCTGAGGTCTATCAGGAGTAGCAGCCAAAGACAGAGCCTTAAGGCCAATGAAATGGAAATGGATACCCAAATTGCTACCTTGAAATTAGTGTGAATGCATACTCAGCCCTGACTTAACAAAGCACTTCAGCTCATGTTTAAGTGTTTTGCTTAATATCAATGGACTTTTACAGTTAAGCACATATTTCAGTGATTTGCTTAATTGGAGCTATATTGTTGAAAAAAAAATTGCCTTACCAAAGTCAAATCCTTGGAAAAAAAACCCAACACATTAAATCTGCAGAACCAAAAGCATGTATCTTCCCACCTGCTTTTGTCCAGGGACAGAGGGAAACTGACTCCACGTAGAATCAGTGAGACTCTGCAGAGCCCAAGGAGTCTTTCCTGACAGTTTCCAGAGTCAGAGGGACCAAGACAAAATATGATGATTGTGGTTTGGGTTCAACGAGCCAGCCCCTGGCTGAGCTGGTGGGAAAGGGGGCTGTGAAGGGTGGTCTCACACTTCCCTGTGCTGCTCAGCTCCATGGAGACCTGCTCCTCTGTGGCTGCACACAGAGCTTGTGAGCAGTCAGATGTGCTCACAGGAAAGCTGTGGAATGGCCAGTAATGTGGCCAGGGTGGGTGAGACAAGCCCAGTTAGGAAAGAGAGCAAACATGCCAAAAGATGGTTCACACCTTCTCAGACCATTTACAGACTAGGGGACACCTGGGAGCTGCTGCAACAGCCCTGTGGTCACCACAGCCACGTAAGTTGCCTTTGTGCTCTGGTTTCCACCTGCAGGAGGACAGATCCATATTCATCCCTCATCCTCCCCTGAATAAAATGGGAAATTATGTGAAAGGAGGAAGAGTTGCCAAGTGGGAGAGGTTCCAAGGAGATTACAAAACAAAGACACCTTCTCAGATAGCCATTAGGAGAGAACTGTTGCTGAGACTAATGTCTGCACCTGCCTTCCCTCAATTAAGTGTCTTGTCTTCTAGATGCAGTCACATTCATTTCCAGGGTTTCATGCTGGAAACTCCCCCAAGTGTTCTGTCCTCATTGAGACAGATTTAATTTAATCTCTAATTGATTAGTTGCTGACATTTTTTTTGTCTGTGGAGCTGTAAAAGCTGCACTATAGTTGAGTAGTGTTGTGGTTTAAACTAAGTCAGCCATAAATCACACAGTCACGCTCTCACTTCCCCCCTTTTTGCCTCCCCCTGCTCCCGGAGGAATGGGAAGGAGAATCAAAAGAATGCAACTCCCATGGGTTGAGATAAGAACAGTTTAGTAACTAAGGTATAACACAAACCACTGCTGCTACCACTAATAATAATGATGATAAAGGAAATAACAAGGGAAGAGAATACAACACCTCAGCACTGTGGCGCTATCAGCACCGTTCCCAGGCCGAAAGTCAAAAACACAGCACTACACCAACTACCAAGAAGGAGAAAAATGACTGCTACTGCTGAACCCAGGACAAGTAGGAAAGAGGTGACTTTATCACTCTGCCTTCTCTAATTCTGAATAGAGTGCTGTGTCAAACAGCAGCAGCACTAGTTTTCTGCTGATGGATTTAACTGCCCTTTAAGATGTTCTTGTGTTCTGTTTCAAATCGCACCTCACGATCCTTCTGATCTTGTTACTCTTCTAACTGGTATCACAATTATTATGGGAGACCTACCAAATATTTTTTGTCCTTTGTAAACCTCAACATTGTAGTATGAAAGCAATTTAAAGCAAATTGATATTTATTTATGTGTAAAGATTTCTTACATAGAATATGTATAAGCTCCGACAAACTCTTTGCCAGAGCCGTGAACACCTGCAAAACATCTCCTCAATGCTGATATGAAGTCATTTCCTTCACTGGACTTCTCTCATGGAGTCTGGATGTGATAGCATCAGGATTAGAAGTAGGGTTAGAAAGTGGCAAACTTCTTTCCTTTGCAGCCAATAGGAAATATGGGCTCTACCCAGATATGGTGAGACAGTGGGAACCTCAGCAAGTGCTCAGAAGAAAACTCTGCAGAGTGTGAAAGAGGGTTTTGACTGATGCAGTAGCAGCTAAACTGGAGGGTGGAAGAGTGGGAAGGATGTATTGACTGAAACCATGCTAACACTTCTGGATGGTCTTTTAAGGAGGAAAGCAAAAGTGAATGGAGATGCTGTGGATTTGCTGTGGGTGACAAAAGTACAGCCAATGCCAGAGCCCACTAGGTTATTTGACTGGTGCATATCCCATTTCATCCAGATACGCTGGATTCCCACAAGTGACTTTCAAAGAGCCAGCACCATTCCTGCTGCTTGTGTGTCCAAACCAGGGGCCTTTTTTCCAGAATTTATTACACTACTAAGTCTTCATTCTGTTCAATTCCCACCAGTTTTAATACTTGCAACAAGGCCTTTTAGCTTTCACACCCTTTTTGCTGCAGCTGGAATGGCATGTTCTGCTCAAAATTTACAGACAGTCAACATAGCCCACACATTTCAAAGCATGAGAATGCCCTTTCCAGGCAACCTTCATCTCCTTGGGGGCTCCTTGGGGGGCTTTTAATGCTCTTTAAAGCCACAGATTTAAATCTCAACATCCTCCCTGTCCAAAGCAATTAAACAGCCCTCAAACAGCTGTCTCTGGTGGATGAATTTGCAAGGGGTGTTTGCTATAGAGACTGCCACGTCCCAGATATTTTGTCTCCCGTGAAAGCTCTTACTGTGCTTTTGTAGCACTTTGGTTGTCCCCTTCACCAGGACACTGCCCACTAGCACCAAACAAAAATCCTCACATACTGCAATGTGGAGCTCTTAAAAGTGTCATTTGCTACTGCACAGTTAATCTGGCATGAACTGAACTATGTAAAAGTAAGGGAAGGAAATTTTGCTCTACATGTATAAGGTGAACTTGACTTGCCTGGGAGAATTGTATCTTGCAAAGCAACGAGTGAGAGAGAATCTCCTATGCAAAGTCTCAGTATTGAACCATTCACAGCTCTGCAGCCCCGTCTTGGAATGCCTGCTGCAGTGAAAAGTTTTGTGTAAGGGAGATGGCTTTATCTGCCTGCTCAGGAAGGAGAAGGTGGATATACGAAGCCATGACTGTGCAGCTTAGGGACTGCACTTGGCTCTTGGCTCTGCCATAAGCATCCCAGGTGAATAGGGAGAAATCGGTGGATTTTTTTTGTGGCTCGGTTTCCCTTCTGGTCAGTGGGATTGATAATAAAGCTATTATTTTCCTCCTGGTGTGTTTTGGAATGTGTAGATTGTCAGGTTGCTTGTAATGAGTCATATCTGTATCCTGCACAGCACTCAGTTTCTCAGGCTTGTTGTCACTCTTTTAACTTGAGCATCAATAGTCACAGTCATGCAGTGCTTTGATTTTTCACAATGCTTTCCTGTTATATGATGGTTACAAAAGTTCCCTGGGTCTTACAGTTCAGCTCCCCTCATTCCTGTGCTGCAGTTAGTGTGCCCAGCCAGACTGACCACGTCAGAAATCAGGATATTTCACCCTGTCTTCAAACCTGAGTGACAATAAGAGGAAGGGTAGGGTGCTTCCCTTGCTTCACCCTGGACACATTTCTTGCACTGTTTTCTGGGGGATGAGACAAGCAGCTCTGTCCTGCTCTCACTGTATTCACATGAAAACATAGGACCTGCTGCCCTGGGTTGGAGAAAAGGGCTGTCTCATCCAATATCCTGCTGCTGACAGTAGCCAGCAGTGGACCCTCAGGGAAATGTGAAAGCATCAAGGATATATATATCCTTCCCTGGCTATATCCACCAGATTTAGCAGGCAGCAGTTTAGGAAGTTTCTGCTCTGGCAGATGTATTCAGCATCTTGTTGTTGATCCCAGATGTAGTTTCTCCATGCTACTGCTTCCCAGAGAAAGTGTAGTTGTGGAAAGTCTGGTTATTAATACCAGAGCTTTCTCCAGGGCAGATAAATGTCGTGTGCCCTCTTGAATTGTCCTGGCTCCTTTGGGAACATACCTATTTATAGCATCCAGGTATTCATGCTGCAGTGCCTTCTTATTAGAAACAGAACTTGCTACCTTTGTTCTGCAAGTGAGTGCCCCAAGCAGAGGCTGGTTAAGCTTGCTGAGGTTTGCAGACTGCAGGAACGCGAAAAAGCCTTTCTCTAGTGAAACTTACTTCTTTAGCCCAATCATTATTAGGGATGCTGTTCAGGAATAGTGGGATTTATAGTCTTAATTTGAAGACCAGGCCAGCTGGTCAATGGGATTGCTTCTGGTCTTGAAGGCAATGCTAAAGAAAGCAAAGAAACTGATTTTTTTTTTAATTTAAATTTTTATTTTAGACAAAATCCACATTGCTGCACCGAATCCCTGGAAGTCTAGAGCCAGTCATATTCTTGATTCCAGTCCAGCATTTAAGGGCTGTCTTTCCTTATGTAACTTCTTCAGCCCTTTCAGCATTTCACTTTCTCTCCTGATTCACCCTGCCCTGTGTGCTGAACAAAAGGCTACACAGCTCCTCATCTTCCTTACTATCAGTAAGGGTTTATCAAAGAATTTTGTAATCTGTGTGTTAGGTTTGTCAGGGCGTAACGAACTGCCCTAAAAATTCCTAGTGGAAAATTCCCAAAAGGAACATGCCCGAGACAAGCAAACCTCATCAGTGTCATCTCCTCTTTGACTTTCTGCAGGGGACACTGGAATGTTCAGGTGGTTCCAGAACTATCAAAAAGCAGCCCTATATGTTAGTACACGTTTTTCCTATCTGAATTGTCCTGCAGGTTTTATGTGATTAACATCTGGGAATATAAACAGAGCACCGCACCTTCTCTAAATGATGCTGTCAAAATATTTTGTAATACATTTATTTTGTTAAAATAAAACTATGTACAATAGATAATATTAATGTGCAGTTACAATATACAATAATTACATGTTTAAAAGAGGATAAGCAAAAGAGTACAGAATCATGTGTTGTAAATAGGAAACTAATAGTGTTTACATGCTTTTTAAACTAGGAAAAATGTAATTGCTGGAAAAAAGAGTTTCCTTGGTTTGAAATCTTATTGCTTTGACATGAATTCTGATGTTTTCATGAATCTTAGAAAAAAAGATATATCATTCAAAAGTCAAACATAATGTTATAGTACTCATCCTTTGGTTTTACCAGTCCCATACTCCCGCAATATTGCAAACAATAACTTTTAAGAGAGAAAAATTCAGTTGGTCACATCAAATAAATGACTCTTTTTCTTATCTTGCTAAAAGCTGACTGATGTGTTACGTCCTGATTTGTGCTGAGGTTATTACATCTGCTTCAATTAGAATAACTTTTTGCACTGTTACTTTTAAGTATTGCTGAAGTACTACACAAAAAGGAAGGAAAGAAATTTTCTTGTCTTTGTGTTCTCAGGGAAGCAGAGAATCTCTTTGCAGTGAAACACTCATATGTGACAAGTGCATCGATATCATAACAGGTTAAACTGGATTCAGTTAATCTTGCACTCGAGGACAGTTCAGGTCCATCTCCCTGCTCCTCTGCAGCCTTCTTTGACACCCTCCCAGTCTCAAGGTGCTGCTGTGCCCCAGGTATCCCAGTGTGATTCCACACAGGCTTTTGCCAGGCTCGCACCATACGTGCTGGGGCAGCATGGACACCATGCTAGCATTTCCCACCTGGCAATCTGGGCTCACCACCTTGCACTTCTGCTCATGGGTGAAGAAGACTGCCAATGTCATTTCCCTCTCACATTGCTTAATGTTATTGTTTATCAATGATTTAATATTTACAAGCTTGAGGAAAGTTTGTGCTCATTTACTCCACACTGACAAGGCAGTTCAGTGCCTGCCAGTTCTGTGATACAGGTAGAACAGCTGCCTGTTTTGGGGAAAAGTGCTGGGAAAGATGGTATGACAGTCATGTTATGGGTATGGCTTACACCCAAACTACTTTGACAGATATCAGACAAAAACTTCTATGTGTTATCAGTACAAATAACTGCTTTGTTGAAAGATCTGGAAACTGTAGGCTGGTGACAACTGTTTATTCCAAACTCATTAACCTCTGATCAAAGTCAAAATTCAGAAGAGTTGGTATCAGCAAGAGCTCAAACTGATCTTCGGCAAAACCAAATGCAAAATTAAATTTGGCATCCTGAATGGGAAAAGATGAAGTTAAATGACAGCAATTAGTGCTGTGTCAAACTAAGAAAAGATAGATACCATTTGTCTTGAATATTACACTGTTACTATCATCATTTTCATCTTCAGCCTCGGTAATGGTTGAAAAGAAGAGTTACAAATCCAGTCTCCAAAGCTCAAGCTGAAGATCAGACCAGCAAAGCCTCCAGATGCCCAACTTCTTTCAGGAGTCCACAACCTCCAAAAGGTATGAAAGATTCTTGGACCTGGCTCAGCATATCTGTGTGCTCAAAGCTTGGTCAGCAACAGTAAAGGGCAGAAAAGGAGGAAAGACTCAGATGCTTTCTGCATTAGTCATGTGCGGACCCCATTGAAATTTTCTGTTGTCATCATGAGAATTGAAACAAAGCCAACATACAGAATCTTTGAAAGTCCCACCCTAAAATTATAGTTAGGAGAAGCAGCCAAACACTGCATTACAGTCTGCACATTCTCAGAGGGGGTGGGAATCATGTTCAAAGTTATTTCTGTTAACATATTTTCAAAGATAAAGAGATTTTTCACCATTGACAGCAATTCATATGAGTTTTGGTTGTTGCTCTGTGATAGAAGGGTTTGTGAGCTCATTTTTCTCTGACAATGAGGTTCTGACTCTTTTTGCTGTTCTATTGGGGTTCCTGGAACTGCCCAGGAAAAATAGATTCTTCTTCACATGTTTCTGACAGCTTTAACTGAAACAAAGAAGAGTATTTGAGGATTTTTTCATCCTAGTTGTGAGCATCCCTTAACATTTAAAATGAAATTTAAATTTTAGGATCAAACTGACTAATTGCAGCTCCGGGCCCTGATTTTGCATCTCTCCCCCAAAGCAGAAGTGCAGATGCCATTCTATTGCACTCTTTGCATCTAATTGGTTTTGTCTCACTTCCTGATTCAAAGATACTTCTATTCATATTTTTTTTTTGATAAGTGAAGACAGCTGAGATCACAAGCCACTACCAAAAAGAGTGGAGGCTTTTTCCTGCTTTCAGAGGGCCTTTATTCACTAAGAGTAAAATAACATTTATAGTAGAGATTCATTTTCATTTTTACAAATGTCAAATGTGTCAGCCATCAAAGGTCAAATGTGTCTAGAAGTTACCTGACATAGTTTGCTCCATGCTCACATCCTGTCACAACAGATGCTCCCCCAGTCCTAGAAAGTTGTGAACCAAGAAAACGTTCTGTGATTTCCGGATTTGGTTTCTTATGTAGGATAAAACACATTACAAACCCTCTTCAGGGAGAAGGAAAATTTAGGGAGAAAGGCATGTGCAGGCAGATTCCTGCATGCAACCTGTTTACTGAACGAATGGTCTCTGGGCCAACATGAGCATATGTTGATTGCTTAGCTGGAGAAGACAAATGTGCTTCTAAACAAACCTGACTTGGTTGATGCCACTGCAATTTATTTTTAATCCAGATGAAGTTTCAGTATGGTGAATCAAGAGGTATTTACTATGCCACGTGGGGGAAAAAAACTACAGAAAAGGTGATGGACCATAAGTAAGCTATGGAAAAAGACGGGATTAGAGGGGCTTTTGTAAGGACATGGCAGCTTGAGTGGTGAAGTTACATCTGCTAGACTTATACCTGGTTGAACAAATGCTCCTAGATGGATCTGCATGAGGTTCTCCCCATTTTTTTTTTGTGGAAGTATTTGTGGTACCTCATTCACATCATGCTGGAACTGGTTGCTCCAGTTCCACTGGCTTGTTGTTTTAGCAGTGCTCTGAAGGGCAGAGGCATCTGTAGGTTGCTTTAATGTGATAACAACTCTGTAATGTCTTGAGATCTCTCTTTAATACCTGGTATCTCCATTATATCCTTGCAAGAGTTTGCGTGAAAACCCCTTGGGAACTCTGAAACTACAGTTTCAGGTTAACAGTTCCTGGTAGAACATTAAGGTTTCAGATGAGGACAAAGGAGTTGGATTTTACAGGATCTAGCAGATCCAGTAAGTGCTTTTGAAATGATAGCAGACTATCATCACAGGCAAGTCTGTCAAGAAAGGTTTTGACATTGGCTGCGTGAAGAGGACTTTGTCAAACAGGTTGCAGGGATGGTTTATTGTGGGGAGTGAAGGCGGTAAGATTTGCATGAAAAGCAGTCTGGGAATCAGCTCTGAGGCCTTGATGCTTAACAAGCCCTGGGGTGATAAGTTGGAATGTTGAAAGACAGGAAAGGTAAACAAGCAAGCTTGGGGGATAGCCCCGGATGTTGCTGTGGCGGAGGAGCTCCGCATGCTGAAGCAACTGAAACACCCCAATCTGGTGAACTGCTGGAAGTGTTCAGGAGGAAGCGCAGGCTGCATCTGGTCTTCAAATACTGTGACCACACAGTTCTCCATGAGCTGGAAAAAGTCTGAACACTGGGCAGTAACCTAAGCCATGTTAGATGAAAAGAGCAAGGTTTACTCTAGTCAAAATGAAAATCTTCATGCCATAGGAAAGTCCAGTTCTAACTGAACTGAATTTTTCCTCCTGAACACTTCCATCAGGTTCACCAGATTGGGGTGTTTCAGTTGTTTCAGCATGCGAATCTCCCCTGCCACAACAACATCCCGGCCTATCCCCCAAGGCTTGCTTGTTTACCTTTCTTGTCTTTCAACATTCCAACTCATCAAGGCCTCAGAGCTCATTCCCAGACTTTTTCATGCAAATCTTACCGCCTTCACTCCCCACAGTTTATAGCCTCTATGACTCTCCTAAGAGTGCTCCTTTGAAGGTGAAATTGGGGTTTGGTTTCTAGCTCATCTTACACTGAACAAGCCTATCTCCTTTCACCTGGCAATCATTTATTGATTTTCTTTTCTTGTTACTAATGGTGCTTGAAAATAACTTGAAGTTTATATCTGCTGCCTTACGCCTGTGCTTGCACTGTGTCTGGTGTTGTGATATTTCTGAAAATAAGCTTTACTGCCTCTTCACGCACCATCTGTTGGCTTTTAGAAAAGGTATTAGGTAGGACTTGCCAAATAGTCAATGAGTCTCCTTCCATCTGCCTACAATCCCTTTTTAAAAGCTATTGGCCTGTGCTATTCCTGCCTCCCCAAAATAATAAGCATAAGAGGGCAGATCCTTGAGTAAGGATCAACATTGCATGGATAAGTGTATCTACATAATCTAATACAGCAATAATGTTTATGGGGTCTGAATTAACTATAGCTATTTTAAAAATATTTATTTTAAAAAATATAGTTTCAAACAGAGTTGCAATGATTTGGGCAGGGTGCTGTGGTTTAATACATTAGGACAGTACCATTTTAGCTTCTACATCACCATGTGTTTTTAAATTGGTTTTTCTTGAGCCACTGCAGTTACATTAATGCTACAAATTCCTATTTGTTTTTTATTGTATATTCATATCCCATGCCATCCTATTAGTATTAACAGACACCCCTGATATTTGGTGGCAAACAAAAATATCATTTGATTATTTGTGGCTTTCTCTGGGTATGCTGGGAATGCTAGATTGCACTTTTCCAGTGTGCTCATTATTTTATGATAAGCGCAGCTGTCAGTCTGGATTTCTATTTCCTATGTATTTTGTAAAGCTCTAAGAGTTTCTGGCAGCTCCAACCTGAATGTTTGCATTGTGCTTCAGCTAAAACAGACTTCACTTACTTTAACCAGAGACTTGTATATAGGCTAGCGCTCTACAGCAACCTACATGAGCTAAAACAAAGTAATCATCCCATTGTATTTCCACTGAAGTAAATGGCTGCACAACAGAGCTCTAATTTTCTCTGAAAACTGTTGAAAGGTTTTTCTTTTTGTTTCAGTGGACTTCTAGTTATGTTGTAACACAACAAACATTACCTAAATATTTATATATTGAATCCACTCCTAATTTTCCACATACTCCCCTACTATCTCTTTACACATTATAGTTCAGCTGATTGCCAGTCTCCCAGCCATGTGAATACTCACTGCTCTGCCTGGGGATGGCAACACAGCCTCTGCGGCATGACGTGAACTCCTTCACCAGGCTTCAGCACTGTCCTCACTCTGAGCTGTGCTTTGTCAGCCAGTTCATTTGAAGCAAATGTCTGGGACATAATAAAACAAAATGTAAATCAGGAGCAAAGAATGACAGCAGTGAGGAAATCTTTCTTTTGTCTGTCTTTGATTTTGCATAATGTTGTTTTCATCCATGCTTGTGTGCTGCAAGAAGGAGATGGTGAGTGAAAGTTGGCTGGGTAATGGCAACAATGCACTTGCCTTGAATTTGATCACTTTGGTCAGAGAAAACTGTTGATTTCTACCTGGAAACATCTCTGGGTGTCAGAGGTGGTTTCTGTAGGTGTCCATGGTAAAGTGAATTTGTGCTAAAGGAGCTTGGCTCCATAATCCTTGATGGCTGCAGGACTGGGCACTGCATCATGCTTGTTCCCTTCTCTGTGGCAAGGGTGCAGTTCCTACAGTTCTGCTGAAGTCACTAATTGCTCCAAGTAACAGTGAGTCTATAATTCACCACTAATCACATGAGTTCTTCTGGTTGCATGCGTGTGCTCAGCCATGCTACTGTGCTTCTGAGGAGGAGTGGACCGGCAGTCCCCTGGAGTGGGGTGTGGGGGAATGCCCCAAGGCTAGGAAGGTGTACTGCTGTTACTTGCTTACTGCTACAGCACTCCTGAAACTACAGGCGTTGCCTTTGCAAGAAGTTACATCAGAGGTTTTCAAATCTGCATTTGCTGGCGCTGTGGTTTTCTGCTTGGGGAATGGAATACATAACAAGACAGTCTCATGGTATTGCCAGGGTACCTGAAGGCAGATGGAAGTAACAAGACATCTGTCAAGTTCACTTCTGAGCGTCTGTGTTGCTGCGGTATGTACAGCCTCCCTGGAGAGGCTTTATTGAAAAGGCACACTTTCTTCAACAGCAAAGAGAGCTAACAGGCAGCTTCCCTTCCCTTAAGGTCTGGACATCCCATCTCTGTGCTGTCAGCTGCAGCCAATCACCTGTGACTTTTGTGAAAGTTCCCTCCTGCTGACTGCAGTCGGGCTGCAACTTAAACAGCACCCACAGTAACGAAGATGGAAAAATGGGAGCAAAGAAGGAAGTAATGAATGGGGGGAAGAAGGCTACAATAAATCAACATGTTTACATCCCAACTTTGATAGGCTTTTTACATGAGATACTCCATTAAAAGAAAAAAAAATCTTAAGGCATTTGGATCACCTTAAAGCACTTGAAGTCAGTATGACCTTTGGCATTTTGGCTTTTGCTGTTCTTGTCTGCTGGGTGAGATGTAGAAATCCAGCTGATCTATAAGGTAAATTTTCAGTTGCCATGGCAATGTGTCTCATTCGTGTTCTCAGTTTGGAAGGGAGATGGTTCCATGCTGCTATTTCATGTCCAGGGCTATATTCTTTGGTGGTAGACTTTCTTTGTTTCTGTACATTAATGCTACAACTCTGTTCTTCCTTTCCCAGCTTATGGAAACATGGCTCAGCCTGAACATTCCCCTGTAAAAATACAGTTATTTGCATTTTTTTTGTTATAAGAACATTCCTTAAGTCTGGAGGTAAATGTTGATCCATTTTGATTGCTTGGGTGCAGCAACATCCTGATGCTGTGAGGTTTCACCATTAAGTGAAAACAAATTGGAATCGCTCCACTTTTGCTTCCATGCGATTTGAACAAACTAAAGCATATCCTGAACTAGTGGGTCTTATAAAAGAAAAGTAGTTAAAAAGTACACCCTACCTATAGTGTATATCTTACATATTAGATTTCTACAGATCATGTGCTTTCAGTCAATTCAGATTCAATCCCTAAGTACTGCAAATTCCTAATTTTGATTGATTCTTGCTTAAGGCCAGAAATGGAGTTTCTCTTATTTCTTTCACCACCTTTAGAACTTTTTTTTCCACATGCCACCTTCACCTTATTCCTAAGTTGAAGAGTCAAGCAGGAGCAGGCACCCTGGTTTCTGTTGGCTCAGTGCAGTCTGCAGTAGTGGGAGCAGGCTGCGTACAGCTCTGGAGGGTTAGGAAAGCACATAGACATGAGTTGGCCTACTGTGATTCAACTTGGAGGTTTCACAGAACAGAGGGCTCCTATATTTGGGTAAAGAAAGACCCCTTTCTGGTCATGTTCTGCATTTCAGTTTCATGTGACCTTCATTGCCTTTCTAACCTGCTTTGTTTCAATTGAACTCATCTTGCTTTTCTTTCCAAGTGACTTCACACGAGGATGCAGCACCTATGGCACTTTGCACAATGCTTCTTCTTCTTCTTGGGATGGAAAATGGTCAGGATTGCCTCATCGAAGACAGTCTTGAGGCCTTTCTGTGTGAGGGCTGAGCACTCCAGATAACATTGTGCTCCAATCTGAAAGAGAGCAGAGAAAATGTGAGTACTCGCTGCTGGGAGAGAGAGAGTGACCCTGTTCCATCATCCATTTACGTTCATACGTGTCTTGCCATAAAGGGAAGCCCAGACCTTTAGAAAGGGGGTCGTATAATTGCTCTATTTTGTATCCGTCTGCCTGTGGGATTAAGGAACAAGCTCAGGTGTTCATCCTGAGGGATGAACATCAACATCACTATCTCACCACAGGGTGTTAACGTGCAGCAGGATTTCTCTGCATGACCCTCCAGAGAGAGAGGAGATGCACCCATGTCTGAGTGCTGGACCAGGAGCTTGGCCTCCCATCTGTGCAGTTGGGGAGGGTTTCAAGGAAATGCTGGGTTGTTAGCTGAACCCCTTCATATACTTGGCTCTTCTCCCCTGACCTGTCGCTCTTCTGTTCTGCCTCCTGCAATATCAGGGAGCTGTTCCCTGGGGAAAGCCTTCTATCTGGTTTCTGGGAATTGCGAACCATTGTCTTGAGATGGGAGTCTCCTGGAGTGCTGGTATGACACAAGCACACAGAGTGGCCTGGGAAAGCAGACTCGATTTATTCAGCAACCTTGTTCCTTATTCAGCTTATTCTGCTAGTGGATGCCCTTGCTGGCCTCTGTGGGCCAGAGCCTGTAAGAGCAACAGCAGTGTATAAGGTGGAAAAGGCCTGTATTTCAGGGATTGAGAAGGGCTTTTAATCCCCCTACCTTCCCTGTGAAAAGGTGTAATAGCACACACACCTTGAGAGCTCCTTCTCTGCTGCTTGGAATGCAGTGGCTAAGTGAGAATCAAGCTGTCTGTGCTTTGTAAGGGGTAGGGATAAGTTTGGCAAGAAGTGACCACAGGGAGGGGTTTGGCTCACACACATCCTGCCTGAAGCCTGAGCAAGAAACTTGACTTAGGTAGAGCAGGCAGTAAAATCTGTTTTGCTGCTCCTTTGCCACTGCTATACCTTGTTGCTTTGCTTAGAGCTCAATTGGGTATCACAACAGAACAGCAGGCTCAGAACACAACCTGTGTCTGGATCCAGCCTATTTGAACAGAGGCTTTAATCTCTGGCTGGTACAAACCTATGTGCCCCAGAGGAGTTCACCTTTAACAAAAAAAAAAACATCAAAAGCTGTGATCAGCTGTTATCATGGGAGCCCAGAAAAAGCTGTTACCTCCTTTGCTAGCTTCACTCCATGCTCGTAGGTGAGTGGTTTCTCCTTCATGTAAAGCAGTCGAGCCAAAGTTTTGGGATCATCCCGAAGATCGATCTAGTTAGAAAATACACAAACCCTGAGCTTAGAACTGCCTTGCTCTAATGCTTGAGACAGATACTCGTAGCTTTACAAACTCACAGTCATATCCTTGCATAAGGGCTTCTGTCATAGTCTCAGATGATACTTTGGAAATGAACTCACATGTTTGAGGGTTATTTTATTTTTTTTAATTTAGTTTTTATTTTATATTTTATTTTTTTTATTTTATTTTAATTTTTATTTTATTTTCATTTTTTCTGTTTAGTGTGAAATAGTTCTTATTGGCAAGCTATTTGGCCAGAGCTCAGATAGCTGCAGTACAGTCAAGATGCAGTTCTCAGTGGCTCTCACAAGGCATCTTGAAAAGCGTTGGTGGAAGTCTGAGACACACTGGAAGAGGAGCCTGCTCTTGCACTGCATTACCCAAAAAACATCCTAACAGGCCAGACAGACACAGCTCAGTCTGACTGACTTGAAACAAAATCCTTTATTTCCATGGAAAACATCAAAGTGAAGCATTCTGGCATTTCAAACCTATCCATTTTCAGAGAGTGTGATCCAAAGGGCAATACTTTTATTTCAAAATAGGTGATTTAGATTACTCCAGTGTGGAAAACAAAGCCAGTGTTAGAACCACTGGACTTTCCTGTGGCATGAAGATTTTCATTTTGACTAGAGTTTGTTCTTTTTATCTAACTTGGCTTAGCCTACTGTCCAGTGTTCGGACGTTTTCCAGACGGTCATATCCCTAATTTTCTCAGTCTCTAGCCACTCTGTGTCCTGGAGGCAAACTCATATTTAAGGCTTTTAAAAAAATTATTTATTTTTATTGATAGATTTATAGATTTTAAGGCTAAAATAAAGTGATTTGATCATTTTGTCCAACATCCACAATAACACAAGCAGGACAGTGAGTCACTAATTGCAGTGTTGATATCAAAACTTGAAGGGAGGCTATTTCCTTCCCATGTCTCTAAGTAAGTCATTTGGATAATTAGTCCCATTCTTAAAAGTTAGTTTGAAGTTTAGCTTCTGCTTCTAACCACAAACTCTGATGTTTTTTTTCTCCTCACTAAAGGCCTGTCAGAAACCTTTTCTCCATATAGACATTTATGCCTTGTTGCCACATTTATACGTATTTGAATAAACATGAATGAGTTTCGCCTCTTGTGACTAGTATGGGACATCTGCATGTTGGTTTCCATTTTAGTCCCTGAGTTTTCCTCTAATCTGGCTGCTTTTCACATCAGAAGTTAAATAGGAAACCTTTCCACAAAGCTCAGCCTCTAGCCACCCCCTGGGGTGGAGTAGGAATCCCCTCACTCTGAAGACCCCTGAGATGGCTGGCAGTGCTCCAGAGAAGGATTACCTGTGTTCCTATGAGGACGTAAGGCACGTTGGGCATGCAGACTTTCAGCTCGGGCACCCACTCCTCCTGGACGTTGTGATACGAGGCGGGGTTCACCACCGAGAAGCAGATCAAGAAGACGTCGGTGTTAGGGTAGGACAGGGGTCTCAGCTGGTTGTAGTCCTCCTGCAGGGGAAAAATAGCATGTGTGTTATGGGCTGGGGGCTAAGTGCATATGGGAGCATTATGCTGGCTTTTGATGAACTGCTCAACACCGCCCCTCCATGCTCATGCACATTTACAACCTCTGAGTAGCTGCTGAGGGCAAAATCACCCCTTGGGGGCCAGGGACACCTGTTTTTGTCAGCACCTTTACCCGAAAAAGCTAACACATTTTGTTTGTATGTGCATTATCTGTGGTGATGGTGGCTTAGAGGGTAATGCTAAACAGCATCCATCACAGCTGGAATAACAAAAATTGATCTCGAGGCTGTGTGTACAAGCCTCAGCCCTTTGGCACTGCGATATCATCCTGGGAATTATCATTTCACTGTCACCACTAGATAATATTTGCTGATAGCACACATCACTAGGGGGTTTTCTGTTAATATTATGGGCTTTCTATTCCCCAATAGGCATTACAGACATGACCATACGCAACAAATGGTGTCTCTGGGCTATTTGATGCCATTGCAGTCATGTTACAGTATGCAGCAATGTGTCAGTCAGCAGAAGACACTCATCTTTAAAACACAAAGCAGATCAAATCCAGCCTGCGGTGGCTGGGTAAATCACTGATGGTGATTCAGTGTTTCCACAGGCCCTGGACTGAGGAAAAAGAGATGGTTTCTCTATGGGCTAGGTGTGAAAAGGGTGAATTTTCAAACAGCTCAAAGCACAGCTGTGTCATGTTGTGAGCTGGCTTTGACAGCTAAGTTTCAAGGAAGAATTTGGTTCTGTTTTCAGGCTTGAGATGTTGAAAGTGAGCAGAGGTTTTGCAAACCAGGTGAAAGTAATAGACTGGTTCTGTCTGATAGTGAGAGCACATGTAGCTGTGTCTGGAGGGTTCTTTTCAATGAAACCTGCTAGAAAATGTCAGTGCAATGAAACAGATGCTGCTGTTCTGAAGACTTTTCCTTAGAGGAGTCCAGAATTAAAAAAAGGGAAAAGAGCACAAAGTTAGAGTGTAGGGAACAACAATATATGTTGCTGTCAAGCCTGATTGAGACCTAGGTCTTTAGTTTATAGTTTCTGCATTCTGGGCAAGCCTCTAATCTCTACAATATGGTTTCTTTTAGTTACAACTGTATGCAAATTGAACTGGTGCAGCTTTGTTTTGCAGATACTGAAACAGTTAACAGCTCAATGAGAAAGGAAAACCAAAAAAGTATCCAGGTGCTCAAACTTGAAAACATTTATTTGAGGTAGGGAAAACCCACATTAGGGGCAGGAGCAATGCGAGCTGCTGCCTGTCAGGCAGGAGAAACTGATGCAGGACTTTATCACTGTGTGCCCAGATTAGATGGTGCTTTAATTCAGCCTTGTTTCTGTCTTGCTTTAATTGCATCAGCAAATGAGAGGGCTTTAATTATGAGTTGAGACTGGTAAATCTTCTTGCCAAAGTCTTTTGTTCACTGAGTATGCAGTGTTAACATGGCCCAGGCTACTTCTGTACCAACACTAGTTGCAGAAAAACACTAATGGATTATGTAAAAATAGTCTGCTCCAACCGTTTCTAAACAAAAAACCTTAATAATTTATTCTGAAAGGAAGTATGAGGCAACTTTAGCTTTGTACCATTAAAAAAGAAATTTAAAGAAACATCTTGAACCACAAACAAAATGTTTTGCTTTGTCTAACTGAATGTTCATTTTTCCAAGCCCACCTCACCAGGAAAATGATCAGTTACAGCCTCCGGCCCCTCAACCATAGCATTTGGGGTAAAGCCAGAGGACTCGTCAACTGACCTATGTCCTTCCAGCCTCATAGAACTGGAAGAATGATTTACAAGACAAAAGAAGGTGTCTGGACGTATCAGCTTCCAAGAAAGGGTGGATTCTCCATGTTCAGGGAACAGCAGGGAAAAAACCCCTCAGACATGTTTGTGGGAACATCAGCAATACAGGCCATGAAGAAACAAAGTTGGTGGGAGGAGATTTATACAAGGCTCTGGAGATGTCACCCAGCTCCCAGCAGATGAGTTAATAGAGGCAAAGTGGATGTCAAGATGATGGGATCAGTGGAGCAATTGCATTATGGAGACAGATGAATTTTATGGGGATGCTGTGGGTTAGGAAGACCTGGCGTGATTATGGGGCATTATTTTAACCCAGATCTTAAAATCTAAAATTAAGTATGTTTATATCACAGTCTACATGGGCTGATACTAGGTGCTTGGCGAAGGTATTTCCTGCGCCTTAATTGGTGCAAATCGCCTTCCTAAAAGAGCCACGCGGTGGCAGCAAGCCCTCGAGGAATCATGATTCAGGATTTTTGTTGGAAAGCAACTGGCTAAGTATCACCAGTTTCAATATTCCAGGCGTGCATATTTAGAGGGGCTGGAACTTACTGTACCATTTCAATTGCAAACTAAAAGCCCCAGGTGCTCTGCCTGGCAGCGACAGCTACAGGAGAGTGCATTTAATTTTATTTGGCTTGCTCCTTTGTAGCCCCTAAAAAATAGTTTTTCAGGAGGAGCGTTCCTGATTTGTATTAGCAGCACAGAACATTATATAAACTATAAGGAGGGACAGTCATGCATCACATAGCAGAGGTCTCATCTCCCATCAGGGCACATGGGGCTTGCATGGATGTGTTAAAGCACAAGCACAAATGCGGTGGAGAAGAATGGATCTGGGCTTCTCTACATGCCTGTGTCTCTGGACTGGCAGGAGCCTCCAAACTGCATCAGACAAGGATTCAATTGGATCCAAGGATCCAATCGCTGTACCTGCTCTCCAGGAGAAGGCTATAAAACCTTTCAATGGACCATTATGAGATATGGCGCATCAGGATCATTTCTCATTGAGAGATGGTTGAAGTCAAGCAAATGAATAGCGTAGAAAAGGGACTGGACTCTGCCTGGGTATGGGACATAACCGGAGGTGCTTCAGGCAGTGGTGTTTGGGAATGGACCTGAGTCCCCATGGGCTTGGGCTGTAGATGATTATTAATTTGTTTCATGCTCTATTTTGCTGCCAGCTCCAGACCTTGGCCTTGCTGAATTACCTGACTGTGACTTGCCAGAGCTGAGACACATAGACTGGTGTTGTTCCCTCCCCACTCTGTCGCTGCCATCAGCCTTGCAGTATTCAGGCCCGGAAAGTACAGTGAACTTTGCTTTATTTGCGTTGCTGCCGTGCTGGTCTCACACAGGCTCCCTGCCATGTCAGCCTGTTAAAGCACTCCACACCTGAGTCCTGTCTGGGGTAAAACAGACCACTGTTTTCTTCCTCCTAGAACTGTTTGTGCCAGGGATGCAGAAAACCAGATACTCCAGATCTGGGGTCTCTGCCAGCTCTCCATTCAGGCTGACAAAGGGTCCTCCTGCAGGAGTATATTTTCCAATTGTTATTTCATTAGCATATGTTTTATAGCATTGTAATGTCAAATGCTATTTTTGGCTATGACTTCACACTGATGCCTTTTGCAAAGCCACGTGACACAAGGAGGAGGGAGGAAACAACCCAGATGATCTGTTGTTATAGCTTGAGCATGTGGGAAGCATCATCCCTTCAGCCTCCATGGAGATAGAATCTGGTCGTCAAGAAGTGATTCATGTTCTGAGTTTTAACTAGATGGCCACGTCCTCTGGACCAGGGTCTGAAAGGGAAATGAGCCTGATGCATTAGAAGTGGTTCTTGGGGGCAGATGGTGTTCTGGCTAGTTTGAAGCAGGAGATGGCGAAATGCCTGTGGATGGTGGAGGGAAGTTTGTCACAGATTAGTGTTTCTTCTGCCTATAGAGGACAAATAAGAGGGTGTGTCACTGAGGAAAAGGGTGGCAGGTGGAACTGTCAGTCCTGTGGGAAAAAAGTAGAAATATTAAGGCTGACTGAGAACTGAATATAAGACTACGTCTCATTTGGAAAGGCTTGCCATGCTGCTGGATCGTGACAGACACTCCAGGCTCTGTGTTTATGAGTGCAGAGTACAAAATTGAATATGGCATAGGTGATTTGCATCATACTGTGGAACTGGTTTTGAATCAACTGTTTCCATCATGTGAATAGAAAGGATGGGTGGATGGTAAATGACACCAAGCTAGCTATGAAGTGACCACTGCTGCCTACACACATGGAATAAAAGGAATAAAAATTAAAAAAAAGTGATACTCAAAGCATAAAAAACCCAGTCCTGCTGAGTGCAGGTTTTTCTGGAAGTGACAGTTTGTCCTGATGGGGTTTTTGACCTCTGCATCCTGCTGCAAAGTATTTTCTGTAGTACGTGGCCTTCTGAGACAGGAGAGTCTCCTTCTGCATTGTTTATGCATTTCATAGCAGTCAGTTATGGCCAAAAAAAGCACAGCCAAGAACTGAAGAAGTGCTCCTGAAAGCAAAGCTCCGCAACCAGGGCTCCTGGGTCCCAGGGTGTGAAGCAGGCTCCCAGATCTGCTTTCCTCTCCTGGTGCCTCCAGTTCCAGCTGTGACCGGAGGAGCTGGCGGGTGTGGGTTCCAACCTTCCCAGGCTGGGACGAGCTGGGACCTGGGACCTACTCCCTCGATTCTCTGTAGGTGATTTTCTGCAAGGTTTCTGTGCAGGCTGTGGTTGTTTCTTTACTCTGTCAGTTGCTAGCATTTGGAGATAGGAGAGGAAAGTTTCACCATGAGAATATGTTGCTCCCTATACCCTCTTCTGCCCTTCTATTAGCAGAGCAAGGTGGTGAGAAACGCTCTCTTCCTCTTCAGGGGGATGAAATGAGCCCACAGACCAGAGCTGTTCTGCAAACCTTTAGTGCAAGCACGCTGTATCAGACTGTGGACAGTGAAAACAGTGAAAGAATTATATATCTAATGTAATGTAATGGACACCCTTGCCCTCGAAGGAAGATGTTGGGATGGATGCCAATCTGGCTGGGTCAAAAAAGTCAATAGATGGTGTCCAATAGGGTGGTACTGTATTGTATTAGGTTTCTGAGCTTGGAAACGGGAATTCTCTGTATCTTCAATGCCACCATGTGGTAAATGTAAGAAAACATTGACTATATATGAAAGGTCATATTTGCAGTAAAAGTTGGATATATAGGAGGCTGACCAGCCTAATCAGGCTTTAGTTTTTTTTTGCTTAGACTAAATTCAGTCTTAGGAATGAGTGCATTTGTGTGTGTTTTATTGCTGAACTAGAACGAAAGCTCAATGTATAAAACAGAAAGGAGAAGGTCAGCAGTTCAGCCATTGTAACTCACAACTTTTTGTTAGTATTTGTAAAAAACCCCAAACAGAAACAGCATGAACAACAAATGCTAGTATATGGTAGTAACAAACAAACATGGGAAAGGAAAATGATAAATGTTTTGCACTAATTTACCTGCCCTGCAGTGTCATAAAGTCCCAGCAAGTGTTGTTGTCCTCCCACAGTCACAGTTACTGGAAGAGAGAGACAAGAGATGTTTATGCACAAGCCAGTGGCCTCATTTTCCTGTGTTTTAATCATAAAATGCCAATAGCCCCTTGTGCTAGGCACATTAGCACGTGTCTTACAATGTGCATACCAAACCAAGCACATCTATTCAACCCAAATTGAAGGCTATCTAAAGTCATAACAAAAGCAAATCCTTTATGCCAATCTCTTATTTCTCTACAGAAACCCAAGAGCAATGAGCTGCACACACTGCTACTATCAGGCACCCAGACTGGGGGACTTTTGCTTCTGTCTCTGCAGCCATCAGCTGAGCTCCATGAAGTGCTAGGACCTGAAAACACAGAATTCCTACCTCCTCACCATGAGCACTAGGGTAGGTTTGTCATAGATCATTGAGAGGGGTTTATGGTTGTTTTATTTATTCCAGTCTGTGCAGTGATGAAGCATTCAGCAGCCGTTGATGTTTGGTGGGTCTCAGTAGAGATATGCTGCCTCTTTGGGCAAGCTGTCCTGTGTCATGCAACTGCAAGTAAAGCGGCAGCACTTAACGTGGGGCTCTGTGGTGAATGCTTCAAAGGGCAAGGAGGAAGAGGAGGACCAATATTTTCAGGAATCTTGGGGGCAGATTCTGTTGCAAATGAAGGAAAACATGGCTTTGTTTATTGATCACACTCAGCATGTTTATGCCTTTCCTAGAATTCACTTTGAACTTTGGTTTGAGCCCATTGGCATTGATGAAAATGTTTTCTCATTACCTTTGGATGAACCCCACTATTACAGTTATTTTGTGTAAAGGATATGATCTGTGTTAGCAACTTTTAGTTAACCAGTTAATCTGCTTAAATCATTACTACTCAGCTGGAAAGAAAGGGGGAAAGGGGGCAACCCATAAGTCAACAGGAAGATTTATACATTCACCAGGAAGGTTGCTCATAATAATGGTATTCTTGCAGCCCATGGACTATTGCTTTTTGTAAGAGTGAAGGCAAACAGCTGGAATGAACATAGAGCTACGGCTGGAGTAGGGGAGGGTTAAGACTGGTGCTTACTGGCTGATCACAACCTGCAATTAATGAGAGCTGGGAAAGATTAATAGAGGAGGCTTGAAAACATCACACAGGTTCTTGCTGATTTTTTCATAAAGTGGTGAGGCTTTTGTGGGAGAAAAGCACTACAGTTCATGGAAGTTAATAGCTCCTGCACTGAGGAGCAGCATTCTGCTTGAAATCTCTTAGACCTGAAGTCTCTGTCAGTGTGGCTGGACAGACTGATTATTCAGCAGCTTCTCTTGCTTGCAAAGCAACATGGAAATTTTGCTAGCATATAAACAGAACAAAATTGACATCCTGAAAGTACAGAGGCTCAGCAAGGACCAGACTTGCTGATGAGAGCAGGATGGGCTGCACTCACCCGCTGCTGGGACTGCCTTGTGATGTGATGGGGAAAGAGGACATGGGAAAGGGGCTGAGAGCACTCATCCTGCTCCTCATTTCAGGAGGTAGCTTGTACACAGTGCAGCTCCTAGGGAAACTCAAAACAGGGCTAGCTGTTCAGCATGGATGTCCATGGATGGACAGGGAAGCCCAGGAGAGAATTACCACGGTGGGGACATAGGTACCAACTCAGACAGGAGACAGTCCAGATGCCCCAACACCTTCCTTCAACCTGACTTTACTCTGCTTGAGGACCAACTGTTGGAAGTTATACCCTTCAGCTGAAGGCAGTTTTCCAGCTGTAGTGTGCTCGCCATGCAAAGTGGGATGCTCATAGGACAGCTGTGTGGCCATGGGGTGCATGGAGGTGCAGGTGATCTAAAGTGTCTGACAAATACGAAGAGACATTTGCCATATGTCAGTACTGACACAGTTATGCAGCTCTGCCTCTCATGCTGGCTAACCCTGAGCACAGGCAAACTGATCTGGGTCCTGCTTACAAAGATGAGCTCAGGTCTTTGGAGTTTTACAGACTTAAAAGTCAAATTGAAGTTTACTCTGTCCAGGCTTGGATTGCTGTGAAGCTTTCCTGGCCCATCTCTTGGTGGCATCTGACTTACAGAGCTACACTGGCAAAAAGCCCTGATGCAGATACAAATTGCTGTCTTGTTCCAGTAGTTCATAGGGTTTGGAGATAAGTTGTTTGCATAGAGGTCCAATCTGTCTCTCGTGCACTATGCTTTGCCAGAAGGATATGCTGCAAGAGCTCCTAAACTATTATCTGAGCTCTGTGGTCCATGAAGTCATGATGGATATTTTGCAACAGGTCTGTGGAGCCACACACTGGACAGTTATTAATTTTGAAGTTCAGTTTGGCTCTTGGTGACCTCTGGGAAATGCTGAGGGGGAGTAAAGAGGTTGTTGGTGTTGTACCATTACTCTTCACAAAAACAAGGGCTAAGAAAGGCAGGTTTTTTGATAAATATACTGAGTCTACCTATCTCGCACATCACATTTTAATTCTCCTATAGCATCCTGCCACAGGCCCTGCAGTGAATTTCTGTGTGGTACCAGTCATATCTTTTTTCTTTTTCATTTTCTTGCTTTCTCTTTTTTCTCTTTTCTTTTTCTTTCACTTTCTCTTCCCACCCATCAACCTTTATATTTTCTTTCTTATTGTCAATGATTCTAATCTGTTTCATCATCAGAAAATATCCTTCATGTCCACATCACCTCCCTAAGTTTACAGCTACCATCCCAGCAAAACTATCTTGTTGGCTAAACTTCAGCAACAGGCAAACTGCTGTCTTTGGATTCCTGACTCTGAAGCAGTGGGGAACAAAAGGCTCACACTGACATTCCAAATAATCACTGGCTCTTGAAACAGCAATGTCTAGATTAATATATTGGTGCTGAAACTTCCACTACTTTCCTGCAAGCAAAACAGATGTCAATTTAGATGTTTTTTGCCTGTGAGAACATCATGGTATTTTTATACTGAGAATTTATCGGTCCTTCTCTGTTGGGCTAAAGGCTGTTCAGTGTGTCCTCTTGGTAGGTCATACTTATGAGCAGAGATTGCTCTGCTAGATTTGTAGGCCTTACTCTTGGCTTTATCCCAGTTTACTTTTATTTACCCTGTTACCATCTTTTCCTGTTCTCTCTGTGGCCAGCCCAACGGGGAGCCAAAGAAGAATTCCTTTCCAGTCATAGGGGTAATGCAGGCTTCTTTACAGGCTTGCGAACTCAGTTTTATGGACAGTCGTGGAGTAACAAGATAAATATGAACTCTCCTTGCCATTTACTGGCTATATTAATATATTGATTACTCACTGAAATGGTATGGCCTTTAACACTGAGCACAGTGGGGACTGCAATAAAGCATGGCTGAATGCTTGCACAGTCCTGGTTCTCATTTGGCTCCAGTCTGGGTTGCAGCAGATGATGCGACAGGGCAGATGTTTTTCCTCCTTTCACTGGGTGATTTTAACCAAGTGCAGGATGTGTAGAGCACTGCTTCTAAAATATTGGTTAGATCAAAAATTAGCTGGGTATTGCTTGCGCAAGTTTGAGTAACTATTTTGGGTCACCTCCAGGGCTTTGTCACAGGTCTGTGTGCCTGGAGGTTTTGCTAACAGTCTTCAACAGAGGCCTCTGAAACATGCTATCTCACTTGGAGGCCACAGCAGAATGGCAGGGTGTTAGATGGGAGTTATTGGGTGGGCTGGATCTGGTGTGTGAACCATCAACTGGTCTGAACTGGGAGCCTTTTTTTTTTTAATAAGTAGTTAGTTTGTGTTCCTGGGGACAATGCAACAGTTTTTGTTGGTGTTCTTGTTGCCTGGGTTACCCCAAATCCACCTATCAATGGTCACTTGTTGCCAAACTCTTCCCCTGCTGTGTTTCATTTGCTCACAGCAAAGTCCTGATGACTTTGTGGGACTGAACTGAATGCATGGAAGAGCCCTTCAGCCACACAACAGCAATGTTCATTGTCTGCATTGACAGAAAGGGTACATAAATTATCTACTGCCCTCCCAGAGTCTATTATGTTGATTAATATCACAAAACCCCACATAAATCTTTGATACAACACCAAACAAGGAGCAATAGCTCTGATGCGCTTAGCTGCGGTACAAGAGAGTGGATGTGCCTATCATGGGGTATTTTTCTATGCCTGTGAAGAAAAGCTTGCAGAACTAAATGGCTAGCCGGAATATACACAATAGCTTAAGCAGTGTCTAATATGATACTGCATGCGAGAAGTCATCTATTTACTGTAGTGTTTTCCTGCCAATAAATTTAGGTCCAGCTGCTTTAGAGAAAGATGCCAGGAGCCTGACAGGGAGCAGAGATGGTAGCACCTGCCTGGCTGGGAGGCTTTCTTGTAATTTTTTGGTACATTAGGCTGCGACAAGCCTCAAACTTTCACAAGGGTCTTCATCTGCCTTTTTCAGAAAGCTCAGAGCATTAAGTTTGTGCATTTCTCTGTTCACTATGATTATCTGTACCAGATGCATGTTACTGACCATAGATTAATGGGTCAGGGTTTTGTTGCTTTAAGTTGATCAAATTTTTTATTTCTAGATAGAAAGGTCTTTACATGTGTGCCTTATAGATTTCCTTTCTCTTCCAAAGGTGCTTGTTCAAGCAGGCCTCATCCAAGAAGTATCGGTACTGTTTTAAGTTCTTGGCTTCATCTTGTGCCCAGTTTCACAATGCTACTTCAAAACAAGCTCCTTTGCTCCTGCATGTATTTATTGAGTGAAGCTCTACACGAAATTGTAACTAGATCTGATCAATGTCCTAAATACACATCAGATACTGAGAAGGGAGGATAGCAATGAGAAACAAAATAAGCTATATTTTTGTCTTCAGTATACACATGCACACACACATTTTAGATATAAAATACACAGATGTATGTATATTTCAGTTTTTTAGTTGAACAAAATTTTCAGTTGTAAGGTAAAATATTTTGCTTTAACTTGGGGCACCCCAATTTTGCCCAGGACATTTGGAAAAGGGAAAGATTCAAAATCACAAAGGAACATAGACGTTATTGGCAAAATAATAGGTGAACGTCTCCATATTCAGTGGCAAGGACTGGAACCACAGTCAGCTTGTAGGACTAGAGCACCTCACAGGCAGGCGAGAACTGAACCTCCTTCTCCTCAGTCCTTGTGGCAAATAAACTGATATGCCTTCTTCCTTGTGAATATGCTCTAAAACTGCCACAGCACCAACCTATGAAATCAGCACATTTACACCAATGCCAGAGCCATTCATTCCCAGTTTCCTCTGTGTTCTTTACCAAAATTATTGTCAAGTAATTCATATAAAGAATTAATCCAAATAAAATGGTCAGGTATCTAAGTAACTGAACTGAAATTACATATCACAGGCTTTAAGAAGCAACATCTTTGAATAGTCCGCAGAAAGCCAAAGTAAATGTGGAAAGTGAATTCTTGCAGCACCTTCTAAGTGTTTCAGGAGCATTTATTAATCCTATTTTGAGCTGTACCTGTGTTTAGAGATATCTTTCTTTTACTGATTCAGGGGTAGGGCTGCCAGGGATTAATATTTCACATGCTGCTTTAGCTTTGGTTGTTTCAATGTCTGGGAAGCTTTATTTTAGCAAAGGAGCTTGTTTTGAAGTAGCATTGTGAAACTGGGCACAAGATGAAGCCAAGAGCTTAAAACAGTATCGATACTTCTTGGGTGAGGCCTGCATGAACAAGCACCTTTGGAAGAGAAAGGAAATCTATAAGGCACACATGTCTTCAGGAGATGTTACATTGCAGCAGCTGGAACTGGGAACACTGGGTATCTGCAAATGAAAGCCCTGGGGATGCTACAGTCTGGCAGCCATCAAAGGAAGCCAGTCAAAAAAAGAGTAAGACCTTAATGGCATTAATGACATTTCCTAATCATTCAGGCCAGGAATGACAATCAACTCAGCTGAGCTCTAATGACTGCTTACGACTTTATCTAGAAGGTGTTGCAAACAAATACGCTGCAGCATCTTTTCCTTCGAAATACTCCCTTTGCTTTGACTGAATGCAGTGCTACGACATTTTGTGGCAAACACACCCAGTGCAGATAAGAGCTAGTGTTACAGGACCCTTGGCTCACTCAGGGTCTGCCGGTGCCCTGTGACTCAGGACTGGGCCATTCTTCACTTCCACTTGTAAGGGTCATCTCCAGGTAACTGAGTCACACGTTGCTCATGGCAAGTTCCCTCATTTCCTCCTTCATGGCAAACAAGGTCTGATTACAGCCAAATTGATTTTCTACTTCAGACTTATCATGCAGCTTCACTATATTCTTTCTGAAAGGAAAATCAAAACCATGCTATTTTGCCCTGAAGTTGGCCTAAATACCACACTTTAGATGTAAATTATATTAGATGCTTTTAATTGCTTCTGTAATCATCTACCACTAACTTGTACAGGCCTCTGAGACAGCATTTTTCAAAAGAAGGGTTCTGAGTGAACCTCACCATTTTCTGTCACCTCATCATGAGGTCTATGTTCTGCTGAGCAAATACTTTTGCCTATCTGATATTTACAATGTCTGAAAAATATTTCCAGTCTGCTCCCTGCAGTGGGAGGACAGAGAGGCCTCCAGGGCTGGGATTCAACTGATTTCACTCAGTATAGCTCTTGGTCTAATGAGGTGGTGAGCAATTCGCTGCTTTGTCTTCAGGCCACAGATATTTAGTGATTTTAAAGCCAGATAAGATTCATAGCATCATTTATTCTGCTCTAAATAGCTTATTTAGTGTCTTCCTACAAGGCATATTTTCTTGTTCTTATATCATTCCTGTAGCCCCTTTCCAAATTCTTTTTCAAGCAGCCAGTATGACTAGGCAGTGTAGTCTAGCAATGGTTTCATTAACAGTCTAGCCAGAGGTAACATGACTTTCCTATTTCTACCTGTCACCCCTCAGTGGCTGATCTAAAACTTGCATTGATTGATTATCCTTGTTATTTAGTGAGTCTTGCAGTACTTTCTGATTTCTTTTTAAGGCCAAAGTCAAGTCATTCTTGGCTTTTGTGTTTGTAAGCCTTTTTATTACATTCTTTTTAACTCTGTGGTTGTATGGAAAATCTGGAGACTGTAACTCAAATGCCCACTCAAGGCATTTCGCAAAGGGGGAGGAAAACAGTTGTGCACATGCAATGCTTTTATGGTATGGAAGTTAATGCTAAAGACCTTTGGAAGTCTGAGATTGACTATGCAGAAACAAGGTTTTCAGGTACTTCTGGAAGCATCAGAAAAGCAATATCTAAACACTTTTCAGTATTTTCTTTCCAAGCATCTCTCCACTGCCTCGAGGGATTGCTTTTCACCTTGGACTACTTTCTTGCACATGGCACGGGGCATCCTGTTCTCCCCTCCCCTCTGCCTTGTCCTTATGGGTTTGAGGATTCCAGTGGAATTGGTGGGAAATTGCCCAACCCAGACTCACACTGGAGTTTCACTGGGGAAGCAGGCTGACACCAAATGATACCTCTGTTGTCCCATTCTACAACAGGAGTAGGCTCATTTAGACAGTGTCATCCTATTGGAAGATTCATGGCTTGTACTGTGTGGCTTTTTAAAATCTTAAGAGGAAAAAGGCTGCAGATTTTCACAGCTGGGTATTTGCTATGCAGAGACAGAACACAGAAGAGATGTACCAGTCCACCAATCATTTTTATTCAAGCAGCTGATATGAAATCCTGTTAATCTTTCAAATTGCATTGAGAAGTCAGACTTCAGCATTGGCTAGCTTAGATGACAAAGAACAACACAAAAGCAGTGGAGGTTGATTAGGAAGATCAAGCAGAATGAATCTGGTCCAGAAATGGATGAAATAAAGTGGAAATTCCCAAAGCATTCAGAAGCAGCACAACATTAAAACATGAGCCAGCTTCTTCCCAGTCTGGGACATTACTTATTTATAGACAGCATGAATGAGGTTGATTTATTGGAATCATTGACCTCATTGTTTGTAAAATCAGCACTGGAGGATTTCCCCTGCATTTCAAGGAGTTATTGCTTTGCTAATCAATCCTTGAGCAAATTCAGCTTCACTGATACCAGAGCCCAAGGAACTTTGGGATCTCTGTTTGCAAGAAAAGCTGTGCCCAGTTTCTCCAGTAGTACAGTCCTGAGGGACCTCTTGGGACCTCAGCATTGTGTAAAGCTGTGCTAAATGGAAAAGGCTAACATGATTATAGTGCCCAGGGAATTGAAGAACAATTGACATTGTGTCTAAGAGAGTGGTTTGTTAGATCTCATTTTGTCTTAAACAGAGAGCTGTGCACTGCAGCAGACTGGGAGGTGCTTCCTGCTCACTGTGCACCATCAGCTGTCCAATGAAAGGCAGTTCTGCTCCTGAGTTAGAAACTAGTAATAACTGACTAGGTAAATGAACTAAATTTGCAGGCTAATAAACCCTGATGTGTGCATTTCAATGATACTCTAATTGAGGGTCTTTTTGCTCTTTATTGAAAGTAATAGCACTAAATCCAACCAAATAGTAGACAGAGGAACAAATGTATTGAAGAATATACATAGACAGAATCTGAACATATTATTAAAAATATTATGATTGTTCCCAAACAGTGAAGAATACTAGATATCTTCCTAACCCTGATGGAGGGGAAGTGCCCTTCCTGAGACCATGTGATTGTCTGTTGCACTGAGATGGATGAAAAGAGCAAAAATTTTGGCTATGACTGCAGTATAAGCCTATACAAAAACTGGAAGGCAGCATGTAGATTTTTTCTATACTTAAGGCTCTATTGAATATTTTGAAGCTCCCATCACCATAAAGCAGTATCTAGGAATAATATCTGTATTTCTGAAGCTAGGTTTATGATGCAAGTCAATAGCAAAGGTGATAGAGCTCTGAGATTTTTAAAGAATAACTCATAATTGGAGTAATCTTACTAGTATTTTAGCTACCTATGTTGACCTGACTCTAAAAGACCAGATACTATGTCATTTTATGTGTATTTTAATACAGATAAAGTCAGTCAAGACTCTGAATCAACTGTTTGCTGAAACCTAAATGTGAAGGATGTCTTTGGAGTCTTAAAATTGATGCTGAGATCATAGTAAACAGAACAGGGAGTGTGAATTCTACTCCAAGGAGAAACAGTGGGAATAAAGGGAGCCTTTGACTGTTTGCCTAGCTCCTTTCTCCTGTCTATGTAAGGCAAAAGACACTGCTCTAACTCAATTGAGTGCTGAGGAAAAGACTATCTCCAAAGCTATATCAAGCATCTCACTGTCCAGGGAACATGAGACTTGGTAAATAGCATCAAAATAAATGGAAGATTAGGGGGAAAATGGACAAATTTTACTGAAATATATCCAGGCAATATACAAGGTGCTTCCCAGAGCATGGGAGGACAAGGATTCCTGTCTGATTGGAATGAATCAAGGCAGTTTTCCACTACTCTCACTGCTTGAGGATCAAAACTAGGATTTTTTTGCCTGGGAGAGCGAAAGAAAGCAGTCTGGAGAGGCAGTGCTGCCCAACAGCACTGGCTCTTTGCTGTAACAGTTTCTTCCTAAAAAAATGGTGATCTGCTTTGATCTGGGTTAGATGGCAGTGGGAACAAATACTGCTGATGGAAGGGCACAAAATCTCTGCTCTGCAGTGGACAGGTTGTCCTCACTGTGGGCTGGATCTTCAGATGATGGAGTATCACATTGACAGAGGTCCCAGGTTCTTGGTGAGAAAGAGATTTCAACAAAAGCATTTTAATCTTCAGTAGCTACACTTTTAGTGGATTGAATTCTTTGAGGATCTTGAGGCTAACACACTGGGGAGGTTTCATTTCTGGCATTCCTGAAGAGTTCATTGCTAAGAATGGCCAAAGGCAGTCTATGCTGGCCATGAATTGCCTCACATTAATCACTGTTGGTAATTTTGGTAGGACAGACAAGGAATGAGGGGTACAGAACTAAGTTTGACCTGTCCTGGATGCTGCATCAGGGCAGGGGAGCCATGTTACCCCAGCAGTGTCATTAGTATTACAGCTTGCAGTGCACTATGGCATAGCCTCCTGCTGCCAGATGTGATTCAGGGGAAAAGTGGTTTCTCTATTTGCCAGCTTTTCTATTTTGTCTTCAAATAAAAAAAAAATAAAAAAAAAAAACCAAACCAACCCAAACAAACAACAAATGCCAAAGCTAGAATGGAAATAAAACTTATCTATATCATACACAGAAGGGGACAGGAGTGTGTCTTCCATAAAAACCTGGTATTAGAGGAAATACCATAGATGTGCAGGAACATAAACCAGAAAGCAGCCACTAGCTTGGCTGCTGTTTATGAAGAGCCTGAGTTCCCTATTCCTTACATTCAGGTGCCAGGCAAGCTGACCAAATCTGCCCTGAGCTATCTGCTGTATATAATGCAAAGATGTGGTTAGTGATGGGTCAAGGGGTTTTGGGGGCTGCATTTGGGCATAGATGTGCAGGGTGCATGTGTGTGTTTATGTGTGTGCCAGGTGCTGCCCTGTGCATTTGAGCAAGGCACTTGCAGTCGGACTTGAGAGCAAAGCAGTGCTTCGAGCCTCATTCCACGTTTATGGTATTGTAACTTAAAATAGCATCTGATCTGATCTAGCTGTGAACCGCTGGGGCAGTGGCACAATTGGCACACTGAACTGAATCTAGCTGTCTCCAGTGTAATGCATTGCATGGCATGCTATGGCAAGTGCAAGAGTTCAGGAGCATTTGGTTTGCTCAAACTGCAGCACTTCCATAGCTGACATTTTACATATCACTAATCTTGTTTGGGGCAAGAGAAAGATTAAATGACATTTTGAGGCTTCTTCCAACACCAGCCTCTCTGATGCTTTGTCTACATCTTGTTTAAGTTTGACCTTAATGCTGGCTTCTCCTGTGCATTTTTCCCCTGAGAAGCATTGCCTGAAAGGGCTTGAAAACAAAGTACCTGTTCCTGAACCAAAGGAGGACCATGGCAGAAACTCTGGTTTGCATTTCCTAGAAAAAGATTTGGGCCAATTGTACTTAGCACCAGGACCAAACTTCAGTTGCTATTTACCCTGCAGCTTGCAAAGATTAGCCGAACATTTGTGCAGCGTTTCTAAACCTATATGACTTAGGAAGCAGGAATGTTAAACACCATAGACAAAAATCTTGGAAACATTTAAACTTCCTGATAAGAAAATCTGAAGTACCATAAAGGTTTTAAATGCTGTTAATGCTTTCTCTACATCCTGCTGAGAAGCCTTCGACTTTCCTTTCCAGCACAGCCCCTGCAGACAGTGAGGTGATTGTAACCTTGGAAAAGCAATAGATGCAGATGGATGAAATGCCTGGTCTTAACCCTCTGTGTGTTTGTGTGTGTGCACATGAAAGGGAGAGGCGAGTGCAAACCCGAGCATAGGATACTCTTATCCTTTACTCAAACATGATTGTGCTCATGGGAAGCAGAGCGTGATCCAGCCCCCATGATCTAAGAAGGGTACTTCCTACCACTAGGGATGATTTGGAGGCCTTTTCAGCACACACTGGCTCTTGCAGGAGAGCAAGAGGCTGCACTTTGGCTGCAGCCCAGCCAATGTGCTGGATGTACAGAAGAGGAGCTGAAGTGCCTGCTTGAGCTGAGGCCAGAGGATTTTTTCATTTGGACAGAAAAAATAAATCCAAATTCCTCTATAGAGCTGGTCAGGGATTTTCAGCTAGGAAAATCTACAGAATCAGAAGTTTCCATGAGAAGCTGTCACTTTCAACAGAAGAGTTTGGATGTTTCCCCTGGGAGAAGTGAAGCGAAATGATGTGAAATAAGTGACCTTGATCTGAACTGTTCCCTTTATTGAAAATACCTGAACCGGTTTATGTAAAGCTGTTTTCCTGCAGTAAGGGTAACGCATGCTGTGAGTGGTGACTCCTGCCCTGGGAGGAGTAACCCCTGAGGGGAATCCAGCCAGCCAGACCCAGGATGCTATGGGCATCACAGCATCTGGTGACTTGCTCAGCAATGGGCAATGCAGTCTGGTTGGGGAGCAAAACACAAATACCTGGATCTGGGCTGTCAGCTGCCATTTAGTGATTTTCAAAATGGCAAAACAAGGTTTAATATAGATTCCAAAAATTTCAGGTTGTTGCAAATGCATTAAACCTAAGGCTTGCATGGGTCGATGTGACCACCACATTGATTTAAAAGTTCTGAAACTAAACTGTTGAGTTTTTCCAGAACAGCATTTATTTACAATTTTTATTTGCAGAATGTTTGCTCTTAAGAAAATTTTATAATTTTTAGCTTTTCATTCTCATGTATAATGAAAATTAATTCTGAAATGTGCAGCTTTCCCAAGAGACAGAAATTTGTGACTGGGTTTCTGCTCTAGCCAAAGCTCTTTAAACTTCTGACTCTTAGGTTAGTATTAATTAATTTAACTTTCAACTTTTTTAATGTTAATCATTCCATGATTGAATACATTTTTTGAATCATAGAATCATAGAATAGTTAGGGCTGGAAAGGACCTTAAGATCATCTAGTTCCAGCCCCCCTGCCGTGGGCAGGGACACCTCACACTAAACCATGTCACCCAAGGCTCTGTCTAACCTAGACTTGAACACCACCAGGGATGGAGCATTCACAGCTTCCTTGGGCAACCCATTCCAGTGACTCACCACCCTCACAGTAAAGAACTTCTTCCTCATATCCAGTCTAAACTTCCCCTGTTTAAGTTTTAACTCGTTACCCCTTGTCCTGAATGAAATCACTTGTTTCAATTTTGCTGAGTTTTAAGGAATATCTTGCATTCCCTGTTAGTTGTAACTCCATTTAGACTTTATTTACCTTTGAAAAGATTTATTAGCTTTCATTCACCTTTTCTTTCACCTTGTGAACATCTGAGGCGGCTCTGCTGAGCTCAGAAGAATTACTTTTGGTTGGGAGAAACATCAATCATAATGTCTTGTAGCTGGGAAAAAAGTGAACTGATTTTGAAACAAGCAGTATATATTTTTATGTAAATTGCTCTTAAAATGTTTTGATCTTAAAAAGCAATGGTCACTGGTTGCAGAAGAGGAGAAATTTATGATAAAATGAGTATTTTTATGTCATTTGCTTTTTTCCCTTAAGCAAGAAAGGAACATAGTCAGCAAAATACGGTATAGCAGCATATATCTCAATTAAAAAAATCAAATATTAGCCAATATGAAATTGGGAATCTCTGCAAATTATTTTTTCATCTGACAAAAGTATTTACTTTCCACCTAGCTTTACTTAAGGCTGTATTTTCTTAATGATTGGTTAATATATGCAGCTCTTTAGAAGAGGCATTTTGAGAGAATATTTTAAACATCATGCCTGGTATTTTTCTCTGTTTCACACTGCACTCCCAAGAGCTGAGCAGTTATCTCCCCCTTGTTTTCTGGAGCTTTAATCTGTATTAGAAAATCTTGACACTCTTCTTCAGCTACATAAAAGCTCAGCTAATGGGGATCACATCTGACTTCAGAGGAAAGGGACTTTAAAGAAAAATCACAGCGCATTGCAGATAAAGGAGGAATGAATCAAGGTAGAAAATCCACAGCTACTTCCCACAAATGATTCGCAAGTATGATGTGAATTGTACCTTTGATTTGAGTTACTGGTAAGCACAGTGAACGGATTTTAAGCAGCATATTTTACACGATCAGACACATGAAAAACCTTGTTTTTCAGGAGGACATTGTTCTCTGTTTCTATTTTTATAATGGCAACACCTCAGATTATGACTCCATTGTATTAGGCTGGTGAAAACAGGGAGACAGAGGCCAGCCTGGCCCTGCAGAGCAAACATGCCAACAATGAAGGTGGAGAAAGAAAATTTCCTGTTTCACAGCAAGGGAAACTAGGTGCACAGAGGGGACACTGCTCTTTGGGACCACGCAGGGAAGCTGGGGTACAAAACCCCAAGCTTTAGTTTGCAGCCTCATCTCAAAAGCAAGAAGTCTTTGGGTTTGGCCATAGTTGCAGGCAGCACGTCCCGGTGGGTGATGCTCCGAGCCTGACCATCATGTCCTGCTCAACCCGGTTGGGCAGCCAGGGGTCCTCTTCTCTTGCAGGTAAGGGAGCTGCAGAGAACAGAGCATGTTGCCCATGTGCACTTTTGGAAAGCAAGAGTTCCTGCAATATTTTTTTTGAGCTGATTTCCCTGACAAGAAGATTAGAGTGGCTAAACATTGCTGCTGCTGGAAATTGATTTTGAGCATCAGCAAGTCAAGCACTTGCCTCAGCCACAGCTGCCTGGCAGAGATTGTTTCATGGGATGTTGCTGAGTTTCCAGGCATGCTGTAATTTTCCATCGATTTTTAATGAAACAGTGCTGATGCTTTTATGACAGGCACCTTGGGGTCTTGTACTGACTTTGTCCTGAGCCAAACTATCAGATACTGTTTTTTCTTGGTTCCTGCCCTTTCAGAGTTACGTGCCTGACAGATCCCAGAAATGAATTCAGAAAGTACACCCATAAAGAAATCAGACTGCCAGATTAAACAAAACAGATATTAATTGAGACACCTCTAAGCTCAGCTGAGGTGGACTCTTGCATATGGAAAAAAGCTGAGTTGTGGAAATTTTTTTTTCTTGTGCATTTTTGGCAGTTTAAAAGAGTTTTGAACATTTTTGCCCATTCTCATAGCAACAAATTTAGAAAACACTGAGAAACCCTCAACTCTCTGCTTTGGTGCCACAAAACCAGAGTGAACAAGACAGCATGCAGCATTTCAAACCAAAAATCCAGCAAAGAACCAATGACTGTTCGAAGGGCAGCAGCCATCCAGGTTGGCTAGTGTCTGGGCAGGTGCAAATCCATGTGGTCATTTCCCCTACAGCAGCAGATGACCACTTTGTTACCTGACTTTAAATATCCTCATGGTAAAAGCAGGTAAAGAAAAGGCGGGTAAAAGCAAGCTGAGAGATTCTTGGGTGGGTTTAGCCATTTTGTGCCACGCCTCTTGCTCATGCCAGTGGGCATTAGGAAGCACTGTGGGACTAAGTGCTTGTTTAACAGTCACAAGGGAAGAAGCTCATGGCTGCATGGGTTATAGCGGTGCCAAGGCTCTCCTGTACCAACCCTAGGCTTGATTTTTGAGACCTTTGCTGCTGTCACAGACTGGCATTATTAAGGATATCTCTGGCTGCTTTCAAACCCACCCATATAAGGAAAGCTGCCACCGAGCTGCATCAGGAGAGAAATGCAAGGGGGAGGTTAATGCTGGTTTTAAACCCTGTCTGATGCTGTCTGCATAAGTTGGGGGGAGCACACTGTATGTCTGGGATGTGTAAAACTGTCTGTCCAGCTGCCTGCTAGTATTCTGATGCACTGTGGTGCTCTGGTCTGCAATTAATGACCACACCATGTGCTCAGTTATGGCTTGTGGTAAAACAAAGTGGAAAGAAAGAGGAAGCAAGTGTGTACCACAGAGGTTTGTCCAAAAGCCCAAAGAAACTGCTGCAAGATAAAGAAAAGCCTGTTTTATTTCAATTGCTGATACATTTAGTGCTTTGAGCAAAGCACCTTTTCTCTTTTCCTTCTGTTTGTTCTTGTTTCATCCTAGCAGTTGTCACAGGAGGAAAGGGAAAATATTTTTACTCTCTTTAGTTACATTATACTCACTTATTTTTACTTTTTCTTTGATCTCAGGGTTATCCACAGCTCCCCCATCAAAAAAGCACCAGGACAAAACCAATGCATAAAGTCAACAGCCAACATGTAGATACCCAACATAGTACCTACATGTTGGCTGTTGATTTTATGCAACCAGGCAGGGAGCAGGAGCAAGGAAAAGGTTGTGCAATCTTGACGATGTGGGAACCAGGAGCAGGGGGGAGAGGAATTTGCTGCTTGGTGCATTTACTTCAGTCTCAACCTCTCAACCTCTTCACTCTCTGTGCCACTGCCCCTCTGCCAGCTCTCACAGCAGCCCAACAAAAGGCTCCCCATCAGCCAGAGCCCCTCTGTGGGTCATAAACAGGCTCTGCCTGTACCCAAACTGACCCAGTACTGCTGGACAATGGACACTTTACATAGCCCTTTCAAGAGGCCACCATGGAGTGTAGACAAGAGAGGACCCTTTTCTAGTGCAGCTTGCCAGCAGCAAGCTCTGTGTGCGTGCACACAACATTTGCTTTTGTGTGTGTGCTCCCTTGCCAAGTGACATTTTCCATGGATGCTGGCTGAGATCAGTCTGCACCTGCACATGTGTGTGTAACCAAGGCTGTGATTAGCTCGTTTGTTTGAACAACTGTGATTTCAGATCTGTTTTATTTTTTATTCTTTTTGCCCATATGCTTACAGCTCTGTTTCTAAGAGTTTGGTCTCCTGCATATACCAAATCTGTGCTTCAATAGATGCACTGCAATTACTGCCCTCTCCTACCGTACAAATCAAACTTGCTGTTCATCTCTTTCCCTGCTGGCATACAATCACTTTGTCTGGTTTTCGCTTTTGAAGTATTTATCATCATAGCGAAAAGGTAAGCTGTAATACTTGGGAGTTATATCTACATTGTTTTGATGTTATGCAGGGAGAAATTGAGAAGGGCGAAAGCCCAGCTAGAACTTAAACTGGCTACTGCTGTAAAAGACAGTAAAAATGTTTTTATAAATACATTACCAAGAAAAGGAGGGCTAAGGAGAATATCCATCATTTATTGAATGTGGGAGAAATATACTGACAAAGGCTGAGGAAAAGCCTGAGGAAAAGGCCTTCCTTGCCTTGGTCTTTAATATAAGACCAGTTGTTCTCAGAGTACCAGCTCCCTGGGCTGGAAGACAGGGACAGGGAGCAGAATGAAGGCCCTGTAATGGAAAAGGAAATGATTATTGATCAGCTACCCCACTTAGACACACACATGTCTAGAGTGCCAGATGGGATCCACCCAAGGGTACTGAGGGAGCTGATGGAAGTGCTCACTGAGTCACTTTCAATCATTTATCAGCAGTCCTGGCTGACCAGGAAGGTCCTAGTTGACCAGAAATGAGCAAATGTGATGCCCATCTACAGGAAGTGCCAGAATGAGGATCTGAGGGACCACAGGCTGTCAGCCTGACCTCGGTGCCAGGGAAGGTTGTGGAGCAGATCACCTTGATTGCCATCATGCAGCATGTACAAGAAAACCAGGTGATCGGGACCAGTTTATGAAAACACTTGACTAAACTGATCTCTTTCTATGACAATGTGACCTGCTTAGTGGATGAGGGAAAGGCTGTGTATTTTGTATACCCAGACCTTAGTAAAGCCTTTGACACCTTTTCCCACAGTATTCTACTGCAGAAACTGGTTTACGGCTTGAACAGGTGTGCTCTTCACTGGCTAAAAAATTGGCTGCATGGCAGAGACTAAAGAGCAGTGGTGAATGGAGTTAAATCCATTCACCAGCTGGTCACAAGTGGTATTCCCCAGGGCTCTGTGCTGAGACCTGGGGATGCTGATTGATGGCTGGCTGAACGTGAACCAGCTTGTGCCCAGGCAGCCAAGAAGGCCAATGGCACCCTGCCTGTATCAGCAATAGTGTGGCCAGCAGAACCAAGTACTGAGTACTGGGGCTGCTACACCTTGAATCCTGTGTTCAGTTCTGGGCCTCTTACTGAAAGACACTGAGGTGCTAGAGCATGTCCTAAGAAGGACAGTGAAGCTGATGAAGGGTCTAGAGCACAAGTCCTATAATGAGCAGCTGAGGGAACTGGGCCAGTTTAACCTTATTGATCTCTACAACTATGTGAAAGGAGGTTGTGGTGAGGTGGGGGTCAGTCTCTTCTCTCAATTAACAAGAGACAGGACAAGAGAAAATTGCCTCAAGTTGGACCAAGGGAGGGTTAGACTGGATATTAGAAAAAATGACTTCACTGAAAGGGTTGTCGAACATTTGAACAGGCTGCCCAGGGAAGTGGTGGAGTTGCCATCCCTGTAGGTACTTAAAAGGCATGAAGATGCGGCACTTACTTAGGGACATTGTTTAGTGGTAGACTTGGCAGTATTGGGTTAAATATTGTACTGGATGATCTTAAAGGTCTTTTCCAACCTATATGATTCTATGATTCTATTATTACATAACACTGAGAATACTCATGGAGAGCAGGGCTTTCTTTGGCTTTTTTTATATCAGACCGACAGGGCTGAATTTCATTTTGCTGTGGTTCTTAGAGGGATGCTAGGGCAAATGGTCAGCTCTTTCAGTGAATAAAAATACGGAAAGATTGAAACACTTTCTGGTTGTCCTGGAGAATGACCATGTAGGTACAGAAGTCTGGGAGTGACTTCCTGGACTCTTTCATCCTTGGAGTCAACTAAGATTGGAGATAGAGGAGTCCATGTAAAGTAATTGATTGACCATTGAAATATGTAAGGGTTAGGGATGTTTTGTAAATCAGAACCAGGATTTGGAGGAGAATGGAAAAGAGAACACAGGTAGGGTTGCATCCTTCTTGCATTGCATAACTTCCCCCTGCCAGCTGCTGTAACTGCACCATATGACATTGCTTTAAAATCAGCGCAAGAAGCATGAATCACAAGCAGCGGTGGAAATCCTTCTGCCCCAACCAAATGGAGGCAGCAGCCATGGGGCAGAGGTATGCAACATAGCAGCGTGGCATGGGAGCAGGATGGATGAAGCTGTCTCACTAGCTGAGATGCACAGTGCTATTTTTAGCAATTGAACTATGTGGTCAGCGGTGAGTCTGGTCTGATGCAAACTGACACGCTGCACTGCTGAGGCTCATATGGCAAACACTGCTGCTTGGTGTATATTCTTGAATCGTTTCTCTCTTGCCATGCCTCTGACTTTGTTAGCTGGTTTTAATCCTCTCTCTTGTACACATATAGTGAAATGTCTGCAATGCTATGATGCCTGTACCACTGGGAAGGAACAAAACTTTGCTGTAGATACTGAAATATTGGCACACATCCTACCATCCTAAAAAGTTAGGCAGCAGCTCAGCCTAGACAGCAGAAGCCTGCTGCTGCTCTGTGTGTCTGGACAGGCTGGTAAGTTATTCTGGTTGTGGTTTCTATACACTTTATTTTTAGGAAGCTCCCACTGTGGTGTTTTTACCCCTGCCTAATGTAAAAGGATAACCCACCTCTAATCTGATTATTAGAGCGTCATCCAGCTCCACAGGTCAATGAAGAGTCAAAAGCATATTTAATACCTGAACTTTGCTGCTGGCCCCTTACTGTGGCTGGTGCCTGCAGGGAATCCAAAGCAGCTGTGCAGAGAGGAGCTGCGATGTGTCTGTGCAAAAGGCAGACGAGGGCCAGAGGCCAACTGTTTCTCTGAGTCGGTGGCATTTCTTCCAGGAATTTTGCTGCATCGTGACTCAAAGGTCATCTTTCTCTTGGCCAGGGACAGATTCTGACCCTGATCCCACCACTGCTCTGGGCTCCTTATTCGAAGGCATTGATCTTATGATGTGGGTATAGAGAGGGAGGGGGGGATTATTCCCAGTTCAAAACATTACCAGGAAAGGTCTGATAAGTCCCTTCTAAGGAGGTTTCTCCTTAAATGCTGGTGTCTCATTTCCCCCCATCAAATTCCCCACGGGTTCATCATCATCATTAATCTTGCTCTGGTGGTTCACGCCGCCCTGGCCTGCACCCTCCCCACTGGGGAGAGACTTCCTGCGTCTGACTCAGTGCAGCACCAGGACCAGAGCAAGAAGATGGAAAGAGAAATGGAGTCTGCTCATGCATCGCACCCTCCCCGTGCACACTGACATGGAGCAAAGTCCTGCCCTGCTCCACCGTGCCACACTTACTATGTGGTGCACACTCACACCGCAGCATTCCAGCCTTTTTCAACAACTGCTGCTCCAGGCTGGCTTGCAGCATGGAGGCTTGTGTTTAGGGAATGGCAGGCTAACTTCCAGCACGGGGATATGTAGGACTCATATTACAGTGCTTAGGAAATACCCATAAAATATCAGCTCATTACACACACTTGGTAATGGAGGTACATCAACAATGAGTCAGATTTGCTGTTTGTCATTGCAGCTCACAGCTGAAGCACTGTGAATAACTGCGTGGCTTCCTCGGCTGCGCTGTGTACAACAGGGAGAGGAAAACACGGGGGTGGTTAATGTGCTTATGGCTTTGTTTAATGCAGTGCTCTTCAAGCAATGAATCTTCTGAAGTCCCTCCAACCAACAAGGTGCCTGGAGCACCAAAACTAACTCAGTGGATTAATGCTGAAGTCTTTCCCTGTGTCTTATGCTGGCTTTTCATGATATGTTCCTGTAAATGAATAACATAAATGTCCTAAGAAATTTCCTTTTGAGTGGAAGTCTGTAAGTTTGAGTGTTGTATTTGAAAGGTGAAACCAGTTAATTTTCTCTAAAGACAGACAAAGGAGGGGTTTTAGTTTTTTTTTTTTTGAGAATATTGAGCTGAATAAAACTTGGGGGGGGGTGGGGGGAGGAGGGGGAGGAAAGGAAGCCTGTTTTAAATCAGTTCTCAGTTCTGTTGAGAGTGGCAGGTAGTGCAGTTTCTTCTATCCACACCTCAGAAAAGAAGGAAGAACACCTTTTAGTCCTGGGTGGAAGATGTACAATTTTTTCCCCCTCCTGTGGCACAACCTATGGGTGCAGTCCAAATCCAGTTAATTGTCAAACTGCTTCTATGGGCATAAACTGTTCATAGGAAGGTTATTAATACACAGGGACTTGTAAAGAGCTGAGGCTTGTGCTGACAGGAGAATTAAAAGACAGGGGAACATATCTGACAGGCACATGCTTTCCTTGCATAAGACTGAAGAGATGACAGCATTTATCCAAGCGGATATGGCGCTTTCGTCTCTAGATTCACGTGTTTACGCTACAGTCTTTACAGTTGCATGACTGGCCATGTTGTGCTGTCTGTAAAAAGATCTTTTGTCCCTTTAAATGTCACTTACTATCAAATCACAGGAAAACTTAGAAGCCAGTGTTGACATTAATACAAACAGATCTAAAAAATATTCTGGGAAGGTTCCACTGGTAAACACTTTGGCCTTAATTTTGCAGTTGGATGTGTGTGAGTAGATGTGTGCGCTCCTGCAGAACCTCTCTGACTGCTGGGAGAGGACACATGTGGTTTTAAGTCAGACGTTTGCCTTGCTTTTTCTTTTGCTGGAAAGAGTCTTAGTGAGGGCTTTTGAAAGACAGTCAGACGACTGAAGCGCAAAAGCCACCAATTCTCACTGGGAGCTGTACTTCGTAAGTGTCTTGGGCTTTTTGGAAACTCTAGCATTGCTTTATTATTCAAGGAGTATTGCCTAAGTCTAATTTTCCTTTTTTCTCCCAAACATTTACACTCTTCCACTGCACTAAATCCTACCTTGTTGCTATCATGAGGGCCAGAATTTTACCCTCAAGTATTCATGTAAACCCCTAATCTTCAACCAACTAGACACCAACCAGAAGGATGATTAGCCTTGCTCAAAAATGCATAGAAATTCATAGGGTTTGCATAGGTGTGTTGCATATGCAGTGAATCTTGGAGGATGCAGAATTGAATAAATGATGTAAAAATAAAATAATGTTTAACCGAATCTTTATTTTCTCTCAAATCTTTTTAATGGCAAACCAGATATTAAAATAATATTTGACACTTAGTTTCAGATATTAGGACCTGTGGTATGTGTGTACACCCAAGTTTTTTCTTTGCAATAATGAGAATTGAGTCAACACAGTTTCCATAAGGTCTGTGACAGTGAGTTTTAAGTGAGAACACAGCACTTCTGTATTTCTTAAAGATGCTGCTGCTAGAAAATGCCCTAGAAGTTTGTCCTGCCAAAGAGGCTGTTTGTCCTTCTGTCAGTGATACATGTAGGAGCTGTGCTCTCAATAGGCGTCTGATCCGAAAAGATTGCTTCCCTTCTAGGCTTTCCAAGGTCATGCTTCAACACGAGACTTGAAAATCTTAAATGTCAGCAAACAGTTGGACAATATGTTAAGCACACTCAGAATCTAAGTAAATTGCCTTTTTTTTCCATTACTGTGTGAGCTTAAAAATGTAGAGAAATTCCACCAACTTTGCTACCAAATTTAGTGTTATCCAGCCTGCTCTTCTCCTGTTGTAGTGACTTTTGCCTATATGCCCAGAGCACTCAGCCGATCACTCTGGTTATATTTACTGTTCTTTGGTATTTTCAGCATTTCAGAAGTCCCTCTTGGGTTGAATCCCAGTGAGTTAATGGAAAAGTCCTGTTGACTGTATTGGAAGCAGGAACTGGCTTTTAAGACTCTTCCTAATCCGAATTTAGATGCTGACTGTGATTCACAGCATACACAACTAGAAGTGTAATAATAACCCAGTAATGAGGGTTAACTGTCACAATTAAAAGTGAAATCAGTGTGCAAAGTAGATATGTGTGCACACCCCCTCTGTACTCCATCATACTCTGGTTTCGGAGATCCTTCTTTAGGATAGTAATGGCACTTTGCCAAGAAGGCTCAAGAGCTGTCACTTTGAATATAAAAAAAGAAAAATAATCCTAAACTTGTTAGATGGCTTAAACTGGTGTTTAAGGTCAACCAAAGCAGAAGAAAATGCTCATTTGGTGTTTAGTCCTGTTGATAAATTACAGCAGCTTCAAACTTGTTAAGTACAAGTCTGATATGGGGTGATGCCCCTTCTGTGGCTATATAGAAATCACCTCTCAAGTAGCACATGGCTAGTGTGATCCAACACCAAATGACAGGCGAAGTTTAGGGCACTGCTTTGAACTCTCAGATCACCAGAGCAGAGTTTGCCCTTGCTCTGAAGGTGAGCTCATGGGCTGCATGTAATGACAAATAAAGATGATTCCAGCTAATCTTGCTGGCAGGGATACTTTCCTGGCTTCTGACCAGGCACAAGAAGTGTTGCTCATCTCATACATATGGACAAAGAAAGTAGGGGAAAGGAAAAAAAAAATATGCTTCAGGAAGAAGCTTTCAGAAGTACTAAGTACTGGAGAAACTGGACTCATCTTTACTTCAGAAAAGAGGTGAATTTGGACTGTATGCCACGCACAGATGTGTGCATACTGCCTCTGGAATATAATGGGGACTCCATCTGCTATGAGCAGCAAGACTGAGCTTTGCACAACATGAAAACCAGCCAATGGCTCCACTGTCTACAACATGCTTAGGAAAATGGCTCTGTTGTACTCAGCTTTCCATATTTAACAGAAAAGACTGCATTGTCTTTTACAGGCCCAGCTTGAATGCAAGCTCATAAATATGGCTAATATGGCTGTCTTGCTTCCCTAAGTTTTCCTTACAGTCCCTACTTACTAAAATGTTAAGTCATTAATTGAAATTCCACCTCCAGTGGCACAGCTGTCCATCAGCTGTCCCGAGGAAATCAGACGGAGCAATGACAGCAAAAGCATTGTGATGAGCTTTTCTAAGCTCTCCTGGTGTTTTCTGAAAATTTGCCATCATTTTGTCCCGAGAGGTCAGTGCTGCTCTGAAAGAAAGCTCAGTTGTGCCTTTGATTTTCTATATCAAGCAAAACATAACATCATTTTAAACAACTACCAAAATCAGACACTAGTCCTTGGATAGTTTGGGAAGGGCCCGTCTTAATACCTTTTTTCAGTGATTCTGTGACTGAAGCAGCAATGAGTTACCATGTCCATCTGGCCATATATATTTAGATATAAATTGTTTTCCACAAACGAGATTTGCACCTGCTTTTACAAGAAGGCGTGGAAGCTGTAGTAGTAGGGGACTCATTTGCACCAATAATTAGCATTCTAAAATTCCCGTTTTTTTTTAATAGGCGCATATTTACATGCACACCCCCTCACACACACATGCAGAAAAACATTCAGGCAGTCTTTGCAGATTAACAGCACTCTCTTCTCATGTCATCAGCATCGTGAGCAATGCTTTTCCATGCTCACTGTCATTACTGGCTTTAGTGACTAAGACACTTGCCATACACTGGCTTTCACCCCTTCTCTGACCATGAGATTCTTTCACCATTTGAAGAATTCCACCTCCGTTAGGTTTGACTTCCGTGGAATTGCTCACAGTTTCCACAGTTTGAGACAGGCAGTGATATTTTATAGTTGTGAAATTGACTGGGAGGAGGAGGAGGAAAGAGGAAGAAAACACAAAAGCAGAGGAGAAGGAGGCAGGCAATACAGCAGACAATGTAGACTGTTTCTTAACATCATTTAATGGCTGCTTTGAATGGCTGAGAAATGACACCAGAAATTTTACAAAGGCAGAATATGTGTTTTGGTGTATAATTATATGGTTATAATGTAGCAATAGGGATAATTAAAAACCCTAAATTCTCTCCCTCTTTTTTTTTTTTTTGTGTTTTGTGTTACAGCTATTTCATGGATTATAAAGCATTATCCATGACAGGATTTGGAAATTACTTGTTTTGTTGTGTGGTTGGGATTTTTTATTATTATTATTTTTATCTTGCATTAATCTCTACAGATTGTTGCTGTGTATTTGTTGAGAACAACTCAATGACAGCTGAAGACCAAAACAGGTCTGCACCATATCCTGATGCAGGTACCAACAATGAACGCAGCTGCAGCCCCAGAACAGGCAAACACTGGCCCATGTGATTAAGGCTGCCAGGATTTGGCCCCGTACACATTTCTTTCAGTGAGTGGCAATCTCTCATGTGATCCATGTGGTCATTTTGTGAAGCAAAGTACTAAATTTCAAGCCTAGTAACTTGCACATATGTTCCTGCCACCCACCAGGGACTAGTAGGATTCCAGTTTGAACAGGCACTCTTGGTTTAGCTAGCCTTGTACTGAGAGATATATGAGCATGCTTATTTATGTGAGATTTGGGAGAACAAAAGCTAATTGAATCCCACCCTTCCAATATGATATATATTTTTTCAACCCTGAAGCAAATTTTCTATGTGTGTTTTGGCTTTTAAACTCAATAACCTGCAGGCATCAACCACGTCAGCAAAGAGACGGAAAGCTCATTACTGCACCATTAGAAGGTTTAAAACTGAAAACCAGAGGCTATAATAACAGCAAGTGGGATATCAAAGACATGCACAGCAAATGGGATATCAAAGACATGCCCTTCTACTTGAGCCTTTCACTGAATTCAAGAAGGAGGGATGCTGTGAAGGTTGTTTTACTGTGCCTTTTCACTCTCCAACCATCACAGTAGGTTGAGGGTGTAATGGCTTTTGTTGGATATTATTGTAGGTTTTTATTCAACCAGATAAACAGAAGAAAATTTGATAGTATGACTTTCAGAGGTAAAGATGTGCTGCTGGGCCATGTAAATGATCATTCACTTCCTGCTCAGTCTTGCTTTGGCAGTGTATGCAATGACTGTGCCACATGAATTTCATAGAGCATTTTATCTAGTTTTACAGCTGGCTGAGAGATTAGAGTATGCAATTAACTAAAAACCTGTTTTCTAGATTTTGGGCTGTTGGATGTCATTTAGGCTATTCTGTCAATATGAACTCCTTAAAAAAGGATTCCATTCTGCCCTCAGCTTCCTATTCTCTGTTCCTTGCTAGTCCCTTTGGACTGTATTATTTTTTTCCACACAATCCCCAGCCTTGATGTTTATAATAGTGGAAGCTTTTTCCTACAGACCTTATTTTCTAAACTTTCTATTATTTTTGTGACCTTCTGGGATACTTTCCATTTCACGAGCATTCTTTGGAAGAATGACCCGATACAGAGAAAGGGTCTTACAGGACATGTGTTTCCACCCTGATACCCTGTCTGTTTAATCCTGCAGTCCCCTTTCCCTTGTTCATGCAGGTGCTGTGTGCAACCCCAGTTTGCACCCACGGGAGCATGGCGCTGTCTCAGAGGTAGGCAGGTTGCAGAGTCAGATGGGGGGTGATGTTTTTGGACTAGTAAGGATGCTGCTGCCAAAAGTAAAATGCCTCTGTCTGCCATCCAGCTGCTTCTGCATAAACAACAGTTTTAAGGCTTTATCTGCACCTATATTCTCTGACGGAAGTCTCCTGTATTCTGCACTGTTGTTTAATATGAGGAAAAAAATCTGCTTGGAGTAGACCCTTTTGGGGACTCAAAGTTCCCTTGAGGAATGTGGTCCTGAACCAAAAGCATCAGGTGCAGCTGATCCCAGTAAAGCTCCGAGTTTATGAGTTGATTGAGGAGGGTGGAAGGATCTCTGGCTAGAGACCAATTCAAGGCAGGCTGGAGGCTTAAAGCACTGTCCTGTCTACTTTGATTTCCTTGATGTGTAATGGTTGCTGAGTTGTGCAGAGCGTGGTCAGGGCCCTTTCTGGTTAAACACAAACCACAGGTATAAAATCTGAATTGCAGAACGGAAACATACTTTTCAGCTGCTGGGCCTGGATGTACAGGAACCCCCAACATTTTACATGATTTCTGTGTGCTCCAGATAAGTATACTGATGTTATCCGTCAAAAGGCAAGCCCTAGAAATCATAGCTGGCTGGTGTGGCTCATAAAGCCCTGCCATGTGGTCTTCGCTTGTCACAAGTGAAAAGCATGCTTGGTGTTTAGGACACTTAACAGAGTAAACATCAGCAACAGTCCATGCACCTTTGATTTTGAGACATGGCAGTTGTATTTAGAAATACTGCAGATTCAACTTGTTTCCCAAAGTTTGTTTCTAACCCTGTGGATGTTTTAAGAATTGCCATGTGCCCTACTGAAGTTTCCAGTTCAGGTATGATGGGATCAGTGGTGCTACCTGATGTCTGTGCCTATGTAGAGGGACAATGCTTGATTGTTATGAATGAAACCTGTGGGTACCAAACAACATAGGCATTTTGTATGATCTGTTAAATTGAGGAATTAATTTACTTTTCACTTCCATCCCACCATCAAAACAAACTTATATCTAAACCTTCAGCCCATGGTAGTTTTGGTGGGCAAACCCCATGTAATTTGTGCAAAACCAAAGAGGGAGAATGATAATTTCCACTCCCTGTAGACTGAAAACCAAAAAGGTTTGGATTGCTTTAATAGCCCTGATGAGACACAAGAACAGCATCAGTTCATCTATGCCTGAGTGCTTTAGCAGAGACACAGCATTGGATTGATGGCAAAAGTGTGTGGCAGCAATTACTGCCATGAGAATTACTCTGGGAGGAAACATAAAAAAATCATTTAACTCCCTCACTGTAAGTTAATTTGGACACACTATATTCCCAGCACAGTTATAAATTTAAAAATAAGAACAGCCAGGGCTGCAGCTGAAAAGGGACTGGATGGTGCAACTGATCAAAATACGCTCCAGCATATACTGGAGTATAGTTTACATAAAGCTGCCTTTTAAATCTTACGCCTTTCTTTCTGAAACAAAATACGGTACTTTCAGCCTACAATATGAAATGAGTCATAATATTGCCATTCTGCTCCCAGCACAACAGGAGCATACCTATGGTATGAAGTGGGAGAAATATTTGGCAAGAGGAAAGCTCCAGAAATTTTTTATGGACTGTCAAGACATGCTTAATAAATGAAGAGTGTTATTTTCTTATTGTGTAATTCAGGCTTTCTTCATTCTGGGGTTGTTTCAGCAAAATACGCAAGCGTGTGCCTATCTCTAATTACTGTTTAAACCCAGACTGTTAACATACTTATAGAAAGGACTTTCCTAAGGGTTCAGCCTCCTGATGTGCATGGAGGCAAACATATGCTTACACCTGCATGGGGGCTAAATGAAGTCTTGCTGGTAGATATGGAGGGTGGCTGTTAGTGGCAGAAAACACATGAGGTTGCAATGGTCTGTGGTCCTTCATACTCTATTTCTGCTATTTCCCTCAGGACAGATTTCAACAATCTCCATCACTTGTGTGAGTATGGACACAGCCAGGCTGTGAGAAACAGCCTGAAGAGGAGTAAAGGGAAAGCCTGGTTGCCCAGCTGGAAAGGTTCTGGGGCACAGGATGAAATCCCCAGCTGTGACAACAGGCATGTTGCCTTCAGAAGACCATATTTCAATGAACAGATGCTGAAACATAGAGAGAAGCAATCATGATGTATATGGCCAGCTGGGAAGTGGTTTTGGCAAAGGAAAAAGGGCTGAAACTTTGAACTCTTCCAGGTGAAACTTGAAGGCAGGAGCAGCTTGTGTGCACATGGAATGGCAGACAGGGTGGCTTGTGGGCAAAGCTTTGGTCTGTGACACAGTTGATTTGGCCTTGATTCCTGCTCTGCAGCTGTGTGACCCTCCCAATGCCAGTTTCCCTCCAAATAAAATACGAGTATTGACACAAACCTGCTTTTATGTAAAACCCATGAGCTCTCATGTATTACTGTGCTTATACTAGAGATTGTTTATGGGTCAAATTTAATATTTACTTAATATATCCTACTACTTAATATTAAATACTGTTCTATTAACTTTGATGCCTCCTGCCCGTAGGGCTATAATGATCAAGATAGTCTAAAATGACAGTGGCTCATTTTATTATTTAGCATTCAGTAGTGTGCAATGAATTGTTTAACATTAGGCAGTGTATGCATTATTATGCTGTGGTCATATATGAAATGTGGGTTTTGACCAAACAGCACAGAAATCTCTCTTGCTCTTCGTAATGAGAGCTCACAGAATGGGAGAGCTGATGAACATTTGAAGTCTCCAGAGTGTGAAATAATAATGTCCATCTGGTGCTATTTCTGTGGGGAAATGGCTAAGATACAGTGAGAAAATGGAAAAGATACAAGAATCAAATCTTGTTTATATGGCACCAGTGAGAATCACTGAGAAACTGGTTTGGATTGGTTTTAAGAGGATTTCAGAACAAAGGGGTTTCTCAAAATCTCTTCCCTTCCAGAACAGTGACATTCCTCTGTAAACACAGGATCTTCAGACTTTGAGTTTGGGAGGAGATTCTGAAAAACAGAAGGCTTGACCACTGCTAAGACACTCTGGAGAAATTAAGATGAGAAAACCATCAGGAATTGTATACCTATATATCTCTTCAAACTTCTTAAATTAAAATGCTTAATGATTACTGCTATGTTTGCAAGGCAGCTGAGGGTGTCTGAGCAGACTCCCTGTTGTTTAATAACAAGAGGGATGAAGTCAGACACCTCACAGGATATACCTGGTCAATGATGAATTGGTATCCAGAAAGCCAGTGTTAAAGCAATCTGGGGGCTGGTTATGGAGAAATTATATGTCTGCTTGTAATAGCAGGGAAACACTGGGGACAATTTATTTTGATCCTATGTATAATTTCATCATCATAAGTTTAGTATTCACTTTGTAATTCTTTTAACAAAGTGAAACAACAATTTCAAGAGCAGTCCCAGGGCTGTATCCTTTTGAACAGTTCTCCAGCCTCTGTTGCCATGTATGTTCTCTCACTTGGAAAAGCTTTTTCCTTACCTGAGAGTATGTGGCAAACTGCAGAATTTTTCTAGAAAATCTGCTTTCCTTCATAAACACTTTTCTCTGGAGTTTTTCCCACCCCTGTTTCTTCAGACATATTGATCTCCATAGTTTTCTTCCTAGTTTAAGATCTGGGGCTTTTAAAGCCAGCTACATGTCTGGGATATATACATTCTGCAGTTCCAAGAGGGCAGAGGGAGGTATTTCTAGAAATAGGAAGATGACAAAAAGAAAATCTAGTCTTGGCTACCTTACTATAAACTCAACCCATATATATATATATGTGTGTGTGTGTGTATATGTGTGTGTGTGTGTATTCCCCCCACCCCCCAGAAATGAAGTTTTCCATCTGCCAATGGGTGACATAAATCCCATTGGATATTGAAAAGGCATCTGGAGTGTATCCATTACACTCCCTGTGTCAGTGATCATCACCCATTTACCAGATATTTTTGCTGACCTAAGGGAATCTGTGGTCTTCCCTCCAAATGGGTGATTGCACAAATTGTGGTATGTCTAACATGATCTTCTACAGCTATTAAGAATCTCTGATATTGAGACTCCTGCTTAGCATTTGTGTTTCTATAGCTAAAGGTTTAATCAGCATCTGAATGAAACATTTTATAATCTAATGAGGTGGTGCTGAGGGATGGGCTTACTGCCATCCTGCAGAGAAGACGCTGATATCTGTAAGAGGACTTTTGGCCATATAAGAACTGGGAGCCTTCAGCAGCTCAGGAAGCTGAATGAGGGGATTTGAACCTCTTGGGAATCAAATGAGGGGAGGGATTTTTCCAAGGAACCCAAAATGTTTATTTTCAAATTGAATTTGAATAAAGTAGCCAGCTCTACAAGGTGCCTTCAAAAACTCTGACTTAAGTTGCCTTAAGAGACAGAGGAAGATGTATATTTTCCATCCTCTCATATCTGGCCACAGCTTGAGGTGCCCAGACAAGAGAGAAAACTCTTCCATCCAACTGCATTTTTTCTACCCCAAAATGACTGTATTATACAGCATGAATGTCAAGGTCCAGGTTCCCTCCTGGCTTTGCCCATTTTATTCATGTGATCTGCCCTTTCTGGTTCCTGTTACTGTTCTCTCTTATTGTTGCTGGTGTAGTCTGGCCCTTACTGGGATTATGGAAGAGTTGCTTTTCTCTGAGAAGGTATTTGGGAGATTCTCCAAAGCCAGAGTGCCCCTGCCCCATGCCAAGATGGGATCTATATTCCCCTGCTGATGACCCTCTTTTCTTCTGTATATACTAATAAAACCATGGAGAGAAATAATGCTCATTTACTAGCCCCCAAAACTAATAGGGGTTGCATTTGTGAAATGGTGGCATTAGGACTGTTGTCTTTCTTATCAAAAGGCATCTATGCAAATATTTTAGAGGAAAATTCCCTGAAGTGGAAACTATAGGTACTTCTCTAACTGCATATATAAAGTAATATAACAGAGGAAGAAATCTGGGAATCAACATCGCCAACATATGGATTCTCTGTAATCTAATAAGTCTTTCAAAAATAGATCATGCAATTATTATTATATGAACATTTCCTTGCATCTCCTGCTGGTACGTAAGGGGAAAATTGTTATTTCCTTCTTGAGAATTTATTTGTTGTGTGTCATAAATATCTTCATTCTGATTTCCGGGGAGAGTAGCAGTTTGCACAGAAATGCATTAAGGAAATTATTTTCTTTCCCTTACTTTATTCATCTACTTGTTGGCGTTTTATTATATGCCACACATTCCTTCACTTCAAGGGTTTCCTGACTTAGATTTGCTTGACCCCAGCTCTGTGAGCCTTCCAGATGAACCCAGCAGTTTGTGTGGGTTCATAGCTAACCTTCAAAAGGATTGCTTAAATATTATTTCCTCTGTTTTCAGTATCAAAATGTATTTACCACCATTTCCTCATACTGAAGATCATCAGACTAAAAGCCAGTATTATGGCCATAGGCATAAATATTTACAGCTAATAGAGACTATATCTAGTCTCAGGTACCCATACTCACCATGCTCACTAGGAAATGAAACCAGTCTCTTTCAGGTTATGTTTCCAGCTCTTCTATGGCAGAAATATACTAGGCACAATTGGTGGTGCCTTTTCATTACCTCTGATGGCTCTGTTTTTATTTTTGCCCGACAGCTCACAGCAGGAGCACATTAAAAAGGGTTGCTCATATAGAAAATCTGAAATTCAAACTTCTGAAATTCAGACACCCCAAATGAACTTACTTAGGTCAGATGTAATTCATACTAGGACAGGATTTTGAGCCCTCTGTTGAGAAGCTCCTGGGAAGGACAGACTGTTTTAAACTCTGGAATAAATCCTTTCTATCAAACAGCAGCATCTTGGTTTGTTAAGGTGACAGATGGTAAAAATGCAGCTATATAGGGGGGATACTGGAAGTGAACAGACTGTAAATGGTCTCAGAAACTGCAATATAGGTTGAATTTCAAGTTCAGACTTATTGTACATAACTCAATTTCCCTAGCCACAGTAATGCCCTTCCTAACTTTATACAGCATGAGCTCCCAATCAGGTCCTTCCTGTATATTCCCTCCATAATATAGAAGCAGCATTACTAGAATGTAACCACAGACATGTCCCTCCATGTCCACTGGGCATCACAGATGAAGCCCCTGTTCCAGTGTCACTAACTCTGGGAAACACTCACTGAAGCAAGATTGTTTTTGGTGGAAAGAAAATATACTTTGAAAACCTTTGAAAACTCTTGGAATAACTTCCTTCTCCTGGAAATCAAAAGTATGTGGTCTTATTAATCAGAAATGTGGATTTATTAGTCAGTAATGTGATGACAAAAGTCATCAAAGAAGAGGAGAAAAAACTCACTTTGTAGCTAGCCTGTACCAAAGATATTAAAGACACAGTGAGTGACAGTTTGAAGACTTTTCTCCTAAGAGTTTGCCTGGTTCTACCATTAGGTTTGCTAAGGCTTGCAACGATTGCTAACCTCTCCCTGAAATGGCTGCAGCTCTTGATGTTGAAAGAGCCTAAAACCACACCTGAACTCACATTATTTGAGGTATTTCCCTTGGAAATTTTTGTCTATTGCACAAACATTTATTTTAAAGGAAGTGGGAGTAAGTTTGCCCTTGAATAATAATGATTACAATACAGTAACTGTAAAACGGATAATAACAGTAACCAACTAGAACTGGCCAGGGGGAAGATAATTCTGCTTTGTGACAACTTCTGAGGTTTTACAATTTGTTTTCATTTTACAATGGAATGAAAACAAAACCTTCAGATACTATGTTTTCAATTTAGGTCTTTCTTGCTGCACTGTCAGAAATAACCAAAGGGCCCTGGATCTCAAGAATTTGTCCTTCCAAGTATTAAAAAAATGCTTCAGCTTTCATGAATCAGCATTTTCTCCTGGTGGGATAGTTTGTCAAAAATGCTCTGGTGAGAACTTTTGCTAACCCCAAAAGATCAAAATCATGAGTCATATTGCCCAAAACATAGTTGTTACAAGTCACTTGGTTTACGATTTATGGGTTGCTTCTGGACTGTCTTCTCTTAAGCATACCTTTCCCCTCCATCCTCTAAGGATGTACATTTCTTTCCCATCATCCTTATTTTCTGGGTTTTTTTGTTTTCAGGCAGCTCCTTGGCTCTTTTGACCTTCAATAGCTTACACACAATGCTGAGCTAATTATTTTATTATATGGGTGGTAGGAGTTTGCCAGGAAAGACATGGCTGCTGGATGATCTCTGCAGTGTCTGTAATAGATAGCGGTCACTGAGGGGTGGTTCCATGACTGTACTGCACAAACCTGACTGGCTGCACATTAGTTTTCATTCAACTCAGTTGGCATTTTCCATTGGGCAGAGCTGACATCTGTCAGAAGGCAAGAACATCTGCTCTCATGTCTTGCCTGGCTGCAACCCTCACCCTCTTGACAGTGCTTGAGGAAATCAGAAGAGACACAAGGTAATAATTATCACTCAGTGCCTGTGGGGCAGCCGCAATATGTGCAATGTCTGTGGCTTGGTTCTGGAACAAGGTATCTCAGAGATGGCTCTGCAGGACCCATATCTAGTTCTGGGCAGCTCCATGTCCCATCCTGCATCAAGGCGTACTTTGCAAAGACAAACTGTCTTTCTTTTTCTCTATTATTTCAGGCAGGAAGACCCTAAAAATAGCAATGTGGAAAATAAATACCAAGAAAAGGAAACACAGTTACTCATTCTGAAAGATGGAGGGAACTGCAGTAAAGGGGATCAAGACCTGGAAGGACTTAATGTGATGGAAGGTACAAAGTGCTCTCTAGTCAGGTGCTCTTTATATGAGTTGTCTCAGGCACTTCACTGCGACATACTGTGAATACACTTAGCCAGGGACAAGGATCCCTTGTGTCCTCAGCAGTTTCCACCCTGTTAAGCATAATACCAAAATATTTTTTTCCTTGTAAAATTGTTGCAAGACTTGTTTTTTTTTGTATTAATCTCTCACATTCATGCATTTAAATAGATGGCAGGGGAGAGAAACCATAATCCATATGGTTGGGAGCACCATATGGAGACAAAAGTTATTCCTGTTCCACCATTTTCTTGGCATTGATTTCCTCTGACAAACATTATTTCAGATTGGAGACCTCATTCTGTATTAACATTCCTTCTTACTCTCTTCTTACTTCCTTGGAAGCATCAGGAGGGACTGACAGTATTGCTACAAGGAGCTCTTTACAGGAAAAGAAATAAATGCGGCGATATGCTTCAAATAATGGAAGAATGAATTATTTCACCATTTTAGCAATTTCCCAGGAGGGAGAGGTTAGGGAGGAAATGCACTTAACACTCTAAAATATTAAAATAACAAGAACCACAGCAACCTCACCCCTCTGGACTTCAACCAAACTGAACAATTTAGGTTTAGGTAAATTTCCAGAAGATGTCCGAGTGGCACACTTCATCAGAGAATATTTCTATGCATGGCAAGGGAAAATCTCCATATTAATGATGTCATGCACTGGCTCAGCTAATTTGGAGTCCTTCCATAAGGTCTGGTTTGTGGAAGATTAGCTTAATATTTTTTGGAATATAAACTCCCCTTCTAATGTTGAGTTTGAGCCTATTTTTGTGGACAGTACTCCTGGCAAATTGCTTTCTTAAAGCTTTATTTCACATGTATTTTTTAATGAGAGATGTTACTCCCTTGTATTCCTGGAACAGGCTTAAAATATTCTGAGCAGTAACTAGAAGACAACAAGATAAAGGGAATTGTACTTGATTTTGAGATTTACTGGTTATATACATAGAGCAAAGCACATCAGCGCTGTGAAGGTAAAGGATCATTCTAAGGGCTTAAAAAAAGCATACAAATGCCCTTCTAGATTTTGTTCATGTTTTTGTTGAAAATTTTAATGGGTTTTCAGGTTTCAGGGGTTAAACTAGATAGAAATTACAAGCAATTCTATAGTATCCTTTGTGTTTTGATATAGTTGAAAAGATCTATATGTAGTTATAAATAAACAAAAATAAAGACACAATTACAAAATACCTCTCTAAAGGCATTTTTTAATCTACGTGTAGATAGACCCCGAGTCCTCAGTGAAATTTCTGTGTCTATATGGACCATTTGAGAAGCAGGATTGTACAACCCAACCTGTCAATAGCAGCACTCCTGTCTAAGCTCAAATGGCCAAGACAAAATCCTGGGCATTATTTCCACAAACCATTGCTTGATACATATAGCAAAAAAATAGATGGTCTCAGGAGGCCTTTTCAGTGTGAGTTTACTCCAGAGCTGAGATTCCCTGGTGGAAACACCTCACTTTTTAAGTGAAAAAACAGGTTTCTGTATTTTGCTGCTCATGGACGGTGTCTCAAGCAACTGGCCTCCCAGAATTATTGTAGAATCATAGAATGGTTTGGGCTGGAAGGGACCTTAAAGATCACCTGGTTCCAACCTCCCTGCCATGGGCTAATACCTAATTTAAATCTACCCTCTTTGAGCTTAAAGCCATTCCCCCTTGTCCTGTCACTACAGGCCCTTGTCAAAAGTCCAGATTTCTTGTCATACCCTTTAGGTACCAGTAAGCTGAAAGGTCTCCCTGAAGCCTTCTCTTCTCCAGCATGGTCAATCCTAACTCTCGCAGCTTGTCTCTATAGGAGAGTTGCTCCAGCCCTCTGATCATCCTTTGGACTCACTCCAACAGGTCCACATCCTTTTTGTGTTGGGGACCCCAGAGATGAACACAGTACTGCAGGTGGGGCCTCATCAGAGCAGAGGGTCAGAGTCACCTTCCCTGACCTGATGGTCATGCTCCTTTTGATGCAGTCCAGCATACAGTTGGTTTTCTGGGCTGCAAGAGCACTGTCTGCTCATGCTGAACTTCTTGTCAACCAACAGGCCCAAGTCCTTCTCAGGGCTGCTCTCAATCCATTCTCCACCCAGCCTCTTATTTGTTCTTGGGATTGCCCCCACCCACATGCAGGACCTTGCCCTTGGCCTTGTTGAACTTCATGAGGTTTGCACGGGCCCACCTCTCAGACCTGTCAAGGTCCCTCTGGATGGCATTAGATTAGAAAAAGACATTGACTCTGGCTACTTATTGGAGGAAAACATACTGAGCTAAGCTAGCCAGTTCTGAAACAGAGATGGGGAGATTGCTCATAATAAACCCAGTGTCCAAAATAGGGAGGGTCTGGCCTTTGAGGACAAAACTGCTCACAGCAGCTGGACGGCTGCCTACTCTGGAACTGGAGCATGGGACAGTCCTTGAACTTAAAACACATTTTCCAATCTAATGGGATTTTCCTTATGATCTGTTCTCAGCAAAGCAGAATTATTACTGTAAATAGATGCTCTTTTTGTCCCATCTCCCAAGGGATAAAAATTAATGTTATGTTTGAACATGTATGTTTTCCCACTCATTGCTGAAGCTGTTCTTGTCCTTAAAGTCTGCAGAAAGCTGAGCATTAGCAGATATCGTTAATATCACTGCTTCAAAGTTATAGCTGGATGTCTGTGCCAGAGAGTATTTAATAAGTGACATGGCCTCTGTCCCCTCAGAATTTAGTGAGTCATCTCAGGAATCCTTCTGCACTGTGGCAGGATCTTGTTGTCCAGCCCCTCTACACATCCCTCTTTAACTCTTACAGTTGCTTAAGTGCTGCCTCCTATGTTCATGACCGGGACTGTTATTTCCATGATAAACTCACATGCTGTCCTAAATCAGGAGTGAGGATCCTGGTACAGCTCTTCCTCTCCTGCTCCCAAGCTATCACCCTCTGACTGTGCCTCCTGTGCCACTGTGCTTGGGAATATTTTTACAGCTGTCTACCTCCCTCCTTTGGGAGTTGTTTTTTTTTCTTTTTTTCCCAGTGCTTCTCCTGTGAGTGAATGGTTTTTCCATCCTTCCCCTCCCCTGAGACCAGTTGGCACGTTTCATATTTCTGGATTCATTGCTGTGCCAGTCCCCAGGGCAGAAGGGCAAACCTTGGGCAACCTTGCTGCTGGATTTGCTGTTGCACTGGGCCCACACTAAGTCTGGGGAGCTGTGCTAGCTGAAATACCGAGTTCTCACGGTCTTCCGTGCCTTTCCCTTACCTGGGATCCCAGCTACACCACTTTGGCTATGGGGACTAGCTGGGCCCACCACCTCCAGCAAGTGCCACAGGGTGCAGATGGTACTGTGTCCCCCAGGACCCTTCTGAGCCTACTTTCATATGACAACTTTCCATGCCCACAGTGCTATCTGACTAAGAAAAGCGATATCTGACTAAGAAAAGGGCTTTGCTCTTGTTCATAAATCTGTGAATATGTATGCTACAGAAGAAATAAATACTCAGGAAAAATCATCACTGCATAATGAAAACTGCATCCGTTTCAGTCAAAGGTGGTAGCAACCACATGGTTAGATTGTATCCTTGGGCCCTCCCTCCTGTCGCACCTACCTGGCTGTATCCTCACTGCTGAGACATGATAGATGGTGCTCGGGACTGCAGTAACAATGATTCATTCTCAGATACGGCAGAGCTTTCTTGTCCGCGTAGGTACGTGGGAAAGTCATTGGCTGAGGAATGGTGCTTGAGAATGTAGTGCATGTAGAAATTGCACTTAAGATCTAGTCTTTGCATTCAGCCAAGACTGCTGATAGCATGGCTTGTCTTGGGTGAGACAATTCTGAATTTGAATGCAAGTGGTACTGGATAATAAATAAGGTAAATATTTTTTTTTTTTAAGCTTTTAATTATTGGACATTATTTAAAACCCCATTTTCCCTGTTCTTATCCAGGGGAAAAAAGAGAGATGAATGCCAGTTAGTTTCATAAATCTGGTCAAGAATTCATTCACTCAGTGACATTTGGGATAAAACTTGGGGTGGCAATTCATAAAGCTTTCATTCTTCAGTAACTTCTCCCCTAACTTAGCTGAAAGACCCATAGCTTGCGACACAAGAACAACATATCTGAAAGGAGACTTGTGAATGGTCACTCTTAAGAACAGCCTAGAAATATAATAACTTGGATTTTTTCATTGCAAAGATAAATAAGAATTTGACAGGAGATGTCATTATTGTTTAATGACTTTGTCTGAACAGAACAATTGAAGGAAATATGTTTGCTCTTCCTCATCCCTTGCCATTTCCATGATGTCATTAGGTCTGGCCATAACAACTGGAAAGTTAGAACATAGGAAAAGGCACTGCCTGCAGGGCAGAAGATACACAGTGGTGCATGATGATAACGATATGTATTACGAGCACAGACATCAAGATATCAAGGTTTATCAAGAGAACAGAAAATGAGATATAAGTTTTAGTGGAGAAATTTTGCATTGACTTACTCAGTAACTAAGCCATTGTTACGATGATTTAGTAAAAAGGCTGCCATATCTGCAGAGATGAAGGAGTCAGTTTTGTACATGTCTAGGAATTTTTGTTCTTTAGACTTCTTTGCTAAGTTTTTGTTTTTCTTTCCTGCATGTGGAGCATCTGCTGCTGGAAAGTATCTGTATCTACCTGGCTGTCAACACACACCTGTTCGAGCACCATCTGTGAGTGGTTTTGCCTTCTAAGTGGTGTAGAAGGCTGACCACATGAACCGAGCTGATTATTTATTTTAAGATAATGAATGAATGAGATTGTTAGTTCAGTTGTAGAGATTGTCCTGCATGGGCCAGAAGCCACAGTTTCAGTTTTGATTTTCTCAGTTGATGTCACCTCCTGCAATTTTTCCCTCCACAAAGAAGTGGAAGGAAAAACTAAGACTGACTACCTTGCAGTAGTGACAAGGAAAGGGTCATTTTCTCGTCACTTCTGCTGTAAATACTTTTTGTGCTCCATGTCTCTTTGCAGCAGTCCATTGCTACATAAGCAAAATTTCAAAATATATTTGCCCATCCATTTATCAGAAGAATGATTCCAAAAAGTCACTTTCTACAACACTGAGTACAAGAATGCTGGATTGGGCCAAACTCACAGCCCAGGGAGTTAAGTCTTCATCTCTGAGGTAGCAGGGGGCACGTTTAAGATAATTTGCCATTCATCAGACAAAATTTAGGTCTTATCCTGGCCTCTGACAGAAGGTGGTGGTAGCTCACATTTTATTGTGTCTTGCAGAAATCTTTTTCATTAGCTTATGATAGCACTCAATCTCCCTGATATCTGGTCCAATCTTCCTTTTTCCAAACCTTGTTAAAATTTTGTCCTCTGTAACTTCTGTACAGTAATAAGATCCCTGGGTTAATCACATGCCATGCAAACAAATATCTCTTTTTAAGCCACTTGACTTTCTCATCTTTCCAACCCATCCCCTCTGGACTGTGACTGACCTTAAAAAAAAAACCCCATCATAAGACATCCAAACCACTAATACACATACAAATGGTCTAACTCCTCGCTTAGTATTTTTTGTATTTCCTATTGCCCTTCAAACGCCACATAGCTAATACAAACTAATAGACAGAGGGGCTTAGGTGGAATTTAAGGTAGATAAGTCTGGATGAAATAACATGGCTGCTTCATCTATTCCTCTAATTCCCGGCACTATCCTTCCTGATGTGCATTGTAGTTTGCTTATTCTCCACATCTAGTTTTTAGACTGTAAATGTTGTTCATGGGCCAGTGTTCCCTGCTGTGTTTGACACACAAGGATAACTATTTGACTGCTGATACTGGATGAAGAAATGAATTCTCTTCATAGGACTGTAGCAGCTTCTGGGCTGAGTCCTGGGTGATCAGCAGGATGCTGGTGGGTATGTGAAGGATAGGTGGAGAGCTCTATTGTGTCTCTTTGTAACATAAAGTTTATCAGTGTAAAATCAAACCAGGAATGGCAACAGTACAAAGAGAAGCTCTGTAACAAAGCAGAGGTAGGAAGCAGTTCAGGTGCTGAAGACTCCTACCCAGCCACAGCTGCATTTCAGTAATGCCAGGGGACAACAGGGACTTTGTCACCACAGTGCTCAGACCACTGCTGTAGAAACAATCTGCCCTGAGTAAATAGGATTACAAAGCATCCACACACCAGTGTCTCCAAGGGCTCCAAGTGGATTGTGCACCCGCAGGACAATACAGGGATGTGGGTGAGGAAGAGAGATATGAGCGATAGTTATCTCAGGTCTTTGCATACACTAAAACACCTTCAGAAGGAAAAGGTCTTAAGATGCTTGGGGATGTATAAGGTGCCTGTTTCATCTGAATGTGGAATAACCATGGTGATTCAGGAAAAAAGCACCTTTTTTTGGTACGAAGACTGTCTAGTCTTCCTGGATGTGAAAAAGCTTGAGGATCACTAGAACTCCTCTGGTTTATGTGACACAAGACAAAATAAAACCTTCTGTGGGGAATCTAAGAATTAGCAGTTCTGTAAAATTTATCTTCAAAAGAGTCAGCTATGAAAACCTTTGAATTGCACTGGTGGGTTTTTGTTGTGTTGTACCTTCCATGTTTTATTGAGATCCCTCATTTATTCTGGATGATACCAGGAAGATTGGCAGAGAAGTCCTTTTAGCTCCTGAGAAGCAAAATTAAAATATCTGTTCTGTAGCTGCTAGTCTAAATAGAGTCAGATCTTAAAAGAGTCACTGCTTTCTTGTCTCACGGATAAAGTTCAAATCTGTGCCATCAAAACTGGATGAACATTAAAAGGAAAAAAAACCCAAACAACCCACACTGCAAGCATCTGTGCAAATAAACATTACAGCTCTCTTCCAGTGCTATTTATAGCTCTTTCAGTTTAATGACCCCAAACATTGCATGAAGGGTTTGTCTAATTTGCTACCAAAGCTTTTTATAGGAGACAACTGCCTCAAGAATGTGGTAGTGTGAAGGCTCCCACAGCAGCACCCATACAGAAATTGCAAATCTCCTTAGGCAGTCTCTTCCTGTCTAACAAAGTTTCAACAGGGAAATAAAGCAATGGTTTAGGGTTTCAGCCATTGCTTACACATGATGGCAAGCAGGGTTGAAATCGGTGTGAGTTAGCAATCAATTAAAAATAACTAGCACATCAAAAGTGTAGAGAGATGTGCTTTTGTGACTGCAAATAGAGAAATTTGGGAGTTACAGTTCCCATCTGTTTTCTGCAATGTCTTGGTTAGTGTTTCCTCCCACATGGGGAGAAGGTGCAAGGCAAAGCTTCTCAATGCATGAGCTGTCTCCCTTGGGTGCTCCTACCTGCCCCAGGACTGAGAGTGGCCAGCCACTGACAGCGCCATGATCAATAACAGCACAGTTCCAACTGCTCTTTTTCATGCGTGGATGTAAGGAGCACAGATTTGAGTCAGTGCTGTGGCATACAGGCAGGGTTTAATGTATTTATGGATCTGCTATGGGCAAGAGTAGTAGTACTGCTCCTATTCTGATAAAAATGCCAGAGAAAAAGACTCTTTTCTTGCATGGCTTGCCTGACTAGTAAGGCTGTGATCACTACTCTGAGAGACCAGTGAGCACCCTGGCCCACTTCAGTGCAAAGTCAGACAAATTAGATTGAATCATCATTAAAGAACAAAACCCATGTCTGCTAACAGTAATTAACATCTGTCTTCTTCTGTATTGCTTTTAATTTGCAGAGCTTCAGTCATGGCTGAACTATTCTGTATGCTATTCATTAGCTGATCACATGCCACTGCTAATTTTTTTCAAATGGGTTCACTATATAAATGTTCACCAGTTTGTCCCGACATATGAGGGGAGGGAGGGTCATATTTATTCTATATCTACTTTATGAACAGAACAGAATAATTCGAGTTGGAAGGGACCTACAGTGATCATCCGGTCCAATTGCCTGACTACTTTTGAAGCTGACCAAGTTAAAGCATCTTGTTTAGGCCATTGTTCAATTCCTTCTTAAGCACTGACAGGCTTGGGGCATTGACCGACTCTTTGGGAAGCCTGAATATAAACTTATGGAGGAATATAAACTTATGGAGGAATAAATTTCATGCTAAAAATTGCTGGGGTTTTAGGGTTCATGAATACCAAATGGGAGGCTTGGTGGCTGCCTAAGTAACAGCACACATCTCATTTCTTTATTTCACAGAGCAAGCCAGTTAATTTTGGTATTATTAAACCAACTTTGCTAGTTGAATTGAATTATTTTGTTGGTACAACCTCAGCCATAATTAAACATTTATAACCTCACATAGCTAGACACAATACAAGTCACCCCGACTGAGAGACCTTTGCTCATGGAAAATCGGCATCTGATGTTCGAAAGCCAGAATGGAACCAGCATGTTAAAGCATCTACTCACTATCCAAACAGTCTCTATTGTTACAGTTATTGCCAGTAATATCCTGTTTGTCACTAGGATAGCACTTTGGTTTGCCTGCCATAGAAATAGCATTTACTTCGTGGTTAAACCCTTTCAGTGTGGACCTTTGGAAATTCACCAAATGTGAGGGAACCCCAGGGCTCTGATCTCTAGGAAAACCTCTTCAAAATGCCTTGATAGGTAACCAAACTTGTAAACTTCCATACATCCAACAAAATAAACCTTTTTTGTATCCAAATAACAAATTCGCCTTTCCCATCTGTCTGGCATTGCCTCTGACCCTGCTCTACATCCATCACATCCCAAGCCTGGCAACAGGCCCCGAACAAATTTGCTTTTGTGGACTGTGGGTGGAATCTGTGGCAGAATATTACTAGTGTGGAGCTAATAACTGGTTTGGACTTTGGCACAGTGCAGCTGCATGCATGGTGAAACACGAACAGCTTTTCTTCCCAGACAGCACCATATCTGAGTTGTAAATGTTGCATGAGTTGTCTGCAGGAAGCCTGCTCATTCCTTAGGTGAAATCCATCTACTGCCTTTGATTTCTTACAGGGACGTTGGGCCCAAATTTTGTAGTTTTTTTCAAACCCTTTCATGTGAAAGGTACTGAATAAGTACTGTACAGGTCTAATACTGTTGGAGCTCAGCCCTTTGAAATGCTGGTTGCTTCCTCTTGGCCACCCTTGTCAGTATGTTCACCTGCTTCACCTGTCCCATGGAAACCTGCCCAGGGAAGGAGCTAAAAAGATGCAACACAGCAGGGCAAGTACATGTAGCTGCAGGGCCATGAATGGTTAATGCCTTGGCCACAGCAGTGGTGCATCTGGAGCTTTTCCCAATGCTGGGCTGGATAGTATCACTGTCTCCCCCGAGTTGCTGGAGTTGTGTCAGTGAGAAACTACTCTGAGATCACCACTGGAGTCCTCAATTTTTAATGCTTTCCCCTCTCCCTACTTTTTCCATTAGAAAGAAGGAAATTGGTAAATGCCCTGGGACTCACAACCAGGCTGTGACCTGGTGAGGCAAGAGGGAGAGCTTGCTAACGCACCACTGCTGGTAACAACGTGTGGGTGAAAAACCTTCAATGGAAAGTGCAGCTTCACAAAAATCTGTAGCAATTAATTGCTTTTGAGCATTTCCAGCATGGAAGACCAGAATCAAACAGTTTCAGCTTGTTTGGAAAAGTTGAAACAGTTGGATTTGGCAGAGGCAAGGGCAGGGGCAGAAAAACTGGTTCCCTGGGGTAAATTCAAATGTGATTTTACAGAGCCTCAACCACCCTGCAGGATCTGCCCATGTATGAAGGCTCCCTCCATGCCATGGTGCCTGTGGTATCACCGTGCCCATGGTACTGCTGTGCCCATGGTACCGCTGTGCCCATGGTACTACTGTACTACCTTTCCTCTCGACTATGGGCTGCCATGGCTGAATGGGCTGCTGCTACAGAATATCCTGAAGTCTGTAATCTCAGCAGTAAGGTTGCCCCAAGCGAGCTCTTTACTCTCTCAATACCCACAGTATTTTAAATTATGTTCTGTTTTATGCCATGTAATATTTTTATGTTTTATGAGTGGGACTTTTTCTGCTCCAGAAGTAATTTCCACTGCTCAATTCTATGTGCAGTTTTGTAGTGAAATTGGTTTAATAAATGATGGGATTTCTCAAAACCCTGAAATTACATCTTTGATCAGTACTAGTTTTGACCACTGACGCTGAATAGGTTTTTTCTTAGAATAACATGTTAATATACGAAGCTAATTTTTTCCCTTATCTTTCTGAACTTTGTCATTGAAAGCACTCTTAGTTTATATTTATGTGCTGTAAATAGCTGGAGATATTTTAGATGTCTAACTCTTCAAACCCTGAAAATGTAGCTTGATTTCAAACTGCATTTATGCTGCTTTTACCTGATACCCTAAGGAAATAAGGATTACACAGTGACATTCTTCATCTTCCCATCCTTCTCTCAGCCCTCCTCTCTGTCAGTAACTTTTGAGCCCACTGGCAATTTCTACTACTTCTGGCAGAGAGGGAAGGAAATTGAAGCAAGCTCTTGCAAGTCACCTGCAGTTGGGTAGGGAAGAGAAACTCAGCGTAGTGCCTCCACCGAGTGCCAGACTGCCTGTCTGGCATCAGCACCTGTGTGTGTGCACAGCTCCATGGACACATGTGCCCCAACGCTCCACACCAAAACCACCCAGCCACAGGCTGATGCATAGGTGGTCTGGCACCAGCTATTGCACACAGAGGTATTTGCAGGGCACAGAGAGAAAGAAGGGCTGCAACTGGTGTATAGCTGAGAAGCGAAGCTGTGAGGGATAAGAGAGCTCAGCGTTTCACAGGAAAATGGGTGCTGTTGCACTGTAAGTCATAGATTTGCACAGCCAGGCTTCCTTAGGGTTTTTGGCTCATGCAAGTGTGTGTTTAGAACATGCAATATGCTTTCCTATATCTTGTTTGGGTAAAGGTTCTTTTTGTTTTTGTTTGTTTTGTTTTGTTTTGTTTTTTAAATGGCCGTTTATCTGGTGGGAAGGGTAGAGGGAAGAAAGTGTTGCTTGCATTAGAAGTGATGCTGCCCACTCTTGTGGAGGAACAGGACTTCACATTTCCAGATCAGATTCTGCAATTACACAGCTTGCTTGTTTGACCAGTTCATCCGCTAAACCTGACATGAAGCCAGAATGAAAGCAGAGATTTTCCCATTACAGAATACCAAATCTATGATAAGCCATGGCATGAAAATTCAGTTTTTAAGGAGGTGGGGAGAGAATGAGGGAAACTCCAACTGTTGCTGCAAGATAAGCAATGAGTTTTGCAGTGCTTCTAGAATTTGTTTTTCAGGGATCTCATAAACAACAACTGTAAGCCAAAGGAGCAGTGAGAGAAGAAAACCAGCAGAATCTGGGATAGGAAAATTTAAGCAGAAGTTTGAGCAACAGTTTTAGCCTAGCACACCAGCTGCATGGTAACTTTGGACACAGCTGGGTAATGCAAGTAATTGCTACAGAAAGAGGCCTGTGAATATTGTACTTAAATCTGAGTCTGTTTTACACAGCGATGCAGTGAACACCATTGATGATCTTGATTATGTTCATATTTTTTCTTATACTTACAAATTCCCTCACAAGAAAGTACTCAAACCAATCACCACTTCTGCTTTCCTTATAATCAAGTTATAACATTAAAATCTATTTATAGATGGAGTAACAAATGTCTCTGAAAGGAGTTATACTCTGACAGCACAGAAAGAGACTATGTTGGTTTTCTCAAAGATTACTACTTAAATAGGATATATTCTCAAAGATTACCGCTTAAATAGGATATAAATATTGCAATCTATGCATCTTTTGCCATGAGGCACAAGATCACCAATAGCACATATTTTTATGTGTATATACATGTAGTCTTTATAACTGCAGCCTGCAAAGTTCATAACTTCAGAATTTCAGAAGCAAACCAAGAATAAAAATTGAGGGAGGCAGAATTGTATTTGCTGTCCCAAAAACCCAGGGGATTTGACTGCATCCCTAACACTGGTTATTCACCAAAACTAAAATAAAAATTGGAAACAAACAAATAAATTCTCTGAATAAATCCTTCATTGCCCCAAATATATGAGCTGCCATCTAAGCTGCCTGGCTACCACCCAGGCCTGAATCACGTTCTTGGACAAGAAGTAACCCATGCACCCCCTTTGAACAATCCTCTCCTCTCCTTGAGATTCCTTTACCTCACACCTGGCTCTGCTGCAGTCCTCAATTAAACTTCTTTTAAAATGCTTTCTTACCTGCATAGTGGTCAAACACAGTGGGGACATACTCCTCTGGGAAGGCATCATTGGCATAACTCATCAGCAAACAGGTTTTCCCAACTGCACCATCCCCAACCACCACACATTTTAACATCTTCTTCGCGTTATTGCTGCTCCCGTCAGTGCAGTTGTCATTTTCCTTGCAGTTCATTCTTGCTGTTGCTGCTGCTGCCGCTGCTCTTGCTTCTCCCAGGACTTCCAAGTGCACATGAAGGAAAAATGAAGTGCGATTGTATTGACTTTTCCTGAGTTTGGGGGGGGGGGGGGGGGGGGGGGGGGGGCAAATCTCAAACTCAGGAAATCATACTAATGTTTCCAGGCTGTCACAGCCACTTCTAACAATTACCAGATCAGTAAAGAGAATCATCGAGGTGAATAAATTAAATATACAGAGAGAAATATCATTAAAAAGCTATCTGTCCCTTCTTACTCGTCAGAGTCAGGAAATCTTCATCCTGCTTGGGAGTTCTCAGTATTTATTGCGACTTAAAAAATATCAGCAGCCTGCAGCTTTGATTCGCGTTTCCCTTCCTCCAGCTTGGCTGCAGGAATCAGGGATTCCTGTTAAATCCACTCCATTTTCCATTTCATTTCTAACATGGAGGAGAGCCTGGAGGTTTTTAATGGAGTTTTTCCTTTCTTTCTTCAGCTTGCTGTGTGTCAGGAAATCATGGGTTTCCTGCTGAATTCCATATTAGGATCAGTGGGCTTGTGAAGGGCTGCAAACAATGGGAGCTCTGTGTGTATTTGTACTTTGGAGGAACTCTGCCAGGACATGGAGAAAGAAAAACACTAGAGGTCTCTCTGCAGACCCAAGTTTTTAGGCTTCCTGCTCCATCCCGTGCTCCAGCTGCTCTCTGGGCTGCAGCGCTGGGACCGGCCGGGAGGATTTCGGAGAGGCTGTGGAAGTCACGGGTGCTGGACCTACACAGCCAGGCGGGGTACAGGGAGGCTGCAGGCTGTGCTCATGTCTCAGGGTTGTCTGTCGTTCCCAGATGCCATCTCCTCTGATCTTGGATAGATATTTTCTTCCATTTGGGAGGGGAAGAGGGGGAGGTAGAAAGGCAGACAGGAGGTATAGTAGGCAGGTAATAGTTTAAGGTCATCTTTCTGTGTCTATAGCTCTTTAAAGAATTTGTCCTAAAGAATAAATAATTGATCTTTCAATTCGGGCACTCAGGAAGTTTATTTCCTCTCAAACACACGTGCACACACACACACACACACACACAAACAACCAAAAAGAGGGATTTTTTCCCCTCCTAGAGTATGCACGTATATACAGAGAGAGAGAAAAAAAATGTGAAATTAAAAGCAACAGAAATTAAAAAAAAATATAAAAAGTTAAAACACCACATAGCAATCTGTGGAAAACCAGCTTTGAACTATGTGATTCCTGTCCCCTCTCCTACTTTGTTTTGTCATTTCAAGTGCCTCCCAAGTCTTTCTTCCATTTAAATACATAACAATGTATATGCGCATGAGGGGCCAAGCTCCTTGTTCCTTGCACAGGAAAGATTTTGCTATTTCCAGGAGAAACGAGCCATACACTAACATAAACCCCAGTACAGCAGCTCAGCACATCCCACTGGCTGTGTTTCCCTTCCACGAGAATTGAAGGCTTTGAAAGGGGGAAACACTCCCCGCTGGGACTCCACCGGGAAGCACACTGGTGCTAAACGCTTCCGCTGCCTTGCTCATGCCTGCTTGGAAAGAAATGCCCAAAAGCACATACAGGCTTGGAGCAACGCGCACCTGAAAGTGTAAACACCAAAAAACCTTACAAAGAAACTGTCTTAGCCCCAGACTGCAGAAGTAAAACACAACCTCAATAATGAACCTCTTTAACCCCAAACTGTGTGTTCGTCAGTTTTTGGACACTTGATTTAGCTGAACAGGGTGCTGGGCCATCTAGTCTAGATCGTACTTTGCCAAGACAGATTGGACCAGATGATCTATGATTTTGCTGTGAAGGGACACAGCAGACCCACCTGCAGTCTCCCCTGGACAGGCTAAGCCCCACCACTGTCAGAGCTCTTCAGTGATCTAACTGTATGCTGGACATGCTTTGAACACCTTTTCCAAGAAGTGACAGATGGATAAAACATGTAAGCAGTGTTAAACAAGGTTGGTTTATTTACCTGGAGAGCCCCAGGGAGCTTTACTTCCTGTCTCTTATCAGGAGTCTTGGTCATTCAGTAATTTGTGCACAATGTCCCATGTTCTTAATCTTCTTCATGTCCTCTTCTGTGTTGACACCAGGTTTCTCAGTAGACAGTGTTAGGCTCAGCATCACAACCACCGATACAGGGCGTCACTATAGGGTTTCCCACAGTTAGGAGTTCAGGTGGCGACCTCTTAACTTCAAAACTACAGCCCAGGGCTGAGGTTTACCCAAGAAAACTTGTGAGCTCTGACCACCTAAATCCTCATTCTCTAAGCATTTACTCTGCTGATCTTTTCCACCATCAGCAGAACAGCTGGGTCATAGTGAGAGGTATCAGTGTTACAGGGATTTACTCTTTAAGCTTCTTTCTAGTTGCAATTGAGGTCAAACTCCAAGCCTCTGGCTCTGTTTAGCGATTTTGTAGCTGAGTAGATAAAAGCACTACTTTGGCACGATGAAGCTGCCTACAAACGGCAATGAGGAAGTCACAGGGCTATCAGTAATGATTAGCAAAGCTCAGAAGGTCTCGTGATTTTATCTTGATCCAGGGCTTTTTTGCTCTTTCACTAATCAGGTTAGAATTGGTCAGGTTTGCTCACAAGATCTCTGTCATTCCCATCTCACAAATCCAATAGGAGCTGGCTGGTTCCAAGCCACAAAATTTGGAAAAACTTGGGTGAATTTAAAATGTGAATCCAGTTATTCTAAATGCTTGGAAAGCTTGTTTAAATGAGTGTGGTTCTCCAACACAGTTTTATTCCTATTCATTTTACTACTTTCTAGCCAAGACCACCATGGCAAGAAAGAAGACTAAAATAAAAAATAGATAGGGCCAGGTGCTGTTAACACTGTGGTATGAAGATGTCACCTGAGATGTTTTCTAGCAAAGTTTCTCAAGCAAAGAACCCTGCTATAGATGAAGTGCCTCTGACCTCTCATTAATTAGCAAATTAAATGGCAGCAGATCTATTCCTAGGACTGCGGAGTATGTCCAACTCCAGATATATGTATGGAAGCATCAGCTGCATCTTCATCAGCACTGGTCTGACAGGACATCCCTGGGGCGGCTTCCTTGGGAATTAGCAAATTCAAGGCTAGTGCAAGAAATTTTAGTGAGATCTGTAGGAGATGAAGGACTTGCGAATTTGTTACTTAGCTCTTCAATGAGCAATATGCTTGCCAATTAACTCTATTCTATATTTCTCTGAAGGCACTGTAGGATATGATGCTCTGTAACGTTCTTCCTGCTCTCTTCCCCTGGCCAACCCTGCCATTCCCACATTTCTTTAGCCCTTCTTACAATGCAGCAGTCTTCCTTTGTGCAATCTTATCACTTTAAAACTTGACATTCAGAGGAATTTTCTCCATTAACTGGTTTCCTTACAAGACCAGACCACTTTGGTTTTATAGGGGCTTTATTTTTCCTTACGTCTTGTTCTCCTAAACGTTCCCTTTCATCATTCCTCCTTGACCTAAACCAAACAGATCTGTCTGTACATTTTCACTAATGAGAACAGGCAGCACAATGGGGTGGGGAATTCTGAAGGTGGCTGCACTACAGTGAAGCTTTTCTCCCCATGTCTTGCAGCTAGAAACAGCCATGTACAGCCACCCTCCTTCCACCTACAAGTGTTGGTGTGGGAATGAGGTTTCTGGTGCTACTGTTGAATTCTAAATTAACCTCAGGCAAATCTCACATTTTTTCTTACCCATTGTCTAATCTGTTTAGATTGTCAGAATTTTTTAGGGTAGGGGTTGTGTTGGTATTGGACTGAACATGCCAGAACCATGTTCAGTTTAACTATCACTGTACTGTTCAAAACCTGGTTTCCCTGGTGATCAGATTCAGGACCTTTTCCAGACTTGTGATAAGAGCCAGACTCTTGCAGTTAAAAGAATCTGGGACTTTAAGAGATCCCCACAGTGACCATATTTTCAGGGGAGACCCCTAGTCCTAGATAGAACATCTTTGATGTGGCTCCTCTTTGTTCTTGGGTTGCCTGTATGTCCCTCTACATTTTGAATTTAAACAATTTAAATTATCCTTATTGCTTCCATCCTTTCTTCCTCTTCCTTGTTTTCTAGGCAGCCTCCTACTCCAGTGAAGTGGTCATTGAGACCTCAAGTGAATTTGATGTATTGAAAAGCAGAAGCAGCAACTAAAGGAGAAAAACATAACAGTTTATCAGTGAGCACAGGAGGGTTGGAAATGCTCCGTGTGATGCCTTTTTAGAAGCAGCTTGCTGAAGGGCAGGTGATGACGTCCACCTTTGAGGCTTGTTGAGTAAGAGCAAGCCTCTTTACAGCTGTTACACACTATCAGTCACACTACCACCATTACACCACCATGGTGGTCCATGACAGCAGTGGGGTCTTCCCTGTTTCATGTGCTTCCATGGATACAATTTGTGTGACAGGATTTCCCAGACACACTATGGGAAAGATGAGCTTATGAAACAAATTACTTCTGGGAGATGAGGTCACTCAAAGGATGATTCATGTCCTGTCCATCAGAACATGTCCAGCAGCTTCCCAGAGGCAGATGCTATATAATGAGAATCGCACATGGTGTATCTGCATGTTTGTGAATGGGAAGAGCGGTTTTCAACTAGAACTGATGTTGCCCATCTTGTTACCTTACATTTCATTCTGTGTCACTCACTGTAGATCTTTGCTGTGTTACTCACCTATCCACACAGCTGGTGATACTTGTCCAGAGTCTGGATTTCCAGCTGTTCTGTTCATAGGTATTTGTATTTGGACACTGAGGATGAGTTTTCCTTGGAGGCATGAAAGTTGCCTCTCCCCTTCCCTTCCATCCCCTTCTGTCTCCTCCTCTCCCCTTCCACACCCTTCTTCACCCCTCCCATCCTATGTCTCCTACCAATCCCTCTCCCCAGAGTAGAGCTGATGGCTGATAAAAGCTGTTTACCTCTCTCCTTATGACAGTGGAGAGAAGTGTAAGCGTTCAGCCTGGGATTAGCATAGGAGGAAAAGTATCACTTTAGGGAATTTATTCCTCCCTACCTACAATGTTTTATATAGAGGTTTTTTCCCTAAATGATATTTATTTTAAGGCTTAGCAATACAGCAGGAAGTCAAACGAGTAGGAACCCCATCTATGCCTTTTCTGCATCTTGAAATGGCATTTATCTCTGCAGATGGTGAACTGCTAGGAATGTAAAGGGGCTGCAATCAGGAAATCAAGCTCCACTGAGGACACCAAACTTGTGACCAATTAGCACCGTGTATGCACGCATGCAGTGAAGTCATTAAAGAGCAAATCTATTTTGTTCACCTCTGAGTAATGCTTGGGACATAATCTGCAATTTCTTTAAAAGCAGAGAAACTTCCCCAAGTGAGATGTGACCAAATGTAAAGTCTCCAACTTTTAGACACAGAAAGTTAGTGTCTAAAAACGTGCCAATTGGAATCTGTAGGTTTTCAGCTCCCCCCTTTTTCAGGCCAAATTGCCAAGCTGGCTTTATCATTGAAATGAACACATGGCTGATTCATACAACATTCACGCAGAGTTTTACTTTCCTGGAAAGAAGGGAGCAGGCTGCTTCCAGGGAGGGAATGTGCTTTTGTGGTTCATGTGATCATTTTTCTTCTGCTCAAAAATAAGAAGAAGGCTGGTGCTGTCTCCACATTCCAGGAACAGGCAGATGGGAGGAGAATCAAAGTGGAAAGCTAAGGGATGTCACGTTCTTTCTTCTGTCTCCTTGCTGAGCCTATTATCAGCAAAGCTTTGCGGCAAAGGCACTGCAATTAGACCTGGGAACACCATTTTCAAACCTGCTGCTCCGGCTTGCACAGGTGGAGCAGATCATTTAGGTGATGCCCTTATCTCATGTGTAAAACAGGAATGAAGAACGTTTCCCTTTTTTCTTCCTGTTTGTACTGTTAATCTTCAGGGCAGGGACCAGGTCCTGCATTGTTTGAAGGGTGTGTGTCCATGGCAGAGAAAGCCAATTTACTTGCTGACTGTCACCAAGAAAGTGTCTGGTTTAACCTCATAGTGTGCTTCTTTTCAAAGGAGTTAACACGTAGGAGACTCTTTTACTTCCTCCCCCATCCCCTTCACATTATTTTTTAGCTGGCTGACCTCCCCCAGCTCACTATAGGGATAGCTTGGCTTTCCACCAGTGATAATGAGAGGAATGCTGGTAGTAGCAGGTTGCTTTGCTCCTTTTGTAGCAATCGGAGGTTTTATTTACATTCCCAGATCACCTTCTTGCTTTAAAAGTGTCTGAATGTGGTGGTAAAACAAGGGAAGAATGTAGGCACCCTACCTAGGCTGCTGAAATGTATGCCCAAAACAGCATGAGGCCTAATGTTAGAGCATTAGGTCAATGCTTTGGGGCCTCTAAGTACCTGAACATGCAATGGAAGAGGGAGGGAGAGGGGAAAAAGTAGTCACAAGCCATCAGACACATTTTTAGTACCTTGGGATGTCAGAGAGAAGTACATGAGAGCCCCGGGGAGTGGCTGCAGTGATTCTGCAGAACTCCCTGCGAAGGGGAGAACTAGGTTGCCATCACCTCCAGCAAATGCCTATGGCTCAGTTCCTCTCCACCATGGATGATCATATTACTGACCCAAAAGCACTAGCACAGCCCTGCATCCCTCCTCAGCTACCTGTAGTGTTTACAAACTGCACCTAGCTTTAGGGCCACAGCCTGGGCTATCTGAACCTGTGGAAATGTGTTCCTGTGCTTTCAAAACCATATACTCCAGTGCTTTCCAAGAGATCTATGCAGCTCTGTAGTGCTCTTGCTGCAGGTAGCACAGCTGTTAATGTACCTGTGATAACATATTGGGTTTGTGTACAGCATGAGCTGCAGTCGCAGCTTTGCAGGCATGCTGCTATAGGCGTTTCTGGTGCTCTCAGGCTGATTTAGAAACTTTCACCCTTCTGTGCCTCCTCTCTCCTTGCTGTCTGGCTCATTCCTCCGATGAGAGGGCTCTGACATCCCTCGGGAGGAAGCAGAGGAAGCTCTGCTTATTTAGAAGTGGCCATTTGTGAAATTTAGATATAATGCGTCACTGGGGAACTGTGACTTTTAAATACTGCAGTAGGGTGCTCTGCCCTGCACCATGCTGCAATTAAGTGATGTTGCCCCATGAAGTTTTTAAGGGTCAGGGCTCCCTTTCCCTGCTTGCCTTTCTTTCACAGTAGCACACTGATGTCAAATGGGCCTGGCTGCACATTTGCCACCACTTCAGAGCTCTCTGTGTTGCTTCCAGTGTCTGCCATTACATGGCAGGAATCCTGGTGAGTTGTTTTTTAGTTCAGAAGCACTTGAGACCATGTTGTCTCCATGGAAGTCTATTTTGCAATGGTGATATGTCAAGAGATTTAGCAGGCAAAGCTGACTCTCAAGAATCTCCAATTTTGTTGAACTTCATTGGCATCAAAGGTCCTGTGGCACATCAGAGAGGTTGCAAAGTCTCCATCGTTATGGTAATGGTCAGATACAGGTGGCTGTTTGCTTCAGCAGATGTCCAGGAGGTGAACGGGGGATCTATTCTCTTTCTTGTCTCTGATTTGCACTCTGCAGGCATCAGACCTGATTATTTGGCTTATGCAGGGATGCACTCTACATTTTCTAATATGAAACGAAACATGTAACTTTTTATTACCTGTGGAAGTGGCTTTTGGACATGTCCTCTTTCCAAAGGGGATCAGTGCAGTATGGAGATGAACAGATGTCTCAAAATAAGTGGGTTTATTTAACATATGAACCAAAACATTACAAGAACTAACTTGATAACAGCAAGCAGCTGATAAACTTCTGTAATTTAAATTTCAGACTTCTTTGATGGATGCTGCTCATGAGTGACAGGAGCAGAAAAACCCCAATTTACATGTTGTAACTAATGCAGGTGATCTGGAGACACAGCCTGATCTCAGTAGGCATCACCCAGTATGAATTTTTTCTTGGAAAAGCTTTTCCCAGAGCTCTGGGCTCACTGTGCTCATATGAGCCGTGTGACCAGATGTTGCTCTGGCTTTTGTCAAGGGACCCAGGTGTGAACCCTTCCTTTTTTCACAGAGTGGCTTCTTTTTCCACTCAAGCATCTGAGTGGCCTGAGAGCACACTGCTGCAGGAACCACTTGTAATCATACCCTACAGAGCAATTTTTCTTTAATGCCTTGCCACACAGGTAGTGATGATGGTGAAGCACAGCCAGGCTCCCACATTTAGTCCTGAGCCCACCAGCCCTTGTCACCATCATCAGCTGAGCTGAGAGCCCCATGCAGCAGGTGCTGTTTAGGTACACAATAGCAAAAGAACCTGATGACTTCCAAAAGCATTTCAATCCTTCCTGTTCTCTCTGCATATCTATCAGCCATGTCTCATTTCTATCTGAGAAGGAAAAGCACTGGAGTCCTGGAAGAAGCTGTGTCTTTCCCTTTGTCATGGGTGAGATCCCTCTCCTCTGGTGGCAAATAAACATCAGGTATGAGGTGTTTCATTTCAGCCTTTACCATTACACTTTGAAATGCTCCAGTGATTTTTAATCCTTCCTGTAGATCATCTTCAGAGCTTTGTCTACTTTCCAAGTAGCCATTGAGACCGATTCTGCTGTATTAGCTACTGGAAAATAATATAAATAATAATCCCAAGTTTAAGTAATTCATTATTTACTTCAGTACTGGCATGGTGCTTATATACAATTCTCCTCTTTCCTAGGAGTCTTGAGCACTGTTAGTCTTTTTTTCCAGATTGGAAATACCACTTGGACTGGCATCCCTCGTTTCAATGTCTCTTTCTATTTTATCCAGACCATCTTGGGCTGTATTCTGATTATGGAATAAAAAGAAAAAGAAAGAAAACAAAAAAAAAAAAAAAGGAAAGAAAAAATGGAAGAAACTTTGTGGGTTTTTCTCTTCCCATGAGACTTCCAACATTTTTTGACCAGGTTCAGTTACAGTCCTTTTCCAAATTTATACTGAGGTGAGGAGAATTGGAAAACAGTCCATTGGGAAATCATACAAGAGTGGGTTCATGTGACAGATCTTTCTGCAACTTGTCATGCTGTGAATAGCAGGGCAACAGCCTTTCAGCACTCAACCATGTCACTGCCTGCCTTGCTTTTGATGGAACTGGGGTGAGTGCGTGCTTGTGGAAACAAGATAAAACTTAACTAGTATTTTTTATCCCAGGAAAGGGTCTGGTTTCTGTTCACATTCAATGTTTGCATAATAATATCTTAATTTACTTGTCCTCCTGTTACTGTGTCCCCTGCTCCTATTGCTCTGTGCTGGCATGTAGAATTTGCATTCAGCAGTGCTTTGAAGACTGCAGTGGAAACGTGCTCATGTTTTGTTAAGTATTAATTATACAAAAGTACAGGGAGCAGCCCCAGGCTCACAGCATATACAATCTAAAGGTGCAAACGACATTAGGGGAACCAGAAGAGAAAGTGTCCAGTTGACGTGTGAAGTAGTGTTGTTGCTAGAAATAGCAGCCTGTGCCCTTGGCTCATACATCCGTGGTTATCTTCTGTTAAGTTAAACACCTTTGAGTCATGTGCTGTGCTTACAGCAGGTTGCTCTGAAAGGAAAATCAGGGCCAGATTAGCTGTTTATAGGATTTTTGTGCTGTGGGATCTGTCACTCTGCAGTACAGTGCTAAAACTGTCCTGCCAGTGCCAATTCACTGCGTGGTAGACAACCCATGGGCTCAGGCTGGGACTCATCCATGTTTCTCCATAACAGCAGAGATGTTTGCTTGGAAATGTCACTTGGAAAAGTATATTCCACCCATCTACCCAGCTGTATCAAGGACTGTAAAGACACAAGCAGTGAAAATCTGATGACAAACGGGCTTTTCCTTAGGTTAGCTCTTTCATTCTCCTGTTGTTGCCTGTCCCTGTTGGCTGTGCTTGAATCATAGACTCATAGAATAATTTGAGTTGGAAGGAACCTTCAAAGGTCATCTAGTCCAACCTCCCTGCAATGAGCAGAAACAACTTCAGCTAGATCAGGTTGCCCAGAACCACATCCAGCCTGGTCTTGAATCTCTCCAGGGATGGTGCATCCACCACCTGTCTGGGCAACCTGTTCTAGTATTTTACCACCCTCATTGTAAAGAGTTTCTTTCCTCCCATCCAGCCTGAATCAACATGCATTTTAAACCACTGTGGTTAAAAATACAAGTTGCAGAACATGCATCATCTTAATATCTACATTTGAGCTGTGTTAATGCAAAGGAAGTAAGAGTTATTTGTGCCTTACAGTGAAACAGAAGGGAAATTTTTAAGTTTATCTCTACGCTATGTATTTTCTCTTTCAGCATGCATGACACAGCTCACATCAGCTGCAGCCATTCTGCCCCAAGGGGCAAAATCTAATTCTGGATTCTTCCCTGCAACTGAATTTCTTTGTCTGGCAAGTCCCTTGGTTCCCAGCCGACAGAAATCAGTTTAGGAACCAACAGGTTGGCAAGTTTGGGGTTTTGAAAAGAATGGATTCAACATGGGCTCGAAAACCAAGAGATTATGACAATATAGCTATGAGATCTTCTCAGTTGCACAACAGCATCCCACCTCTTCTCTTTCCTTCCAGAGAATAGAAAACACTTTTACACCTGAGCAGGACAGATCTGATCAGGCAAGCAATTTCACATAACCATGAGGTTACCTCTCACTATAGGCAACTGCTAACAGCTGTTGTTTCCCACTGTGGATACACACAGCTTTTTTTTTATGATGCAGGGGAAGACTTGGGCTTTCAAATCCTAACAAGCTATTTGCTTCTCCTTCTCTTTCTCTTCACACAGTTAACCTGTGTATCCAGCTGCAAAGGCATTTTCTGGATAAGAGTGCGGTTGAGCAGGTGATATTCCAGCCTCTCCTCCCTCTCTGTAATTAGCAGCCACAAATGTGGAGCTGGGTCTGACCCTTTGCCATTTTTTTTGCTAAGGTTTTTATTAATTTGAGACTAGTTTTCATAGCAACTCACCAGGTAGATGTAACAAACATTCGGCTGTACCTGACAGAAGATAGTGGGTTTGTCTGCTCAGAAGGTTATACTGAGTGTCAGGGGCCAGCTGCGGTTTGAATCCTGGGAATGCTCCAACTGTTTGACAGAAAAACCATGAAGAATTAAAGTGGAAACATTACAGTTTAAAAGCAGGATTTGTGTCACCCTGAGCTACCAACCTCTGTTATCATGGTGTATCAAAACCTCCTACTCTCTGTGGAGCTGGCAGGTAGCAGGAGGCTTTTAACACCCCTAATGTCACTGTTCCTGGGGGGTCATGCCCTTGTCACCTGTAGACTAAGTTAAAATGAAGAGTTGTTTCTTTTGTTATCTGAGGCAGATTTTTTTTCATCTTCTGATGTTTTTCGTTGTTTCCATGGAAAACTGCTCCCAGTGCTCTTGTGATCCTTTTGCTCCTGCTCTGCCCACTTCTGGTACAAGGACACTGTGCATAGAAATGCTTGGACACCTCAAATTATCTAAATTACCTTTTTTTTTTATTTTTTTATTTTTTGCCAGACACTGTGATAATGGCCACAGTATGTGCAAATCTGAGTATTCTCTTGTTTTGGGGGACTTTTGTTTTCATGTGGTGTTTTGTCTCAGGTTCCTTTACCCTAACGCAGTTTGATGGCAATGTTCACCCAGTGTATGCTCTGTCTGGAAAGGAGGACATCCTTTTATCATTCCTTGACAAACTTGAAATGCTCTCTCAGAAAATATGTCTTCATTCGCAGTGAGTCTCATGACTTTACCCCACATTCCTGCTATGATCTGGTTGCTATAATCAAGAACTCCATCCTCTCCATACTGATTCTTCACTCTTCAATAGTTTACAATCTCTTCTCTCTTTTGCTGTTTCCCAGTTTGCAAACACCTCCTTCATCTGTTTCCCCTTTGGTGTGAAAGGGTACATTATACAACACAAAAGCATCATTCAGTACTATCTAGTGGCTCAGCACTGTGGAGTATGAACCTCTGTCCAGCAGTGGATACTGTATAGCATTAAGCAAATTTGTTCCACACATCCCTTGCATAGCTCATTTCTCCAATCTACCTGCTGAAGGTAGTTCTAAGGTATCCATGGTACTATCCATATTTTCACCTGTTCTTGGCTCATGACTTGGTTCTCCCACCTAGTAATTTCTCCTCCAGCATAAATGAAAACCCCTGAAAACCCCAGGCCATTGCTCTGTGATGTTTATCCTCTGTGTTTGGAGTAAAACTTTGATGGTTTCTGAAAAGCTATGGATGCACTGGACAGTTAGGTGACACAGTGTGCCAGTGGTCAGTGTGTGTTTAAGAAGTGCTGCAGTTGTTAATGCTACATTCTCCCTGTGTGGATTTAATGGTGGTGACCCCAAATGTGCATCGTGTATTTTTACTATTGTTGAACAGATATATCTTCCATTTGAATTCTCTTGAAAGCTTGCTAATTTCTGTCTCAGATCCACTCAAGATCTCAGCGAAGCTTCCATGAAATGGCTTTGCGGTTGAGACAGGAGTTCCTTTCTCTCTGATATTCTGTGGGGACAGCATATAATATTATGTGTGCCTGTTAACCGCAAGTAGTCTTCCTGTGGTCACTAACACTTGCTGCTAATCCTAGTGAGTGTGTAAATTGTCCCATGCTGCTCTGCTTCCCTGGCTGCTTCCATTTGCAGTGAGGCATAATTTGAAGGACTACACCTTGCACTCATTTGCAAAGCAAAATCGTTCCTAGGTGTAGGCAAGTGTGAGATGAAGGAAAGGATATCCAGACATCATAAAGAAACAATCTGCGTCCAAAGCATGCCCCAATGCAGTTTTACAGCTGCCAGCAGAGGGGTAACCAGCCATATAGACAACAGCTGCATTGCCAAGGAACAAAATTAGAGAGCCAGATGTTCCTCTTGGAAGTACATTACACTGAACTTGGCAGATGAGTGCTGTAGCTGCCAAGTACATCTCTTATTTGGTCATAGGTAATGATCCCTCTATCAGGGAATGTGGAGGAAAAAGACCACACACAATATCCTCATCAAAACATTATTGTTAAAATGTTAACTTCTTTTGGACCAAAAGGATTTTGGAGCTCCATGGCAACCTTCACATCTTGTTTGAAGGATGATGTTGTTTACTACCAGGCATGAAGTGAGAAACTTACAGTAACTGAAGCCAAGTGCTTTCAAGGTATTTGTTACTGAAAGGTGACTAACAGGCTGATTTTTTTATAGTAACCACAGTTGCTTGTGGGCGCTGTTGTAGTTCTCAGCTAAGACTGCAAGTGAGAAGGAGAACTTCTGTTTCTGTCTTTGAAGTAAAAACCAGTAGTCTGGGTTTCTGAGGACATGTTTATGTTGAAGCCATATCTGTGATGCAGAGTGATAGAGACAGACCCAATCTAGCTTTAAACTAGCCAGCTGCGTGTTAGTAGACTAGTCACTGCAGTGCAGAGCACCTTCATCAAGTCACTGCCTGTATATCTTCACTGGAAAATTTTGAAGCCTGATATTGCCTGTATTGCTGTCTAGAGCTAACACTGCTAGGGTCCACATTACTCTGCAATGGCAATATATAGACACATAGTCCCAGATTCATGCCAACTGGTGGGATGCAATTCATAAAACTGCTGGAGTTGGGGGTCTGGCTATGGTGTTATCAGCATAGAATAACTGCTACTTCCTCAGGGAGATCTACTCCTCCAAAGACTCCAGACACAGCTATAAGTACTTATCTAGTGAGAACACAGATGACTAAATTTTTGGAAATAGGTAATATACACATGTCTGAAATAACTGGAGGGATGATTCATATCTTATGTCTTTCAGTTATCTTTCTTAAAGTTTCTGAATTTGATCCTTCTCTCCTGGGACTCTCAAGTTGCAAACCCAATTCTTTCTTTAAGTATGTTCTATTTAGTAACCAAAGAGGAACTTACTTTCCCCTAAAAATTACTTTGGGACAACATTTCCTATGTGTGATATTAAACTCACCCTTGCACCATCAACAAATTTAAGGTCCGATATCTCAGGGATTACAACAGAGTTCAGTAAAGCTACAGACCATAAATGAAGCTTGCAGGTCATACTGAACGATTTCTTTGTCTCCAGTCATATCTCGTTCATGGCCCTACCACTCATCAGCAGCTGAGGGAAGGAAAAGCTCAGGTTAAAAACTGTGGGTTTGGAATGAGAACACGCTGCACTGCTCACACATTTTCCAGGGTCTCAGGGACAGTAAGTTTCTCTCCCCATCTAGTGGTCATTAAGAGACTTTTAATAAAGCAGTAGCCTAAACCTGGGTGTTTATCCGCCCTCCATGAGTGATGCGTTTTGCATTTTTTCCATGCCAGCACAGGGAGGAGATGGTTGCTCCCTTTGTTGTAGCTGAGATGAGGGCAGAGAGGAGGATTTCTGGAGGATTCCTTTTGTTTCCAATACACTCTTAATCAAAATATGATGAGGGTAAGAAACTGAACTGATGGTAGGGAATGATTGTTAACAAACGATTGGGAAGTGGCTGCTAATTTTTCTTTCCTCTAATCCTCCTTTGTGAGTTTTGTGGTGAGTGAGAGTAAGTTTGAAATGTGACAGGGAACAGAAACATCTTCATTGTTGACTGCTTGTTTGGCCTGGCTGTCGCTGATTCTTTCTGAAAACAATGTGACATTGGGTGAGAGAACAAGAACATGAAATTAAAATTGATATTGATGTTAAGAAAGTCTGCTACTGACTTGTCTAAATCTGGGGGCTAGCAGAGTAAGTAGTGAAAGCAGATGGAGTTGTTTGAATTTTTCCCATTCCAGTGCCCTAATTTGTTATCAGAAACATGGGGAGAATATATATAAAGCAAAAATGTGGTCGTAATATTAACACAAGACATTCCATTACCTTCCAAGAGATTACTTATGAAACACAGCTTTCAGGACTGTTAAATGGGGAGTGGTCCTTTTTGGGAAACCAGTGCTACTCCCCTTTCAGAGTGCGTCATGAAGCAGCACAGAGAACAGTCCCAGTGATACCTTGTGCTGACTGTGGGTTACCTGCGGATAGCTCCCTGCTTCAGTGCTAGATGATCTCTCATGTTTTCCAGTGCTTCATGGTAATTTTATTATTCTGTAACTGTGAAATGAGGGGAATGATATTTTTCTTTCTGTGAATAAAGGTGACCTTTGGGGGCACTGGGTGGAGGAGGAACTGAGTCTGCTTGCTTGTGGTGCTGTTCCACTATCTCACCTGAGATACCTGTTATAGCCATCAGTGATGAGCCTTCCCCTCCTGCACACTAACAAAGCCTTTTAACCGGGATTTGAATTGCTCTGAGCTCTAGGAGACTGGGAGCTTCCCTGGTGAGGAGACAGACATTACCCATCTTAGAAAAGGGGTACCCACTGCTGTAGACTTCCCATGCACTGACTCATCTATCTGACTGACTTTGTTTTTAATAAATCCCTAAAATAGGAAGGAAATCTGAAAGCTCCATGGCACCATGGAAAAGGATCAAATTCTCCTGGCAGAAGGTTTCCACATCTGACACCACCTTTCTGGAAGGTATGGTGGGATGAGTTTGAGATGGAAAAAGTGCAAGTTAGATTTTGTCCTTATCTCACACCTAGTTATTATTTTCTCCACTTGATTCTATGGAGACCTTTCATTCTGTGTCTTATAGTGCTATAATAAAGCAGATGGAGAGGAATGTGTATCTTCCCTCTAGCTCTCTTATCAATACCACTTATAACAGTAAATAGCAGAAAAACAGAGCTTGCCTGTCAATGTTACCAGCTGCCATTGCTTTCTTTAAACATAAAGTCACATATTTGTTTCTAACTTTTCTAAAATAAATAACAGCATTGGACAGGGCTGGGGGCACATTGTCTTACCTAAATAAGATCTTAGTGGCAACCCATGAAAGATATCTTGTTTTTTTTTATTTTTAATTTCAGTAGTTGTTTCCTTTTCAGAGGATATGGAAGAAGCTAGTCAAAGGCAGACTAGGTCACTAATTAATCTCAAATTAGGTTAGATTGACAGCTAACTCTAATTTACACAGTAACATATACCTATATTCATAGGGGTATATAACTGCATAGGGGTATGGATCATTGATCTGGCTTAGCTCTATGAGCATGGGAGAGGAGAGCATTCCCTTCCCCATCAGCATCACGTTTCCTACCCCGTGCCTGGCCACAGGTGGTTCTGGTTTATCTGTGGTCTCTGCTTTACCGGGCATCACACGCATGTCCTGCCCTCCTTGGTGGGTGCAAACTTAATTGAGGCCACCTGCATATTCCTGAAATTTTACTTTTCATTATTAACACAATTAATGGAAATATTGAGTACAATTGAGCAGGATGGACCACTCCAGGAGCTCAATGACAACACATGCTATCAGTCTGAGGACAACTTGTTGGGACATGATTTTGCAGGCAGATGCTCCTGGAAACCATACGTTGTTAGTTTCTCATGACCGAAATCAAGATATCCAACATTTACTACCTTCTCCTTTCCCAGTAATCCTGCCAAAGAGGGAAATTAGTTTGGGCTTGGTACAACGTGTTCTTGACACATCCACTCTGGCTTTTTTTTTTAATCCCTTTATTGCTCTCCTGGTGTTTATAAGCAGATTGTTTAATAATTTGCACTAGTCTCTTTCCAGACTGACAGCTTAATGGCTCCCCAGATTCTCATTTTCTACCTTTAAAAGGGAGAGGTACTCTCTTTACCCTCCTTGTATGCAACACAAGTGATTTCATGTGAAGTAGCAGCAAAAAGATACTGCATTATGCCAACTATTCTGAGTCATCCTCAGGATTAATCAGAAACAACGGCAGTGATGGGACCTGAATGATAACAAAACAGCAGGGAGAGGCCATGCAGAGGGTGTGTGACAGCAGCAGTGGCTCAGTCAGGGTGGGCTGCAGAGGGAAAAGTAACTGTCAGGCAAGAATTGCACACACTGGACAATCAGTGGTATCAAAACAATTGGGTATTTGGCTCTTGGTATTTTGATATTCCGGAAGGGCAATGTTGGCTTGGTGTACAACTGTCCACCTCCCACTGTTGAAAAGCCAAACTCCCTTTGCCAGCACTCAGTGATGGCCTGAAAGAACTGAAAGGCCAATGCACAACTTCTAGCTTCAATCATATCCACATTAATCCCTGGTGCTCCAAAAAAAAAAAATAAGAAAGAATGAATCCTGTAGTTTAAAAAAAAATGAATTAGCTTTCCAAACAGTTTATTTTCTAGAAAAGTTTCCTTTTCTCTAGCATTGCTTTATTGACCTGTTCTGGTGGATTAGGTACCGGGACATGATGCTTCTATAAACTTCCTCAATAAGCTATGTTTGACACAAATATCCTTTAAGGAAACTATTCTGTTCTTGCTGCTGATAACTGTATCTTTTCTTTTTTTTTTTTAATTCAGAACACAAGAACAGAAGCCATAAGAACACAGAAATCAGAAGACACCTGCATCGCTAATAACTTTACAATTTTCCCTTTGCCTGTCTTTGCATTAAAGAAAGAAAATGATTAAATTCATTGCTAGTTTGGATCTGTCTTTACAGTGTCTGCTTCTCACAGCTTAGAAAATTAAAGTTTGGGGAAATCCCATCATTCTTGTGATAATGAATTTCAGTTTCTAACACCTTTGATGTGTAACATCACATGAAATATTTGTTCATTTAACACTGAGTTGTAATGGCTTTGTGGTTGTTCATGAGCTTCTCTCTTTTTACAGTGTAGGATTGTGGCTCAACCTTAGCCGCTCGCTATAAAATGTAGGTCCTGTGCACGGGCATACAAGTTGACACACTAAAGGAAACAAAGGGATGACTGAATTCCTGAAGGTGAGGGCAGTTTTAAGTGTTTGCAGGATCAACCCCTTAATTTGACATTATTCTTTCAGAGTAAAACCAGTAGCATTGTTAACTACAGTACACATTGCAGTGTGCTGTGCTACTGCCCACACAGTGAAGAAAGCTGTTGGAAAGACATTGCTATTTCCAGTTACTAGTTTTATCTGTATAGAGACAATAACCACAGAAGAAATCTTCTATCTCATGGTAGAATCGGGATTCCCTTTTTCACTAGTTACTGCAGCAAACAGAAAGGGACTACCTGTAGAATTTCATACCAGTTCTTTGAAGAATATATCATTGTTATTTGCTATTCCGTGTTGAGTTGCAGCACAGCTTTGCATGACAGACAGAGTACTTTTTTTGGCACAGATGCTGGAGGAGCTGCTCATGGTGTGCATCATGGCCTTATTGTTGCTTGTAAATCCACCCTCCTATGTCACTCACGGAAGAGTATTTGGGTACAGGTTTCCACGTGGTTTAAAGTGGTCTGGTGAGCTGATGTGCTGAAGTTGGTGGATAGTTTATGCGAGTTGAAGACCCGTGTCTCTCCTCACCCATCTGCCTCCCAAGCACTGGACACTTCCACTGCAATGGCTCACTCTTGTGCCATCTCCCCTCAGCCACACTCCCTGTGTCCATCTCCTCCCATTCTCTGGCACCTCTTGTGCTGTGCCCCCCTCCCCAGCACTAGCTGCATCCACCAGTCCACTTCGGGCTCTCTGTGCTTTGCACTTAGTAAGGCATACACAGACATTAGCTGCTCTAAGAAGAGCTCCTCTCCTGAGAGCTGCCAGCAGGAGCATTTCAGAGCTTGTTGGTCCAGCTTGCCTGCATATATCATTGGTGATGAACTGACAACAGAGAGTGTTGAAGTGACAACAGAGCAATGATCAAGGTTGCCAAATCAAATCCCTCTTTTAATACTGCCATCATCGTCTTTCCTTCACACCATGAGTTTTAAGTAACCTTTGCTGGTGGTAAGTAGCTTTCTTTTCCCACTACCTTTCTGCAATGCTTTTCCATGCTAAAGATAAAGCATTTTAAAGTAGTTCTTTTTTCTTATTACTAAAGCAGCTGCATCATGTTCCCAAGTCATATACTTCGATTATTTAAAACAGATCTCTTTGTTCCTTCAGTACTTTGTCAGCAGAAATTAAATCAGCAGAAAAAATGTGATGGTCACAAACCCCAGTTTTCAAATATTCCCATTTCAGAGAGCTCTCTGTCAAGTGTCTGCAGACTTAATTAACAAGAACTGCAGCCAAGTTCATAGAGTATTGGAGGCAATATAAGGGAGGTTCACAGGAGGAACTGCAGCTCAGTTGTGCAGGTATACCCATTTTCTCCCTTAAAAAGTACTTGAAAGTAGAAGATTTAATTGTAGGGTCACTGGAAATATTGTGAAAAGAAAGTCGTTTGGAAAACCCCATTAGTATACCAGTATGCAATAAATAGTTGGAGGTTAGCTGCAAAATGCACAGATCTTGGTTCCTGGGTAAGCTACCTAAAGTTAAACCCAGAAAAATGAATCCTATGTTTTAAGGGGAAGCAGGGTTACTGGCTTCAGTACTCTTCTGTCCTGTTGCTCCTGATAATGAAGAAATGGTGGAGGTCCTCATGGTTAGGAAGGACTGTCATACTAGCAAGATCTATTTCAACTTTTAACAAACCGTAGCTGTGAAGACATCTCACAAGATGTACACAGTCACTTTTTTCTTTCTTTTGTGGCTGATAAAATTGTCCTGACGTCTAGCATCCTAAAAGTAAGTCTAAATAAAAAGTAAAAGTGGGCAATAACAGCAATGTTGCCAATGTAATACTGGCATGACTGGGAACTTAGGAACAGTCTAGAGGTGTTGGATAGCCTTTGATGCAGAAAATCCTCTGTTTTGGTACCTGACTTCACTAAGTTAGTGGTACACCACTTCTATAAACATATCTAACACTCAGATGCAAGAAAGCATCCCTGATAATATGAAACATCAAATGAATAACAGAAGTTGGCCATGGTGTGTTATTTGGAGATGATAAATTGATACTGACCACCCAGAAATAATAAAGACTGAGTTATTTTTTAAAATAAAGCCTAGTTAAGCAATTTTGGTAGTTCAGCAGTTAGGCCTTCTATAACCCAGGGTGGCAGGTTGCTGGTCCTCTGAAGCTGACTCAGGAAGATACATATGGTTTACAATTGTCAGTCTACTGGGAACACTGAAAGGACATTCTGGCTTTGTGGAGGTATAGAAATCACAGTACAAACCAACAATAAAAAGGACATGGAAGCTGAGGCCTCCTTTGCCAGAGGGGTGGAAATCCATTCGATACCTAACAGCAAACTTTTCTGGGACTAAAGCCTTGCTGCATTTTTGCTACTTTGGAAAAAGTTGGTATCACTGTAAAGACCAAGAGGGAGTGCTGGATGGTTAAAAAATGTAAAAGCAGATTTTAGCCTATCTCCAAATTTTAAGGGGTGGTATATGATATATGACACGGGATGTTTTTAAAAAGGGAAAATGGGAAATGCATCTAAGAAAATAGATGAGTATTGACTGAAGATTTGAGGGAGAGGACTAAATTGACCCAGCATGTCATTTCAATCATTTCTTTTGTGCTGCTCCTTGGATGAATCTGGCTCAAATTCTGTAAATGTCAAAAACAGTTCAAAAGATGATTGTCTATGTTACTTGTACAGAGACTTTCTCATGGTGATTGCTGTTCACAGCTAAGCCTCCTGAGTAGTTTAGTAATATAACTAATGAAGACTAATACTGCAGATAAATTGTTTTGCATCTGATGTAGGGGACTATTTTTAAAACTGTAATAATGTAACTGGGAAATCTGTGCTCATTTTAAAGTTCCAAATGACTTTAGAGTTAACTTTGATTTGAGGAATAAAAAAAAAAGCATCAGATGCAGTATCTTCAAAACATCTGTATTTTAATTATGTCTGCCTTGTCACCTTTGACGAGCAAAGTATGTCACTTCCTTTATTCTTCTAGGAAACATGATATATTTTATATTATGTGCCAGGAATAACAAAATAAAAGACCAAATTAAGTCAGGAAGAGGCAAGCTTGGGTGCTTTGCAGGAACAAGGCCCAGATTTGGTTAATTACTTTACACTGAAGGAATGACCACTTCAGCAGTGAAATCATTGCCTTGCGTGTTATTTGGCAAGTCTCCTAAGAACCAATTCATAGAAATGAACTGAACTCTTGACACTGCCTGTCCACTGATGACTGTACAGTGGGATATTTCACTCTTAGTCCCTGTTTTTTACACATACATTATGTTCTTGGATACTACTTGGGGTCTTGGTAAGATTCAGGCTGAACTTCCTTTCTGCTTACTGAGTTTGGACAGATAGTTCCCATAGGAAGTAGAGGCAGGTGAGCAGAAAAGATGAGCCTGCAGAGCAACACATGCTCATCTTCCTTCAGGCTTTTTTCATAGATTTGGTATAGAGATAGGGAACACTCCCACATTGCCTTTTGAGAACAGTTTTTTTTTCCAACTTTTTTCATAGAATCATAGAATCATTTAGGTTGGAAAAGAGCTTTAAGATCATCGAGTCCAACAATACATCAAACACTGCCAAATCCACGCCTAAGCCATAGAATCATAGAATAGTTAGGGTTGGAAAGGACCTTAAGATCATCTAGTTCCAACCCCCCCTGCCATGAGCAGGGACACTTCACACTAAACCATGTCACCCAAGGCTCTGTCCAGCCGGGCCTTCAATACCTCCAGTGATGGAACATTCGCAACTTCCCAAGTCTCTAAGCACCACGTCTATGCATGGATTTGATAAGTTTAAGATTTAATAAGCTAATAGCAGAAAGTTTTTACTTAATCAAAGTACAACATACACAGATTCCTATGGTTTTTCTATGGAAGTACATTTAAATGCTTGGATGTTAATCTTATTTTCTTTCAACCATTTGAGATCCTTAAAAATTAATCTGCAGGTCCTGGACAGCAAATTAAAAGCCACCAGCTGGAGTACATACCATACCACACTGCTTGAAGCACCCAACAAGGTGTCTGCAAGATTGGCACATCCTTCCCATCTCTGAGCACTTTGCAGCAGTACAGCAAATAAACCAGTTATTGTCTATGTATAGACTGACTTCTTGTTGTGTAGGAAAAGTGTAGGCAGAGCAGTGTTTTGTTTAGGTTGGGGTTTTCTGAGTACATGCATGTGAGGTCTGTATGGAAAGCTCTTTGACAGCCAAGAGCATGTGTGCACAATATACATCCAGGAAAGGACTTGAAACAGATTTCCTGGTGCTCTTGCTCATGGACCCCAGGCACCCTAGCCACTGAAAGAAGGGTTTGGTGTGTATTCTTTGTTGCAAAATTTCTGAATACCTTTTTGCTTTCCTGATGTTTAAGGAAAGCTTCTTGTGGCCTTTTGTAGAATTAGGAAGTTGTGTTGATTAATATGAGTTACCAGTGTGTTACTTTAATTTCCATCTTCAGTTGAATAATGGAACAAATTATTGCAAAACCAGTGCAAGACAAGTGTAGCAGAACTGTAATCACCAGTCACAGAGCTTTTAAAGCTGAGGTTGTGAAAACCAAAAGAAGGTAAAACCTCAGGTGAAATAACAAGAAAAATTTCCCAATGTTGTGTTGTTCCAGGCCTCTGGGTAACCCATGTAAGGAGTGTTAGAAGTCCGGTGAAAAGGGTTATTTGATCCTGGGTGAGAGGAGCCTCAGTGAGCAGGCACCACGGAGTAGCTAGGTACATGGGAGTATAACATGGCTTGTGCCCCTTTCTAGTGCATCTGATTTTGTTTACGAATAATGCATACTGAACATCTTAATCTTTGCTTAATTCTGTTTATTGTTAAATGATTTCTTCTCTGCCATTTCTCCAGGGAAATGTTAAATTATTCCTTTTTCTGCCCATCTGTCTGGTGGTGTTTATCTCTTTCTGGAAGTAATCCAAGTTTGGTAATTAAGGCACTGGGAACAGTCAGAGGTTTGATCAGTAGATAAAATGTAATTATAACAGATCTGTGAGTCTCTCTGCAGTAAATATTTTAACACCTTGGGCCAAATCCTCCACGAACATAAACAGAGTTAGTGGAGATCACACTGTCTTACACCAGCTGGGGATCTGGGTAAAACTGCTCAGACAGCTCCATTGTGGTTGGGTGGGAAAACTTAAAAAAAATTTACCTTCGGAAGGTGACGAGGTGCAATACTCTGTGCCCAGCAGGGAGTTTGGATGAAATGTTTGGGTTTTTTTCACATCCTTTGACATATGCTTGCTGATCTTTTTCCCACGGCTGGTTTCACATATCCTGAAACACAATTATGTCTGTGTGGGTAAAACTTTCAGAACTAATCTCTTCAGTCACAGTAGTGAGTATGCTCTGTCTTGTAGTTGGGTTCACATGTGTTAATTAGGCAATCCCTAATTCGGGTGCTTAGGTGAGGATCTGCAGTAGAAACATTTCATAGACAAAAATCACAAGAACATCATTTTGGAAAATAGTACCAAATTGGCTGAAAATTCACCAAGTTCTACCTTTTCTGGTTATCTTGTTTACCCTTCTGCTGAAGTCTGGACATAGTTAGTGCCAGTCAACAGCTATGTCACTCTGGCCTCCCTGACCTTAGAAAATGCTCTAATGGGACATTGGCCATGTTCACCAATGTCTTCCTCAGCTGTGAGCCCTGGGGAAGCCTAAGGTCAAGTATTATTCACTGAACCTGTGAAGTACCAGATGTTGTCCTGCTGCCTCCTCATCCTTCTAGGGTGGATTGAAGGCTGTAGAGGATCATGCAGGAAGGTTGTCTGCCATAGACATGGAGTGAGGACTTCTGGGTGGAAAAAACACCCCTGCATGTGCTAGGAAAATTTTCAAGGAAACTGTACAGATGAACCATAACAGTTTTGAGCTGTCCCCACCCCAGTCTGTGTGACAGTCATTTCAGCTAATCAAGACTTACTTCCTAAAGGATTTAAAGATTTTAGTGCTGAACAAATAAAGGGAGCCGGTGGGGAGGAAAGCCACCCTGCCATCCCCACAAGTAGAGCTTGTTGTGCCTCCATGCTGTGTGCTAACCCCTGCTTTCAAGTAGAGAGGCTGAAATGTTTCCACCAGTGAGATCTCCACTGAAGGAAAGGAGCTTAGCAATCAGCTTTCTGCCTTGTCACAGGTGGCCTTTATGGGGTTCAGGATCAGGCTGAGAAGTAGTGATGGGATCTTATACAAAAATCAGCAATTAATCCATCGGAAAACCTACTTCATTCAGTCCTGCTTCAAGTAGTCATTTGCAGAAATGGTCTGATGAGCATTTCAGAGTGTCCTCTCCGTTGGATTTCATCTCACTGTGCAGGTGTTGTTCAGACACCAAAAGGGTTCAAAAGCAAGACAAAAGAGAAGATGAAAACCAAAAAAGGAAATGAATTTTACGGCAATGGAAGCCCGTCAGCAGTTCCTGCATGTGGCAAAGGTCCTGCAGGAGTGGCTCTGCAGCAAAGGTAGCAGCAGTTACTTGGGAGCAGACAGGTTATAGCATAATAAAAGAAAATAATTCCTCAATGTGTCTTGCTTAAAAAACAGAACCAATAACCAAACAATAACAGCTCATCTAACACAATGACATTTTAACAAAAACATTGACTGAGAATGTAACATTATTATAATATGAAGAAAAGTAGTCTCATTGAAATGTTATGTACTGACATGATCCTTTAATGCTGGTTCCAGGGAGCTGATGGTAAAAGTTGAGTCTATAATTTTCCTGTATTTTGACTGATATCATATCATTTCATATAATATCATAAGAAAAGCCTTACTTTTTATTCTCCAAAACCAGGGTCCCAGGCTTAGCTGGCCCTTCTGGGTGGTCTTGATCCTTACATGGATTTGATAAGAAAACTCTTACCTCAAGTTTACATCTGCATTGTGTGTGTGATCGAAGAGTAAACCACAGCTATCTTTAAAGTCATCGGAAAGTCACATATCTATAAAAGAAGTATTTCATTATGATTCAGAGATGCCAAAAACATAGTTTCCCTTCAAGGTTTGCCAATTCATTTGAAACAAGATGTAAAGGATGCATCTGTGCAAAGGCTTGAAGTTACACAGCTGCAAAAGCGGGAAATCAGTTGTTTATCCTTCAGAAGTCTTGAATTTGCAAAAGTAAACAATGCACAGATTGGAAAGGATGTATCCCATACCACACAATGGCATCTGTCTCTGTCTAGCTATGAGTACTCATACAGGAAAAGCTGTGGTTGGTTCTGACCATAAGCTTTTAGAAGCAATAATAAGAAAAGCTTGTAACAGCACCAGCACATCTATAAAACAGTGATGTTTGCGTAGAAATATGCTACTGTGGTTAAATACAGACCAAGAGAAAATATACCTTGTACAGATTTCTTGATCAGATTGTTTATGGCAGGGGAAAACAATTAGAAGGAGGTATTTTCAGGCATAAATTAACTTTGTGTGGGCTGAGGAGCATTTGTGAAGTAAGAAATGCAGAGCCAAACCATGCCAGATCCTCAGCTCTCCTTGGCCATTCCATTGTATTTCAGTGTTCCAATGGCTGGCCTGGGAGGAGTCAGCAATTGTGGGTTACCTGGGTTTTGGGAATCCATGCAAAATTAGTTCATTTTGGGAAAATATATTTTGCAAATAGTGGAAAAAGATCAAGAAATATGATCTCTCTTTCATCTTCTGAGAGAGCTTGGCAGTGCTGTTTGATACGGGATGCTTTTTTTTTTTTAACTGAAAAAAAATAAACTGCCTGCAATTAGATTTTTTTCTATTAAGTGCAGGACTCTTACTGGAATTTGCCTGAGGGAACTGTAGAAAATGGTCTTGTTATTTACACCTTGTTAATTATATGTGTAAGAGTTAGCTCTTTGCAAAATGCTTATTGTTTGGCACAGTTTATTTTCATGTTTTTTTTTTCCTGGAATCCAAGTGCATCAATAATGAATCATAGAATCATCAAATCGCAGAATCACAGATTTAGCTTGGAAGGGACCTTAAAGATCATATAGTTCCAACCCCCCTGCCATAAGCAAGGACACTTTCCACTAAACCAGGTTGCTCATAGCCCCATTCAGCCTGGCCTTGAGCACTGCCAGGGACGGAGCAGCCACAGCTTCTCTGGGCAACCTGTTCCAGTGCCTCACCACCCTCACAGTAAAGAATTTCTTCTGAATATCTAATCTAAATCTACTCTCTTTGAGTTTAAAGCCATTCCCCCTTGTGAATGGGTCTTACTGGGCTGCAGGTGCACATTGCTGTTGCATGTTGAGCGTCTTGTCAACCAACAACCCCGAGTCCTTCTCCGCAGGGCTGCTCTCAATCCAGTCTTTCCCCAGACTGTATTTGTGCTTGTGGTTGCCCCAAACCACGTGCAGGACTCTACATTTGGCATTGTGGAACATCACAAGGTTTATTATACCTTTTGTAAAAGACTTATTAGACAGCTGCTTTCCTCAGGTTACTGTTCCAAAGAAAACTTTTGGTTCAGTTGTTTGGCTCAGTGTTCAAAAAGCAGCTAGATGAACTCATGGAAGAAAATCCTGCTTGTAGATATTAAATCCAGAGAAGTCACTTCTGGCTTAGGAAGCTCCTGAGCTGCAGAATATCACAGCTTTGGAGAGTAACCTGGGACTGTATGTTCATATGCCTGCTATGTCCTTGTATTTCTTTCCCTACGCTTGTTCTCGGCTAATGTTGGAAATAGGACAATGGGTCTTTCACCTGAGGTAGTATCTCAGTACCCTGTCCTCATGTTTTTATTTCATGCTGTAAAAACACAACAGCTTTGCTGCTTCTAGCATGTTTCTCAGCACCAACACACCTGAGTTTTTGAGCTACTCCGGGTCTGCATCATGAAAGAAAATAAAACAGCTTGTTGTTACAGTAATCTGCATGATAAAGGTTGCAGGTGAAACACAAAAAGAATAGGATGTATTGAAACAGCAAGGTGGTGCATTTAGGTATCACCCTTCCCCATGTAAATCTAAAATTCATCACATTTTGAAAGTAACCATTAAAAATTACAAAGAAATGTCATAAAACCTCTTGAAAATACCTTTAAAAGCTTAATAGCGATTCACATATTTCATTAAATAACAACCAGAGCAGTAAACCATTTGTGGTTGGTTCTGGTCATATGAGCTCATTTGTGGCTTGACTTTCTCTTGATGAGAGCTGCGCTTGAAGGCAGAAAAAAACAATGGGTTAGTTTTATATCTCTGATTTAAACAGATCACCAAGATGCTCATTTTCACTGCTGCCAGGGAATCGGAATCAGAAGCATCCCTGTATCCTTCTCCTCAGCCTCAGGTATCATTCTGCATCCTTGGTGTTTAGACAGGTTGAGCACTAAGAAATGTATGTGCTGCAGTCCAGTGGAAAGTTTAAATATATGGTTCAGACCACTACAGCATTTAAATTGGGCTATGTGGGTATATAAGTCTCAGGAAACTTCGTATTAGAAATACCCAGTGGAGTCCTGAGAGGTTGTGGCTCCCAATTAAGGAGACATGTCAATACTTCCCCAGCTCCTTGGTACAGTCACCGTCAGGACATCTCCACTGGTAGGGCTTCAGTGAGGGTTCAGTTTAGTTAAAGACATTCCCAACTCTTTGTTAGGAAAGAAAGACCTCTCTGCAACTTGCTAAATAATCCAGTTTGACTGTACTGAGAGGCTCTTACACTTCCCTGATGCTATTTAGATTAGCTCTGTTCACAGCAATGGACCTGGAGTGGTGTATTTGCACATTGTCTTGTGTTAGCCTGCCTGGAAAATATCCCAGAGGTCTAGATAAGTCCATATGTAATTCTGTTTTTTTTTGGTTTTGTTTTTGTTTGTTTTATTGGGGTTTCCCCCCTAGATTTTATAGTCCACGTTTCAAGTTTGATAAGTGAAAAGACATTTAATCAAAATACCTTTCAAAAAGGGAAACTATAACTTGAAAAGACTTCATGACTTAACAACTGTCTGAAGTTAATTTGAACCAGACAGCTACTTGAGAATCTTGGAAGGACATAAAATAAGGATACACCTATTTTTCACCAGCCCTCTCCAAGCAAGTTTACAAATTTTTCTATTATTTATTAAGGTCTGCATTCTTTTATAAAGATTCTATGATCCACTCAGCAGGAAGCAGTATTCAGCTTCTGCTTCTGACGGCCCAGGCAGGATCATGTGCTGTCTTTGACACATTGATCCCTCCGAGCCTCTGAAAGCAGTGAGACATATGAGAAGTCCTGCAGAAATGTGGAATACATATGTGTCTTGGAGCTTGGTGAATTTCTAGCAAAACTTACTTATGCTCCAGATACTAATTCCTCATAATCTGCCATTTGAGATTCTCTGAGCTAGGAAAACAGGAGGAAATTGAAAGTCAGCATAGACCCATGTCACCTTTGCGCTATTTGGGGCTGCCTAACTGAAGAGAACAGCTTTATGTATCTATGTGAACTAGTGAAAATGTCACTACAATGCAAAGCAGCTGTGAAAAGCTAATGGTGAGTAAGCTGTGTTAACAAGGGAATTTGGAGTAATACAGAAAATCTAGGGGCTTGACAATTTAATTAAAGTTGGGCAGCAGTTCAAGAAACCTCAGAAGTATACATACCAGAGATGCACAAATGTTTTCTACCAAAAGCTGCTGGATAAATGTAAACACTGCAAGTAGTTGGGTCATATCACCTCTAAAGGGAGGCAGGTTATACACAAGTGCTGGGAAGTAGAAGTGGCAGTTGATTTGCAGCACCAAAGGGAAACAAGGGGTTATGCTCTGGTTCTGTGTACGAACTGCTCCTGTACGCAGGACAGGGAATGGAATGGAGAGGGATTAGGTCACATGAGGAGGTTTTTGGTCTCAAATGGGATTTGGGAAGAGGAGGTGTAGGGATGTCTTCTTAGGCAGTAAGAAGAACAACACGAAGAGAAGTTTCTGGAGGCATGGGGTGAGCTAGCAGAGACAGATGTGAAGATAGGCTTGTGAAAGAATCCTATGGTTGGATTTGGAGATTAAGGAAACAGAAAATATATTTTGCAGCCAGTTCTTCTTCAACAGCAAATAACATCAGCAGACCTTGCTCCCATCCCAGCAGCTGGGGAAGGAGAGTAAGGGAGCATAACATCCAAGACCTTAGCACAGCATGCCATGCACAAAGAAGCATTTTCAGGACTATGGGAGGAAAAGAGGGGAGGAATGGCAGATGAGTATGCAAAGTGGGTGGCCGAGAACCATATAGTGAAGTTGCTGTGAGAAACTCCTTAAGAACTGGGAGCCTCTTCAGACATGGGGTGTTACAGTGTGGTAATCCTGCTCAGTATGAGAGGAACCGCAGGTTCAGACCCCTGGTGTGTGCGCTTGGCTGAGGAGCCACTGGCGCGAGGCTACCATGTGCGGGTTTATGACTGAATGCCTCTAAATCATAATCCTGCCTAGACGTAGCGATACCGCAGTGCCGCCAGAGCCTCGGTGGGCTCGTGATAGCAGTCGCTCAAGATTGACCCAGGAGATGACAGTCTTGCTCAGAATGTGTGGGTTAAAGCCCTTCCTGAATCTTCGTTAGCGAAGACAGGCCTTCCTCATAGGAGAAGGAAAACTCCTATCTTCAAACCCTGGCTGATGGAGCTCGTCTGGCCTTGTACGGTCTTCCATCAAAGAGAAGGACACTCTTACAAAACCTACGACCTGAGCACTTTGCTGTCACCATCCTAGCTCGCTAGGCCGTGGCAGTTAAACCTCAGGTGTAAATGGTGGGGCCAGTTCTGCGCAAGCTGCGGCTCACCTAAAAAATCCACTGCGCAGGCTGGAAGGGCTCACTGTCACTTGTCTGAATGGACGGGCGAGGGCCTAAACCATAGGTGACAAGGTGCATGGGAAGCTGCAGATCCAGTGTTGCATGTGGGCAGACCAGCGCATGGGTAGCTCGAGTTAGCTCAGGAGATGACAGTCCTGCCCGGGTACTCCCTGATTGCCTAAGCACCCTTTTCCAGCCAGGTTTGCATATCCCACATGCCCTTGGTCATGGTGCTTGTAGGAAGCGTGGTTAAAGCACTTCCCAAATCTTCACTAGCTAAGTCAAGCCATCAATCAACCAATTTACTGTTTTCTCCAAGGGGTACCTCACAGGATCTGCGTTTCTGGGGTTGTTACTGTGAACAGAAGTTCAGAACATAAAGGTGACTTGGAACTGCAGGATTTGAGAAATAAATTAGCAGGTAGAGTAAAGGAAACACAGAAGAAGATTTGAGTAAGAGGAATCAGAGCTAATACTTTCTACATTGAGTCTCTATTCAGGCTGCACAGGGTGGGATGAACAAAAGTATGAGGTGGAGGGAGAAAGAAATGCTGCAGAAGGAGGGAAAGCCAAACATACTCACTATGAGCTGGGAGGACACAGGAACAGCTGGAGCTCAGCAGAGGGAAAACTGGTCTTGGGTAAGAGCAGGGACCAAGCACTGAAGCTGAAATGCAGTGCCTAGGGAAGCAGCAGAGCCTTTGTTGTTAACCGTCATGTGCATTAACTGTCTTCTGCTCAGCTCATGGGACTAGGTTTGGGTGTCCACTGGAAGGCAGCTGAAATCATGGAGACACTTCAGTGTTAGGAACTGATGCAACCAGGACAAAAGAATGGTTTAGAAGAGGCAGACAATTTGGCTTTACAGAACAGATAATTCCTATTATATGATGTTTTCTGGTTTTGTTGGCAAAAATTTGCCAGCAGGAGACAGCAAATGGCTTTTAACTTACTGCTTTCTTTAAGGAAAGCATTATTTTTTAAAGATCTCTCTATGAAATCTGCATCTATTTGGAGCCTGAAGAAAACAGTCTGACTTGGGGAGGGGAAATATAACAGCTGAAAATGTATTTGTTAAGCCCTGCAATAGAGAATATATGTTTTATTGTGAAGCAGTGGTGACAGGGGAAGCTTTAGACAGCTTCAAAACAAAACCATCCAGGCAATCAGTCCTGCAGGACTTCAAATCTTTGCATTGAGACAAAGTTTTTTGCACATCAGAGCTTGAAAAATTGAATAAAAAAAGAGCAGAGCAAGCCCAGCCAACTTTGAGCATTCTGCATTTCACTTGATGTCCTTAAAAGCTGCAAGAGTTTCTTTATTGTTTGCTTGCATCACACACCATTTGCAGTGCTGCTTTGCAGGTGTTTCTTTGCTCTTTTTCTTTCAGTTTCATTGGGAGGTTACAGAGTTTTGTAGCATATCTCATGGATTTTTTAAAGCTTTTGTGCAGTTGGATTCTCCTTCCCTCCCTGAAGCCTCAAAGGCAGATCTGCAGGAATCTTTTAGGGATATGACTCTGAATTATTTTAAAAGTTTGTTTTTTTTTTTTTTCTTATTTCATGGTCTTATGGGTCACAAAGAACTACGTTTGAGGATAAACATCAGCCTTTCCAGCATGGAATAAAGTCAGACTGGATTGCACAAAACACTTAAGCAGATAAATCCAAATATTCTTTTCAGTGTCTCCCCTCTATTACTGATGAGGTGTCTTGGATTTAGTTTAAAGTGGCAGGAGGGTGGAGTTCTAGAAAGAGCAGAAGATCCTCAAACCTGCATCATAGAACTTGAAACAGCATTTTAATTCTATAAAAATAATGGTGGTTCAAGAGTGGCTCAGTAGAGATATTTTATGTAAAAAACAGCAAAGAAATATTGTAGGTTAATTAACAATGGGGTTCATACCTCCTTTTGAATGACCAAGAAATTGTCTAATGTAGGTTTTTTTCCTAATTAATGGCAGAGAGGAAATTACATTTGCTTTTCTTCAAGGAACAACTGGATATTGCAAAATTGTTTTAGTGATGAGGCTTTGCTGGATTTGACTCAGATAAATGCTGAAAGGTTGGTTCTGTATTTTACAGTTCTAGCAGAGCTTAGCTATGGCATAGGTGGGGAATTTGGGAGACTTGGCTTTAGCCAAATTCAGCAGAGGACTGAGATGGCTCAAGGGTGGGTACTCCAAGACTTTGCTCACAGGCATTGGCTCCCAGGGTGCAATATCAAAACCTGTACCAGCTGCCCATCTGGTCTAAGTAGGGTGGGATCCACGTGATTAAATGAGTACCAACCCACCTTCCCCCGTAAATAATAAAAACTGGATAAATAGGGCCCGTTTTTTGCCAGTGCTGCAGCAGCTGCATGTTCCATTGCAGCCTGTCTGGCTCTGCAGCCTGCAGAGCTCCTGGGAGAATTTATGCCCAGGGTGGGTGTCCCCATGTCACTCTGATGGTGGCTGCTATGGACATGTAGAGAGGCACAGCTCTAGGGACCTTTCACAGTCAGGAAGAGTTGTGGTGCCGCTGATTAACACTTGGTAGTCTGCGAGGGACTGGGTGGCACTTATGGGGCTCACAAGCTCTCATCTGGAGTGTTCAGGGGCCTGGCAGGAGATGAGCTGGGTGCCTTGAGAAAGGCTGTACCCAGCCTGGGCAAGGAGTAACTCTGCCACCAGGTGTGGAGGGTTAAGGCAAGCAGCAAGAAATAGTTCTCTTGTCCTCTAAGCAAGACAAGTCAAAGGTACTGGTTTTGTCTGTGTGCTGTGTCTGAGGGAGATGAGGTTTGTTTGGGTATGAGATTGTGCTCTGTATTTTTGAAAAGGCCCTGCCACATTTGTTCAGTGATAGGCATGCGCTGGGCTACCTGCAGTTGCAAAATGCCTGCTGATGTTTCCCTCATCTCAACATTCTGTCATTTCCTAAGCAGTTTATTTTGTCCCTCTGAGTCCAAATCCTGATCTGCTTTAAACTTGAAGACAAAGGTGAGGCTATCCCTCAATAAGAGGCACCTGCTCTGGGAGCTAAGGTAAAGGAGTGAAATGGTATTTATGCCTCCTGCTCCTGGCTGTACATCAGTACTAAAAGTCACTATGGCTGTGGGGAATTTAGGTATTTGGTGGTAGAGACCAGATGTGTTTCCAGGAGGAGGCTGACATTTGCTGGTATCTAGCTCTGGGCTTCTTTTCTGATGAACATGGAGTCTGTAACATCACAGACTCAAAGAACAGGGGACAGCACAGCACTCCTTGCAATGTAGCTGTTTTAGTGGCAGCATTTGCAGCACAATGTGAGAAGATGGCAATTCCCTGCTGCATGTCTCCAATTCCGATGCTATTTCCAGGTCAAGACAAGGGGATAGTCTTTGTGTCCTGCTCATAGTCTGTGCCCCTGTGTAAGATCTTTGATGTGCACATCCTACTGCTAGCAGTAGGAGATGGTGTAATCCTTATGTGCAGAGACTAGGTTTTTAGCTATATATAACCAACAGGGGGCATTAGGTTTATACTTATCAAATGTGTATTTCTACTCCTAGCAGAGAAAAATCTCAAAAGCTGTTTGATTGAAAACAGCAGGATGGGAATCCTGTATCCTACAAAATATACAGGATTCTTCTTGTCCACAAGATTTAGTGACTGTGTAAGTCTGTTATGCTTTATTTAGGTCTCTCTTGTGTTTATTTCAAGGTGAAGATAAGTGAAATTGATATAGTTAAGAACCAGATTATTTTTGTATGATCTGTAGCTCAAAAAGGACTTGAAACATGGTGCAAATTGGTTTGTATTGGTGAATTCCAGTTTTCTAACCAGAAATTAAAGTAATTATATCTTTCTGATGGAAATTAGATTCAGCAGTACAGAGTCAAATGCTGCTCTTCATTATGGAGGAAACCAGTCCCTAAGTTATTTGATTACTGAATGCAAAAGACTTCAGTGAAGAGCTACAGTGCAAGGATGAATTGTGTCTTTGCAAATAAAATTAATATTTATTATGGAGATAATTATTATGGCTACAATCATTTATATTTCTGCATGTGGGACTATTCATATACGCATTCTGAGGGAGACGTGGTTTTCTATATTTACAGCACTGACTGCAGAAGCAATTCCTCTTTTCGCACACAAAGTTGGAAAACTATAGCCTGCTATGGACTCCTGTCACACACAAGCAGCTAGATAACTGTTCTAGGTGAAGTGTTTTTTACAGGCTACAGTTAATTTGAGTTGCATTTGGAAATATGGTAAGGAAGTTGATGCTAAATAATTAGGTAATACAGCTGAGGAGAACTACTTGAATAAAGCAATGTCAAAGCAAATTGTTGGCTAAAATGTACAGATGCTCTAAGTTTCAAGAAGTTGATTTAATTACCTGCCTCAGGATAAAATGGGTTTTACATAACCTAATAACTTTAATTTTTTCCAAAATAAAGTATCAGTTATGATTTTGAAATAAATGAGCAACCTCTAGCAGTTGCAGAGCTTCTGCCTGCCAGTGCATCTGGGATGCTGTGAGCAGTACTTGGTCATAGAATCATAGAATCATAGAATAGTTAGGGTTGGAAAGGACCTTAAGATCATCTAGTTCCAACCCTCCTGCCAGGGGCAGGGACACCTCACATTAAACCATGTCACCCAAGGCCTTGTCCAACCTGGTCTTGAACACTGCCAGGGATGGAGCATTCACAACCTCCCTGGGCAACCTATTCCACTGCCTCACCACCCTTACACTAAAGAATTTCCTCCTTATATCCAATCTAAACTTCCCCTGTTTAAGTTTTAACCTGGTACCCCTTGTCCTATCAGTACAGTCCCTAATGAAGAGTCTCTGTCCAGCATCCCTATAGGCCCCCTTTCAGATACTGGAAGGCTGCTATGAGGTCTCCATGCAGCCTTCTCTTCTCCAAGCTGAACAGCCCCAACAGTCAGAGAAAAATTCTAATTGGGTCAGTGGCACACGGTATCTTCCTTCCCCTGAGCCCTCTTTCTACCTTTGTCATAAGAAGGCAGGAGGAATCTGATTCATTTTTGTCTAGCAGCAGCAAAGGTGAAGGTGAAGGGGATACAACTGCAGCCAGCCAGTCCTGTAGCAGGGTGCTGCAGAGGTAAGAGAGTTTATAAAGTAAAGCAGAATGTCTGCGCAAGAAAAATGGATATAGCTTTTCAAACTTGCAGACAATAAGGGAAGGTATAGTTTTTGTCAGGTGTCTTTAGATGGTGCCTGAAGCAATGAGGGATGGATGCTTCCCAAGCATTTATCCTAATGGTAAATGCATGTGAGTATGGGTGAGGTTATTATGGAGCATTTCTCAGCCTTGTTGGCTGGGGAAAATAACAAGAAGGGTACAAATACTTGCATGTCAAATTTGCTGCTGCCTGGAATTTCTGACCTCTGTCAGTTGCCCAGTTCGTGGGATCCTAACAGACAGCTCTGCATTATTAAACAGATTGCAGGAGACATCCCAGAGCACGGGCTCACAGACAGCTCCTTTAAGTGCCATATATGCATGAGGAAACCTAGACTCCCTTCAATGCACTCTAAGAAGCAGCCTAGTTTTAATTGTTTCTATTAGGTTGTAGGTTTGCCTGCATGAGAAAATGAACCTCTTAAAGATGTCAAAGTTTAAGTTACTAAAAGATAATTGCTACAATAGCTTCATCTTGAAATATGCTCCTATTTCTGCGTGTACCTGACTACCTTCTTATCGTTAACAGTGATTTCTTTTCATACATGGGCCCGATTTTAGCCCAAGGGCCAGGTAATAAAATTAAATTCCACTTTGATGCTTATAGACCTTTTCCAAAACCAGCCTTGGGTTACTATGGCCCAAGCTCTGGAGCAGTTCCCTGTGCTTACATGTATGTGTTAATCTTGCTTTCTCATTTTGTGACAGCTCTGGTGTCTCCTGAGTGCTGGGATAAGTGTCCTGGTCCAGGAGGGACCATGCTGTTGTTCCTGCTGCAATGATTTGACTTCAAGGGACACCTCATATTAAGACTTCTTCCATAGTCCAAAGATGCTGCAGGCAGTACAAGGTCTGTAAGGTTAGGACTGGCCACTCATTATAAAAACACAAGTGAGTTTTATCTTGCATTGCTTACCTGCATATTCACAGTCTTAAGGCAAGCAACCAGACCATGATAACTTAGAAAGATTTTTTATTTTTTATTTTTAAAGTTATTTGGTTGATGCTCTAGCATATCTTTCTTCTCATAAAGCAGAATTTGGTGTCTTTCAATACTTAATTCAGTCTGAACTGCATTTTAAACAGCACCTCATTTATTGGACCTGCCTGTGTTAGTGAAGAGTTGTTTTATTCTGTGTATTCAACAGAACAGCAAATTAGGGACACTTTTTCCATGCTAATCAATTAGTCATATAAGACGTTACTGCTTTCCAAAGAATTGCTGGAGTAGCAGCGATGCTATTGTTATAAAAGTTTTGTATGTCAGCAAATTCTGTGCCTATGTCATGTTTTCTGCAGTGCCAGCAGCAAATCCTAATAAAACATAATGTGAGAGAACACTGCCAGCAAAATTACAGGTTGAGATTAACTACACTAAAAAAAAGGCAATTCCATGCTAAGTTTTTTAACTTCTCTGAAGAGTCACTATAATAAACATATCAATTTAAAGGCTTCCTTCTTCTTCTGTGAAAATCAATGAAAACTTGCACAGAGTTAATCCGAAGAAAATGTGGACAGCCAGCTATCGCTCATCCTAAGGCTGGACACCTAAACTGCATTGTCCATGTTAGCAATGGGCTCAGTGGAAAACTCCAGTGGTGCAAAAATATTTAGCTGAATTAGATGTTTAGAAGGCAATATATGTTGTTAACCCAGATATTTTTGTCTTAGTAGTTAGGATAAAGGACTCATAACTAATTTTCTTTTTTCCTATTGCAGTTAGACATAACTTGAAGGATAACATGTATGGAAGGGGTGATGACCCTCTGTCTTCCACGATGGCATGAATGATCAGTTCATCATCAGATCACACACTGTCATGTGATGCATCCATTGGTAATTGGTTTTGCTGCACTATACATTGAAATTAAGGTTTTGTGTCAAAGCTATCTCTTGAAGAGGAAGTATGTGAACAAGGCTTGATTGCAGATATGCATCTGGTGTCATCCTTCTCTGTGTCTGAAAAGGAATTTGAGGCAGTGAAGTATCAGGCTGGCAGTAAGAATGTCAAAGTCTGATAGTAGGCTGTACCCTGATATTTTTTTTTTTTTTTGATAGCCCAAATGTTCTGTCTTCGTTTGCTATCCACAGAAATTTATTTTTTTTTACTGGTTTCCCAGTAATACAAGTTTTAAGAAGTATGTTTAAACTCAGAATTTAATCCCCTGCTGAGTTCTACTGACAATTTCTAAAAAAGAAAAAGAAAAAAAAATCATTTGAGGTAAGCCCTGGTGTCATTTTCTTCTCAAATACATTCTTTTTTAAATAAACAAATGTACACAAATAGGCTTAAAATTGAAAAAAAAAACCAACCCACAACAACCCAACAAAACCAATAAATAAAATACTTAACTTGAACATCCTACATTAGAAGCAAATAAAAAGCATTGAAAGTGTTTAAAACATTTTTTTGAAGCTGTTTTGTTTTTGTAAAGCATATAATTTTCAGGATAATTTGTCATCCACTTATGTTGATGCTTCAGCTGCTAAAAAGTCTTGAGATTTTTCTAGTGTACTTGATGCACAATCCTCAGGCTCTCAGAGGCATTCCTGTAACAGTAAATTGTGATGAACACAGTGGATTTCTAGTTCTGGAGAAGGATTTTTTCTGTAGCAATTAAGAAGCAGCTCCAGAACCTGATACAGTTCTCACATAGAAAAGAGTCCAGATGAGTTGCCAAGTAACCTGTAACACCTCTGGGAAGGAAAATGAAGTGACAGACTGTTTCAGATTGTCCAGCCTGCCACACCTTTTGCCACATGCACCACTGATGACTGGTTGGTCTGTCCTCCCTCCTGCTAGTACAGCTTTCCTGACTGCTTTCCACATGTGCATGCTACCAAATGGAAGGAAAAAGGATTCAACAACAAAAGAAGCCAAAATCAGACCTAGAGACTCTGCTCCTCGAGCCATAGAATTACAGACTCTCAGCTTTCACTTGTTTAACAAAGTAAAGTTTCTTCCCTTGGGAGTCCCTCAAAAAGCCTTGAGACATGCTCAGATCAGAGCCCATGAAGCAATCCATGTTTCTGAGCATGCAGGATGCGTGGAAAACAGTTCTGATGTAGAAAATGGCTCCATCCTCCAGCAGGGTGCTTGCTTTACTCCGGTCCCCAGCGTGTGACCATGGGTGGAGAAGGAGAGTGGTATTTGCACCTATTCATTTCATGCTACCCCACCCCCCTGCTGGTGGGACTGGGAGGTCTGGGGATGTAAGGGGGATATCATGCTTGCTGTCTGGGGCCTCCCTTAGACTTAATCCAGACTATTATCCACTGCTGCCTGAAAAAATGTGCATTTTTGCTATTAGGATATCATCTCTTTCTGAGTTCCCTGCCCTTACCACATCAAGGATTTATTGCTCATTCAAGTATTCCAAAGATCCCCATAAACACTGCTCCTTGGAGGGAAAAGCAGTTTTTTGTGTATTGTAAAACGGGGCCAGGAAGAACCTGTGAGACCTTGAATTCTTTCCTCTGTTACAGATTTCCTCAGAACATGCTTGCATGGATTATTTTGGGCTACAAAAACTTTAGGAGTAGTCAAAAAGGCCAGGAGAAACAGAAGATATTTTTGTGAGGTGTTTTTAGCTGGACATTCATTTAAATGCACAACACTTCTATGATACAACTGAATTGTTTCCTGTTCTAAATCTTTTATGTGATTCAGCTATTGGCAAAAATAACCTGAAGAGTATAACTTTTTGAAGCATGGGCATCTCTGTAATCCCATCTTCACACTATTGTTATTTCAGGCATTACCTGTTTGAGGGTAGAAATGTTTTCCCCTTTAAAAAAAAGGGCAAGAAAATAATATTATTCTGTTTTTCTTTGCTTTCTGTAAATAATCCAGTTATTTTGCTGTGAAATATGTCAATAAGTTATTGGTTCCCCTCACCTTATTTCTCAGGAGGAAACCTTAGATGTGGAATTTGCTTCAGGCTTATTAGAGCCCCCAGTGATTAACCTCGGTGCTGACATTTGCTGTCCTTATACTGAAATAATGTTTCCTCCCCTTATTCCACCCTTTTGACCTTCTGAACACCAACTGTTTTCACCACTGACTGCTGTGACTGTGCCCCTTCTATGCTGTGTTATTGGTCTTGCTAGGTTTTTAGATTAACTTGGAGGACTCCAAGATGATTAAGGGAGTGGAGCATCTCCCTTATGAGGAAAGACTGAGGGAGCTGGGTCTCTATAGTTTAGAGGAGACTGAGGGGTGACCTTATTAGTGTATACAAATATATAAAGGGGGAGTGTCACGAGGATGGAGCCAGGCTCTACTCAGTGGCAAACAATGGTAGGACAAGGGGTAATGGGTACAAACTGGAACACAAGAGGTTCCACTTAAACTTGAGAAGAAACTTCTTCTCAGTGAGGGTGACGGAACACTGGAACAGGCTGCCCAGGGAGGTTGTGGAGTCTCCTTCCCTGGAGACATTCAAAACCCGCCTGGACGCATTCCTGCGTAACATTATCTAGGTGTTCCTGCTCCGGCAGGGGGATTGGACTAGATGATCTTTCGAGGTCCCTTCCAATCTCTAGCATACTGTGATACTGTGACTCTTTCCTCTTCTCCTTTCCAAGCTGAAGTTTGAGATTGCCACCTATTCTCTCCTGAAAGTATCAAAGACATGAAAACTTTCACTCTTATCATGCTGTTTTCTAGCTGTAAATGTAATTTGTAATGGTTTCTTTGCAGGGTTAGAAATATGAACCCTATACCCTTGAAAAGAAGAAATTTCTCTTCTCTCCAGGGAGAAAGTCCACAGGAGTTTTGGTTGGACCTTGCAGTACCTGTCTGATGCTGTGATAATGGACTTCGAAAGTTTTGATGCTGTTAAATTTGAGGTGTTATTTTAGGTTATTTCAGAAGCTTTAATGGCTCCTTGTGGCTGCACAGCTGGACTGGTGACAGCTGAAACACAGCCTAAGCGGGTGAAGGAATATGAAAAACAATGTTAACAAATTGATAATATTTTAACATAACTTTTTTTCCCCCAGGTTTCAGATTCTGGCTGAGGAAAAGCCTGTGGAAAAGTGAAGTTGGAGTTTCTAAGCACTTTTGTCCTCGTGTCTAGTCATTGCAATATGGTCTTTAGCTACATTTCCCAGAAGTTTTCATATATGTGTGTGTATATACATCTTCCGCCCCTGGCTTCCAAGTTCTATGCAAATTCAGCTTGTAATACTTTGGTGGAAGGTATAAAGCAATAAGGCAAGGTCTATAAAAAGTCTCATGTTAAAAGCAAATGAGCTGGAATTGTTAAATCTGTTGTAGGGATCTTCCATGAAGCTGTGCAAGTCACTCAAACCTGGTGTCTTTCACTGCCCATTCTTCCTGTTTTATTTTCATAAGCTCATGGGAAATGCACAGGTTGTGATCTAGACAAATGCTTTGTTCTCACAACTGTAATTGAAGTCACTGGACACTAAACATGTAATCTTCTAAAGTGGAAATCATCTGCTATTGGATCCTGGATGTCTCAAATTGGACACTGTGACTTACCAGAGGAATTTGACCTTAATCTCACTGTGCTCCAGTTTCCTGTCTGATCCCTCTATGACAAGGTAAAATGCAGAAGATGGTCACTGATGCCTACGAAGCACCAGCAGATTAGCAATGAGTATCACAGAGAAATTAATCATGCTATCTTGAGCAGAGGTTGGCTGGTGTCCCAGGAACATGGCACAGAGCCATGTTGAATGAGAAATATAAAGGGAAAAGACTTAAACCATTACCTGTAGTACTGGTGTGCTCCCCATCCCCCTGACCTTTATTTCCCAACACTGCTGAAATGATAACCATCAGTGGTGGTGGCAATGGCTTCCTTTGGGGCCGGATGGCTCTTCAGCTCAATTTGGGAGAGACAGATAACACAGTAACAAAAGGCTAATCTGAACAGTGTGCACCACCATCCCCAACCACAATCCTAGTCATGTCCCAACTCAAGCCAAATTTCTGTAGTGGTATGCAAACGTGACTATGAGTCAGTGATCTTACTCCATAGAGAGTGGACAGCCCAGGGCCTGCTGAGCTCTCCTGCATGGTAGTGGGCTGCATGCCAGGATCTCCCTTTGAGTATGGACTCAAAGTTACTCCTCAAGGCGCACAGATTCCCTACCACGACAGATTCTTGGTAAGTGATTAATAGCATGCTTAACTTTGAAATCTTAGCTAAGTGATATAAAGGATTGATTGCACGTATATGATTCTTTAGACATAAATCCTTGTCCAAGTCTGAGACTAAGTCTGGATCCAACTGCACCTAGACACCTCTCTGAGAAGTTTATAAAGCAAAGCGGTGCTCTCTGAAACTCGTGACTCAGTGGGAGTTTTGTCTGACCCTGTCTTTTCTGCAGTAAATAACCAAATGCACCTTGTCATCAAATCTTGTTAAAACCACTGTTGCATGCTCTGATCTTCCATCAGGAATGTTGTTACACTTAGCTATTGATTTACCTGTTCTGGGATTAAAAACAAAAAAATAAAAATTACATTTTGAACCACAGTGGATTTTCTGCCATATTTAAGAGCAGCTGGTTGAGACTGGGGTATTTTTTATTTGGAAAGAAACTGCTTAGCTGCCTTTTTTTCTACTCACACTGACCTCAAACCTTTTTGACAGCTTCCTGTGTGGTGGCTTGATGCTGTTTCCAAGCACAATTTGCAGATTCCCCAAGAGTCACTTTCCAGTTTGCTTTCTTTATCAGACTTTTCATTTCAAGATTATCTTTAGCCTCATCTAGCATTTCAGAAAAAAACAAAGAGGTGTCCTTTGGAGTTTATTGCTACCTTGATGCAGAAGCAAGCATCCCACCACATGTCCTGCCCTTTCTATTCCATCAGATGTCTGTGACATTTAAATACGTGACTTTGGAGCTTGTCCCTCTCCATAACCTATTGTTTAATTAGCACCACAGGGAATATAGCAGAAAAACTTAATAGGGGGGATCTGAAGTTGAGGACATGAAGCAGGGAGGATGAAGTGACTGTCTGGCATGACTGCCACACCGCAATGGAGAGGTTTAGTAGAAAGAGTGAAAAAGAAAGCCTCTGAAGCATTAATCAAAACATTGGGGGGGGGAGGGAAGTAGGCAACTCTGGGTTTCAAAACAAGGATAGGAAATGAGTAGAATTCAAATTGGGTTCAAATTGGGTGGAACTGGGGAGCAGAGGTCCTGGCAATACTGTCCAGACAGATAGTCACACAGTATTTGCCTGTGTAGAGACGTTTTTATGGCTACTTCTCACTTGAAAGAAATGAAGGTGTTGCTGTCCAGTCGTCAATTACCAGGAGAGAAATTTCCCTGTATCTGGGGCTGAGCTCAGCAGGAGTATGTTTTAAACCACAACACCCTAATGAGAGCCCTGAAGATTTCAGAGCTGCGATGGAAAACGAGAAGGGTTTGACAAATAGGGTCTGTTTCACCTCTCAAAGCAAGTTTTATTTCAGCATCCCCACACTGCTTGCAGTGGAGCTGCTCCCGATTTGCATTTGCCCAGACTTTCTCGCTTTCGGAAGCTGCCTGAGGACCCGCGGGCAGGACAGCTGCTGCACACCCACCTTGAAGGAGCTGCTCCTGCAGCCGCTCCCGGTGTGGTAGAGATTTTAAACGTGCTTAACTTTAATCAGAGTTGTTCAGGTGACCTCAGTGTCACTTGTTGGACCAAGACCCAGGCGTGGGAAGGAGGAGGTGCTGGGGGAAGGGGGGGGGGGGGGGGGGATGGGAGGGTGCAGGGGAGGGGGGCGAACACCTAAACACAAAACCAACAAAATTATTAATTATTTTTTCCACAGTGGAATAATTTCCTCTGGGAGAAGCACCGCTGCTTGTGCCAACTGCTGCAGGAGCACGCAGCACATCGGGATGTGCCCTGCAGGGCATGCTTCTGCCCCAGACAAACAGCGATTTGCCATCTCTTATTTCCTTATACGATCTTTTCCAGGTTGTAGCAGTATTCAAAATTAGCAGAGGCAGAAGCAATAGGTGGAGAAATTCCTTCCAGGATTTTGCTGTCCTCAGCTTAAAAAGACACTGGGTAATGAAAAGGCTGGAGGGAGAAAGGCAGCTGGGTCAAGAGTAGGGGAGCTTACACAGAAATAGGCGTGTGGCGTTTCGCTGCACTGACTCATCACGGACTCCGGGGCTTCGGCTCCGGAGTAATACGGTAGAGCTGGGTCTCTGAATAAAACGATGGCAAAGAGGACTCCAGCCCCAAATCTGCCTCCTGTTGCGTCCTTCTCACGGCTGCTCTCACCGGGAGAGGGAGGAATCCTCCAAAAAAAAACCCCCAAAAAACAAATAAAAAATGCCACGCATTTGACATGTTACCTTGCACTTTTTGGTCATCATTTGCGGGCAAAGCGCAGCCACCTTCCACTGTGTCATGCAGCATTTCGCAGCCTGCTTTCCCCCAGACCCTCCCGCTAAGAGCAGGGGAATGCTGTCTCAAAAGGTTACAAATTGTACAGACGAAACCGCAGGGGCCAGAGGCTTTCGGGGTCTGGTTCACGCAGGCGAAACTTCGACGGGTGTCCCGGAGAGCCAGCTCGGGGCCAGCCAGGCGATGATGCTGCTCGGGGCACGGCACAGGGCGTGACCCGCGGGCCTCCGCTCCCCCCGCCGCCGCTGTCCCGGGGCGGCCCTGCTCGGCGGCAGGGCGGGCGCGCAGGCGCGGGGGGGGGGGGGGGGGGGGGGGGGGGGGGGGGGGGGGGGGGGGGGGGGGGGGGTGGCGCTCGGCGGCTCCGTGCGCTGCGCGGCCCCAGTCCGCGCTGCAGCCGCCGCGGGGGCGCCACTACCATGAGCGGCCGCGGCCGCCCCTGCGCGACTCACGGGCACCGGGCGCACCAGCCGCCTCCGCCCCCCCGCCGCTGCCGCCGCGGCCGCCGCTGCCGCCGCCGCCGCTGCCGCGCACTCCCGGCCCCCGATCCCGGCGCTGCAGGATGCCGGGGGGCAAGAGAGGGCTGGTGGCACCGCAGAACACCTTCCTGGAGAACATCGTCCGGCGCTCAAGCGGTGAGAAATTCCCGCCGTCCGTCCGTCCGTCCGTCCGTCCATCCATCCATCCATCCATCCATCCATCCATCCATCCATCCATTCATCCATCCATCCATCCCTCCGTCCGTCCATCCATCCCTCAGTCCCCGCGGCGGCTCTCCTCGGGGTACGGAGCCGCCGCGCCCGCTGCCCCGCTGCGGTCTGTGCCAAAGCTTTGCCTTCAAGGAACGGGGTCTTTACTGTGCCCCGCCAGGCTCCGCTGGAGCCAGCCCTTCACCAGCCTGTCCCTGTCCCCCTCCGTTTCTTTTTACCTCGTTATCGGTACTGCTGCTTCTGAGAATAAGTGGTCATCATTTACATTTCTAATACTCTCTCTGCTTATCGTGTCTTTTCTTTTTTTTTTTTTTCATTCTTCATAGAATTATAGAATGGTTTGGGTTGGAAGAGACCTTAAAGATTGTTTAGTTCCAGCCCTATTGCAATGGGCAGGGACATCTTCCTTCCACTAGATCAGGTTGCTCAAAGCACTATCCAACCTGGCCTTGAAAACACTGCCATAACTTCTCTTGTTCCTTGTGCTCTTGTTCTTTAGCTCTCTAGTAATTGGGCTTGCAACTGTTTTCATTCAGTGTTTCAGAGTCTTTGTAATTCTGTGGCACTTAAGTCTGTGGTAAAGGTGCTGGGAAGGAGGATGAGGGAGTGACTGTGATTAGGATGATGGTGGTCCTGGAGCTGAGCAGTATGTAAAGAAGTGCCTGCTCTTGCTCATCTACAGCTCCTTGTTAGGTGGATATTTACAGGACTGGTTCGGGACTGCATGGCTGTCAAATTATTCCTTGCTGTTGGAGTTAATTTTATCCTTTGATCCAGTGCAAAGCACTGATCAAGAGTACTGTGTACAGCTCCATTAAAGTTACAGTGTGGCTGCAGACTGCCGTCTCTAGATGTATTAATGTAGACGCTGCTCTAGGCAAGTCTTGTGCTAGTTACATTCCTTTATTTATGTCATTTTTGTACTGGCACCTAACTACTGAAACACATGAGTGTTTGCACAAATGAAGTGTGGTAAGAAACCTTGACTTTGCATATGCTAAAAGATATCTTGTTGGACAGCTCAAGTTTAGGGTGACCCTGCCATACCAAACACTGCTGTGCAGGCTTGCATCTGGGGACATGAATGGGAAATGTGGGCAGAGCAGAGTATTGAGCAAAGTTGCCACATGTATTGTTAATCAAGACATTAATGTGATGTGAAACCGTGCTGAGAAGTGTTCCCTTCCACCTTCCTGTTGCATGACTCTGGATTTACCTTGCATTCATGGTCTGGACCTAACATGGTCCAGACCAGTGGGTTGATTAGATGGCAGGTGGTGAATTAGTGATTCATTGACTTCCATGGGAGCAGGAGTGGGATAAGGACTTAGAATTTGTTTTAAAATATTTTATGTTGAAATGGTAGCCTTGTATTAAGCCATCAACTGTTTTTTTTGGGGGGGGGCTTCATCCCTTTGGTGTTGCCTCTGTCGGTTGTGTGGTGGGTAGCTGACTCCCCGTCAAGCTCTGTAGCTGCACGATTACCAAGAGCTAGTTTCCCGCAATAGTGTATTTATTTAGCAGAATATTAAATGCAAGCTTAATTAATAGGGGTTTATACAGCACTTTCCCTCTGATAATTTCAAAGTGCTTGTGGATTTTAATTACACTTCACAGCTCCGTGTGGAAGAGGACACAGAGGCATTCCTAACCTGTTCTTTGAAGTCTGGCGCAAACAGGGGCTCAGAGCATCACAATTGTTTTCCCAAGGTCATGGGGCGAGTCCATGGCAGAGCTGGGAACATGGCTTGGGATTGCTATGCTTTTGTATCATGCTTTAATTAAATCATGTTGTCCCTGGTGAAAGCTCAGTAAAGCTTTGAGATGTCAAAAACTGTAAAAGCTCAGAAGGCTTTTGAACATTATACTTTAAAAGCGTGTATTCCCCTCCAGATTTAACCTGGTCTAATTTAGGAGCATTAAATCGTGCTGATCTGGTCATTCATTCTGCTTTTTCTCTGCCACTGATGATGCCTATACATGATGCTACAGAGGTAAATCTGCCCCGTTGGACAAGGTGAAAAGTGGATTGGGAATTTAACTTATTTAAGTGGTCAGTACTGTGCCCTGAAACATGATTTAGTTCTTATTTTTGTCATCCAGGAAGTAACCTTATTTGTCCTTTATAGAAATAGTAATTTTCATTGGATTCAGTGATGTTTAATCCAAACTTAATGGCATCCAGTAGAGCAAATCTGATTCCAGTGTCTCCTGCCAGTGCTTGGTAGAAGGCAAGGATTTGATCTGCTGACTCTGTGCAGGCTTTTGTTTTTATACTTGGATTCACCAGTTTCCGAGAGATTTTTCATTGACAAGTTGAGAAACGGGATGAAGGAAAGACTGATGATTGTTTTTTAAAATACATTTTCAGCATCCTCAAAAAGAGCTCTTTTATCACCTTTACTGGTTAAAGGACATGCTCTTTTGAGATTTCTCACAATTACGCAATTCCGTTTCATTCTTGACAATAAATCTTTTCTTAACGAGGAGAAGGTTAGTGGGTAGAGGTAATATCTTCTATTAGGCAACAGGTACAGCTGGAAAAATTAGACAGGTATTTCAGCAGATAGGCTCTTCTTTAAGAGCATGGAATCAATGGTTTCAAAATGAAATGTAGCTGGATTCTAATTAATCAAAGTTGCCAGAGATGGTTTTAAATAACAAAATTTATAGACAAAATTGCAATAATTTTAAAATATGGAGAGTTAGAACTGGCATAGTGGGAACACGGTGTGCAGAGTGGTGGTCACATTGGTGTTTAAAGCAGTCTTATAGTCAATTTTCAGCATTATTTACTTATTTTCTGTTTAGTTTTATGAACCTTTCCTTTTTGCCCTAGCTTTGGCTGCAGATGAGGTTAAAATTGTGGGAGGAACTATCATGGCAAGTCAGTTATAAGCAAAGCGTCAAAGATCTGAGCAGAAAGAATGGGGTGGCAATGGCTCCTCTGTCCTCTGTATGTAGAGGTGGGATTTCTGGGCTACCCTGCCAAGCTGTCCCACTCCCAGCCAATGTGTTTGGGAAGGATGGAGCCACTGCCAAAGCTATGGGATGGGTCAGGGAGAAGTCCCACAGTGTCCCTTTGCCCAGGGAACCTCTCTTTTGGAGGCAAATTAACACCTTGAAGCTTATGAAGTGTTTTAGGGCAGGAGTGTACTTTGTCTTTTGGGCAGCAGCAGAGTGCAGGTGTTTCCCAAAGCCTTTGGTGGGGGACAGTAACCTCTGAGCTACTTAGTGGGTTGTTTGCCCACACCTCAGCTGAGCTCCACTTGAGCAGAGACAAAGTCTGTGGGAGAAGCAGGGGAATCTGTTGTTAGACCAACTGCTGCAGCTGGTAAAAAGGGCCAAGCGCTCAGGATACACATTCCTATCTTCTGGCTAATCTCAGTGTACTGTCCAATCTTTCTTCTTCTTTTAAAGCACAGTGAAAATACATCCAGTAAAGGTCTTATCTGATGCTCACAAAGATTGATACAATCTTACTACAGTCTTGAATGTGCCCTGGATCTTAAGAACACCAGGTCTTTTGCTGATCTGAAAAAAAGTGTTTTGTGTGAGCACTGGGTTAAATCACATTAAGGTGACTGCCTTTTACTGCCGTTAGTATTTTTGACATTTAATAAGGGCCTTCCTTAGGGCAGTGTTCTCTCCTAAAATGTTCTCAGCAGTCTGTGCCTGTTATTGTTAATATTATTGGTTGATTCTTTAGTGCATTCAGAGCTTGCTGATACTGAGCTCGGCTCAGCATTGTGGAGGTGTCACAGGTACAGAACTGGGCAAGTCCAGAGCAGGGCTGGGCTTTGTGGACCTGGCAAGCATGTAGAGGAATGCAGTGAGTTGAGCCTTGCACACAGGGGCAAGGGAATGTGTTTGTCTTGCTTGTCCATCTTCACCCTTCACATATTCTAGCAACAAAAGCATTAAGCCTATGTTAATGGTATAATTTGCTTTTATGATAGAGGGTGAGTTTGGGAAAGATTAATTCTGGAGCTTTGCGGCAATTTGCAATAGAGTGCTAACAGCCTGGAAGAGGGACTTAATTTAGTGGAAGATTATATATAAGTTTACCTATATGGTAAGAGTCATAATTATTGGTTATTGTTTCTGTTGCAATAACTCTTAGAAGCTTCCTCAGGAAAATGTGTCTTTCAGGTCCTTCACGAACGTATTTTGATTCTTGGGCTGAAAACTTGGTTCCGCAAGGCTTACATGGGAATTTTACCATGAGCTTTAATGAAGCTAGCATTTAATTCCTGGCCTTTTTTAGCTTTGTGCCATGTTTCTACAAAGCAGTTCCTTCAGACAGAGCTTTACACTCTGCTGGGTCCCTGTGACTTTGAAGTACTAAAGGATCAGCCCTCGGTACCAGTGACGGGGTTGTAAAGGGAGGTTAGCCAGGAAAGGGGAGAGAAATGAGAGTCACATCTGTAGTGCTAAGACACTTTTTCATTTTTATTATACAAGTATAATAGATAAAATAAGTGTCTATTGTCTCTCCTGTCCTTCTTACTAGCCCATGTATTGTACCTGATGTCTTACAGGCAGGGTGACAAAATGTTGTTGTTATGGGACATGATACGTGTAGGCTTTGCTCCCCTAAATTAAAACAAAGCTGCACTTTCATCTGATCCAAGTGAAGTTACAAACGCTGCAGAGAGAGTTCTTTAAGGCAAGTTGCTTCAAGTTTACACGATGTCTGTCACTCTGGATCTTCTGAAAAAATGCGGACCTCGGCAGTTCCCTAAATCTCTACAGAAGGACACTATAAAATGTGGGGTGAAAGTTTCCATCCTCTGGCTCAGCTGACTGCAGAGAGCTTACTGAAGGGATGTCCAAGAAGCTTATGTCATTAGGGCTTTCTTTGCATTTGAAGGCACAGGGTTCCTTTTGCAGTTTCTAGGACTGCAGGGTGCCTGCTGATAAATAAATCAATGCGAAGTGGATTTTTACATGAAGTATTACTAGATGACAATTGTGAGGAGTTTTCAATTGCAGGCACCCTGCTTTCTTTAATTCTCAAGTTGGCTTGCTGAATGCAGAAAGATTAAGCATGTCTGACTGCTGATGAAGTTGGGGGACTTTTACATGGCCTAAATTTTTTTATGTGTTTCTTATCATTATGTTTTTAATGGTTATAGTTATGGCAGCTTTGTACCACTGTATTAATTTAGAAACCCAAATAACGCGATATCGTTAACTAAAGGAGTAGCTGGATTCTTCGAGGTCTGACCAGCTGCTTGTTATATTGTGGGTCTTTTATTTCGAATATTTCTTGATGTGTGTATTGCAGGCGGCGGGAGAAACGTGTTTCTGGGGTCGCTTGAGCGCTGCTGAGCGCTTGCCACAAGAGGTCACTGCAAGAGCTGTTGCATTCCCAGGTTCATCTTGAAATCTGAGAAGAGAAAAATGGAATTATTGATTATTTTTTTTAAGTAAATATTCAGTTTTTTTATTGCTATTGGAAGGAGTATGCAGCCAAAGAATAATGTCAGGAAGTTAAGTGAGCTGTGGAAATACTTTTAATTATCATGTTTAACAGGGTACTGTTTGGTGGTTGACTGGGATTTTAAGTTACTCTCCTGGAAAGCTAAGGGAAGAGGATTTTGTGGTTTAATAAAATGAAGTAATAGAAAAAAATTTTGGAGTTAGAACTTTAATTACCTGCTTTTCAGGAAAAATAAGTCTGATTCTTGTTTAATCAGCACACTCAATGACTGGCTATTTTGAATGCCAACCCCTGGGTAACCCAAATAGTCAGGGCCCAATCCTGCTTGCGGTGGCAGGAAGGAGTCTGACTGCTGGCTTGTGAGCAGCCCCTTTGGAGACTGGCCCGAAGCAGCACTTTGGTACCCAGCTGGGATCTTAACTGCTGATAGTTTTGCTTCAGCCACTTGCACAGAGAACGGAGCATGGGAGAGGCAGACAATTCTCTGACAAAACAGTTTTTGTGAGGTACAGCCAGGCTCTGTGAAACTGCAGCCAGCACTAGCTTCAGGCTGAGTGTTTGCAAGAGGAGCCCCAATGTCCAAACAACTACTATTACTGCAATTTTCTCATCCGGGAATGTAAAGCAAGCACTCTCATTTGTATAAAACTAGAAATCTGATTTTTGGTTGCTCCCTGAGGGTGCCTGTGCACCTGGAGTGACAGCTACAGAGTTCTCCAGTTTAAATTTAGTCTTGCTACATCTATGTTATATTCTGCATAATTTTAACAGTGAACAGATTCAGAGGTGGACTTTAGATGGTAACTGGAATACGTGAGGATTAGTTTAACTCTAGGACAAATGAATGTGTGGGGGAGAAACTGCAATCAGAACTGTATGAAATGTCATTTTGCAGGCATCTCACAGGGATGCTGTCTTGTCCTTATTGACTCAAAACTCTTCCTGCGGTCAATGATGTTGTGCCACAATAAAGGCAGGGGACTGTGCTGTCTGTGGTCTTTCACATTCAGGATGATTAAAGTTAATTTTTTAAGTTTTTAGGAGGTAATTTTCAGGCAGACTCTAATCTTTCCTCTTGAACTCACTTGCTAAATTGCTGAAAGCTGCTGTGTTCCCAGCTAAGTGATTTACCCATGGATTTAATATTTCAGCCAATGCTGGATTATTTATCTTTTGTTTTATTTGAGGTGCATTTATTTGGGGCAGGAAGTAGATCATTTTAGCATAGTTGGCACAGTGGCATCTTGCGCTGGGTTTAGTCTTCTTTGCATTTTCATAATATGAATATTAAATAAAAACAACACTGGTACAGAAAGGTGACGTAAAGAGTTAGTCCTTTGAGAATTTTTTTTCAGGCAAGCAACATAATGTGCTGAATAAATTGGATGACACTGATGTTTTGCATGCTTTAAAGACACTGGGGAAATAATAGCTTTGTTAGAAAACAGTAGTGTGGCTTTATAGTGAAGAGTAAAAAGTGCTGGTGGAGGTTGCTCCTTTAAGAACAACAGTTTGTCTGCAGCTGACCCTGGAGCTGGAGGGATGCCGTTGCCCATTGAGACTGATTTCAGAGGGCAGTGCTCTCCTAAAGGGTTTAGGATTTTCTGTTGTATTCTGTGGGGATGCAGTATGTCTTGAGTTGGAGTCACTGTGAACGACACCAGTAAAAGTATGTGTTATCAGGGCCGAGACTTGCTCAGGAGGGCTAAAAGAAAAAGAATTAGAACATTTTTTAGGACCTCCCTCCCCAACACACACATAGAAGAGTCCAATGAGTTTTTCAAGATGGTTTAAACAAGACTGCAGCAATATGCTGACCCTGTGTAGTTCTAAGGAGAGTAAGCTAACAGCAGTGTTTGTGGCTTGGGGCTTTAATAAAACAGCATTATCAAAAAAGGCAAATTCCAGATGTTTCACAGACGCTGTCAGGGTCAGGCTGCATTTGTTCTGCAGTGGAAGGTGGGAATTCTGAATGACAACCCTGTGTCAAGTTGTTTGAGTTAGGAGTTTATTCCGAGATGGAATTGCTGCTGCTTTTTATTATAATAATTATTATTACTTGTATTTTGCTGCTTCATTTTTTTAAAAACACATCTTTTCCGTGGTGACTTTTCTGAAAAGATCAGTTGCCTGTCTTCTTGGCATGAGATGGAACTCAAAACAGTGATTTAAACAATTTTTGTTACAAGTGGTACCCAAGCTTTCTGGAGAAGAGATGATTAGAGACAACATTTCTCACTTGGCTAAGCATATATCCTGGACTGATTTAGCTGTTCTTGCTCTCCTGTGATTACATAACATGAATTTTACACTGCTTTGGGCATTTTGTTGGTTAAAAATATTGCTTGCACACTGTGGTCTTTTTTTTTTTTTTTCTTTAAGCAAAACAAGGCTCACCACTGTATTGAGTATTAGCTACTGCAAGACAAAGTAAGATTAAAGGCTTGCTGTTCTACAGCATAGGCTGCCTTTATACAAAAAGCCTTTTTACAAAGTAAAGGTGCAGCAACAGCAAATATACGATTGTTTTCCTCAACTGTGTTTTCCAGCCTGAAATTTTGCTAACTGCATGCCTCTAATAATTCCTTGTCATCAGTATTAAACCTTGCAAATATTTTAACTGATTTAACTAATTTTAACTAATAAAAAGCCTGCTGACTTCCTAAGCGGAATCTAGCAACTCTGAGACGGGCGACTCTGCTGGCTGAACCCTGCTTCCCCATACTCTTATAGGCAGACCCTGGTGTTTAAATGCATTTAGTCGAAGAACTCTAGACAACATACAGATTTGTGATTTGGGCTCTCTACTATATATCAGAAAGGGGGATGGGTGGAGAAAATGGTTGGTGGAGGCAATGACATCAAGACAAGTTTAGAAATAATAAAAATTGACTTTTATCTCTAAGGAAATGGGAAGTGGAAATGCATTTTCAGGGCATCAGGGAAATCTAAGCAAGGATGAATGCATTACCAGACGTTTCAGGCTAATCATCATGCAAGTTTGAAACTAGCTGCATGTTAATGTTTTCAGAATATAAGATATTGCCACATGGTAGCTGCTGAATTCAATGTTTTCCAGTTACTGGTAGCTAAATTCTTCTAAGAAATCCTTAAACTTCAGAATACCTCCAATATAGCATATTCTTTTAAAAAAATGGTTTGTGGAATATAGCTCTTGTGTATCAAATCCAACTGGAAAACAGCTGTGGGCATCCCAGTGCCAGTGTTCTTCCTATGCTTATCACTCTGCAGTTTCCATACTTTTTTTGGCTCTCTCCTGAAGAAGGCACAAAACACTATTCTTATCTGTTGAAAACTAGAGCAGGCTCGGTAAGCCTGCCTCTCCCTTGAAGGGGGCCTGAGCCTGGGTCTGTCTTGCAGAAGACATCTGCTCTGGGTGGAGCATCCTTGGCATACGGCATTGCAGGGCTCACGCCCATGCTTTAGAGAAGACTGTGTAAAGATCCTTTGGCTCACTCCAAAGCTATTTGGTATGAACTAACTGATGTGAGGTGTGGGCTATCAGAGGATGGTGAGGATGAGGAGTGAACCTGGGATCTGATGATGGAGGTGCACCGAGTGCTTGCCTGCAGCAATGTCTGTGGGGCATGTCCTTGGGCTGCCATTGGGTGAATAGCCGTGGTGCGGGTGTTTCCTCCCTGTTACATTCAGTGAGTCTCAATGTATCTCAGGAAGAAGCAAGTCAGTTGGCAGTCTGTAGGCAGGTCTGTAGCACACTTGCCTTTTACTATACCTGGGCTACTTGAATGAAGACCTGGCTTGTACCAAGAGGCTACTATGGGACTTCACCACAGAGTCATCACAGCAGTGCACAGGGGGACATCTGTGTGCCCTTGGCTGACGGCCCTTGTTTTGGAGCTGCTAGCAAAGGAAGAACATGCAGCCAGTTGTGTTTGGAAGGGAGCAGACTCCTCCTCTTTGATGTTAAGCCACCCTATGACAACTGAAGATGGAGACAAAATGTGTTTTTTCCCAGTCCTTGCCTCTTACAGGAGGTTTAAGCAGCCAGCTGCAAATTGAACAGAGTGGAATTTGATATAATCAGACAGATGGAAGTTTTAACCCAAGACTCAACTGTGATTGGCTTTTCTTAGTGAGGAAACCATGTAACTGAGGTGTAGATATATGGAAGTCAGGCATGCAGATGGATTTAGTCCAGGACTGTCTATCAAGACTGAACCTTCAAGGGAAGCAACTGCAGAAATGGACTTTCATGAGTAGTTAGTGGTGATGAAACGATATAAAACAGTCTCTTCTCCAAGTACGTAAAACTCCTAGAAACCCTGAGGTGGTATTGTCTACTACAGTGTCTCTCTTTGTCAAGGTTAGGCCCAAAATGGAGACATGTTAGAGAATATACAAAGAGTCACAGCAGAGGATTCAAAGCAAAAACTCCTCCATATCCCTTTGCACTTGGCTAAAAAATAGAGGTTTTCTCAAAGTGTCCTGTCACCGAGTACAGTTTGGTTGTTTACAACTGGGTGTGGTCTGTCTGATGTAGAGTTTAATCTGCCTGTCGTTTTGATCTCAATAAATCGTAGAAATAGGGAAGAATTGATGTGTTTTGGTTGGAGAAAATAACATGACTTTTGATAAAATGTACGGTAAGCATGGAGTCCTGTGAATGCTGGGACTTTGGTACACAATAAAACTCAAGGTTCTGATGCTGACTTGTTCTTCCTTAAATTTTATCAAGCTGCTCACTGAGCAGTGGCATTAATGAAACACGGATTCTTACGGCTTTTTTCCCACAGTTATATTCTTTTGTCTCTAGCAAGATGCAAACATTCATTCAAGATTTTTCTTTGGTTGGAATAGGACACACACATACGTATTCACATGCTGAGTAGGGATGAATAAGCGTTACTTGCTTAGGAGACAAGGGTAAAAAATGTCAGTGAAACAAAGAAAAATTCATGGGGACAAAAGAAAACATATGCTAAGATCTCATCAGATTTCTAGCACATGTACTATATATATCTGATCTAACCTTACAAATACCACAGATACTTCTAGTGTCTATTTTTTTTCATTTTTTAAAAATCCGTAGTTTGGCTTTACATTTTGTTCCCTCCCAAGTTTCTTGTGGATTTGATCAGTTTAGTGAATGCATACCTTATCAGGTATTTTGAGACCCTCAGGTGTAAAGAATAGAAGGCAACCTTTAAGTGCGGTATGTCATCTTGTTGGTTGCTGGCTGCGACAGATCATCCTCTGTGTACTCTGTGTTCTGAAACAGCTATGTGGTGGGAATACACAATCAAGATTACGTCTGTTGGTTGGGGAGGCTTCAAAGCAGGATTATTTGCTTTTGGACTGTGGTCCTCTGGGGAACACCCAGATGTGCCCAGCATCCACGAGTGAGTTTGGTATTACAGTCTCTCACTGCCCTGGTTGTGCAAATTATATTGGAATATGCAAGCAAAACTTTGGTGAGAGATAATCCTGCAAATAAATCTCTTTTCAAATCTAACCAGAGGACTTGTAATATTGGTTGTTTCCCTTTGGGGTAGGAAATTAAGAATTGTTTATGCTCCCATCCTCTCCAGCTGCTGGGGTGCAGCTGTGGTAGGGTGGCCACCGTGAGGGGAGCCCAGTGGATTTGGGGGCTGGTGGTGCCTCCCAAATTGGAGAAGATGCAAGATTGGGTTAACATCAATACAATGGGAACCCTTTGGTTTCCAGGGCTTGCGAAGTTCCCTGTGTTATTATCTGCCCTGTGCTGAGGAAAGCTGGGCTGAGTCCCTGCTGCAGAAAGGGCTGCAGAAAGCCAGGAAGATCTTAATGTAATGCTCAGGCTTTACTCTGTATCTGCTGCTGACTGTAGTGAGGGCATCTTCCTTCAGGTAGAAAAGTGAATTTTTTAAGTTGGCATTTAGGTTTAAGAATATTTGTGATGGATTCAAATAAATTCTTTGGGCATGAAGGGGTTAGATTTCACAAAATCTCAACTTCTGTTACTCACATCATTTGGCTTCTAAATATTTTTTGATCTGCTCTCCTACAGAAAATCCAATAATCTCCAGATTATTTTCTTTTTTTCCAAATTCATGCTTATAAAGAAAAAAGACATACTGGGTTTTTTGGTACACTTTCCTTGTTCTATGGTATAATGTTACCATAATGTAAAATCCAGTCATGGTTATAAATACGTGCAAGAGGGGCATGTGTAGCTCATTTAAAAACTGTGTCACTTTCACGTGAAAATGAATGTATGCACCTGAGTGTATATCTGTAAGTAATTGGCATAACCATGCTTTGGCTGTTATGTGGAAAATTTGTACATCTCCTTAATTTCCTCCTCCTTCCTCCCCCCCACCAAGAACTGCTGAAAAGAACGTTTCCTATAATTTCTATACAGTGGTGATTGTTAATAGATATTTTTTAAAAGCTTCTTGGCATCAATGAATGGGGCTAGTTAGTTCCATACCTGCAGCCAAAAGTAAATTGCAAACTCACAGTAAAAATAAAGAAAACACTGAAGATCATCACAGACTACAATTTGAGAACCTCTATTTAAGTGAGAATATTATTTCTGAAACAAAATTAGGGATGTTTACAGTCTCAATGCACATAACATCCTACAACATTGTGTTTAAGAAAAATGGGTATTTTCTTCTTTGAAAATGCCTTGCTAAAAGCAGGGATGGAAGAATCTTTCCAAACTAGTGAATAAAACTATTTTAAGAGTAACTCCTAATGTGTTGGTGCCAGTCCGTGCGTATAAACTGTAGGCACTGACTGAAAGAACAGATGACTGAAACGATATTTAAACCTGATTTCAGCCTCCTAGAAGTACTCCCTGCCCATATTTTGTAATTACAGCTCTGGACACATGTTACTAGGATGAGCCAAATCCACCTATGTGCATTTTTAGTAGACCACCACTGAAATTCAGTACCTGTTTTGTGCTATTTCAAAATTTAAGTCCCTTTGGCACTCATTACTTCCCCAATCATGCTGAATTTCCATGTGGGTCACTTGATATTTGCACTCACAGGCATGATGTGGCTTGCGGTGTGCCACAAGATGCAGTGGGAACATCGGAACATCTCACCCCTCCCCAGTGGCTCCTGATGCTCTCTGTCCCTCATTCAGATACGCTGCCTGTGTCCTGCAAAACAGACTGAGACCTACCAGTAAGAAAAATTTACTTGAAGCAAGAGTTATCATCAGTGTTGGGCACAAATAAAGTTCATAATTTTAAACTCATTTTACAAGTTAATTTAAAGTTGATTTCAAGATACATATAAAATATGAATACCATATAAATATATAAACAATTAAATATAAAATGAAAACCAAACATGACACCTTGCCCAGATGCTTTGAATAAATTGTTAAATTTCTAAATTGTTAAAGTGTTGCTACTTATATCAGTATTTTGGTGTGCGAGAGGCTACTTTTGTTACTAAGTTACCCTGTTACATCACAGTTTCTTTTCTGATGCCTGTTTTAATTTCAGTTCCCTCTGAAATTTCACACTATAAGTTGCCGTCATGAATAAATCTGCATCTGCTGTATAACATATGGATTTAATTGCACTTTGCCACTGACATCTTCCCTTTGTCTCCTTTTCTCTTTCTCTTTGCAGAATCCAGCTTTTTGTTGGGAAATGCCCAGATTGTGGACTGGCCTGTAGTTTATAGTAATGACGGGTTTTGTAAACTTTCCGGGTATCATCGAGCTGACGTCATGCAGAAGAGCAGCACTTGCAGGTATGCCAGCTGTCTGTTTCTTGCCACTCGATGCACTTTAAAAACTGTAATCTTCTGAGAAGAACAATGAGGTTTTGCAGAAGGCATTGATGTAAGAAAAGAGTTGTTTTGTAGAAATGAAAGTATTGAAACAGGCTTTAAATGAATGAAACCAGAAACTTATCCATGACATGGTAAAGCACTTTGAAATTTATCCTGGCTAGTATCAGTACGAATGTGCTGTAGCTAATGATCCAATAAAGAAAGTGGGGTTTTAGGTAATATATTTCAAAGGCTTTGTTTACTTTTTTTTTTTAATTATTATTTTAATTCTCCTGCTGTCATGCTAGGATGTACTGGGCTATTCTGTAGCCCATGTTAGTTCCTGTTATTTCACACACAGAGAGCACAGTAGTGTGCAAACTGCATCTTTATTCCCAAGAGAGTGATTAAGCTGATGATATATCTACTCTACGCATTGCAACCTTATGGCTTTTTCCTTTTGTTCGTGGTCTCTCAGGAGTGGACAGCTTTGATTTATGGTTAGACATGCATCTGTGCCTTGTCTGCTGTATCCTTTAAAAGGAGATGGTTTGGGGAAGGACTAAATCCCTAATGCCTGTGTATGAGCAAAGTAAACGGGTACAGAGGCAATAAGGAATGGCTGAGATACACATTTGTTTAGGTTTTCCCTTTATTCAGGGAGCAACCAACTCCAGGGCACTGGAAGGAGGGAGCTGCCTACCTACAGAGATGGCTTTTGGGAGATAGGTGCTGCCAGACACTGATCATGGGCTGATGCTTCAGCTGGCAGGAGCAGGACAGGCAGTGAGCCTGTCCTTGGATGTCAGTCATTGCTAACTCCAAAAAGCAACAAGTGCTGATGTGTGGTCACTGCTCTCATCTGCTAGGAAGGGGAGGAAGCCTTGCGAGTCCAGGATTCCTCTGTGCAGCCAGGTATCCTCTAACGGGTAATGGAGAAGAGATGGGAACATGCCACTGAAATGAAATGTTCATTCACAGAGTACCGATAGAGTTTATATACTTAGTGGGTCTGAAAGAAACAGCCTTATCGCAGCTGTGCTGGATATAAATACATGCTTTCCTCTTTGCTGTCTTAAATACTGGACTATGTAGGTTTGCTATGAGCCATCACTTTTATAGTCTGTGCACATTACAGATAATTAAAAATATAGAACAGAAATGTAGGAGAATACTGAGGAAGTAAAGGTTTAGCAATACCTTTCTGATAATGATTCCCCTGTGCCTCGTGCCTCAAATACTGAGAGGATCAAAAAGTTTACTGTATCTGAGTGCTTATTGTGAATGTGATGGACTTTAGTTACCATTTGTAAGAATCCTGTTTTGATGGTGTGTTAAGTAAATCATACAGGTGAATCATACAGATGCAAATCCAAGTGGGAATTATTATGGAAAATGGAATTTGTAGCAGAGATTTTTTTTTTGATTTTTTTTTTTGTGGTTGTTTTTCCTTTTTTTTTTGTGTGTGTGTGTGTGTGTGTATGTTTGTTTTTTTTTCCCCTTAATCTTCATTCTCTACATACAAACAATGCAAGTCTGTCTAGCCCCTGATTTGAGTCATTATTGTTACTGATCATGAGTGTGATCAAGGACAATTTATAAATTTTGCAATATTTGGTCAGTTTGCCCCTGTCTATAAGTTACAGCGCCTTCAAATCAGTTTCATCCAATATTTTCTCCTGGGTAGTCCAGAGAGTATTCATTATATCTTCTTTCTGTCTGTTCCACCCCATACCCTACATTGGCTGTTCATATGTCATCATTATATTCAGCTTCAGGTGGTCTTGGCTGATACTGATCACAGGGAGAGGTGGATAAACAGAAGACACTGGAGGTATGAGTGATTTTTTTGTTTCAGCTCAGACAATGAATTAGTCCTGTCATGGGCTGATCATCCCTTTGATTTTGCAGTATTCTCATCACCAACAAGTGGCATTCCTCAGGTATCAGTATTAGGACAGGCGATGTTTAACATCTTTGTTGGCAACATAGACAGTGGTATTGAGTGCACCCTCAGCAAGTTTGCTGGTGACACCAAGGTGTGTGGTTCAGCTCTGGGACACTCAACATAAGAAGGACAAGGACCATTTGGAGTGAGTCCAGAAGAGGCCCTGAAGATGATCAGAGTGCTGGAGCGCCTCTGCTATGGAGACAGGCTGAGAGAGTTGGGCTTGTGCAGCCTGGAGAAGAGAAGGCTCTGAGGAGACCTTAGAGCAGCTTCCAGTACCTGAAGAGGTCAAGAAGAAATCTGGGGAGGGACTTTTGACAAGGTCCTGTAGTGACAGGACAAGGGGGGAATGGCTTTAAGCTCAAAGAGGTAGATTTAGATTAGATAGTGGGAAGAAATTCTTTACCACGAGGGTGGTGAGGCCCTGGCACAGGTTGCCCAGAGAAGCTGTGGCTGCCCCATCCCTGGCAGTGTTCAAGGCCAGGTTGGACGGGGCTTTGAGCAACCTGGTCTAGAGGAAGATGTCCCTGCCTGTGACAGGGGGATTTGAACTGGAGGAGTTTTAAGGTCGCTTACAAACCAAACAATTCTGTGATTCTGTGATGTGAATTTTAATCAGCAATAATGTGCCCATTGGCAGGAAAATCACTCAGAAATACCTCGGTACAAATGCCAGTCTTCCTAGTTTCACAGGCACTATATAAAAGGCAGAGGCTACTCAGGGGTCAGGCCACGTGAATAATGTGTGATGGGAATCACTGTGTGTTGTTCTTCCTGGGTGCATGTGATATCCAAAGTTGCATCTGTAGCTGGAGCTGATACATAGAATAATTGGTATAAGGGAGTGCTAAAATGCACAGGATTTTTAGGTGGAAGGACTTGTTTACTAGTGAAGGTAAGCTGACAGTTCTGGAGGATCAGGGCATTTGCAGTTCTGACATCTCTAACATTCAGTTGACCTTGAACCCCTCTCCCACCCACCCTGCCTGAAGGTGCACCAATAGATCAGTCACCATGCAAGAAAACCGCTTGTTTCATGCCCAGTTGCCCACACTCATGACAATATATGTCTCGATAAATACCTTGAAAGAATTAACAGCTATAAAACATTAAAATCTTTTCTAAATATTTTTTCTAAATATTTTTCTAAATATTGTTTTTCTAAATGTTGTTTTCTAAATATTGTTGCTTATCAGTTAAGCTCTATTCTCATGTAGCCTTTGGAAGAGCAGGCACCCCTTGAGTGGCTGGTTAGTAACCTACCCTGGCATTTTACACTTGGCTTTTGCTCCAGGCTTTGCTTTGCTTACCCTTCCCTGCCCCTGAAAGCCTGGTGCTGGGCTGGAGATAGCTGATTGCTGGTTTTGTTTTCAAAGAGGAAACCTGCGTATAGGCCCTGTTTGCATGTTGCCTTCCAGCTGTACAGGAGGATGGAATTGGATCTCCTTGCTGAAGTGGTTGTTTACAGATAGTGTTTCAACTGAAGCACTTGCAGTGCTCCACTCCACATCTCTGTTCTCCTTTGTTTTGATTTACTGCCATTACAAGTGGGATTAAAAAAAGTCTGTGAGAAAAGTTCTGTCTCCACTGAAGCCAATGGCAAAATTCCCAAAGCATTCAAGAAATGGGATTTTGCATGGTGGGTACAGCGTGATGGACTTTAAAAAAAGTTCGGTTTAATACTCAGATATCACTCCTTGACCTGACTTGTGTGTGTGAGAGAAGGGTTCCTTGCACTGCCAAAGCTGTGCAAAGAAACCTTGCTGACGGTGCCAGTGGGACCCAGGGTGCTGCTCTGTAGCTTGCAGAGCTTTGAAGTTGACATGTATCTGTATTTGTAACTGATGCCTTTTCATCCACTGCTTCTGGATGAAGGGAGCTGTAAATTGGATGTAGACTTTTGTGCTTCACCTGTCCCATATCCTGGATAATTTCTCACAAATGCTGTTAAATACCACCTTGGCATGCACTGTAGACCTGGAGCTGTTCTTACACCATTGCTGTGAATCCTGACAAAGGACGGAAGAGCACAATGCAAAGCTTCAGATGTGTTTTTTCTGTGCCAAGGGATGCTTTCAAAGGGAGGTGGGATCCCATGCGTCTTAAATGACAAATGGTCTCTTTCAGAGATGGCAAAATTATCTAAGATTGTGCCTTTCTCTGAGTATTTCAGTAAGTCTTGTTTCTCTTTGATACGTCTGTTTTCTAGGTAGTAAGATTCCCAGTAGCAGAGTGGGTTTGATATTTACGTCTTGTACAGTTTGCACTGAAGGCACTTGACAATCACTACATAACAGAAAACACGAAGCAGAAAAAGAATGATTGACTGAAGAAGTAGGAGTTCCTTCATGTGTATAAAATAGGACAGACTAAATCAAGTTAAACCTGTGATAAGCAAAGGTCTTACATAACTTGTACAGTGAGTAGCTTTGAGGTTTCTTTGGTGCTGTTAAAAATTGTCTTCTGAAAAATGTTTTTATTATCCCACAGGCCTTTAAAATGTCTCTTTATATGTGAGAATATAGATTTTAAAACATAAAGTTGATCGTATTCAGCAATGCTAACTAGTATTTTCCACTACTCAGAATACCGAGTATCATTTGTCATCTTAGCACTAATTAATGGTGACTTTCTGTATTTTAAGCCATGTAAAAGACAAGCACTTCAACAAATTCATGTGATTTTTTTTCCTTCAGGACTAAAAGAGACATTATTTTAAATCTTAACAAAACAAAAAAGGGAATTCAATTGCACAACAGGCTGTGTGAAAACTACCAGGTCTTATTTCACCTTGCCAACAGAACAATCTTCTTTACCTCATCGGTGCATTAAAAAGGGCATAGATTGAAAAACCCAAGACCAAACAGACTCTTTTTGTTCACCTCATGTATAAATGTATAAAAGATGATCAGCTGACCTCAGGAAAGAAAGACAGGTCTTAAAAAATGAGCAGTAGGTTGTGTTTTGCTTTTCCTAAAGACGGCCATGTATGTTGATGATAAGCAGTACCTTAATGAAAACCTGTGCTCTGGGTAAAACCATTTCCTGACATCAATTGCTGTAGTAATGGCATCTCCATTATAGTGCTGTCCCAAAGGTAACATTTACGACATGTCACTTATCAATAGCTCTCCCTGTGTTACCAGAAAAGAAGCAGCTGAAGTGACATCCAAATGTCGGAGTCACTGTCTTCATCACCCATGCTGGGGAGCACCTTATTCTGGGAGCAACCCCATTGCCTCCCTTGGTTGGCTGTATAAAGAAAAGATTCATGGTCTGGCTTTCATTGAGTGTTTTAATGCTTGCCGAGTCACTAACCACTATGCTGTTTTATTGTTTATTTCAGAACAGTAGACATAAAATAAATGTTTATTGAACCTTCGGAGGTCTGTGGATCAATAAAAGAGAAGCTGCATTGAAACCGCAGAGGCACTGATAGCTTTTCTCTTTCATACTCCAGGGTTGTCTGTTGTAGGTTCAGCTGAAGCTCAAACTGTTTGGGAACAAAGAAAATGAAAAAAAAAAAAAAACCCTGATCAATTAAAAGTGTATTCATCCAAGTGTCTGAAAGCTTTTACCCCATGTTCCATTTTCCTTCAGTTCTGTAATTGGGAATTTGCACAGAGCAGTCTTCACTTATTTTTAATCCAGGGAAGAATAACAATGAAAGCCTCACTGTTTCCTTGCAGAAGCTTTCAAAAGGAAGGTCAGGGGGTTGGGTTTGCTTACACCACCTGAAAGTCTGACCTGGAAAAGAATGTGGAGATGAGATAGTCAAGTGGGAAGACATAGCAGAGTTAAAATTACATCTTTGTATTCTCAGCCTGGACGGGGATAAATCTCCAAAAGCATTTTAATGTTTTCCGTATTTTTACTGAAATATTGAAGAAATGCATTATACAATAAGGAAAATGAGAGTGAATTGGTTATGTTTGGTAGTAGTGCAGATATAGCTACACTGAGACAACTCATAGTTTCTTTCCGTGCTGAGTTTTCAGAGCATTACAAACATTATGTCTTACTGGTTAAATCCTACCTCTGAAATCGGTATTTAGTAAAAGGTTTTTGATTATCTTACTGTCCCAGATGCATCTTGCCAAGATTAGGTTTGTAGTCATTGATTCAACTAACAGCCTTAACCTGCAGTAGCTTCCATTCCACCTCCAGAAGCCTTTTCTAGAGGATTGAACAAAATCTGGGAGGTTTTAGAGGTTTTGTTCCGTTTTCTCTGTTTTGACAGCAATATTCTCATGGCCTGCAGTTGTAGCATTATAGGTTATCAGCTCTTTTTATAACCATGTATCCTTAAAGATACGCTCAGAAAAGCATTTAATGAAACATTGCAATCAAATTATTTGTTGTCATTTACAGTAAAAAGGTGGTCATGGTTACTCGCTATTGTGGGTTTCCTTGTGACATCTAAATATTTAAATGAACTGTAAATCATAGTTAAACTTTGCTAAATTACAGTTAATAACATCTCTAATCCTTTTGCTGTTTTAAGGTGACTGTAACAAAGTTGTTGCTTGTCTAGAAAATAGAAAAACCTTTTTTCTTTTTCAGTTTTATGTATGGTGAACTCACCGACAAGAAGACCATTGAAAAAGTCAGACAGACTTTCGACAACTATGAGTCAAACTGCTTTGAAATTCTCCTCTACAAGAAAAACAGTACGTATATATTCGTGTATGGTGTTGGGTGTGATAAAGCATATTTAAAGTGTATAATATATTAAATTAAACTTCATTTTGATATATGGGTAAATTTCAGGGAAGATTTGGAGAAGAAATGGGTGTTTTGGTTGCCACAGCTCAAGAAGAGAGCTTTTTTTCAGAAGTGTTCAGGTTGCCAAGAATAGTAGTGGTTCCCTGCTGTCTCTAGTCTGACTCCTTCTTCACAAAATATATTTAGTTTTGAGGATTGTTTTACTGAATGGAAACTGACTGGATTAAGTGAAAAGAAATCTTGAATGAGGTTCCCCCACATACTTCAGGAAACACCCCCATCTCTCCTCAAGTGCAAACCCAGAATCTGATTGCATGTGTGGATGCTCCCAACATTGTTGAGATGCCTCTGTGATGTGTAAACCAACATTTATGACCTATGGTGAGAATACTAAATTTGGTGCGTAATGCAGGAATTAATTAAATAGCCAAGGAATTTTGTGACTTAATGAGATGTATGACCTAAGTCCCTTCCTCTTGGTGGCACTGGGTTTACAGGAGGTTGCCAGCACCAGAAAAGATTTTCTGTTCTGTCTTAACCAGGAGTCACTGCAGTACATTTTCTGTCCTGCCATGTATGTGGGTAGTACTACTTCTGCTTTATCAATGTTACAGCACATACTAAGTAAAACCCACATTGTTGTGTGGTCTCACACTGGGCTTGTGCAGTGTTGACATCTCTCCCAGGCTGGTGGTTGAAATGCCTGCTGTTGTCAGTGGAGGTGAGCAGCCTCCTCCACTAGCACAGGCCATCTTCTCAAGAAAAAAACCCAAACCCATCAGATGAAGCATGCTCCAGAAAAGCTAGTTCCTCTACCCTGAGCAAATTGAGTCTAGCTGACTGGGTCACTGGCCGTGTCAAAGACAAGACAAGCCCTGTCTTGATGGAAGTGTTTTCTTCAGCGTGGCTTTAATTGCCCAGTACAGGGTGCAGGTCCGGTGGGGCTTGGGAGCTTTGCCGCTGGTTTAGCTGTCTGGAGGGCAGTAGCTGAGGCCATGTTCCCCCCACTGGGTGCTAGCATGGAGCACCTTTCTTTGGTGAGATTTCCACCACGTGCTGTGGCTGAGGGAAGTTAATGGTGTGCCTCAGGAAAGAGCTAACTGTGCCCGACTACCGCATTTCACTGCAAACTCAAATAAACCTTTCATGACATTGAAGAGAGCATCCTGGATACCTTGTCTTCTTGAAACAAATTGCATGCATTACGCTTTATTTCCACTTAACCCTTTTAGACTAAATCTTCCTGTCTGTGAATTAAACAGTGGGAAATGCCTTTAGATTTCTCTAATTCTGCATGCTTCAATGCATTTTAGCGAATACTTTAGTTAAAAAGAGAAGCGAGAGCAGCTCTGAAGTCTAGCTGTTTCTGCAGGTGCCCAGGAGAGCCCTCCAAATGACCTCTTTTTTGGTTCCTCAGCATATGGATGTGTATGTCTCTACATTTTCTGCTTCTCTGCCTGTTTCCTGTGCAGGTCACCTGGACGGCCCCTCACATTAGGGGAATTTCCCAGGACAGATTCATGTTGAGTATCTTTGCAGGTGGTGGTCACTGCCATGCCCTGTGTCTGTGTGATTTCCAAAGAGGATCCCAGAGATCCAGTGCTCTCCCTGACTCTGTCTTCCCTTATTAACTGGGCTGGCAGCTGCTGCTCTAGCATGGGCCAGTCCTGAAGTAATTTCCTTTTTATTTTATTTAAGTATAAAGTGAGGAAAGCCTTCTCTTGGTGACTTTTCTGCAGCAAGCTTTTTGCTTTGGGTTGTGAATTGCCTGCTGGAGCTTGATGATGCTTCAGAGATTTATTAAGCTGCTGTTGCCTTAATAAAATCTTCACCTTTGCCCAGCTCTCCAAACCTATACTTTCCTTAAGTTATGCAGGATTACAGAAGGACTTTATGGAAAATTACTCATATATCTTTTCAGGCTTGAGCCAGTTCCCATCTATAACATCTGTTGCCAGCTTTCTTCTCTATAACCCGAAACACAGAACTTCAACCTATTGCTAATGCTAATAGGCTCACCTTTTGGCTCTAGTTCTGTAGCTGGTTTGCCCAGGGTTTGCTTCCATTTATCATACTCTCAGCCTTGTGGAAGGTCCTTCAAGAAACTGCATTCTTATCCTCCAGGCTGGATATCGGAGCAGATAGAGAAATAAAGAATAGCTATCTGTTGCTATGAATATACTTCTGCAAAGCATAGATAGTTACTCCGTGGAAGGGCTTGGGTTTATCACTGGCAGAGACCCTTCCTGGAGGTTTCAGTGCTCTCCAAGTACCCTCCCACCCACCAAACAAGAGGTGCTTGCGTATTTTTGATGATGTGGCACAACCTTTTTTTTTTCTTTACCCATTGGCTTATGCTTTAGGCAGGAGGAGATGTTGAGATTTTCAGGTTGCTTTCCCATCCTTCTTTGCTTTGTCACAGAGATGATCTGTAAGCAATCCAGAAACATCCGTATGACTGCTGACTTCCCATGCCCCCTTGGCATTTTAACCAAGCTTGTGGGTTTCAGGTTCAGACATGAAGGTTTACTACAACTTTCTTCTGGTTTACTGCTTTCCTTCTTACATAGTCCTAAGCTCTACCCACTCAGCTATTCAGCAACCGTGTTAGGCATGCATTCATATGCATAAATATATATAGGGTAATACTCAGCAAAGCTTTTTGCCTGCTTTTTCCATAAATTGCTGCTTCTAGCCACCTTGCCTCTATCTTTGTTTTTTATCAGTGCTGTTTTACAGGTTATTTTTGCCTCCTTACTTTCAGAGCTTTTCAAAGGTGCTGATGAGTTGCCAGGTATAACTGCAAGTACATTGTTACTCCAGAGAGCTGCAGTACTCTGTTTTAGAAGTTATGAAAAGAATCTTTTATCTTAGGTTAGCAACTGGGAATTCAGATAATCAAGTAATCAGCATAATGGCTTTGGAATTATCACAAAAATCGGTCCTCCATGTCTCCCACTTTTCCAGTTTACTGCTAGTGAGCTACTGGTTTAATTGAAATTCAGCAATGCTGAATTTTTTTCATGATCTCTTGTGGATTTTAACCTTTCCCACAGTAGTCCTAGCCCAAAAGGGTTTCATTGCTCTCTGGGCATCTATCCTGCAGCTCCTGGCACAGTTCCCAGACGTGATGTGTTAGTGGAGATTTGAGGGGGGTCAATGGTGCCCATGGGATAACAGTGGGCAAGTGGCTTGTCTCAATGTGTCAGCTCTCAGGCTGGCATTGAGGCAGCTTATGAGGAAAGCCATTATGTCAACTGGCTGAAAGCACCTCAAATCCCAAAGTAATTAGCTAGCTGTGAAGGCATTTATAGTGAGGTGTGTGTAGGTGCAAGTTTGGGAGGGAGGGGACACAGCCATGGGCATGGAGCTTTTCTGGATGGGAAGTCTCTCTGACATTTATGCCCCTGCAGGTGAACAGGGTGTTTCTAAGCAGGATGCTTAAAATCTTCTAGGATTTCACCCCTTACAGAGCAAACCTGCATGTACATAGAGGACTGCCATGTGCATTTCAGCCTAGGAAGAAATAAGACCCTTTTTAGCTCCTGAGCACCTGCAGGAGCCCTGTGTGAACAGTGAGGATTTACCAAAAGCCATGCTAACCACTCCAACACAGCAGGGATTTTTTGGCTGTTTATTTGATGAGTGGTAGGATTTTAAAATATTCTGTATTTATTTCAAAAGCTTAATAGAGATAAATGCACTGGGAGAGTGCTCCATTGGGCAGGCCAATGGAGGGTATGACCACAAAAAGGAAATTGAATCTGCTGATTTGTCCTGATAGCACAATTATAGTCTATGTCTGGATTAGCTCAATTCCTCTGAAATAATGGAGTAGCATCAAATTTGGAGCATTTGACAGTATACTCCATCAGTTTCAGATTTGATAGCTTCATATTATGTGAGGAAAGAATCAAAGATGCCATCCATCCATTTTTTCTTGCCTTCCTACCTTGCAGACACTAAGTTTGTGAAGCATGCTGGGGAAAAACTAGAACAAGAAGGCAAGAATAATATATTTGATTTCAGAATTGAGATTTATAAAGCTTCGTGTCTCTACTTATCATTGATCAGATTAATGAAGCTGTAAAAATGGGAATATGTTGTTTTGCTCTGAGGGGCTAAAATTAAAAGATCTGGAAGTTGTAGAAATATTAAGGTATGATCTTAAACTACATGTGTGTTATAATAACATGTAAATACTGAAGTTTTCTGTGTACAGGATGGGGAAGGTTTCTGCTACACCATAGCCCAATGTCTTTTTTTTTCTCTACTTCAGGAACCCCAGTTTGGTTCTACATGCAAATTGCACCCATAAGAAATGAGCATGAAAAAGTGGTTTTGTTCTTGTGCACTTTTAAGGATATCACTTTATTCAAACAACCGATTGAAGATGATTCAACAAAAGGTAAATATGACATACACTATTACTTTTTTGTAAATGATAAATCACATGCTTGCGCTTAGTCCTGTGACAGGGACATTTCATGCTTGTGACCTCCGTCAGGAAGTATTTTGTGACCTGTCAGAGTTTCAAAGCCACTCTCCTAGATTATTGCTTAAAAATAGAATATAATAAATCATCATGAGTGGGAATTCCCCAATAATATTTTGCCAGAGTTAGAAGCCTTTGTAACTGTCTCTTTGTCATTTCGCTACTTCTTCTCTACAGTTTGCATTTGCTAAAAATTTCATAGTTTTGAGTAATTTTCATGCTGTGTTGTTCTGGGAGACCTTTCTCCTGAGGGACTGGTATTCTTTTCAGACAAAAAAAAGCCAATAAAAATTCAGCTCCTTTGTGTTGAGCAGTTGATATTTCCTTCCTTTCTCACTCTTGGAGGTAAACTGTGAAATAAACAGCCTGTTTGGGTCCTTTATTAGTGGTCAGCCATGATGACTCTGTAGTGGTGCATGTCGTAGATTTACTTATCAGCTGCTGGTGATAGTGTTTGTTGTGATGTACCTTGCTCTCATCACTGAAGAAACCATGGCCAGACCCTCAGCTTTCTACAAGAAAGAACTGGGAGGGAAAGGTGGAGGGGATATAGAAGCATCCTCTGCTTTGGTTTAAGATGTATCTTGTGTCAAGTTCACATATATATTGCTTTGGGTAAAATAGTACACATTCACATAAAGAAGGGCATTTATGCTACAGCATCTACATCCCATATTCTCTTGTAAGCTGCCTTCTAGCAGTTTATTCCTTGCTATATATTTCTCTTTGTGCTTGTAGAAGGCTTAATTTCTCACCAAGAGCTGTGTGTGCTCAAAACCATCTTCCTTAGAATAAACTTGGTGTTACTTAAATGCAAGCAGGATTTAAACTATTTTCTTATGGTCTAGATAACACTTCTTCTATGTGTTTGGATAAGTGAAAAGTAGATTTATAAAGGCAGACTTAAAATAAAACAAAAGGCCTCTCTTTGGGCTAAGAACAAGTACGAGATTCTTTTGTCTAGAGAGTATCACCCTTAAAGTTAGAAGACCCTGATATAGCATATCATAAGCCATCATAAGCTTTGCTGCCTCTACAGTTTAGTTAGCAACCTGCAAATGTTCCTTTAATTCACTTTCTTCTGCCTGGAAATAATTTAGATATTTTAGGATAAATACCAGTTAATTGAAATGCTTTAACTGTAGAGGTCTGAAATCATGGAACTGTCTCCTTGCTGTAGTATATATAGTATTTAGTGGGAGCTCATCAAGGAAAAAGCCAGTCATTGCAAGGATAGTTTTGTAGGATTTCCTATTTGATGCTAACTGGGGAGATCAAGATTTATCTCACATGGACCCAGCCCCTAGACCCTCTTCTTTCCCCAGCTCTGTCCCACTTTTTGCAGTACGTAGTTGCATTGAGCGTGTGCTTGCAGTAGGAGAGGGAAAACAGTCTGAAGGTGGTTCCCAAATGCAGAAAAGATGAATTTTGCCTTCCTTTGGGTTCTTGGCCTGGGAGATATGTACTTGGCTGTCTTCCCTTGGGAGTCAGGGGTGTGCTGGGGGACTGTCTTGTGGTTGAGAAGGAGCAGAATCCATCTGGCATCCATTATAGGAACAATATACATTCCTACAGGAGAGAGCAATAGCTGTGAAGTGCATAACTTGTGTACTGCTGTTCTCCAATGAAGGATGCTATTAGTTAAAATGCCAGGTCTTAATGATGAACATTGCAAAATATTGTCATCAGCAGCCAGAGAATTTTGACGGCGTGGTTAAAAAGCGCTTACAGTACAGACACATCTCTTAAATTTCTTTAAGGCATATGATTGCAGTCTTAAGGGTGTTTTGATTAGAGCATTGATTAACACTGATCAAGATATCCAACAGGTTCCATAATTACAAACCCAAAACCAGATTTTTCTTCTGCTTTTGCATAAATTAGAGCTTGTCTTTTATATTTTTTATATATATATATGTAATGATATTTGAATATTTGCACCATTTTACTACAAGGTTGGGAAAACAGCAGTATTGTATTACACTTTCTATTTCAACTGGGTGGATCTACGGAATCCCATGGCACTGGGATCACAGTGTTGTTTTGTCAGACGTAGTGCTGTGAGAGATGCATAATTCATTGTCCCTGCAGATAACATTACAATGTGCTTAGAAGCTGTTGGGCCACTTTCTGAGTTATACATTTGGTAAATATATACATTACAGTTTAGTGGAGAATTTTTAAACTTTCATAAAAAGCATTCCAGTAAAATATTGCTGTTGAGTTCTGGGATTTGTCATTGAAAGAACTGGTTTTTTTTGGTTTGTTTTTTTTGTTTGTTTGTTTTTTTTTAAGAGAAGGATGAAGGATTTTTTTCAGAAATTCTGCCAGGACTATGCAATACATAATACATAAGTAACTATGGTGCAGATGAGTTACTGTCTATTACTTATGGGAGCAGTAAATTTGATATAAAAAATTCAACAGAAATAAAATATTGATGTCATTATGCAATAATCTCTCAGTACCAATATATTCTACACTGTTCGAAGGTATGTTGCTTTGTTGGGAAGCTTCAGTATATCATGCTCCCAGAAGGCACAAGGATTTGGTATTTAAATCATAACAATGGGTGTACCTACACTGCAGGGTGTCTGTGTGTCCTTGCTCCTGGAGATAAATGGTTGGGTTGCCAGATCTGCTTGCAGCGGCTGCAAAGTGGTCAGCATCTCATGTAGACTTTGCAAGGGAACAGCAGTTTTGGGGAACAGGGAACACTGCTCTGGTGCTAAGGACGCTCAGTAGTGTTGAGGAGCTCTTCGTATTTGTGGAAACAGGACATAAAATAGTTATCTTACTACAAAGCTCATTGCAATGGAGAGTTGGGATTTTTTTCCTAAACTGAGCTTAAAAATATGCTTATTTACAGGCTCAGGACAAAAAATAGAGTTGACACCACAGGGATGAGCCCTGTGCAAGCAAGGGAAGTTAAGAGAGGTATGAGGCAGTATGACAGATGGTGTGTGTCTCTGCTTACCTGTGCACTCACCGTTTGCTGTGTGTTAATGCTGTCACAAAGGAGGAGAGGGAGGAGGGGGCTTTGCTTGCAGGAGGGAGTAAAAGTAATGAAAAATTTTCCTGGGTCACCCAGGAGACTCTGAATTTGCTGCAGTTCAGAAAGCTGTTGAATCTTATTGTACTGAAAGGGAGACTGGAGAAAAGGGATATTTAAAACCTGTTTGCCTCTAATAAAATATAGTGGCAGAGATCAAAACTCCTGTTTCTGAGAGGGTAGAGTCAGTTTGGCACAAAGGATTTGACTCTATTGTTTTCTTGATAGCTATATGGCATCTATTATCGCTGGGCAATGTGTGGGAGACCAGTGATGTATAGCAGTGTAACACTAACCAAAAAGTAGTGTTGTATCCTTGTAATGGAAAATTACTTGGAAAGTATCTAATCATTCAAAAGTGTAAAAATACTCTAGTGTCTCAGTAGAAGCAGTGAAGATGATAACGAAAGGAAACATGAGCCACCTGCTTGACTTGTTTGCTCCACTTTACTAAGTGGGTAAAGATGCCACTGGCAGTTGTGCAGGTCTGGAGGTAGGGAGAACACTCTCTGTTGGCTTAGTTTATGGTCTGTAGTGTTGCAGCTCTTGAATTGGTGACTGAATGAGCTGTGGATGGTGGCAGTGTGGAAGAAGAGGTGTGAGAATTAGTGATGGGGCAGAGGACTTGATAGGAGATGATGGCTGCACTTTGTGGTCACTGGGACGATGCCTTATTTTCCAGAGAAGGAGCTGTGCTGTTTGTTTGGGCTCTCTTTCTTTCCTTCTCTTGCTCCTCTTTGACAATGTGAATATTTGCCTGATCTTGATTCAGTACCAAGTAATAGGTACTGAATAGGTATGCCTGTGGTGGTATAGGTCCAGATCCCCAGGTGTCATGGCTGAATGCTTTACACAAGCAATGGAAGACCATTACAAGTGTATGAAAGAGTGCATTATGTATTTTCTTTCAGAGAATAAATCCCAAAGTATCTGCTTTTTTAATGTTTGTACCACTGTAGGGTCACAGTTGGATGCTTTTATCAGCTTGCTGTGCTTTTATTCTGTCTTTACCCAGTGGCCTTTTAAAAACATCTGAAGACTTTCAATCCCTCCAAAGACACAGTGGTAATAATCTTATTTGTCAGAAAAAAAATAGCCATTTTTCTGGGTCCTAACTGTTAGAAGAGCAAATGGGGCTACTTCAAATGCTAACGCCATTTGAAGACAGGAGTGCTGTAGATGATATTTAACTGAAAGTTTAAGGATTGAAAAAAAAAACATCATTTTTTTGGCTAATAGCTGAGTTTCACCTAGTTGTGCAATGGCTTTATACCTTTTGTTGTCATCAATAAAGAAAGAATTTCGTCCTGGAGGTAAACTTGCAAGGTTTTTTTTTTTTCTGCTAGGATTCTCACTGGTTATCTTGAGTCTCTTTTGAGTGAAAGATCATGCTTGTCACCTGCTGGAAGTGATTGGGAAGGACTGGTGAATACTAAATTAGGATGCAAAGATGTGTTAATGAGGCTTTTACAACTCAGAACCATGTGCTGTTAACAGATGGGATCAGGAGATGGCACAGTAGTATCCTGAAGCTGTGGTTTGTGTTTTTTTTTTTTTGTTTTTTTTTTTTGTTGGTTTGCTTCATGTTTGTTTGTTTTTCTTTTGTTTGTTCGTTCTGGTTTTTTTTGCGGGCTTTTTTATTTTTTCTTTCACTTGATCAAGCCAGACTTTGACAATCAAGACTGTCTGGGACAATGCTGCAATGCTCCCAGTGCTGTAACTCTCTGTGGTTATATAACTCTATGTAATGATGCAACTCTATCTCGGAGTGTGACAGGGCTATAAAAAGTGTAGTAGTTGCAGAAATATGCACTTATGCTTGCTAATCCTTACTAAACCTATAATTCTGATCCATTTTTATCTTTAATAAGTGCAAGTTATTAAGCATATATAACTAGTTGCACATGGGAACTTTTTTCCTTGAGGGGGTATCAATCCTGGTGATAATAGAAGAAGTAGGTGGAGGGATTAGAGCATGAAAATGAAGTTTCTACCTTTAGCTGAAGCACAGTGTACCCTGTTGAATACATCACCTTGACAGTAATCCATAACGGTAATTTAATAGGTCGCAATTTGGATATCTTTACCATGTTTTTATTGCACTTTTGCAAGGCTGTAATAACAAGGGTCTTGGTGCTATAGAGGCTCACTTGTTCTGGTTCTATTTCCTATTGCTCTGATCTGCAGAGTTTCAACCCCCAGTGCCTTCAGCCACAAAGGAAATCACCTCCTCTTTCCACTCTCCCCTGGGTCTAGAGTGCAGCATCTAGAGATACCTAGGTCTCGAAAAAGGACTTTGTGGGGGGTGACAAGAGAAGTGGTCATTTGCCAGCACATGTGTCAAGAGTCTTCCAGTGTCAAAAGTAGGAGGAATGATAAAAAAGAAATTCCATTGAAATAAAATCTAACCCTGTGAGAGACTGAATTAAATGGGAAACTGATCCTTAAAGCAGTAACTGTACATGGATATGCTTTCTGTGTAGAAAGCTGAACACTCATAAACAATATATAAAATGAACATAAATGTAGTAGAGCTGGAGAGTTTAAGAGTCTCCTCTCTATTTCACTAAGTTACTCCTCTGCTGAACCCATGAACTTGTAACTAAATCAACCCCTCCAGACAAATATCCACTGTTGACTTAAAAGTCTGAAGAGACTGAGGGCTCACCACATTCCTTAATATTTTTCTTGCTTTTTCATTGCACTTTTGGCTTTTAAAAAGTGTCATATTTAAATTAACCTTGCTTCAGCTTCTTGCAGTAGCACCTTACACATTTTTTTTTCCCCACTAAACTAAAAAAATCCCATTAAGACACTTACACATCTAATCAAGTCATTGCTCCACCTTAGAATCATAGAATAGTTAGGGTTGGAAAGGATCTTAAGATCATCTAGTTCCAACCGCCCTGCCACGGGCAGGGACACCTCACACTAAACCGTATCACCCAAGGCCTCGTCCAACCAGGTCTTGAACACTGCCCAGGATGGAGCATTCACAACCTCCCTGGGCAACCCATTCCAGTGCCTCACCACCCTAACAGGAAAGAATTTCCTCCTTATATCCAATCTAAACTTTCCCTGTTTAAGTTTTAACCCGTTACCCTTGTCTTGTCACTACAGTCTCTAATGAAGTGTCCCTCTCCAGCATCCCTATAGGCCATCTTCAGATACTGGAAGGCTGCTATGAGGTCTCCACGCAGCCTTCTCTTCTCCAGGCTGAACAGCCCTAACTTTCTCATCCCGTCTTCATACAGGAGGTGCTCCAGTCCCCTGATCATCCTCGTGGCCCTCCTCTGGACTTGTTCCAACAGTTCCATGTCCTTTTTATGTTGAGGACACCAGAACTGCACACAATACTCCAGGTGAGGTCTCACAAGAGCAGAGTAGAGGGGCAGGATCACCTCCTTCAACCTGGTGGTCACGCTCCTCTTGATGCAGCCCAGGATACGGTTGGCTTTCTGGGCTGTGAGCACACACTGAAGCTGGCTCATGTTCATTTTCTCATCAACCAACACCCCCAAGTCTTTCTCCGCAGGGCTGCTCTGAATCTCTTCTTTGCCCAACCTGTAGCTTTGCCCGGGATTGGTCTGACCCAGGTGTCGGATAAAAGTAAATTAATAAAGTAAATATGATAAAGTAAATTAGGTTTGCTCCTTAAGCGTCTGCCTGCCTGAATTTGGAGGTCTGGTGGTGGCAGATCTGCAGCCGTTTTAGCTGCACTTTAATCTAGCTCATTGGCAGCAGTAAGGATGAAGCCATGGTGTGATGGATTTCAGCCTTCCAGGTTCTCAGTCAGTTTCTGTGGCCAGTATTATAGGCAGGTGGGTTCACAGATAACTCCTCAATATTGCTGATTGCTCAGCCTCTCCAAGCTGTTGTATAGCCCCTCTTACATGTTGTATACCCAAGCAGTAGGCAGCTTTTTTGCCAAAGCAAACCACATACTGAATTGCTCATGTACTAAGATCTCTGGATTCTTTTCAGAACTATTCTTTGCATTTCCCCCTTCCATGCTGGAGATACAATTTGCATTGCTTTTGCCTAGATACCTGATTTAGCACTTAAAGCTTGTTTTAATGGCACATGCTGAGTTATCAAGCGCATCGTCCTGCATGACTGCCCTCACTACTGATTAACATTCCTCTATTCTTCCTGTCATCTTGGCATTTCATCAGTCATTTTATAATGACTTTCAAACCATAGAGAAAAGCACTGAATAGAAGGGGACTTGTCCACTGAAGGTCCAGAAGGCTCTCAGTAAAAATTTTTTACTATTTTCCACTTCTTCTTGTTGGGTATCTGCCAGGTAGCAAGTTCTTCATACATTTAACCTGTAATTTACTGAACTGCATAGTCTCAGTATTTTGTTGCGAGGGTCAATTCAGTGAAGATTACCATACAAGAGGGTTTGGCCAACCTGTGGCTCTCAGGTGGTTCAAATGCAGCACCAGGATGAGCTGATGTTATATGGTGAGCATTGTGGCTGTTCTGATTTGGGAGCTGTTGAGTCCTTGGCTGCAGGTGGGAGCTGTCCTGGTTTCAGCCACAACTGGAGCAAACCCAGGGCAGCTTTTGAGTTTTTCATCAAGTTGGTGGTCCACACTGCTGCCCAGCCCAGCCCCGCCCCAGCAAGGTAGCACTAGTACAGGGAGCCCTGGCTCATGCCTCTCTGGCGTACATCCTACATACACTCCAGCTCCAGCTGGCTGTTGCATTTAGCTTTCAGCTTTTTCTGTCAAGATGTTTGGCTGTCTTCCTGAACCAAATTTATACACTTATAAAATAATGAAATTAACATTGTGGGGCATTTTACATCATTCTCTGCTGACAGCCATTATTATGTTCCTTTCCTTTTCTTTTTTATTAAACATATTGAAACTCAGATCGACTTTTCTCTCATTTTGCCTGGCACTGAGATCAAGCTGAGCAACCTGTAATTGTTTGGGTCAGCCTGTTTGCCCTTTCTGTGTATGAGTGCAGAAAGCCTTCTCGTTGTACTCTGGAAGTTCTTTAAAAAGTTTGTTGTTACAGTAATAAATCTGGCCAGAGAAGGACTTTTTCCATATGTCTTTAGCTTTCTATGTCCATTCTCATAAGCCATAGTTTCTTATTCACTTGTTCCGTTTTTCTTTCCATCCCTGAGTGCTTTGTTGCATGCTGCTTTTTCATTTCATTTTCTAGCAGCTGCCCTCCTTTTGACTCTGAGCGTTTGGCTGGTGTAGTCCTTTTTCCTTAACCATTGAATGGTACCATTTTGCTGACAAACTTCTAAAAGGCAGTTGACTGACATTTGTACAACTTGGACTTTTTTGTTTGATGTGGTGGCAAATTTGCACCTTTTTTTTTTCTTAAATGCTTGTGGGAAATAAGCCCTTGGTGGCCCTATGTGTGTGTGTGAAGTTTAGCTGTAGTTGCAGAATGAGAAATTTAAGAAGTTGAGCACTGTCAATTTATGGCTATGTCAGAATTGAATTTAAGAATGCATCATATACCTAATGTAGTCTAGCGGTGTATAAATCTTAGCACTTTACATCAGTAGATCTCAAAATGGCTTGCAAAGTAGGTCATTAGCATTAGCTTCATTATAAGGAGAACAAACTGAGCTCAGAGAGGTAAAGTATGTCCAAGAGTACCTGTTAATTCTTCATCCATTTTGAGCTCCCCAGTGTTTGCAGTGGGTGGATGGTAACTGGGAATACAGCATGGAGCTAGAATGGAGGTCAGATGTGAAAGTTATCCAAGAGTGCAGTGCATTATCAGACAGTGCAATACATGGAATTTCAAATCAGGAAATTTATCCTAATATTTTGAATTACATTTGAGTAGACTCTGTGGTTCTTCAGTTCATAAATAGTTTTACTGCATCATGGGAGTGTTTGAGATTTGTTTGACTATTAGTCTATTTATTCAGGAATCCCATTCATTCCTCTCTCTCTAGAAAAGCAAAACCAGGATGATTAAGTTTTTTGAAGAGATAATGAGCTCTTTCAACCATACTTTACCTGCAATAAAGAGCAAACAGCCAGCTATTGTAATGATTTTACTGTCTGAACATCTAGAAGTAGTTGAGATTTGTAGATGCTAACTATTTGTGCAAAAGGATGATCCATGTTATCAGTTGAATGCCATACTGCCTGAGTGATGCTAGTTCTTTGCTTTTGTGGCTTAGTCATAGAGTATATATTATTTAAACTTTTTTTATGTCAACCATATTGTTCTTGTGAGAGGAGAGCAACAGCCTTTCCATGGTCTGGAGGTGTTCTTTATACTCCTGCAGGCAGGAATCCACATGAGCATCACTGTAATTGCCCTCTGCAGTTGTTTTTCATACAAAATATAATTCTTAACCCAAGTGTTTGCATTGAAGTCTAAGACATTAGATAGTCCCTGTTAAACTGATTTAAAAGACATCATTATTTCTGATCCTTTTAAGACCAGACAAACCTTGACAAAAAGGTTAATTGCAATCCAGTAGAGCTACGCTAACGTTTTATTAGGGGGCACTAGCCATGTCTAGATATTTCAGAGCAAGTGCACTATAAAGAACATTAACATCTCACCTTGAGATTTTAAACTCTTCATAAACTCTGATGTATTAACGTAGCTTTAAAATAACAATGCAGTTTATGTGCTAGAGATTTTATATATATATATATATATATATATATATATATATATATTTTTTTTTTTTTTTTAACCTGGCTGCTAGCTCAGTGGCTAAGTCTGTATTCAGACCTGTAAACAGATCCAGTCAGAGAGACTGCAACTTTTCAACGCCTAATTGGATTTGAAGGGGTTTTTGTCTTGAAGATACTTAAGTTTGAAACTATTTGCTGTTATCTTTGAAGGTATTGGGTGTGCCTATTAACTACTGGGAAGGTGTCTTAAACACTAGTGGAGCAAAAATAATTTAGTACTCCCTCTTTTTTCTTTTCGGATAAACCTTTGGCCCAGCTGTTGTGTGAAGTATTCCACCAAGTCACTCCCAGCTCAGTTAGCCCCCCAGAGGGCTGTCAAATTGGCAGCCCAAATTAGAGCATCAGAATATCTTGTGGATATAAAATATTTAACTATGACTAGAATGTATGGAGGAAATAAAAAACAAGCATGCTTGCAAGGGTATTGTTCCAGCTGGGCCAAGGCAGAGACTAGTTCACATCTATCAGAATGCTTGCCATCTTCAAATCCTATTTTCATAACTGTATGGAACTGTTAAACCTTCATCTTCAATTTATTGAGAATGTGGGAATTTTATTTGAATAAGGGATCAGACCAGGGAAATATTTTGCTAGGCTCTTGTTCAAAACCAGACCTTTGTTTTGAATCATGAGAATGAATGCAGATCATGAAGGTGGTGTTTTGGTTTTGGTTTTTGTTTAAAAAAAGGTCACAAATACTTCTGTTTTTTTCCATGAATCAGAAAGTAATTAAAGAGGACCAGGGACAAAAATCATTTTATGTGTATGTTATTCCAGAATTTTACTTTGAGGTAGTTAACATCTTCCTCTGAAATACTCAGTTGAACTTCTTGTAAGGAGAAGCAGCTGCTGGCCTGATTTGGTGTGTGAGCTGATGATGTTGCCCTTTCCTAAGAATTTGAGTGCAATGGCGCAAGTTCAAGGTATTGTTTTTCAAGTGGTGCCTTGGAAGTAAAACAGTCCAGATAAGATGAAGAGAGCATCAGAAGTGTTGCTTTTACCTCTTGTTTTCTTCCCTCTCTTACACCTGCTATTTGTGCTGCTCCTTAACTCCTTCCATATAGAAAGTATCTATGATATCTATGAGGACAGGCAGTCACTAATACATGGGATAAAATTGTCATTATTTTCAATTCTCTCTATAGAGGAAAAGAAGGGAGAATCATTTGAAGAAAACATTGACAGCAGTGTGCAGCTATGCAAATTTTGCCTGGTCTGTTTAAACATACACATTGGTTTTAAATATAATTCTGAACTTATCTAGTCTACAACAAGGTCAAGAAACAGAGGAATGCATTCTACACAGATTATTTCAGACATGAGGAAGCCTGTATACATTTTCACCTTCCCACTCATATCCCAGCAACTTGCTGTTGCTATGTTTTTAATTCTCTTGAGTTGTAATAGGAAACAAAAGAACTTGGTACTTTTTCACACTATTGCAGATGGATAGATTGGAGCAGGTAGAATAATGCTCAACTTTGTGCTGAATTAGAAAAAAGCCGTGCTAGTGTATTCCGTTCTTCCAGTTTCCAGAATCATGTCATTCACAGGGCTCAAAGAAATGTGAAAATGTGAAGTCTGTAAATGAGGCTGGAAGGGTTTTTGCAAAAGGTCTGCTCTAGCACAAAGCAAAGCTTTGGTCTTGGTGGACAAAGAATACAATGAAATGGTTTGCCTTGTGAAAAGAAGAGGTCAGACCAGATGAGCAGAGTGGTAACCTTGAATACTTCTTTCTTTCACATGACACTGGTGATCTCAAGGTAGAAAGAGAGTATTTGAAAAAGTCATAGTTCTTCCTTTTTATTTTTACAGCAAAAGAATTGTTGTTTGATAAGTCTTGCTCTTCCATCTCCTTGTAGTACATCTTCCCCAGCTTCCCCAGGCTTTCTGTATTTGCAGTTAATATTTTTCTTACCAAAGACAAAGACAAGTGGTTTCTCACCAGTTTTGCTTTTACAAGAGGAGAGGTATTTTTAAAACCCATATTTTTGTGAGTGGTCTCAGTCTGTGAAGAACCATGGGAAAGGATTTCAAGAGACTACATGAAGCCATCCCCTATTATTGCCAGATCCTCATCTAATCACTGTACAAATCCATGCCCTAAATCTCAGAAAATAAAGTAAACATTGAATCATTAACCATCAGCCATCAAAAAGGTCACAGAATCATAGAATGGTTGAGGGTGGAAGCTTCCTCTGTGGTCATCTTGTCCAATCCCCTTGCTCAAGCACGACCCCCTATGACCAGTAGCCCAGGACCATGTCCATACAGCTTTTGAGTATCTTGGGGATGGAGACTCCACATCATCTCTGGGCAGCCTGTGCTACTGCTCAGTCACCCTCACAGTAAAACTGTTTTCTGGTGCTCAGACAGAACCTCGTGTTTTGTTTTGTTCCCATTGCCTCTGGCCCTGTCATTGGGCACCAAAAAGCCTGACACTGTCCTCTTTGCGCCTTTCCTCCTGGTATTTATATATATTAATATCTGTCCCCCACCCCTGAGCCTTTTCTTTTCCAGGCTGAACAGTCCCAGCTCTCCCAGTCTTTCCACATAAGAGAGATAATCCAGTACCTTAGTTATCTTTGTGGGCCTTTGTGACTCCCTTTAGTATGTTCATGTCTCTCTTGTGCTGGGGACCCCAAAACTAAGCACAGCACTCCAAGTACTGGCCTCACCAGTGCTGAGTAGATGGGAAGGGTCAGCTCATTTGACCTGCTGGCAGTGCTTTGTCTAATGCAGCCAAGGATGCCATTTGCCTTCTTTCTAGCATGGACATACTGCTGATTTGTGTTCACTCTGGTCCACTAGGATCCTCAGGTACTTTTCTGCCAAGTTCCTTTCCAGCTGGATGGCCCTCAGCACATCCTGGTGCACGGAGTTGTACCTCCTTAGGAACAGGACTTTGTACTTCTTGTTGAACTTCATGAGGTTCCCGTTGGAGTAGCTGACAAAGCTGGGATGTGACAAATGAAGGTGCTCGGGACTGAATCCAGCAGTTTAGCTGTGGTGGTTTTGGCTTTGCTGAGTGCTTTTCAGTCAATCTTGTATCAGCTCTGTGGGGCAGGGTGAAAAAGGAAAGCTTGGGGAATGGCCTGAATTCATCCCCATGAACCACACGGAAGCGTCTTTCCAGGGGAAGAGGACACTGAGTGTGTGCACGTGTGTGAACATGCCTGCCCGGGGCCTGGAGGTGGGTAACCACCTTCCCAGAGGTGAGCTGCTCTTTTTCTCTCACTCTTGCAGTGTGTTTGTAGTGTGCCAAACATGGCATGCTACAGACATGCAGTGTGTTTGTAGCTGGATGCATGGTGGCCTCCAGCAGTTATGAGGAATGTCGAGGCAGAGCTGCCATGGTGCTGTTACCATGCTCAGTTGACTCTTTGAAATCACTGGCTAAGAACAGTTCTGACTTTTGTCTTAAAGCTGTCTCTTTGCCACAGTTTCATAGACAATTAGGAAAAAGAAAGCCACATCTTTTTTATCCTACAAATTAATAGTTCATACTCAGATCACTATAGTCTCTCTTGACCTTGTTTAAATACAGAAAGTACACGTTCCTAATTGGATATCCCTGTTAGCTCAAGAAGCATAAGGCATATCCAAAGTTCACATTTAAGGTTTAGATGTGAAAAGTTAATAAAATACTTCTTTTTTTTTTTTTTTTTTTTTTTACCTTTTCCCAGTGCATTTTTTATGTGCATTTTTGAGGTCATATATAAATATCCTGACACAAATGCTTTGTGCTGAGCTGGTTGTGGGTCATGATGTTTAGATCTGTTTTGATTATTAAAGGATGAATAACGGATTTACGTTTGTGTGATCAAGATATATATGTGGTAAATTGCAAAACCAAATTGTAAACTATTTTATTCTTGAAGTTCTATTGTCTTGTCTGCTCTATGCTCTTCATTTTATCTACCGCAGGGCTTCCTTTAACTTTCCGAGTCCGTGACTCCTACCAGACAACAGGCATTTAAAAATAAACCTAGCTAACAGGAAACACAACATTTCTATTTCTCAGCTGTGACATTTCCCCCAGTTTTCACATACTCAGCATTCAAATTAAAAGTAATGCCTTCTCCCGAACCCATTTCCTGTCCATAAGTTGTTTGACATTTTATACACACCTGTGTAGTAAAATACCAGGTTATACCTGCCTAAACCAAGTGTTGAGCGTATCCTTCAGTGCTCCTGGTGAGCCATGTCCTTCCTGTGGATACATGGATTTTCAGTTTTCCTGCTTAACACCAAGGTGCTACGCTGTTTAAACCCCTGGTGTTTTCTTTGCTACTGCGGGTCTACCTCATCCATTGACGCATCACTCCAGATGTCATGTTTGAGTGTTTTCCCAGCAGGAACGATGTGATGTCACATTTCCAGGTCGATGCTACCGTCAGTAACAAACTCTTTCTAAATGTTGCACAAAAAATTCCCTAGGGCCTGCCCAGTGTGTAGGTCTCAAGCTACCATTAAGGCAGCTGTTTATCATTAGTTTAACAGCTAAATGTATTTCTTGATGCCATTTAAAATCTAGGACTTAATCTGTCTTTAAAGTCTTAATGATTTTTATTTTATTTTTTTTTAATTCTGAAGTGTTGCTCTTGATGCAGTCCTGAATTTTGCTGATTTTGGTTGTATTATTTTTGTTTTTGTCCCTGAAATCTAGTTGGGGTAAGAAACAGTAAAGACTTCAGGATCAGACTTTTGGGGCTGCTCCAGTGGCCCTGAATCAGCAGGAGCCTTTCTGTAGCTGGGGAGGATTTTACTTCAGCAGGATTTACAGACTTGGGAATACTTTGCATTAACTTCAGTGGCTTAGAATTAGCTTTCAGCCCCAGAAGGCTGAAAGCACAATGTGATCCCTCTAACACAGTGTCTCCAAAAGGCAGAAGAAAGAACGAGCCAGAGCATTTTGATTTCACTAAGATTTACTTGTAGTTGCCTTGAAGCAGGGGTATTTTTCCTCTTTTGCAAGTCTTAAAGCCTGGAGTCTGATGCTGTTCTGTGCAGCCATTTAGAGCAACTATTCAAGTCTGAGACTTAATATCCATAAACATGAAGGAGATTTACTAGCAATGAATGAGGTCTGAGTACTTCTGACAGGATTTCCTTCTTCCCTGCAGGTTGGACGAAATTTGCTCGGCTGACGCGGGCCCTGACAAACAGCCGGAGCGTACTGCAGCAGCTAACGCCAATGAACAAAGCTGAGGTGGTGCACAAGCACTCCCGGTTAGCAGAAGTAAGTGGGGCAGATACCAGTTTGCTACTTTTGTAAGGCAGGAAGAGATGGGGAAAAAAGCCCTAATACCCATTAAGAAGAAATATTTTTAAAGGAAAATATTTCCGAACCCTGATTTTTTTTTCAGCATCCCTTCTGCTCATCCTAAGCAGCACTATGTGCCAAGCCCATGTTTCTGGGACAGGTTATGTTCTTTCAGTCATGAAAACAGTCTCCATAGGTCATTTTACCTACACTGCCCTATTTCTGTGGATGCAGTTCTCAGTTTGCTGCCTGTTGTTTAACTTGGGGTGTGCAGTGTGCTGCTCTACAAACTGTTTCACAGTGACATGGAACCAAACTTGACATCTTTGAGCCCTGTGGATGGTCGCTTACTCTCCCAGGGAAATGTTTGATGAACCTCTTTGGAAGTATCCCTGTCTAGGTCCATGGGCTTGTGCAAGGCACACTGACTACATATGTACCTTAATCTCAACTTTCTTGCAAAGTCATTCCTGCAATATTTTGCTCATCACTTTTTTCTTCAAAACTGATGGAATGAACTCTTTGGCAGGTTGCAAACATCTCCTTAACAATGCAGATGGTGCAACAAGTGAATGCCTTCAGGTTAACTGATGAAACAGAGGTACTGCATTCATCTTCATGTACATTGGTAATGAAAAACATATGGGTCAAAATATATGGTCAGAATGTATGGTTTACTGAAAATGACAGCCCTAGACACATCATGCCAGAGAGTTTGTTTTGGGTTCAATGCTAAGAACTAGTAGCAACTTTAAATGCTTTGGGTTTTTTTCATTCCCTTTATGGCTTTAGTGGACTTCAATAATAAAGGCACTAATTAAAATCAGAATGGAAACCCATAGTTTTCAGGTGTTTGGCAGTGTGGTATTTCCCCTTGAATTACCCTGTATCAATAACTTGGATGACTGCTGAAGCTACTCTCACATCTTGCTTTTCTAATTCATGACATTTCAGTGTTCTGTAAATCCAGTTACATCCATTATTGGTTTAATGTAGAGAAGGGAAGACTGGAAAAGATATGGTAACATTATTCAAATAAGTCTAAAGCAGTTACATAGAATGAGGGAGGAAATTGTTCACCAAGACCACTATAGCTAGAGAAAAAGTAATGGCATTAAGTCACGGTAAGTAGGATTTAGATTGGGCAATAAGAAAAGTTCAGGTAAGGGAGAAAGTTGTACTCAGGAATAGGAGGGAGAAAGTTGCTTGAAGAGTGTGCAGTCTTCTCTTACAAGTTGCTTAGAGCTGCAGACTGCTTTCTAGGCAAAGTGCTGTGAGGAATGCAGACTGAGTGGAGTTATACACCATCATGGTACAGGCCCCACTTTCTGTACTCCTGTGTCTGAGGAGAAGCATTGTCACAGTTCATCCCTTGCAGTACTGCCCACTTTCATCAGCCATAACTATTATCAGCCATTTTCATTAGTTGTCAATAAGAATAATTCAGAGAGTCTAACGAATGCAGCTGACTAACACGACATTGTGTATTCTTTAGTCATTTAAAATTAAAAATTCATGCAGCATAAAAGAAATAATCATTATAGTTCAGTGGTCTCCACAGCCACTTGCTGCCCACTCACCATGTCAAACTCAGCATGAAATTATGTTAAGAATACTAATTATGCTTTTACAGTATCATGGGTACTCCTAAGCACTCCACCACCGGAGGCATAGGGAACTATCAAGCATATGTTCATTACATTTGGCTTGAGCCCTAAGTAGCTTTTTATTCCAGCTATAGTGAGGCTGTTTCCAGCTTCTGCCCCAGTGAACAAGGCAGGAAACAAATAGGTCTGGAGAAACTGAGGAATAAATCCCAGTCCTGATTTATCATGCCAATAAAGTGTTGACCACAGATGAGCCCAAAGACATAACTGGCAATAATGACCAGATTATGAGTCAAAGCCAAAACAGTGTGTTAAATGCAGGGTATTATTTTGGCACAAAGGCTGCTGTGAAAAAATGACTGTATTGATCATTGCTTTTATTCCAGGGAAGGACCCATCAATCCAGCAGCAAGTTCAGTGCGCTTCAGTGGCCAGCTAAACCTTTCCAGTTGGTGGTTGTGGGAGCACTGTTAGTGAGCCTTGCCCTGGTCACTAGGGAAGGAGCACCTGAAGGTTGATATTTTTATATTACCAGATGTTTGGCATCTGTGAGGGTCTCTGGCAAGTGCTGTTGGGACCACACTGCTCAGTGTGTGTTGCTGTTCATCTGGAGCTCAACCCATGGCATAGTGTTACATTGAAGCTGTTGTGATATGAGGCTGTTGGCAAAGGGAGCAGCCATGGTCTCCTGGAGGTCTTTGCCACACTCTCACTGCTGCCTCTGTGGTGGGTCTAGTGGTTTTCTGGCTACAGGATAATTTTTGCAATTCAGCTGACTCTGTAGAAAACAAATTGCTAACTAATGTAACAATAAGTTAGTTTTTCATCATGTCACAGAATCACAGAATCACAGAATCCTAAGGGTTGGAAGGGACCTCAAAAGATCATCTAGTCCAATCGCCCTGACAGAGCAGGGTAACCTAGAGTACATCACACAGGAACTTGTCCAGGCGGGCTTTGAATATCTCCAATGTAGGAGACTCCACAACCCCCCTGGGCAGCCTGTTCCAGTGCTCTGTCACTCTCACAGTAAATAAATTTTTCCTGATGTTCACATGGAACCTCCTATGCTCCAGTTTACACCCATTGCCCCTTGTCCTGTCACTGGACATCACTGAAAAAAACCTAGCTCCATCATCCTGACACTTACCCTTTACGTATTTGTAAACATTGATGAGGTCAACCCTCAGTCTCCTCTTCTCCAAGCTAAAGAGACCCAGCTCCCTCAGCCTCTCCTCATAAGGGAGATGTTCCACTCCCTTAATCGTATCTGTGGCTCTGTGCTGGACTCTCTCCAGCAGGTCCCTGTCCTTGAACTGTGGGTCCCAGAACTGGACACAATATTCCAGATGCAGCCTCACCAAGGCAGAGTAGAGGGGGAGGAGAACCTCTCTTGACCTACTAACCACCCCCCTTCTAATGCACCCCAGGATGCCATTGGCTTTCTTGGCCACAAGGGCACATTGCTGGCTCATGGTCATCCTCCTATCCACCAGGACCCCCAGGTCCCTTTCCCCTTCACTACTGTCCAGCAGGTCAGCCCCCAACCTGTACTGGTACATGGGGTTGTTCTTCCCCAGATGCAAGACTCTACACTTGCCCTTGTTGAATTTCATCAAGTTTCTCTCCGCCCAACTCTCCAGCCTGTCCAGGTCTCGCTGAATGGCAACACAGCCCTCTGGTGTGTCAGCCACTCCTCCCAGTTTAGTATCATCAGCGAACTTGCTGAGGGTACACTCAGTTCCCTCATCCAGGTCTTTGATGAAAATATTAAACACTATATGTCACTTTAACCAACTTGCTTTACAGGTCTTGATCACTAAAACTGACTTTTTGGAGGGTGGGATCAGGTAGGCAGAAGCAGGTTTGCATCACATGAGGTTACAGCCTGTCACTGGGACAGATTAGGCATGGTGGGAAGCCACATCCTCCAACACAGAATGAGAGGGGCTGCTGTTGTTGTCCCCTGGTGATTTCTGAAGAACACATTTTCAATAGAGCCAGACTTTTACTACCTGATCTCAGTGACAGCTTTCTCATCTTAAAAATAAGACTGCAAAGAATTAAGGGAGAATCCGTATGTGTGGTACTTTCATGTTCTTAGTTGTTGTGCTGTTTATTCAGAGCCATTAGTCTTCTTCATCGAGGAAGAATCCTGTGTTTGATCATTTTTACATATATGGGACTGTGTTTTGCAATCTAACTGTCCCTGCTTCAGTACGGGACAGGTATAGGGCTGAAATGAGATTTAAAGTTGCTGGAATGATTCATTTTATCCCATACAGTCTTGAGATCCCCCAAAGTAAAAGGTGTTATTAGTTCCACAATACACATGAATCTTTCAATTGTCAGTGCAATATACCGCCACGTGCATTCCTTCGTGCTTTTGTTTCTTGTCTTGAACTGAGAAAAGAGGTAATTAGATTAGCTGGGAGAAATGTCTTAAGTGAATTTGGCTTGGTTTCTATGAAATGTTTCCAATACCACATTTTACAAAAGTGCGCATCTAGGAGATTATAGGCATGCAAAAAAGAAAAGTAATTACAAGAAATAAAAGAGAAGCCACTAGTGATATTGAGCTTGTAAGTGCAACAATGTTTTGAAGAAAATGAGAGGGAAACATGATATTGCTAGGGTGTTAAGACAGAAATTGTGCATGCAATGCTTCATTTTAGAAGGAGGTCAGCCAGCAAAGTTGAAGTCTGGTTTACCTTGATACGCTATTGTTCTGGCACAACAGTGGTTTAAAAAAGAGGTCAGTCATGAAGGGCTAGTCTTGTAACACTTACAAAGGTGAATGGATACACATATTCATAACTGCGAAGTATAAGCTGGTATGTCAGTATGCACAACCTGTTTATGGAACCCCTCTGCCCTTGCTATTGGGATGGTTTTCCTTTCAATCAGTCCATATGCAAAAGCCTCCCTTTTTGCAAGAATTTCCTTAGATTCTATGTTGTTCCCATGCACCGGGTGATAGCTGCCTCCACACACTCTAAATAAATCAAATCATTTAGAACCAGCGGGTTGACTTGCAATGTCCAATGAACACAGTCACATCTTTGTGCTGCTCCTTACAGAAATCCATAAGCCCCCTTATTGGAGTATATTAATTGAAATCAGTAACATTTTCTTTTCTGTCCTTTACAGGTTCTCCAGCTGGGATCTGATATTCTTCCTCAGTACAAGCAAGAAGCTCCAAAGACTCCACCACACATTATACTACACTATTGTGCTTTTAAGACCACTTGGGACTGGGTCATTTTAATTCTAACCTTCTACACGGCAATTATGGTTCCATACAATGTCTCCTTCAAAACAAAACAGAACAACATTGCCTGGCTTGTGCTGGACAGTGTCGTGGATGTTATTTTTTTGGTTGACATTGTTTTGAACTTTCATACAACCTTTGTTGGCCCTGGTGGAGAGGTTATCTCTGATCCCAAACTCATAAGGATGAACTACCTGAAAACATGGTTTGTGATTGATCTTCTATCCTGTTTACCGTATGACATCATCAATGCCTTTGAGAATGTGGATGAGGTAAGTGATTGTAGTTTTAATTCGGAATTAATTTAAGGGCATGCCCCCTGGCATCTGGCAGCAATAATATGCAGCTGCGAAGGTCTGTTTAAATGTGCAGGGATAGACAAAAACTGCTGGTCTTTAGCTATGCAGAATTCCTGTGTTGAAGAGGAGGTGTCTTATCACTTCAGCACCATGTGTGTATGTGTACATTAATGCATGTGGGTTTTAGAATGACTTGCTTGTCTTCCAAACACATTGTTGCATGTCCATATCAAAATGGTCTGGACCAGTTGGTATGTCCCCCTGTCACAGCCTCCCTTTTCATACCCAGCGATTGCCTTTATGCAATTCTTAGAATCATAGAATAGTTAGGGGTGGTAAGGACCTTAAGATCATCTAGTTCCAACCCCCCTGCCACGGGCAGGGACACCTCACACTAAACCATCTCACCCAAGAAATTCTAATCCATTGCAAGGCAGACTAATATGACTTGACATAAATCATAAATTAACATTATCTAGGTGTTCCTGCTCCGGCAGGGCGATTGGACTAGATGACCTTTTGAGGTCCCTTCCAATCTCTAGCATACTGTGTACTGTGTGTGTACTGTGTGTAAATAATCAAAACTCTGTATCTGCTCTGGCTGAAGCTGGTGGCAGGCTTGCCACTAACTTACTTACGCAAAAGTAGAGAATGAGGATTTTTAAAATCCTGCGCTAGGGTTAGTTTTTGAAACATGCTGTAACTTTTTTTAATTTGTGATATATTTTTAAATGTCTAATTGAGAGGGAGATTTATCTCTTATTTAAAAAAAAAATGATCTTGAGCTATAGCTGAAATTTTAGAAACTGAGGAGAGAAAACATAAATATCTTAGACACCGAATTAAAGCTTAACTGCTAAATGTTATTAACATTTATGAAATCAAGCTTGCAGCCTGACATAATAGAGAAAACAAGCAATAACTATGACAAATAATGCATGCACAAGTCACTGCAGAGAAAATTAATTACTGAAAGGCAACTATAATGGCATTAGGACTTGTTTTAATTTTTCTCTAGAGCCTTTTATCTTTAGGGCTATAAACAGACAAAAAAACCTTTGCTCATTTTTTAACATTTTTCCATTTTTTTCTAAGAACACTGTTGAGTGGTTGTTTTGTTGGTTTATTTTTTTATTCTCAAGTTCTGCGGTTCTATATCTTCACTATATAAAATCTACATTCTTATTTTTTTAATGCAGACTTTGGAGCAGGTTTTGTAGAGCTCCATTAAAATTCCATCCCTGTCTCTGTGTTGAGCACCATCTTTTGACATTGTTCCATTTTATTTATAGCAAATATGACAGAAGTGATAATACTTGCTGCTTAAATGCAAGATCATATGAGGGCTGCCCGTCTGGAAGCAGGATGTACAGTCAGGCTGTGTAAGGAGGTGGTATTATCAGGGTTGTCAATATAGTACAACTATTTAAGATAACCAATTTCAGACTAAGAGGAACCTGATTTTTATAAAAATGCAGCATTGTCTCCAGATTTTCATGCTTTACTATGTAAAACAAATAAAAAAATTCTGTGTCCAAACAGTACAGATTTGAACGATGAGTTAACTTCTTTCTCTAACATATAGAGAGGAAATAAACCATCTGCAATACTTGTGACAGTGAAGAGAATTGCACGCATGATGCATTATAATTGAGGTATGCTTAAAGTGGCAAACTTTAACCAGATGTAATAACAATAACAAGATAACAGGGATCCTAAAGCTGTGATCAGTTTCTTTCAGACAAATGAAATACGAAGTCCTTTTTACTAAGAGAACCCATAGTACCATTTCTTTCTTATGAAACTGTGTGTCATGGCTCTTGAGCCTGCAGCAAACACTGGAGTATAATTGCTTATGTACTTGATTTCAAAACCCTCCAACTCCAGTTTTCCCTAGTGCCTGTAAAGAATTGATTTTGAAGAAAGGTGTGTAAACAGTCAGTCTTTCCCTCTTGGGTATACATTTTCCTTTTTTTCTTTCTTCCAGGGGAGATATATTTTTATATATATATATATTTATATGCCTTCATTTGTGACATTTAAGTCTTTTGAGCTGATGGGTGTGTCCTGGATGGTTGTAGTTATAAGTGCTCTTTCTTCATATGGCTTTTAGCATTTATTTTAACTGGTACTTCTTTTCCTGGATTTAACCTTTTGCCCCACTAGCAGCTCAAACACTGCTCATAGGTAAAGAATAAGTATATCAATAATGTTAATTTGAAGAAATACTCTGATTTAAAGGAGAGTATTCCTCATTAGAAGGTGTTTCCTCCTTAATGCAAGTAGAAGTGAGAAGAGCTCTTTTAGCCCTTGATTCTGGTAAGTTTTAGCTCTTTATATTGCCCCTGGGTGTTTGATGAGAGTATTCGTCTTTACCATTAAAATTGGTGATTGTGGCATTTCAAAAGTTAACAGAAAATCAGAGCTTAGTGGTAAAGACCTCGGGGGCAGGTCCCGATGATATGGTGGTGAAGGATGGACCCAAATCAGAGTGAATAGCCCTAAAAGCCAGCTGAGTGAAAGATTATTTTCCAGATTTTCCTTGTGTGTCCTACCTTCATCCCTTTTTCCCCATGAAGCATGAAATGCACTCTTGTTAGTTGTTAAGGGACAGGGTGAGTAGGGGTGCATGCCACTGCAAGCCGTTTCTTTCCTTCCCTGTAGGCAGGTCTCTCATAAAGAAGGCTATGGCTGAGGAAGTTTGTGTTTGTTTCTCTCAGTTATAGATGGAGAGTACCATATGTGATACAGGTGCTTGAAGGTTCTCACTCAGAGCCTGCTGAATCATTGTATAAGATGCCTTATGCACTTGAGTACTATTTTATGAAGTCAGAATTAAGGAGATTAGTCAAAAGATTAAAATAAAAAAAGGAGTTTGAAAAAGGGAAATTTGAGTTTCTTTACTGAGAGTTGAAGTTCTTCAAATGCAGTTAGTCTTTGCTGGAATAAGAACAGTGCCATTTCCATCACAGAAAACATTAGGCCAAGGCTGGAGTGTTGTGAAATTCCCACCTGAGGCAAACATGACTGTATATCAAAGTTATTTTGTGGTGACTGGATGCAGAGCCCCAGTAGAAGGGTATGATGGAAAGGATTATAACACACAAACAGAGAACTAGGAGGATTAAAATGATCTGAGGTAGAATTAGAGGTGTCGACTTTCATACCTGGAGTTACAGAGCCAGGCTGTTACAGTCAGCTCAGGGAATTTGGATGTATGGCAAGGAGGGAGAAAGGTAAGATAATGAGAGAGAGACCTTGCACAGCATAGAGTGATCTAAATAGATGTGAAGGGAGAGGAATTAAATAGTATTGAAAGGGTACCACTTAATTGTTCATAAGTGGTAAGTGGTATTGAAAGGGTAGGAAAACAAGGTAAAATAGGCTCTAGAAAATGAGTTCAGAGAGAGGAAAGGGGAATCTGTAGTGGGATATGTACTTTATTTAAGAAAATTGGTAGAATGATAGTCCTAGAAATCAGGAAAATGCAGAGCATCTTTTCTAATTGGGAAACATGCACTGAAATACATTCTAGCTAAGCCAAAGAAATACAGAAAAACATTTCTATATGGATGTGTGAGAAGGGGCACTATAAAACATACTGAGGAATCCAGCAAATTCTCAAGGTACAAACCAGAATGGAGGGCATGTGCTCAGAGTCTGGAGCTAGGCTGGTTTTATTATTCCTTTTTTAAAAGTAAACCAGTACTCTGGAACTTCAGATTTAGTCCCAAAGTGCATGTTTGCCAGTCTCTTCTTTTAAATTAAATAAAGAATAAAGAAAAAAAGTTTGGAGTAATGGGAGATATGGTGTTTCCACCCAAAGATTTTGGTCACATGAAGTTCTTACTGTTGTTAGGCTGGGAAGTGTATAGTAACTGAATATTTGATTTTTGTCTTGGAGTTACATGTCCCATGTAGTGAATCTATTTCTTTCCCTGAGTATTTAGCTCTTCCACTGGTATATGCGCTGTCATTTATATTTCTAAAATCATAACTTCCTACTTTTGAAGCTAGAGAATTATGTTACCTTGGGACTTAGCCTTTTTATGTGTTCTGCCTATTAGAGAGAGATAAATATCCAACCTCAGTCAGTCTGGGCTACCAAAAGGTTGATTATAACGTGGGTAACTATTGATTCCATACAAGTCACAATTATCAGAGTCACACTGTACTGAAGTTGTCAGCAGATGGGGTTACAGTGTGCCTGCAGACACTGATCCTATTGCTTATTCAGATATGATCAAACCATGCCACAGCTCTCTTTGGAACCAGACGCATAGATTTATATTCCGGGATGTTTGCAAGTGCTTGACTTTTGTCCCATGGACCCATGCAATTGGTAGAGTATCTGGAACTGGAAGGGACTCAGGTACTCACATTCAAGTACAAGCAGGCTGATACAGTGCTGCTGAGGGCTGCATTTGAGCATTTGTAAATTAGTGTATAAAGTAAATATTCCCAGGACTAGGTAGATGAACAAGGTTTTGGCCAAATGGGAAGTGCTTCCCCAAATTAAGTGTTAAATACATTTAAATACAGCTGACACCCCCTCCCTCACCTTTCCTATTTGAAAAAAAGAATTGTTTTTTGTGTTTTTTTTGTTGTTGTTGTTATTGTTTTTTTGTTTTTGTTTTTGTTTTTGTTTTTTTTTTTCTTTTCCCTTCTTCTTGTGTGGGAGTTTTCACTGAGATTCATGAATTTCTGAGTTTGTAATGAAACAAAATCTAGAAACTTGATCTCACCTCTACCAGACATGACACAGGCGTATGTGCATATTGGAGGAGTAATATTACATACTGCAACGAGTATTACATATTGCAGTGAGTGGACCAGATGTTAGGAGTGTACATACAGATAGTCAAATGGATGGTTTTCAAATAAGTTGTATAAAAGATTGTCCTTTTTGCAAAAATTAGTTTTCATGAGCTAGTGGCTGGAAGTGAAAGAAGACAAATTTAAATGACCTAAAACACTGGAGTTCTATGTCTACAGTTTAATAATGCAAGACTTCAAAATTGGCCTTCAAAATTCAGTGATCACTGCAGGACATATTAAGACATGGAATCTTTGTAATCTACTTTTGATTACTGTTATCGATCTATTTCAGCAGTGGCAGAAACTTCTTTGCATCACTCAATAGTAACTAAAACAGTAATGTCTATAAACTGAAAGCAAGCAAAACCTGATGCAACTAGTTTAGCCATATTCACATCTTCAGTGCTCTACTGCAAAAATTCTATTTTCAGGATATATTTGAAAATGGGTTTATGGACCCCAGACTGAGTGACATATGCAAGGTGAAGATGAATCAGTGGTTTCCTAGAATGTGGCTTTGGCTCTGAAATGAAGTCTATGGCTAGCTACCTTTCTTAAATATAGGAGGCTGACATGGAGGAAAAAAAAAACCCAGAACTAAATCCCTACTACAGCCAAGTGTTAAAGTTATGATGAAAACTCTTAGCAATATAATGATAGACGTGCTGAGCCTGGGACCTGGCATTTTCCCCTTTGTTATTCAGTCAGATGTCAATGAAATATGAAGAATGCTGTCATTGTGCTGTAGTGTGCAGAAAACTGAAATATAATAATACAATGACTTGGTTATGATGTCCAAATATAAATGTATCCACCTTAGGCATATATTATACCAGCCCTCCAGTACCCAAAGATGGCCCACAGTGTCCAAGGCCAGGCTGGATGGGGCTTTGAGCAACCTGGTCTAGTGGAAGGTGTCCCTGCCCATGGCAGGGGGGGTTGGAACTATATGATCTTTAAGGTCCTGTCCAACCCAAACCATTCAGTGATTCTATGATTATGTGATTCTATTCATCCCTGTCACTTACTCACTCCTGCCACCTCTATTGCACTGCAGAATTGTATCATGTGTATATCTTTTATTCAAGCTAAGTTTTTATTCAGTTTCTTCTACTGTTTAATTACCAGATTTTTCAATGCTGTGCAAGGTCTGGGATGTTTCTGCAGGTTCCTCTGTGGAGACACATGAATGTCGTCTTAATATGAGAGGCAACTTGTGACAGGAAAGGCCTGAACCAGAGTCAATGCAGGGATGTTACACCACTCTCATGAGCAATATGCATACTGAACTGTAATTACATGTCTCAGTGGGTTTTTTTGGTTTTGTTTTTAATGTGCTGTATGTGTTACTGGGAAGCAGATGTTGGGTACAAGCCATTAAAAACAAATCTTTAGTCAGAGCCGTATTAAGTGATGGAGTCCAATTCGGGCAAATTGTGTGTGGAGTACTTTCAAGGGAAGCTTTGAGTCCTGTGTGATCCCGTTGCTTGCAGAGGAGGGAAAGGCTTACAAAGGAGATAAGGCAAATTAAGTAATCCTGTCATATATTCACTGAAATAATGCTGATGGGAATAGCACAAATCCACGTTACAGAGATTGCTAAACACAGCCATAAATGGGAAGAAAAGTCGCAAGCTTGGGGATGGGCAATTGCTCTGCACAAAATGGAGCCAAGGTATAGCCTTGGAGAAACTAACTGCATGGCTAATATCAGAATTAGCAACGTTTTACTAGCAGAACAGCCATGCAGCTTGGTGTGAGTATTTTGTTGAAGACTGAGTTTGTGTAAAATCTGCCCCTTGCCTCAGGGTTATGTGTAGTTCCTTCCAGAAGTACTTGCAGAAACACTGCGGCTTAGGTTACTTCCTCCAGATATTTCTTCTCTTTTTATTTCTATATAGGCAGAGGAAATTTGTAGTTAGTTGCTGGCATTAAATTACTGGCTAAGTTCAGTTTCCTGTTCAGCAGCTGTCCTAACCAATGTGATACGCCTTCCTCCCCTTCCCATTTCATCTTCCATCCAGCTACCCTAAGTGACAATTACCGGATTTTATGATATCATCCTCTTTTTTCCCCCACTTGGGCACACTGATGCACTAACAGTACAAGATGCCACATCCACTTAACTTGAATCTAGAAGAAATATTTTGAAGTCACCCTTCTTTTTATAATCTCAGTTATTCACTATTTGAAATGTATTACATTGTATAGTTGTGCCATAAACGATTCAGTCAAAGTTTATTTCTAATGTTATAGCTTATTGACATTTTTTGGGGGACGGGGGGAGAAAAGAGGGAGGGAGGAGAATATCTCCTCATCCTCCTGGGGAAAAAATGATAAACCTGAAGCAATAAATTTAGAGGTGCTTTCAGAAACTGCATGAGAAAACTGACTTCTGACTTGCTTTCATTTTACTATAAAGACTTGATTTTGTGCTCACTGCAGTCTACTCCCATTTCTACCACTGGTGGAGGGTCAAATATTAAATAGGCTCTGCTGCTGTCTGGACCCAGGATCTAGATAGCTTGTGCAGAATCAAAGTCCCTCACTCCCATGTAATGTAGATTTACATAAATTGGATGCAACCCTAAATTAAATTCTTACAGTGGTGATAAATCAGAAATTTTGCTTTTTTATTCTTCTCATTCTATTCTCATTTTGATTTGTTACTATGCAACTTTATTACATTAATTGTTTACCTAAAAAGAAGGGTTTCTGAGATATGGTGGAAGATTTATTTTAACAGTAACTCCAGTAAAGAAGCATTAAGGAGCTATCCAGGGATTTTAGAGCTAAGCTCTATTTAAGTAGCTAAGCTCAAAAATTTCTTTTGGAAATGATTTGCTGGTTAAATTTCAAACAGTCTGTACGTCCTCCTGGATTGTTCTCCTGCACTGCAAAGAATAGTATCTTCTGGATATGTGCCAGACGGCTCACCTGCTTCTTGTTGGCAAGACTCACTGTTTTGGTTCCCCAAATCTGTAGGTACTGTGTTTCCTGTTACACTGTGTACCATCATGCAGTAACTGCTCAGAGAAGATTGGCCAAGGTTTACAAAACTGGTGCCTTTTTCACTGCTTCAATAGCAAATGCTGAGCTATACCTTGACTTTACAGAATCATCTAAGTGATTTGGGTGATTTTTTAATGGTTTTCTTTGTTTGATTGTTTTTATAATTACTTCTAATGACAGAAATGTAATGAAAGTTCTGTCCATGCTCTTTTAAATAAAGTATTTGGTCTGTATTTCAAAATGTACTAACATGTGATTAATCTGATGAAACACAGGGCCACGTGTAGTCCACAGGAGATACAGGCACATTCAGGGAATGGCTCCTTGTCTCCAAAATAGGTATGAGGAGTCACCCTGCCCTAAAATACCTATTTCCCACCATTGACTGTAATGACATCCTAGTGTGACTAGCGCTCACATGCAGATCCTTCCACAATACATTTTGGATTGAGATGATAAATCCTTCCCGTGAGACTGTATTTTCCTCACTTCAACTTTTCAGAGGATAAAAACAAAAACCGGAAAAAAAAAAAAAAAAAGAGGTAAAACTTACGGGGACCTCTTGAGTCACAGGCTTTGGTGGGCAGATGCATCACATGACCCTTCTGATAAACTGGTCAAAATCCACCTTAACTCATGTTGTCTGCAAATCTGTCTTAATTTGCAATTGGTGCATGTGTCCTTGTGCTAGCCTTCTAGGTTAAATGTTTCTTTTCTTGCCTTCATGTTTATCTCATCTCCTCGATGTTCTTAGAATAGTCATGTTACGTCTATCCTTCTGTGTGCGTTCCTCCCCTCTCCCTCCTATTTTCCTTTCCTTAATCTAAGCAAACTGACCTTGTCCAGAAACCCTGTTTATGAAATGTAACGAAAATTTTCTTGGCCATTCCAGCTGCCTCTCTTTGCGCGGAGCTAAGTTAGAGTACATCTCTTTAGGGCAGTATGTATTACTCCAAGTACGGAATTCATCTTGGCTTTGTAATTGGGGTTTGTTTTTCTCCTCTTGATGGTGAAAGCGCTCAACTGATCTGTCCTGGAACTACATTAACCTCTTCTGTGAGTGGAATCACTATGTGTCACTGTGGGATTAACTCATAGACCCAAATATTTCTTTTTCTCGATAATCTTCAGATAAAGATCTTTTTAGTTCTAGAGGTTTTTGTTAATTTGCCCTGTAATGGATGCCTTGAGACTGTATCATTAAGATTTATCGCACTTTCCTTTATTCCCACCCAGATACTTTTTGTACTTAAAGTGTGTTCCAAGGGTGTGCCATCAGCATATTTTGTGATCCTGTAATATTCCTCTGTACTTCACAAAGAAGCTGAGAGGTGACATTTGTAACCCTTGCTAGACTTCCTTTTAATGGTTCCCATTTTGCTATCCTGTTGTCCCTCAACACCACCTAATTGTGGTTCCTGTTTTTTTGTGCTTCCTAATAATTTCCCCCCTTGCATTTCTGAAAGACTGCATTTATTTTATTTAGAAAATGGGGTGTTTTATCAAAGAAAGCTATCAGGAAAACTTGGCTAGATCTCAGCTAACCTAAGCTTAGAAAGCCTATACACTGATTGCATTTTGATTTATCTCAGAGTTTCTAATTACTCTTTCCCTTAACATTTGTTCAAGTAATGTATCTGTTTATTTCCTTCTTGATGCATTACCTTTTCTGGAAAACATAAACATAATCCTTGAAAACTAAAGCTAAGAATTAATTGATTTTTAGCCCAAGCCTGGATTATTTTTACTTCATTGCAGCTTGGTTACTTTTGTTGTTCTTTTTTTCATTTATGAATGTGAAGAATCTTTGGGTGTTTGTTCTTTACAAGGAAAAGTTCAACCTGACATTTGGCAATTCTCACTTTATCTCTGTTCTTTATACCCTCTAAGGTGTAGCTTTCTGTTGATCCATTGTTTATTTCTTACAGATTGTCAGTTCTCTGGTTTTGTTTTCTTCCTTTGGGTGATTGCTTACACAATTATAACGCCAGCTTTACAAGTTTTTCTCCTTCTTTGAGATACAGCCTCTGGAAATTTTGTACGTTTTGCTGTAAGGACACTCAGGTGTTCTCTGCTGCCAGGTGTATGACCCTAATATCTCTCATGGTCCAGTTGTCTTCACGTGTGATTGTCTATAGCTCAGTATACTATCACTTATAATGTAACAGCTCTTGCTTTTTTTGTGATCAAGAACCCAAATCCAGTTTTCTTTGTGATAGTTCCTTATTAACTGATTCAATTCCTTCTTCAAGCCAATGAGGACTTCTGCAAAATTGCATCAAAACTAAATGTAGTGTAGCATCACCTTCTGTGGAGTAATTGGCTATTCAGTGAAGAAATAAGCATGCTATTAGATCTGTAGCAAATCTCAGTCTACTGTTATTAATAGCAGTTATTCTCCAAGCTCATATCGAGAGAGATAAGTCTCACATTGTGAGGCAGTGCTCTATAATATCTATCTCTATAATATATATCTCAGTAATAACATAATACAGGTTTGGATGCTACCCAGATCCAGGCTATCCAGGTTTCTAAGGATGGGTTTAATTTCTCCTCCTGTAAGCTGTGTAAGTGATAGGCTTTAGCTTCTTTGTATTCAGGGGGAGGGGAGAGAGAGAGCTCCAGGAGGTGATTCATCCCATCCCCAGCTGTCTGAGATGGATTGGGTGAATCACTCTCCTGACATGCCACTTTCTTCACTTGCCACAGAGTGAAGCTGACTCTTCACATAGACCAAATAGTTGGCTGTAAGGCTGCAGCATTATGTAAGATCAATCCCACCCCAGCAGGGGAGGTAGAGCTCAGTCATGCCGTGTCTGTGTCTTGTTCAGGTGTGCTCAAACTCAGCTTACATGAAACCATTTTGTTCTTGCATGGAAATAAAAAGTTCAGCCTGGGCTACAAACTCCTCAGAGGATTTGATTGCTTTAATGGCTAGTTTTGTTATATGCAGATTAGTGTGACTGCTGCATTTAGCAACCCTAAGCATATTAGCTTAAATTTAGCTTGAGGTCTGTATATACTGCAGTCACACCTTTGACTGCAGTGGCAACATGCCCTACAGCATTTCATAGCAAGTTTCCAAGCTCTGGTTCTTGGCCACTACATAAAATCTTAAAAACCACAATGTTCGGGGCATCAAAACACAGTGAATATTCTTCTGCTTTTTTTTTTCCTCTGAGCTTTTCTGAGACAGTGCTTTCTGTTAAATGATGCAGTTAAGAGCCAGGAGGATTTCAGTTTTAGAACACATTTAAAATGTGTGTTTCTTTTTTTTGTTACTATTGCTTATGTGTCCACAGCAAACAACAAATAAATGAAAAATCATGCAGTAAAATCTAATTGAAAAAGTTCCTAGAGTTAAAACCTCATTTTTTCTTAATAATTAAAAAAAAAAAAAAAAAAAGCATGAAATTTACCACTTCAGCAAACCGGGATTTCATTTTGAGGTCTAAGCAGATTTTAGTGTATTTAGATGATAGAAAGTAATGGATGTTTTTGGTTTTATTTTACTTTTTAAAACTTCTATGCAATATATTCCTGCTGCAGAAAATTTATTAGATTAGCAAGTAAGCAACTGATTAATTCTTTAATGGCTTTTTAAAAGGTGCAGCTCTGCTGTTCTGCTGCTTTACTGTAGAAGAGACTCCACTCTCTCTTTTCTGGTTTGCAAGGACATCTCTGGCACTCATACTAACTTCAACGATTTCCTGCACTTGTTAACTTTCATTTTCCTTTGGTGACAATGTTCCCTTTATCCTCTTGCATGTTTGGCTCTTGACCCATATATAACATGACTTTGACAGCTTCATCTTTCCTGTTGCCTGCAGTACCAGAAATTCATTAAGTACAAGAGAATTTAGCTCCCTATTCTTGCTCGATGTGCGGAGGTCTGTGCTCATGGCATATGTTGCAATTGCAGGAAATGTCTTTCTCAGTCTTGTGGTCAGAAAAGTTTAGCCAGGTGTAGACACACAACTTACACACTTCTTTCATCCTGGAAGACTAAAGTTTGATAATATGATAACATCTAGGATCTGAAATGGCAAGATTTGGGTAATTTTAATAGGAAGGAGTGATCCCTCTGCATTTCAGACTAAGTGCTGTCATCAACTTATGCCTCCACTCTAAGACTGACTCTCCTTTCTTAGTATATCAAGGGAATCTGAGAACACAAGTTGCAAGGCACTTATGTCAATAAAGTTTGGCTTTGTTTAATCACAGATGGCTAATTAAATTCCAAAGTTGAATACCCATTCGTCAAAAATGTCTTTCTGGATAAATTTGACATTGTCCTTGTGGTTGCTTCAGCTGTCTAAATAGAAATAGTTGTATAAAAAGGGCTAGTTCAGAGCTACTGCTTGTGTCCTCTCCTGATCCAGTGGCCTTTGAAGTCACTGGGAAAGTCATCTGTGGCTTGTACCTATAACACTTAAGTCGATGACGTGTATCAGTTAGGAATTTGGTTCCAAACTTGCCACAAAAAATATATTCTGGAGTAGGCGGGCTTTCAGTTAAAAGATTTCTGCAGCTGGGATGATTGAAGATAAGCAAGTGGAATGTCTTCATCTGATTAAGACATGATCAAATACATTAGCCAAAACCTCAAGGGGCAGGATTGGATGGTTCATAACGTAATGAAATATTCTCAGTCAGAGAACACAGAAGAGCAGATATTACTGTCAGTTGGCCAAATTTACTAAATACTCAATGGAGTGACAAATGGTTCTCCCAGATGGTAGGACCTTCATATAAGGTCCAAAAATTTGAATTATTTACACAATGCTAGTATCAAATGGGATTACATGTTCCTTTCAACATTTCTAATAATCTATCTTTTCCTTGAATACTGAGGTTACTTCAGTTAAAGCAGATGCTCATCCTTTAGAAGAAATATAAGAAAAATGAAATTAAAGGCAGACAACAATCTTTTGAACTTAGAATACTGAATTTCTTAATAGCCCAAACATGATTCAAGGCAGTTAATCTTTCACATAATTTCCACGAAAGAGATTGTTGCCGAATCTTAGGCAGTGCTCTGTGCATTCCCAGATATGAATTTAACATCAAACAATTTTTTTAAGTATAATGGTACTAGCTTGACTCAACCTAGTACTTAAAAAGTGCAATGCATCACATGTTCATTTAGAATGTGCTAGTTAGTGTTTTATAGAATAGCTTTTAAAGCTTCAAATATTGTCTTTATATTTTCCAAGATTAGACTTGAAATGTGAATACTCAACAAATATCTCTCTGATTTTTCAGCCTTAAAGTAGTGGGTGAGACTGAACTCCCCTTAAGATTTATGGTGAAACTTGCTTAAATGAATTGATCTTTGGAAATAAAACATTTAGTGTCATTTAAAATGAAACATTTCTCTTTGTTTTATGCATAATACATGTGATTGTGTTTAGGAAAAAGAAATAAAACAATCACAGCATAAAATCTCACCCAGACTTTGCTGCTAAACTGCCCATGTAACTTAGAGACAGATGTAATATGGACGGAGGACAGAGCATCAGACTGTAAACTCTCCTGTTTAAAGGCTGTCTTGGTTTGTGTTTGTGTAGCAGACAGTGCAGTGTAAGCCTTGCCACTGGGACAAACATGAACTACTGGGTGAATAAAGGGGACTCCCAAGTTTAGATTCCAGGTCTCTAACTCCTTCCTTAGCCTTAATCTTGGTAATGAATAGTTACTCTTTTGAGTCAAATTATACGAAATAATGCATATCTAGGATCTGATAATTTCCTAATGCAATAGGATCTGATCCTACAAAAAACCCCCCCCTGCTGTTTTCTCCCTCTGATTTCACAGCAAGTTGTAAACTTGCAGAATCAGTGTTAATTCACTGAAACACATGGCAGAATAATTTCATTAAATACACTATTAAAATACTCTGTAGTTTTCTTTTGTAATGTAGATACAGTTTCTGTGGGGTGTAACCTTCATTCAGGAGTACATTGACCCCTGTCCATTGTGTAATGGACTTTGTAGGGTACTTCCTAATTTATTGGGCAAGTTCCTGTTCAGAGTGCCTTGCAGGCATCTATCCCAAAGCAAATAAATAGATATATATTTAGGTGGAAACAAGAATTATAAACGAGATCTGTGTCTCGTGTAAATGCAAAATACAGAAATCAAATTGGGAAAATTCCGCTTTCCTCCATTGGTATTGAGCATCATGTGAGCTTGAATGCAAATATGAAACTTCAATTTATGAAGGATTTGGGGATCTGAAACAAATTCCAACAGGATTTGAAAAGCATACAAGAACTTTGTCGAACAGATTACCTCTAGAAATATCAGATGTATATTACCCTTCAAACATAAGTTGTGAAAAAAAGCAGAGGTGCAAAAGACATGAAAGTTTTTCTAGTATGGAAAACTCCAGAAACTTCAGACTTTTACTGCTTGATAATACTATTAGCCAGTATTTGACTAGACTGATGTGATAATGATGCATAGAAAAGGGCAATTTAATCTTGACACAATAAGTAGGAATGTTTGCCTCATTGCTTTCTATGTCTTAATTTCTCCTTTAAATTAAACGTCTTCAGCTTCTGAATGTTTTATATTAGAAACCTTTCTTTCCAAAAAAAGGTTTGTAAAGAACCTTTTATTTTAAGCCATTAATTGAATGCACAATTTAAGTATATCATGGGATTGCAATAGATCAGGAACATGTTTTTCATCTCTTTTTGCATCTATAAACTCTATTAAAACACACTGCAAACCATTTGTGCATTTAGGAGGGTGTACATGTTTCTTGTTCCCTCTGCACTGTTTCTATTAACTTTTGGATGATTCGTCTGCTTCTTTTCCCTAAATATTTGTATTTCTATTTATTTGTACTTAGAATTATAGACTTCATTTATCATGTGTGAAAAAAAAAACCAAAACACCCCAGAAATACTTGATTTAGGAAAATTCTGCAATGGCTGTTGATCAGAAAGAAAATTAATCTGATATGCAAAGGAATGTGGTTTCCTTGCAAGTGCCTTGTGGTCTGTATTAACCCTTACTAAGAAGGGTGATGGGCCCACAGATGTTTGTTCCATATTCAGTGAGACTTCTTATAAATAATGAAATATCCAGAGTTATATTAGCTTTGGTAAAAGATAGTATGAGGTAAAAACTGTTGGACTAGAGGAGGTTACTCAGCTATTTTCTGGTAGATGAGGGTAACAATAAACAGATTTTTATGTAGTTACCCATTACAATTACTTCCTGACATTTCTCTGGAACATCTGTTAATGCTGAAGGTTGTTGAAGTAGGTGGACCCTTGTTTTGGCCAGAATAGCAATTCTCTGCTTAGATTTCATAGAATTCTGTTCTCTGAGAAGGTTTGAGAAGACTCTACTTGAATGGTGTAGTTCCATCTGTGACTGCTCTTCCTCCTTGAGGTCTAAACAGAGTATCTTATTACTTCAAACTGGCAAACATTTTGCAATAAACTCCTTTTTATAAGAAACACGCCATTTCTCACTTTGGATTACACAGAACTTTTCTGTTACGTGGAAAGACTGAGCTTGAATGAAGTAATTTATCCACCTAACGAGTGCCAAATTTGATTTACCCTGATGAGGACAAAAGTACTGGAGGGAAGGAGGGTTTGATCTTGTATTCTGTCATCTGGGGCATGAAAAAATTGAATAGGAAGATTTAAAGTAGATACGGGAATTGCTATACAGCCTTCTGTGTTAACCAGCAAGGATATTTCAGATGAAATAATGATTTTTATTCTTTTCTAGGGGATCAGTAGCCTCTTCAGCTCCCTAAAAGTGGTACGTCTGCTACGACTCGGTCGAGTTGCCAGGAAGTTGGACCATTATCTGGAATATGGTGCTGCTGTACTGGTGCTGTTGGTGTGTGTATTTGGACTGGTGGCCCACTGGCTAGCCTGCATATGGTACAGCATCGGGGACTATGAAGTTATTGATGAAGTCACTAATACAATCAAAACAGATAGCTGGCTCTACCAGTTGGCACTGAGTATCGGGACACCATATCGATACAACACCACTGGCTCAGGGCAGTGGGAAGGAGGACCCAGTAAAGACTCCTTGTACATATCCTCTCTCTACTTTACCATGACAAGCCTTACAACAATAGGATTTGGAAACATAGCACCAACGACTGATGGAGAGAAGATTTTTTCAGTGGCCATGATGATGGTTGGCTGTAAGTAGAATTTCCTTTTATTGTGTTTAAGCAAAAGGTGGTGGTATAGCACACTTGATGTAAGCTTTCTTGACATCCTAAAATATCTGAAGTACATATAAATAATCATGAAATGAACTTGGAATTACTGAAAACAGGATATGAAATTACGTAGTTTATGTAGCTTTTAAATTGTTTATGAGAGCAAGGGTAATATGTTCATAAGTGTGCCCAGTGACAATCTTACATTGAGTTCAGGGCCTCTATGCTTCAAAGATGACTTTGAAAGGTCTTGGCTGGAATTTGGTTAGAAGTTACAATGTATGTTCAAATTCAGCTGACTGAGTTTTGCTTGTAAATTTGCAAAATGTTTGAATTTGGAAATGTTTGAAGCGTTTTTAGCCAATTCTTGACACGTTTAGTGATTCTATACAGTCATTGTGTACTTTATGGCACTGGTTTGACTTACAAGGCCAGATTTTATATCCTGCGTGTGGTGACCTTTGTCTCCAGCAAAGCTAGAAATGAAGGAAGTAGTTAGGCATTATGTTGCACCTTTTCTCTGCTTCCTGCTATTTTGTAGCTCCACTGAAATGGTTTAGAAACAATAGTGGTAAGGCACATTTCTCATTTCATGTGCTGCCAAGGTCAGATCACTGAGCAGCTCTCCAGATTAACAGAAATCTTCAAAATATAGTAAACACTGCTGAAAATGTTCATAACATTTAGAATTATTTTTCTGTTAAATAAATAATTCTTATTTTTCTTATGCTTTTTGTTTTCTGAGCTACATGCAAGCACTAAGCAATTATGTAAAAAGAGAGCAACCAAAACCTTTTGAAAATAAAACCTACATAATCTCTCTGATAATTATCCCAGCTAACACTTTGAGCTCATCTCAGAGAAATACTGAACTATAAAAAGTTTTCTTGCTGAAGTCTTTCTAGAGCTTTAGCAGATTAAAGCTATTTGTTTAGATTTTTAAATGCTTTTTTTAAAAAGTGGTTGTAGTTTAAGGACTCTGTTTGCAGCATGGTGCAATGAAATTTCTGCTGAACAGCATCTACACGATAGGTTGATGTGTTGCAAAATATTTCAAAGTCCATAAAAGCAAATCCCCAAGCTACAGCATTAATGAGCTATTGCAGTTAGGCCATAGAAAACCTATAGGTGCTGATTAGCCATTTGTTGAAACTGCTTTGTGGTATTTACAGAAGGCTGGGGATTTGGAGAATAAAGTGGATATAGCACATTTTAAATATTTAATATTTACTTGCCTTGTCTTCTGTGGGGAATTCTGTGCCCTGCAAAGGAGACCCCCACAGGAGGAACTAAGCAGCTGTGGTAAATGATTTAGGGTAAGGTGAGAGCCCTAACTATTGTTTTTGTTCTTGTTGTTATTATTATTATTTTTATTATTATTGCCATAAAGACATAATGAATAATAATAACAAACCAAAATAGATACATGGCCTCAATAAGTGAAAAAGAAGTGGAGATTATAACCTGCCCTGTATTTGGTCTAGGTGGATTGTTCTCTTGCTTTTTGATCTCTTAAACACGTTAAAGATGAGGAATACGCGTAGCAGTATTAAGGTTGACATTTACAACAATCTATGTATGTGTCATTGTCTGATTTAGTTTTCTTAGGTGTTACCTAAAAAATTATTAAATGTACATGTCAAAATTGTAAGTGGTACCTGTAAGCTTAGTTGTTGGGAAGCTGTGAGTAGGTTTATAGGCTTTTGGGCAAAGTCAAAAATGGAATCTAAAATTAAAGAAGCATGGCAAAAGGACAACTGTGTGGCTTATTGCATAAAAATAACGTCATCAGAATAATGTGGCTTCTCTTGTGAGTGAGGTGAAGAGCATTGTGGCATCAGTAAGGCTACAGACAGAAGAAACCTTTTTTTTATCATTTGCAAGGGTAAAAATGCTCAATTATGATCAACTAGTTGAAGCGATTATTAATTATCAATGAAGATCTGAAGATGTTAAATTCATGCACAACAGTACAATGACTGCTTTTGAAATCTAAAGGGGTTGCTTGCAATATTTTTGCAAAGAGATCAGACATGCAGGATTGTAAAAATATGCTTTTCAATGCCAGCTGCTGAAAACATAACAACAGTGTGGACACAAAACCAGACAGGGAGGCACAAATAACCAATGGAAAATGCAATTTCTCAGGCACAGTGAGGTTGAGAAAAGGATTTGGCCCCAAGAAAAGGTATAACTGAAAAATGAAAATTGAGTTTTCAAAACAAGACGTTACAGTTTTTCTTTTGAAACAGTGTTTTGACATAAGTGGTCATCAAGACTCCATTACAGTTCGATGAGTAAAACCTCTGGTCCCTGAACTCAGTCCTGTTGCAAGCAGAGGAGAGACTGTGAAATGCCTTTGGTACCTTTCCTGAAGAAGTTTGCTAATACCAATAGTTGATATTGGCAATGCCTTTTCTAACAGACTGTGCCAAAAAAAGTCTTAACACTGAGATCAGAGACAGTAATTCATCAGAATCTCAGCTGCCTACTCATGCAAACTGCAGATACAAAAGAAAACCTTCATTGCGTTGTCAGCTAGCAGCAGCTTGTTCTGCAAGCCCAAGTTTCCTATTCATGCTGGCAAAGTTATCAGGACCAGGGAGGAGTATTTGGAGAGATTTGCAAATCCTTCTGGTGGGCAGGATTGCAAAATGGTGTACTTGTTAAAAATAGCTAAATTAAGATCTGTAGCTGCTGATCAAGCATTGCTTGTTGCAGGGCAGTGGTGAGGGAAACCTAGATGAATGGGGATGCTTTTCAGTTTGATTGGCAGTTTGGCACTTGGTTTTTCACCGAGGACAGGATTGAGAAGGATATTTAGACCGAAATACATCACCTGTGTTGCAAGAAATCGCTCTCTGAATAACTTAACCTCATCTTGTGCAGCTTACTTCAGATTTCTTTTTGCCTCACTTGCTTTTTGTTGGTGTCCAGTGCTGTTCACCAACATTTTTTGTGTAGCTTTTTGACACTTCAAAAGCTAAAAATAGCAAACATAAAGCACCCTATGACAAGGGAGCAAGGCTTTTACAAGGGTTATTGCTTAAATACCTATTGTGCTGCAAAAAGTTGTTGAATATGTATTGATAATCTGATTTCTATAGCTCCTTTTGTGTTGATATAGGTCATTTTGTCCCCTCTCTATGCAGAGCAGAACAAATAGGTATGTCCATCAGAGCCTCTGAAAGGACAAGGAATCATTTATCACTCAGGAAGGACCTTTCTTATAAACCTTCCATTATCTTCTGTCTGCTCACAGCCTGCAGCAAGAATTTGTCTCTGTTGCTGCATGTTGCTCTAGCTCAGTCCAAAGGCAGGCTTTAGGCTTCTGCAGCCATAGATGTAGATGTAAAACTAAAAAGGAATGTATTAAGAAAGAAGCCAGAAAGATACTTCTGCTTTGTCCGCCATTACTACTTTGTAACTCAGCATAGACAGGACTTCAGTGTTCAGAGAACCTGTAAAAGGGAAGAGGCGTTTTGGGGAAGGTAGCTTGCAGAATTCAAGAGAGATGGGGCTTTCTGAAGAAACGAGTGTGATTGTTTAAATTACAGTAGTTGGTGTACTGCTGTGTGTCTTCTTCCCCTCTGTGATTCTACTGCGAACAAAGTGGCCAGCTTCTCGGGGTCCTGGTTTTGGCTGGGACAGAGTTAATTTTCTTCCTAGCAGCTAGTACAGTGCTGTGCTCTGCATTTAGGATGAAAATAATGTTGGTAACACACTGATGTTTTAGTTGTCACTGAGCAGCACTTGCACCAAGTCATAGCCTTTTCAGCTTCTTGTGCCCTGCCAGCGAGTAGGCTGGGGATACACAAGCTGTTGGGAGGGGAAACAGCCAGGACCCCAACGGGCCAAATGAATATTCCATACCATATGATGTCATGCTGAACAATAAAACTGGAGGGATCTGGCTAGCAGGGTGTCAGTCTGCTTCTCAGGGTCTAGTTGGGCGTCAGTCAGTGGGTGGTGAGCAATTGCATTCTGCATCACTTTTTCTGTATATTGTTTTCTCTTTGTTATTATTCTTTTCACTTCCTTGTCCATTCTATTAAACTGCCTTTATCTCAACCCATGAGTTTCATCTTTTTTGTGATTCTCTCCCCCATCCCACTGGGAGGTGAGTGAGCAAGCAGCTGTGTGGTGTTTAGCTGCCTGCCAGGTTAAACCACAACACCCGCTTTTGCATGCTTCTTATGTCACCTGGAGCAATCAATTTGCCCCTGTCTGTGTGCAGCAATGAAATTGCTCTGAAATGACACAGAGCACATTGGAGAGTCAGTCTAGCCACGTAAATATGGCATTTACAGGAGTTTATTTGTCCAGCTCAGTGGGCCCTACCAAGCGTGTACTTCATCTAAGCAACAACAGAAATTTAATATGTTCAATTGGTCACTGAAATGCTCCAGTGATCCTTGTTGCAAGGGAAGGTCAGAACAAGATAGCAAAGGCAGGAGTGTCAATGTACACTGAATACTTCACTGTTTCTCAGGATGTGAAAGTTCCACAAGAATCCCTCAGTCATCCATCAATTCTCTGAAGAGCTGAGAAAAGGTGCTTTGTTGTTCTTTCTGTGGGGAGATACTTGTATCTCATATGTGTAGTTGCTTTGGCTTCTGTTTACTTCCACATTTCTGAGGAGGTGGTTGTAGAGAGAGAGAATATTTTTCAATACGTGGTTTTAAATTATGATGAAGGCAGGCTTGTTAATTCAAATTGTTTTTGTGTATGAGCAGAAGAATTTGTTGTGGTTATTGTACAGGATACCTTCTCTGGAAAAACTGGTCATTTCTGCCAACTATTGGAGCAATTTCAAGGCAGCATTTAAAAAAACTCAGTTTCTAATTTCATGGATTAAAATGCTGACTTCTTGTTTTCATCTTAAAAATACCCATGTTGACAATTTGCAGGTTGGAAAAGAAAAGGGACCTCAGTGCTGACACTTTGACCCCATGTTGTTACTGTTCAGGGAAGAGCTGATGAAGGAGAGGATGGGTGGGCTCCTCTTGATAGATTGCTCTGCTTTTCAATTTACTACACAGAGAGAATAGGACACCTTCTTTCCTATTGAGATTAGGTGAGATGCTGCCATCTGAGCCACCTCTGGTTCTAAAATCTCCCTTTTGAGCGAATGATGCTGAAAGGCTGCTGATTGTTCATTGTATCCCCCCTTGCTGCTGCTCAGCTTTTGCTTTGGAGTTGTGACATGGACTGCCACAGACTGCCAGTCATTTCTCCATTGATCTGCCAAAACCTAATTCATTATTCAAGTGAGTTCTTTCATTGTTCAAGTAACATTCATCAGTTCCCTGTCAATATATAGTAGTTAGCCACTTGAGTGCTGTTTGCATGAATCATGGAGGTTTATCTAGTAAATTTGTTAAGCAGTGGCTAAGCCCACACACTGACAAAACAGTGTACAACTGTAGGAGAATGCTTGTCTGGCAGACTTCCAGACAAGCAATCCCAGGAGTCCATAGGATTTAATTTTTGATCCCGAGGAAAATGTATATGTGAGATAGCACCTTCTAGCAAAAGTGGTTAACATAGATTAAATCATAATTTTCTACAGCAACAGAAAGTGATGTGAGAAGGCTTTACATGTATAGGAATTCATAGGCTTGAGTGTTTAGCTATGGTTGAAATCCAGCTCTGCACTAAGGGTGTCCTACAGGAGTCAGTCCTATGTAAGGGCGTTTTCTTTTTTCTGCAGAGATGTGGGTTATGGGAGAGACACGGCTCTGCACTGCCTGTCCAGAAGCTGCAGATGGGTTTGACCTCTTCAGCAGTAGAGGACTTATACCAGTTTTGTGCTGTTCCTCATAGTTTCTTATAACGTGAGACAGTGGATGGAAACATGTCTCTCTGATCAAGAGCATGGCCTCTCTAGCGAGATTTTAATTGTTTCAGGTACAGATGTAACCCCCAAACTGCATTAGGCAGGTGGAGTGCAGGATGCTTCCACAGCAATTGGTGTGAAGTGGCTGAATTGCTGGGTGACAGCCTGCTCACCTTGGAGGGATCACTTGCAGGTTGGACCTAGTTTTGAATGTCCTACAGAATTTGGCCCCTTGAAGGAGGGATGAAACAGCTTCTTACTTCTTCATGGTCTTCTACATTGCAGTGTGAATCTACCACATAGTTTAGTAAAACTGCCCTGATAAATCCTACTGATAGGAAGACGAAGGCACAAAGGTGCTTCTAAACTATGAGCTCTTCTGTGTGCAGCTAATTCCCTCCTGCTTCTCTGCACAATCATGCATCCACCTGGAAAGCCTGAAACTCAGCTGTACATTAACAACTATGTTTCAAAGGCAGAGCACTTTATTTAGACATGGTGGAGATTGTCTAGAGGAGATTGTTAGTTTCCAGTTGGACTTCTGAGAGAAGTAGGGCTAATGGAGGAGGAGATGTTGATGTTGGGATTGCCTTGCAGTAAAGAACTTCTTGACCCATAGTGATTTTGAACACTGAGACAGGGTGCCAAAGATTTTCCCAAAAGGGCTGATTTCAGTGTATTTCTAGCTGTCTTGTTCTGGCCTGCTGGCATTTGGCCTCGTCACCAGTATCCCACTGATGAAATAACAGGAGTAAAGCTGTGCATCACTGTCTTTGAAGTGAGTATATCATGATATTTCAGAGCTTGAAGAAAGTTTCTTAAACAGTGCCAAGATACCTAGAAGATTAGGGGTAAAGATTTCTGTATGACTAAGTCAGTGGTAACAGCCGTAAGTGAAACTGGGGATAAATTTATTAGTTTAATACTTCAGATGAGGCAGTGAGAAAGGTGATGAGTTCTTAAACATCCACATCAAGAGAGAGTAAAACTATTCATTCACATTTACCCATCAGTGCAGACAGAAGGAAGTGACACAGGAAGTTGCATGAAGTTGCCTTGCAAGTTGAAATTTCCACTTCTGAGTGTTATTGAAAAGTATTTTGACACTACTGGGCTGCTGGACCATAGTCCCAGTGCTATCAGTTCTGAAAAGCAACAATATAATGATTTTTTCTGTGATATCTTTTAATTATTAGCACTCTCACTTATGTTTCACATCTGGAGCAGATGAAAAGTTTCCAGGCAAAGTTTTGGTCTCAGTGCAGCAGCTGAATTTGGCAATCTTAATATTCTCTGAACAGCTTCATGGAAGAGGTTTAGACTATAAATGTTGCAGTAGCCTATAGTAAAAAACAAGTTACTCTTAGGAAGTAAAAGATCTAGTATCATCCACTTTTTCATGAAGCTTTTGTCTAAGAATGAGATTGGGGTGGCTAAAACGAGGGTAATTGGCAGAAGCACCGGGGGGCATATGCTCTTTGTTTTGCATTAACTCTGACATGGCAGTTTTAGATATTCAGGTTCTAGCTTATAGCAAAACCGTGTGTCTTTACATAATGAGCTTTAAAATGGTAAAATAGCCTCCTTGGGAAGCTTTATGGGATTTTTTTTTTGTCTTTTGCAAGGTTACAGGAGTGTGGATTTATATAAGCGTTACTTTTATAATCATTGGCTTGATATGTTTAAATTAATTTATGGTATCAAGAGAGATGGGGCAGTGAGTGGGAGAGGTAAGAATGAAGTAAGAAATGTTATTTCATGCAATTGAGCTATGTTATTTAAAATAACTGAAAATTGCTATTAAATAAATGAAACATAAATGTGGAAAATCAACCTTTACACAGTGTTCTTGCTCACACACAGTGCAAGCAACCACATGAGATGGTCCCAGTGGGATTATCAGGTTGTCCTAGATAACTCATAACATCTGTATCTCTCAGGAAGCAAAAAGTTTTAATTAATCCAACTAGATCAGCAAATATATCTGACTAGCTCACAACACAGTACAGCTTTATAGCATATTGTGCTAGAGGGATAAACAAATCTTAGAAAAAAGATAACCCCCAAGATATTATACCCCTTGTGTGGAAGGGTTTATGGATATTGTTCATGTTTTTCTGTTCTGATATTTCAAAAAAGCCAAGTGAATGATCTGCTCCTGTTTCTGCACAGAGATCCTAGTAAATCTGCAGGGCTTAATTTTGTATACTCATGAGATAATACCCATGCATGGTTGGTGTTCAAAAGGGAGAGTTACCCAAGTAAGTCAGGCCAGTTACTCAGGGAGGTCCTGCCTGATTTCAGTGGAGCTGTGCTCCTCTGTGGTCACTACTTTTCAGTGGGTAAAACAGGTACTTTCTGTTAAATCCCTTTAATATTGGCCTAAATTTACTTGCATACAAGTGCTATGAAAGTTGTTAGGATTGGCAGTGGAGTGAAGAGACAAGTTGTTTTGGGAAGTGCCCCACTGTAGAAAGCTGAATCATACTAGGCCTTAAAACATTTATTTTTTTTTCCAGGTCATTTAAGAGATCTTCTTGCCTAAATTTTATTAGGTAGAATTTCAGAACTGAAAAACTATGTGACATCGTTGCACATCCAGAGAGGCTGATAGACTTGGGGGGTTGGGGGGGGGGGGGGTGGTTATTGTTTTTGTAGAAGAAATAAAAACCTGGAGTCTCTGGGGGGAGTTCATTATTGCACTGCTGCCTGTGGTACTGTAACATGTTTGGTGCTACTGAGAAATACAAGGTAATTGGATGAAAGATGACAGATACTAGATCTTGGTTTGTCATTGCTTCATTTTTTTACGTCTGAAGTAGTACAATGTTCATGTTCATCTTGAAAATACTGAGAGCACGGAGGTCTGAGCTTGCACATCTCTTGTCTTCATTCATCTTTTCCTGCAGCTTTTTCTGCAAGAACCTTAATAGAAATGGGATTTTTTTTTCTGCTGATGAAAGCATATCCTATGTTAGAGTATGAGTGCAGGTGCCTCCTTAAAGAGCTTTACCCATTTCCTTTCAGTTTGGAGAAAGGACAAGATAGCATCCAAAATAGCATCACTCTCTGGGTATCTGCTGTGCATCCCAGACAGTCAAATGAACAAAAACCCAGCAAATACAGTTGTGGTTCAGTAGGAATATTTTAGTCATGAAGGATTGAAACTAACTTTTTTTCCACTGGCCAGCAGCCAGGGTGGATTAATCAAGATGAGTTCATGGCAAATTCATCTGATTTCTTTCTTTGGCAAAATAAATGTCTAGTGAACCAGGGGAATTTAGTAGATATTCTATAACTGAACATATTTACAAGTCTGACGCTTGTCTACATAGTGGTCTCATAGAAAACAAGTGAAAGATGATCTCAACACAGTCATAATAAAGTTGGTGATAACTGATTTAAAAAATCTCTCTCAAAAAGTAATCTAGGGCATCACAGAATACAGAGAGAGAACATCAGAAGAGTTACGGGAAGGGCTGCAGGTGATTTAGTGGACAACATCAGAACCCATACTGATCCGGATAAATTGAAAAGGTGGCTCGAAATCAGCAAGGTGAATGGCAATAAAGACAAGTGCAATGAAGCATGTGTAAGGAGGACAAATCAAATGTATAAGTGTAGTGTAGGAAATAACTGGTTAGCTGCTGTGAGGCTGGAGAGGATCTTGGAAAAGAGACTGGGGAAGTGGTAGGCAACTGCAGACTGAATGTAACAAAACACTGGACTAAAACCTATAAATCTCACTCTGGAAAGTATCAGGAGCAGCATCATAGGCAATCCAAAGACAACATTTATTCCACTGGGATCAGTGCTGGTGAGACATCTTTTTGGATTTTTTATAGAGGGCTTTAAGAAAGCTGTAGAGTAGCTGTAGAGAGAGATCAATAAAATTCTGTTATGAGACAGGATCTCAGGGGAACAGTTGAAGGAACTGATTTTGGTTTAAGCTGATGGAAGCTGAAGGGGAACATGAAGATTGACTTCTAACATGGAAAGGGTGTGTTTGAATGGGGAAAAAACATTGGTCCTCTAAGTTTTCCAAAGAGCTCCCAGGTCAGTTAGGAGGAGATGAAAGACTAATGTTAGAAACAAGGGTTCCCACCAAAACTTTTCACCTGTGGTATGAATCAAACTATGGGCAAAGCCATCAACAGATTTGGTAGACTCCGTTTCATCAATGAGTATCTGTCAGGCTTGCTCCAGGTATCCTTGCTCCTGCCTCAATATGCCTCAGCATATTGACCAGACAATTCCTTGAGGTCCCTCCCAGCCTTACATCTCTCCCTGATTGCTGACAGAATCATAGAATCGTAGAATAGGGTTGGAAAGGACCTTAAGAACATCAAGTTCCAACCCCCCCGCCATGGACAGGGACACCTCACACTAAACCATATCACCCAAGGCCTCGTCCAACCAGGTCTTGAACACTGCCAGGGATGGAGCATTCACAACCTCCCTGGGCAACCCATTCCAGTGCCTCACCACCCTAACAGGAAAGAATTTCCTCCTTATATCCAATCTAAACTTCCCCTGTTTGAGTTTTAACCCATTACCCCTTGTCCTATCGCTACAGTCCCTAATGAAGAGTCCCTGTCCGGTGTCATTATAGGCCCCCTTCAGATACTGGAAGGCTGCTATGAGGTCTCCATACAGCCTTCAGGCTGAACAGCCCCAACTTTCTCAGCCTGTTTTCATATGGGAGGTGCTCCAGTCCCCTGATCATCCTCATGGCCCTCCTCTGGACTTGTTCCAACAGTTCCATGTCCTTTTTATGTTGAGGACACCAGAACTGCACACAATACTCCAAGTGAGGTCTCATGAGAGCAGAGTAGAGGGGCAGGATCACCTCCTTCAACCTGGTGGTCACGCTCCTTTTGATGCAGCCCAGGATACAGTTGGCTTTCTGGGCTGCGAGTGCACACTGAAGCCGGCTCATGTTCATTTTCTCATCAACCAACACCCCCAAGTCCTTGTCTGCAGGCCTGCTCTGAATCTCTTCTCTGCCCAACCTGTAGCTGTGCCTGGGATTGCTCCGACCCAGGTGTAGGACCTTGCACTTGGCATGGTTAAATTTCATGAGATTGGCATCAGCCCACCTCACAAGCGTGTCGAGGTCCCTCTGGGTGGCATTCCTTCCCTCCAGCGTGGTGTCATCAGCAAACTTCCTGAGGGCACACTCAATCCCACTGTCCATGTCAGCGACAAAGATGTTGAACAAGACCGGTCCCAACACCGACCCCTGAGGGACACCACTTGTTACTGGTCTCCAGCCGGACATTGAGCCATTGACCACAACTCTTTGTGTGCGGCCATCCAGCCAGTTCTTTATCCACCGAGTGGTCCATCCATCAAATTGATGTCTCTCCAATTTAGAGACAAGGATGTCATGTGGGACAGTGTTGAATGCTTTGCACAGGTCCAGGTGGATGACATCAACTGCTCTACCCCTGTCCATCAGTTCTGTAGCCCCATCATAGAAGGCCACCAAATTGGTCAGGCAGGATTTCCCCTTAGTGAAGCCATGCTGGCTGTCACCAAGCAGCTTGTTGCTTTTCATGTGCCTTAGCATGCCTTCCAGGAGAATCTGCTCCAAGATTTTGCCAGGCACAGGGGTGAGACTGACTGGTCTGTAATTCCCTGGGTCATCCATTTTCCCCTTCTTGAAAATAGGGGTTATATTTCCCTTTTTCCAGTCATTGGGAACTTCACCTGACTGCCATGATTTTTCAAATATGATGGACAGTGACTTAGCAACTTCATTTGCCAGCTCCTTCAGGACCCGCAGATGGATCTCATCAGGACCCATGGACTTGTGCACGCTCAGATTTTTAAGATGGTCTCGAACCAGATCCTCTCCTACAGTGGGCTCAAGGTTTTCATTCTCACAGTCCCTGCATCTGCCTTCCAAGACTTGGGTGGTTTGGTCAGAGCCTTTGCCAGTGAAGACCGAGGCAAAGAAGTCATTCAGAACCTCAGCCTTCTCCAAATCCTGTGTAGCCAGTTCTCCCGAGAGCTTCCTGAGGGGGCCTACGTTCTCCCTCGTCTGTTTTTTATTTGCTGTCTACCTGTAGAATCCCTTCCTGTTATCCTTAATACCCCTAGCCAAGTTTAATTCTAACTTAGCTTTCCTAACCTGGTCCCTAGCTTCCCAGGCAACATCCCTGTACTCTTCCCAGGCCACCTGTCCTTGCTTCCACTTTTTATAAGCCTCTTTTTCATTTGAATTTTCCTCAGCAAATAATGTACAGCTGAAAACCTCTGTTACATGCTAAGAAAGGTAAAGCTAGCAAAGCTCACTTTCTCTAGGTGGTTAACCATCCTATAATATTCAGTGATCTTTAATGTTCCACGATGTAGCTGCTACATGTTTGCATTGCATATTTATCCTGTATTGCCTCCCTGTTTGAATTGTAAAATGTGCATTCATATGCTGGGGTACACTCATCACGGGAAATTTCTGCTCCTTGTGGAAATGTTGTCATCCAAATTGTGCAAGGCAGTGAGAGATGAATGGGGGTGTCCAACACCAAGACAAAGTTTCAGTGGGATTTTTTTCTCAAGTACAAAGGTTGCATGACAGCATTCGTATTCTTTAACAGATTTGGAAGGCATTGTTTGGGGATGACAAATCTTGATCCAGTTATTTATGGAAAAAGAACCTATTCTCACTGTGGGTCTGAATCAACTCCATCTGCAGGAAACGGGAAAAGTAATTTCAGAAGAGGAGTTTGACTTTTTTTTGCTGTAAAAGTTTTTATTGCTGAAATACAGCTCTCAGCTAAATATTCTTCCCTCAGTGTTTTCATCAGCACTTTTTCATTAAGAAAAAAAATACACTAAAGAACGATAAAATATTAATTTTATTTTGGAAAATTTATTTTCCTCTCTTTTTTTCCTGAGTTTATCCCTTTAATTTTTTTTTTTTTTTTTTAAATTCCAAATCTTTTGGTATTACCCACTGGAAAAATAGTAGAAGGGTGAAAGTAGAATCTTCCTTAAAGAGTGAGAAAAAAGAGAAAGAGATTTGGGAGTAGTTTTCTGATTTTCAACAATTTTTCTCTTTTCCAGGGGAAACTAAGCAAGCAGGTAAGAGAGTGAAGGCCAGCAGATAAAAATGCTGGCAGATTAATAAGCTTTTATCTTATTTTGTCTATAGTTATGTTGCGTAACAACATGAAGGAATTTCTAACAGAGTAGAACATCTAATTTCTTATAAAGTATATCGTGAAAATTAAAGCATATTTCAAAGCTATACTGTGAAGTGTAACCAGAATTGAAATGGGATAAAGTTGATGGAAAAGGGGTTATAAATCTCTGTTGTTTCTACATGGTGATGTGACAATTAGAGGTGGCTTGGAGGTGGAATTCTTCTCCAGGAAAAAGCCCATCTCTATGGAAATGGCATGGTGTCAGCTTTTTCTCAGGGAAAGGTGGTTAGTTTTGAGGTAAAAGGCCCTTAAACTGAGATCTTTCCTGCAGGTGGGACACTGGATATCCACGTCCTTTCAAAGTTTTTATTTGTCCCTGCACATGCTGCAGTAATGGTAGCAGCTCTGGAAAAATTATAATTCTAAAAACGTATTGGCAAGGTTAAGCAGCTGAAAACAGTATCAATTGTCCTAATGGCAAACCTTACCTGCCTTTGGATGGGGTGTTGCATCCTAAATCTCATCTCTCTTGCCTCACATGTGATCAAGTGACGTTAGATTAAAGTCTAGGATGGCAGAGCAAGGTGTGATAAATTCTCATCTATCTTTTAAATACATTTATTCAGGTCCTTAGGTCCTTCCTGAACCTAGGACCTTAAATATGTGGTGTTTTTTGAGCCCTCGAATAGTCCCACTGACCTCATTGTTGCTTAATGAGAACTTACCTTCTAAGTGTTTTTCTGGCCACAAGCCATAATGAAACGAACATTTCTGACATTTAAGGTTTATGGGCGGATCTTCCAAATATAGTGGAGAGAGAATTAGGAGGGTTAAGTCCCGTTTGACGGTCACTAGGACTCATGCCTAAAATTCATGTAGGCCTATTGTAAAACTTAACTGTCCATTTCAGTGAGATCCCACGTATGGAAATTGACTTTTATTTCATTTTTTTACATGATAGATTTGAGTGATCACCTGCTTAGTAAAGACGTGGGAGCAAACTGCCATTCCTTTATATGGTGAAGGGAGTAGCTTCATTTGCCGTTACTCCTCCTAGAGCAGAAACATTCTAAAGTATGGAATATGAATGAATGCTTCCACTCCATTATTTTTGAATAGGAAATTGACGCATATGGAAGGTTACTACTGTGCCTTATAATGCAGACATTTCCTGCTCAAATTGATACTCCAACTATGTAAAGGAAATGTAACTTTCTAGTTAATCAATCGCAATCTTTCTACATTAGCACTTAAAAAAAAATTGAGAAAAAAAAGAAAGTCAGTAAGGTAAAAAAGAAGTTCAGAAAAAAGCTGCTGGCTGAAATAATAAAATGGGGGTGAAAATTGGTCACAAGAGATGGAGCTTGTAATCACATCTCTTTGTCTGAGGATGAATGAGGTAAGGGAGGGGAGAAGGGGAAAACAATCGTGAGGTGCCTACAACCCCTGTGGCATGGTCACAGCCCTTTAGGTATGTAGGCAACCTTCCCTTTCCCCATGCACAAGGTAATTTTAGCAGAGAGGTCAGTTTAGTGACGTGGAAGACCTGTGTGCGTGTGCTTCCGTGCAATTGACCGTGTTGAGCCCTGTCATATACGTTTCGGTTGTAGCACAGGCTTGAAGGCTGGTCCTGCTGAGAAACAAAATACAGGTGATACTGCTGGTGTCTCGTGGGACCTTGTGGGAGCTTCTGTGGTTGATCCACATTTTTATTCCTCGGGTAGGAGTAGGCAGAGGCTCATAGTTGCACCCTTTTGGGAAGTTTATGGTTAGCATTGGCTGTGAAACGGGATTTCAAATAGCAGAATAAGAGAGGTTTATCTGAAGCATTAATTTTCATTTCAAAATAATAAATCTTCATTGCCAGAACTTCCTTAGTATTTCTCAGGGATCATAACAGATGCACATTATTTTTTGTTGCATTGATGGGCTTTGGAGCAGGAGTACAATTTTGGGATGCTAGTGACTTCATAGATCCTACAGCCTGCTTTGGCAATTTCTTTTATTCCAAGCTTCAGAGTAGGACCTAGCGCTGCAGTTGTTTTGCATATTCTACCAACTGCTAAAGGAGCAATCCAGGAATGCACAAGCTTAAATCAACTTTCTGTGTAACCTGTTAAAAAAACTCCAAACAAACCAACCCAGGAATGTCAGCAAATATTAATGAATTAAATCCTAAAGTGCTTTGCTAAATGGAAGATTTAGTGATAAATATTGGGGCCCTCACAAGTAAACTACTCTCTAGCTATCTTAGGAACAAGTGAGATTAAAACTCGCCTGCATTACAGACAGAGTAGTGAGAAAATTATCCGTATGTTTTAAACATGTGTGTGTTTTTGTTTAAATGCTTCTATAATCACCACAAGCCATTAAATACTTCTAAATGTCTGCTATATTATAAGGGGTGATTAGAGGCTTTGGAAGGTGTTTAATGGAAACTGCATCAGTGTTGAACCCCCACATGAACACACAGAAGAGGAGGGAAAGAAAGCCGAGCTGAGCAGATTTGAGCTAGCCTAATTACTCAAATTGTTGTTGGTTTTACAGTCTATTATTGATATACAAACATGCTGCTGAAGAATTAGTAATCTAAAACATTACAGTTCATTAGAGTTTTTAGTGATGCTCTAATAGCCATGCTCCATCTGGATGATAATAATAAATAATGGACTGTAGAAAAGTTATGCATCCTCACGTTATAATCCATTTTCAGCCGGCTAAGAAAGCAACAAAGAGAATGTTTGCTGAAATATATCATTTGACGGTTATAAATCAAAGGGAACAGAGTCCTCTGTTCTTTATCACTGCACCAGAGATTTATTCCTTTCTCCTTTGCATGCTGTACAAATATTTCTGACCGAATTTATACTTTGGATAAAGGCACATCATCATGTCAATATGACACAGACGCTGGTGCAGTGCCATAACATTTTTAATGCGGTTTATGTTGCTACAATAAGAATGTAAGAATGAATGAGACTTTCTCATAGTTTATTGTCTTTCAGTTTATAATGGTAGCAACAAAGTACCTTTACATCTAATGGCAGGTTGTTAACTAATGTGTTTTCATGTGTACATGAAAAGGAGTAGTAGTCAGTTGTGGTCTCTTTTAATCAGTGGCATTTAACAGAGGAACGAGAGCTTTTGGGTAGAGATGTCTAAAGGTTAAGGCACTCATTTCATTTCCACATCTGACATTTGGTAGAATCATAAACTTTCACATTTGATGAATTTTGTGGTTCTTTCTTCCTCTCCAAAGCTATGCATGATTTATTGATTTAAGTGTTCAGTGTTTAGGGGCAGGAACTCCACATGTTCTTGTACAGTGCTTACCAAACCACAGTCCAAGTTAGAGGGAGCCAACAGAAACAGATGAAAATGATTCAACAGTCACAAAAAACGGAGTCTGACTGCAGTGAATTAATCTGAATTTCTGTAGTTCACTCCACATACCTGGTTCAGACCTTGGGTTAAATTCAAGGAGTGTAGGAGATATTTAATTTTTACTAATAACCAATAATTTGGCTGGAAAAGTGTCATTAGAGAGGACAAAGTTAATTTCTGACAAATCCATTTATTATGTTTTGATCCTGTTACTTGATTTTAGAGCCCAGTATAAAACAACAGACTTCACTGAATTCTGTTTAGGTAGTTTGGATATGTCATGTATCAGATTGAGACGTTTTGACAATTATCCCGTTGTTATCCTCAGGGAGTCTAGCCTCCTCGTATGCTGGTTTTTTTTCTTGAAATGGTTTCTGTGAAGTTGTTTTTTTGTTCCCCTAATCTTTCCCTCCAAAGTTGCTGACATGGCACAGCTGTTGATCCACCTTGCAGCTAGGTAGTTATGTACAGCTATAGCTGGAATAAGGCCATCTATGTTGTCCCAGGGTAAAACCTGACAGTTTTTCTGCTTATTTCTGTCCAACCAGAATGCTACCCTTGTTGTTTTGACAACAAGTGGAGATCTATAGGATCCATAGGCTGAACTATGCAACCATATGTCTTGCTGATATGAATTTCAAATCACTTTTTGTGACAAGGTAGAATGTTGAGTGTTATCTTGGGGGCTGATTTACATGGCATCTTCTCATTAAATCAGGGAGGATCTTCAGCTCCTATCTTTCTTACATTTCTTCTCTTTTTCCTTTTTTTAATGAAAACAAGCTAGCTTTAGTCAGAGTGTTCTTATGATGTTGAGATGTGAAAGTGAGTACCTATCAATGCAGTATAGTATTTTGTAGCTGGTAGTAGCATCTATTTGTATAAGCAGAAAGTGAAGCCTGTGCTGTGCATCATAGTAAAATATGGAACTGTAAGAAAGTTTTGTTTGGTTTTTTTTCTTGTTTTGTTATGAAATTATCCATGCCATTCCATAACATAGTGGAAATAGCATGTGAAATCATTGCTGCTAATTAAACCTTCCTGATTTCAAACCATTTCTGTAATCTAATTAGGCTAAATATATAGCTGAATGTTGTATGGGATAGTTAATGAAAATATTTACAAGCATGGATCATGGTGAAATTAGAAAAGGTTCAAATTAGTTATGGTCAGGATTTTTTCTTCCTCTTTTCCAACCTTCAGTATATAAATGAACTGGGATGTGAGAGCTGGTGGTGAGGTTTGTTCCCTGTGTTTCTTCATGCTACTAGAGGAGAGATAATCTGCTGTCATCTGAAACATTTATCACAGCAATGGGGATAAGTATTTCTTTCCTTTGGGAGGTTAGTGCTCTATGATCTTTATGCAGGATAAATAAGATTTTTATTTCTTTTTTCCCCCAGAACTATGTTGTCAAAGTCTTGAAGTGCACAATATTTCAGACATTGAAAATGTAGTTAAAAAGCACCGTGGGCCTGTTTCATAGCAGTCATTCTGTTTGTTTCAGCTTTAATCTTACCCATTTTTCACCTGAAGATTTGATGCACACTTTTCCTACAAAAAGCACAGACTCCTACCTTTTCATTATCAGTACATACACAGCATGTAGTAGAGAGTGCAGCAAACTTACTTCAAAAAGCAAGGTGTCCCACTTGACAAATCTCTAAGGATTAGGAAATATAAGAAGTACCAAATAGCTGTGCTAAATTCTCTGTGGAGGATTCAGCTTGCTTCTTACTTCCAGTGGTTGCATGCACAGAGCTCATTTCTGTACTATTTGTGCGGATCCCGGAGACTTCAACTCTACAAAAGATGAGCAAAACCATAGGCAGATATGGTCCAAAGAAAAGAATGTCAGGCAAGTGCCGTTTTCATCATCCAGACCTTATGGAGGAAAATGGCATACATTTTGGAGTGTAAGTTGTAACCTGGATTCATGTTAAAACCTAGGGTGAAACTGAAATAGTTGTTCTGTGCAAGGGGCTTGTTTGCCATGGAAATATCTTCATGGAAAGAACAATACACTCTTTTCATTTTAGATAATGGAAAATTTCTGTAAGTGAGGGGACCAATGTAATCAGACTGAAATGTTACATCTGGAGCTTTTATTCCATCTGTTCCTTTATTGGCCCAGAAAAAAATGACAGTGGGGAAAAAAAGAAAGAGGAACAGAATCCTATGCTTGGGGCATGCAGGAGGGGAATTTCAAGGCACTTTGTCCGTTTTGATAAGTTTATTCCTTGATTTTGGGGTTCTAATTCCATTGCAAATTTTATTCCATGAGCTGGTGTTTTAATTCTTCTACTAATTCCACTCCGTGTTGAGTAGGGTTTTGTGTAAGCACATCTTTAAATCTAGCACTGTGACACCTTAGCTTATTTCTGGTTAAAGACAAATGGTGGGAACAGAATTAGAAGAGGCTTTTATGCACATACCCAAATATATTCCAAGGGAGATCCAACTGTTTCTGGTCCCAGACATTCTTGTGGGACATTTAGGGCAGGAAATGTAGGTAAGCGTTTGCAAGTTACTTTAGCAAGGGTATCATTGGCATAGATGAGCATTAAACTACTCTTAAAATGAGTCTTATGAACTTGATTATTTTATTATTGCAATGATGTCCTCTCGGAGGATTTGAGTTAGGAAGATTTGCAAATGAATTGGATGATCATGCTTATAAAGTGAGAGGAAGGTCTGGGTTTGAGTGTGCTGTGCCTGTATTTGAACCCAGTGAAGAATATAGATTTAGTGACTAGCATGTAGAAAAGGCCAAGAATGAGGAGATGAAAGACTCTGCATCCTGTAATTTTTCTACTTTCAAGCTACTCACTTTCCCACAGTGCATCAATTTTTAAACTGAGACTTTAATCTACAACATTTTAGCCCCTTCTGTGAAGGGATTTCTTTTCTTTACTTTTTTCCTTTTTGCCCACTATGTAAAAGCATCTGCTATTTACATTATGTTACTTTGAGTGCCCAATCCCTTTCTTTGTGCTTGTTTCCTTCTGTCTGTCACACTACAGAAATAATCATGTTATTTGGAAAATTAGTTAGGAAGTTGCTTGTTTTTGTCTGTGGTGAGCCCCTTTGCTGGTAGTCACGGTATAAGGCATGTAGGTACTACTATGTTCTTGTGTACTTAAGACTTGATTACCAAGGGCAGAGTGGAGTGCAGTCAGCTGGGAGTGATAGCAAACACCCAAATTAGCAGTCTTGCAGGGATGTGCTGTTGTGCATCTGTGGCTTAGAGATAGTTTTCAGTATTGCCGTGACCTCAGGCATTGCAGTAACTTGCTTTGTTTGACTCTTTAGCAATCTGGTTTGTGTTTCACCTTCTGGGTAAGATGTAGAGGGAAAAGGCTACTCTGAGTAAATATGGGATTTGATACTCAACTACTGCTTACAGATAGGAAGGAAGGCATTTTTCAAGTGCTAATTTCTTTTTTACTCTTTACTAGGAAATATATAGATTGCTGCTTTACAGCTTTTCTGTTTGCTTATCCTGGCTTTTGATCAGGTATAGAGCAATATGGTAAAAATGCTGACAAAGCATTCATCAGGAGTATCATTGCTCCTGAGCACCTTCTCCTTCCTTTCTGTCCCAGTGGCTCAGTCCCCTAGAAGCTAACTCACCTGACCTGGGGTTAAATTCATCAGTGGAAATTATCATTACCTTTATTATTTAAGGAACACTGTTTAATTAAAAAGATTGTCTGCTATGCCTCTGCCTCTCTTTTTTTTTTTAATTTTCATCCCTTTATTTAAAAATTCAATGTCAACTCTGTATCCACTCAACAGATTCAGCAATTTAAATAGTAAATATGTGACAGTACATTGACTTTCAAACATGGAACAGCTGTAATGCAAAAAAAAAAACTTGGAAAAGCTAGCCAAAACCAGGGATGTCAGTGCTCCCTGCATTTTAGTGTCAGTATTAGCTGTGTTTAATTTGTTAAATGCAAAAGCAGTCATGGTATCAAAGATAACAGAAGTCTAGACCTGATGTCAGAGGTCTTGTCTTCTGGTAATACTGTCCATGTGTTTCTGATGGTACTGCAAGTGCTGTGAGCTCCAGAATGAGGCCCCATGCTCATTCAGGCTCAGCTGGGCCACAACCAAGGCTTGGCAAAGCTGCACCATGTGGGTGCTCAATTTGTTTGGCAGTTTTGAAATTGGAGTGTTACTTGAAGACAGAAAATAAATACTTATTTTTCTGGTACAAGTGTGAGTAAACAAGGATAGCTCAACTGGATACACAGGGTCTTCTCCAAGTATCCTTGGGTGATATGGTTTAGTTTTGGGTGATATGGTTTAGTATGAGGTGTCCCTGCCCATGGCAGGGGGGTTGGAACTTGATGATCTTAAGGTCCTTTCCAACCCTAACTATTCTATGGTTCTATGATTCATTTGCTCTGAATGGTGAACACCAGAGGTTACAAAAATGCCTATATGAAAACATACTGTCCCAGCTACTAGGAGAAAATTAACTCTATCCCAGCCAAAACCACCACAACAAATCTTCAAAGCAGTGGCTGAAGCTACAAACCTCCTTATAAATTCTAAGTACCATTTACCTGGTTTCAGGATGGGAGCGTGGGATAGGAATATGGAGATGGCCAAATGACTTGGCTGTTGTCTAGCAAGTTTCTTGTTGAACACAGTGGGGATAGAAATGTTGGAAATCCCATGAACAGAAGCTTATAGGGCAGGGTGGCTACTAGGTTCTGCTGTCCATCTGAGATCCACCACCACAAATGCTGTCTGAGTTAGAAGTTATTCTTTAAAAGGAATCAAAAGAGGTCATTGTGGCAGAGTCACTGTCCTCACCCACATATTTGAGGAGAAGGTGGTCATCAGAATGTTTCCCTAAGACCTGGGCAACCGTCCTTGGTCTTGGATATGAATTCTACTCCTTTCACCTTCTAGAGGTCCCAGGTTACATACCCACTTATTGTACCCTGCCCTGGGCTCTTGCCTGTTTCTCTCCCAGATGAATTAATTCACCTCCTATAACCAAACCTGACTATTCTCATCTCTTTCTCACATCCTCCTTGTTTCAGTAACTCCATTATTTTCAGATGCCTCTGCCTGGTCCATCCTATATCTTTGCCAAGGCTGTTTGTCTCTGCAGAAAAGCAGCATTGAAGGTGACTTAGGAATATTTAGATTAAAAAGAGAAGCAGCTGATGAGTCTGAGTAATTCCAGGCTTAGTCCTTATAGCAGCACAATGATACAGGCATCTGAATTTGCTTAACCTTTGTTTTCTACTTGTGCTTGTTTGGATCTGTTTCATGATGTCTGAAGACCCTAAGAATGGTCCTGTTTTCAGTTTGAAAGGCACTCACCCAAGTTAAATTTTCCATTCTGAAACTTTATGCTGAAATACTCTGGCATTATGGCAAAACTTTCATCTGCAGTACCCTGTCTTGCATTTTGTTCTTAAAAATTTCGGTGGCTATGAGCTTTTAATACAATTACATAATCACATTATGAGAAAAAGTAAATTTTTAAATTGAAGGCTGCTTCCAAAACTGGTATTTTAAAAGATGTCTTGCTTCTTGAAAAATCAAATTATCATGATTGTATTTTTTTGTGCAAATGATTGCTACTTTTGAGGGTTTTCTTTCAGCTTTTGCAAAAATTGCTGAGAACACTAATGTGCAGTTGTAAAACATCTGAAAATGCTATAGCAATTTTAAACTTATAAAGAAGAAAGAAAATAAGAATGTTTCATATTGAGAAAAGGTAACTTTTTAGTGTAACTAATAAGCTTTTATTCTCAAATGGCTTTCACTGTATGTTTACTGCTATTTTGGGGAAAAGTGGCAGCTATAGTATCTTTCTTGAGAAGAGAAGCTGAAAACAGGCAGCTGAAAACAGCCACAGTCAGGTGGCTATTTTGCATATGGACAGAGAGGAGAAGGTTGCACCTGCATTTACCATCCTGGTGCAGCTGACTTCTTTGAGATCTTTTATCACTCATTATTTCATTTCTTTTCTCAGTCAAAAATAGTCCTAGGGTAACAAAGCGTAGCAGTGCTTAAATGCTTAAATTCTTTTGCCTTTCACTGTCATTCCGTCTTCGCTTCTGCTGGTGCTAAAATCAATACACATCTCCCAAATACGTCTCTGAAGCTACTTGAGGCAAAGGAATCAATCTGCAGTTTTGCTGTCAGAACAGTGTTAATTCAGCACCTCCAATAATGCAGATAATGTGGAACAGTCTGGATTTAGACAGTTTTTGGCTTCTCAAAATAGATGGCAGCTTTTCTGTATTGATTTCAAATGGGTCATGAAATGTACATGTAGTGAAGATAAAAGGATTTGAAAACCTTTTTTTACCAACAACTTGAAAAATTACTACTACAAATGAAATAAGGACCTCAGTCCTTATTGCTTGTCTTTTATCCACCTTTCCTTCCCTTTCTTTTCTTTCTTAGCAGGGGACTATTGAAAGGAACTTCTGTCACTTTGTAGGGAAAGACTATTGCGATGATTGGAGCTTGATACTTCTGTTGCCATGTTTATGTTATATCTCTAAAACTTCTTTTGTCACTTTTCTCTGAAGAGATGGCATTACACCTAATATTCTTTTTATACTACCCACAAATATAGAACCTGTTAAAAATTGTCTTTAGTTAGGAAAATGAAGTGCTGGGTAACGTTCTTTTCCCTGACCAACTGCTGGTTACAAAGACATGGTGAACAGCCTACAGAGCTTCTAGTTCATCAGCAACAGTATAGTATTCAGTCATACTTTAGATCTAAGCATAGGACAAAATCACCGCTTCTCCGTGGATGGGGTGTGCTGCCCTTGGAATGTTTTTTTAAAAAAAAAGAATTTGAATGATTCAATTTCTTTTTTGAAATAAAATAGGTGAAACAGTGAGAAATAGACTTGCTTTTGAAAAACTGTGATATGTATATATACATTTAGTAGTTGATACTGAGAAATACTATCCTTTATTTTTCTCTGAAGAAAGATGGAAGATGTCACGTGGAAGATTGCATATGGCACATGTGTTCAATAGCCTTTGTCAGATGTCATCTCAGGCTATGTGAGGATCATGAGATGAAAAAGGAGAGAGTTTTCTTCCTCCAGTAATTAAGAAAAATCAGGATAATAGATGAGCAGCTACTTTCAAGCTGCTTATAGTAATTTAATACTGGACTGTGCCACAACAGTAACTTTTCTGAACATCCTTAGGAGTTTAAATACAAAGGTATTCAATGTGGCCCTTATAAGTCTGAATGCCCTGCATGCAAATACCATTGGAGTGTTGCAGAAATCTCTTACTAGCAAGTGATTGGAAAATCATTAAACTAGTTAAATTTTTTGAGGAATAATATTATTTCAGTAGACGAAGCTAATTTGTGAAAGAGGAAGCATTTAATTATTCTTGCCAAAGCATTTTTTAAAAACTTGTTAGCACTCTGTGTCCTCTTCCTTCTATTATGTGCTGATAAATTCCATATGGAACAAACTGACGTATGATTTTTGTCATTAAGCATCCTTTGCTTTGAGTTTTTTATTCCTTAGTGTTACCTAGTGCATTATAAAATAGGGAAAAATGATTTAATTGTAATTCTTATCACCATAATCTACCTCGCAATGTTTAAATGTAAAAACTATTCCCTCTTTCTAGTTTGATCTCAAAATTATAGTTTCTTGGGAGAGAGAAAATCTGAGGCAAATCCGTCTCTAAATGTTTTTGAAGACAAAGGAGGTAAATATCAAACTTTGCTGGGGGAGAGGGAGGGGAGGGAAAGGAAAGGTCAAATTCTGAATTTCTAACAGTCCCTGGAAAAGACAGTGGTAAAATGTCTCATTCCAGTAATAGCTGGAAATGGCAGAGTAAACCAGCCTGGGCCACCAGATCGTGAATGGGACCAAACATACAGATTTAGCAGTCAGAGAGAGTCAAAAAAAGCTGTAGGTAAATAAAACGTATTTGTTGTTCTGCATTTGCTGGCTTGTTTTTCCAGTGAGTGTATGGTGTGCTGACTAATGCATGTTTTTGTATGTCTTTGGCAACTTCCCTTTCCATCAAGGTGACTCTTCATGGCCATGCAGCATGATTTTCTGCAGCCTGTTGTCTTTAATGTACATCCACTTGGTACCTGTTCACTAGGGAGGCCATAAGAGGACATTTTCTGCCATGTGTGCTGCACACTGACTCTGCTCAGTGACATTCATTTCTTTGGTCTTGTCTACTTACAGAGCAATTAATGACTCTATATCTGCATAAGGCAGGAGGAGATTTATGGGGTGGGCACAGGCTTGCTTAAATTGTTTGTGCGTTGGTGGTGGGTTCCATGCAGGGTTGAAAGAATCATATCTCATTCTCTACTCAGTCCATCTCAGTGTGTGTTCTTAAAGTACTTATGTTTGCTGATTACTTGTGGAGGATGGGCCTGGAAATGGACTGTACATTCATTTTGTGTAAATGAGATGGGAGATGGGCAAACTTACTAATTACAATCAGTAAACAGTAGCATTTCAGAATTTTAATTTGTTGTTACTTCGGTTAGACCACTTGGAAATGTCTTTCATGAATGAAAATAAATACCTGAGGTAAATAAATCAGTCCTTGAATCTGGCATTAATCTGCCCAAAATAATAATTAAAAAAATGAAATTTAATAATAGCCTTATGCCTCTGAAGTGTTAAACAGAGATAACATCAAGGACTTTGGGGGCAATTTATCTGACATGTTAGTTAACATTTCATTAGCTTCTTCCACATTCTCATCCTTGCTTTGTGGATGAATCATCATCAATAAAAATAAAAGCAGATTTTAGTCAGCAAGTTTGTTGATGATGTGAAAAATAGAGTTTTCTTACCATAAAAAGCTTGGCTATTTCAAACCTGTATCAGTTCTCCAGTATTAAGCAGGTAGATTTGAAGAGCAGAACGAGAGCTTTAGTGGTGTGTGAAAATAATAATAAACAGGTATAACTTGTGCTTTGTTTCACTAGCAACTTTCACAGAGAAAATACCCCATGAGGATTGTCCATGCTGTGTATTTCAAACTGCCTCAGCTACCAGCTGTGGTCCTTTAAATTGTACACAAATGTCCAGCATACTGCAATATAAGCAGTGTGATCTCTGGCCAAAACCAGTCCAAAGCAGACTGTAGACAATGAGCTCTTAATGCTGCTTGGTTTATACTCAACATGCTTTGGCTTCATTTCATGTTTTTAAGAGAATGTCGTGGTTGGAAAGGTGTGGGCCATGAGGTAGGGGAGGTTGTGAAGCAATTGGGATGGAGGTTTGGGGTGACTTAGTCATCAGGCAGGAGGAGCTGGGGTTGTCAAGCATCAGTTGGGACTTCTAGCAAGGGATCACAGCTCCTTACTGTGTCCCTGCTCTTTGCAGGAGGTTCTCTCAGTGTGCTCCTTTTTCAGCAATTATAAAACTCTTGGAGAGCCACAAGGCCCTTAAAACATCTCAAGCCATTAACACCTTCTCTGAAATTCACTGTCTCAAATCATATTGCTCTTATTAGAAGGTTGCCTGAAACTTCAGGGTTAGGCTCCAGGTTCTTAGATATCACCTTACTGTAAACTGCATCTTGTTTCCTCCATGTTTTTGAAAACACACCACTTTTTATTGATGTGAATGCTGAGGGGCCTTTACAAAGCCACTCAACTGTAACCCAGCTTTGTCCCAACAAAGTCGTAGTCCTACCTCTGAGCAGCCCATTGTACCTCTTCTACCTTTAGCAGCCACTCATTACATTTTCAGGTAAGTGCCACCTTCCATGTTCCTCGTTTTGAGGAGGAGGAGGTTTATACATGGTCACAAAGATACTGGAAACTTCTCTTCTTTGTGGGTGCCTTCAAATCATTAGGGAGGAAGTCGTCTATAAGGTTAATTGTTGCTGTTGTCTTGATTACCTGTGTTTTGCTGTCTGGAAACTTGTAAAGAGTGTCTCTGCCTTGCAATGCCTCAAATCCTATGCTCTATCACAGGTGTAGATAAAGATATGGCATGAGTTAGGGCCAGCATTTGGGAGTCATAGCTGTTTTGCCATGGGTGCAGCCCATCCTGCTCAACTGAGCTGTGATGATGGCGGCACATGGAAGGTGATGGCAGATGCAGGACAGTGTATTCTCTGCCTCTATTTTGACTGAATTAGAGGGCAAACGTGCAGGTAGAGTGTGCAAGTTGTCTGTGTCTTTGGGGTAGCAGCTGGGCTAACACCCTGGACAGTCTTTGTGTGATGTCATGTGTCCTGTGTCTTAGACTGAAGCCAAGTTATGGGGAGCATCATGCGGTGGCCAGGTTATAGAAACCAGGCAGAACCTCATCGTTTAAGCAGTGACGAGTCTTTGGTATCCCTACTAAATTGTAGTAAGAGCCTTAACAAGGCAGAAGGTGATGAGTCTGTTAATTATAGGGGTGCTGGTCAACAGCCAGCTGAACATGAGCCAGCAGTGTGCCCAGGTAGCCAAGAAGGGCAGTAGCATCCTTGTATCAGAAATAGTGTGGCCAGCAGGACTAAGGAAGTGATCATCTCCCTGTACTTGGCATTGGCGGGGCCGCACCTCGAATCCTGTGTTCAGTTCTGGGACCCTCACTACAAGAAACACATTGAGGTGCTGGATCATATGCAAAGAAGAGCAGCAAAGCTGGTGAAAGACCTGGAGCACAAGTCTGAGGAATGGCTGAGGGAACTGGTGGTATTTAGTCTGGAGAAAAGGAAGTTCAGGAGAGACCTTACGACTCCCTATGACTATGTGAAAGGAGGTTGTAGTGAGGTGGGGATTGGTCTCTTCTCCAAAGTTAGAAGGGTTAGGACAAGCAGAAATGGCCTCAAGTTGTGCCAGGGGAGGTTTAGATTGGATATAAAGATAAATGTCTTTACTGAAACAGCTGTCAAGCATTGGAATAGTGTTCCCAGGGAAATGGTGGAGTCACCATCCCCGGAGATATTTAAAACACATATAGATGTGGCACTTAAGGACATGGTTTAATGGTGGACTTGGCAATGCTGGGTTAAGGGTTGGACTCAATGATCTTAAAGGTCTTTTCCAACCTAAATTATTCTGTGATTCTATAAAGCTTTGTGATCTTGGCCAATATTAGCAGAAGGAGAAAATTTATGAAAAAAAAAAACAAACCCGAACCCCAACATTTTTAGCCCTATTATTCCAATGAAACCTGGCTGTAAAGGTTACCTCATCAGCTATTTTTTTTTATGTATGTGTGCTAAGCTGAGGAGTTGATGAAAGCAAGATGTTCTGTATAAATTCTTCAGAAAAATCCAGGGATGGAGAAATATGTAGTAATTTCTTCCAGTGTCATGGCAACCAACTCTACCCAGAGGAGGCATCTGATCAGTTAGGTTAAATAATTAGGAGCAACATTGAGTGAAATGAAGAAAAACAGATTAGAGTGATGTCAGGTGGGAGGCAGCTAAGTTTATAAACAAAATAAAAAATATGCTATATCACTTCTGGAAGACTTCAGCAGAGGCTGAAAGGAGGTGTGGAGAGGAGGAAGAAATTGAAGGAATGAATGAGATAGTGAAAAAAATTTGTGGTAGAAACTTATTCAGTAAGTATTTAGTCAAACCCTTAGTTTTGTTAAAAAAAAAGTATTTTTATTGAAAATTACATATTTTGAAGAAAATGGTTAATTTTTTTTGTATGTCCCAACTAATATGTCCCTGTTTTCCAGAATATAGAAAAGTTCTCTCTTGCTCATTGTCTTACTATGCTTTTCATATCTTTTTACAAAAAATCCTTCCCTTTATCTTCTGCTGAAAAGGTTTTAAAAAAATCAGAGAAAATCTTACTTTGTCTTTAAAAAACTTTTCACTTTGGTGATGGAAAATGTAGTAAAGAACTGGAAATTCTTGATGGAAAAATAGTAAAGAAGACATTGGGTTTCTACTTTCACTTTAGAAGATCTTCTAAAACAACAGATTTGGATTAGAAAATGCACAGGTGATACTTCCTCTCATTTTTCTGCTAAACTTTACCATACTCCACTAGGAAAAAAGTGGCAAAATAATAAAATGGAAATAATAATTTTTAAAAGCAGGAAATGGCTCTATTTTATAAAACATTCTGAATTTTCCAATGAAAAATAGAACAGGGACAATTGAAGTAAATGACAGATATGTAGCAAAATTGAATAATCTATCTTTCTTTGTAAAATGTATGTATAAATATCAAATATAGAATGATTGTGATAGTTGTTGTTGTTATTATTATCATTTAAAATGAATAGACATGAAAAAAAATTAAATAGTTTCCCAAAGGCCTTTTTCCTTTGGGAAATTTCCCATACAGATTCTCAAAGGAAAAGGTACACATAAATGTTTATTACCAACCCTAAAACTCACTTATCTCAGCAGCTACTTTCCGTTGACCTCAGTGAATTACCGATCACAACCTCTGGGAAAAATGAGTTCAGATTAATATCATTAAGAACCAAAGCAGGTGAGCTTGCAAATTTGGTTCAAAGTGTTTTTATTTAGGTTAGGTCAATGTGTGTTAATGTCATGCTTGCTAATATGTACTTGCAGGAATAAATACTTGCATAAAATGAGAAATATTTGAAAGATTGTTTCTCCCAAGCCATCAGTAGAGGAGCTGAAGAGGCTTTGCTTCATAGATACTAAATCTGAGTGCCTTAAAGATTAAAGGAAATATTTGCAATTTGATCAAACAAACTGTGGGGAATAAGATGAACTCCATTGGGACTGGGTTGGCAAGACTGAATAAAAATGTAAAGGAAGCAGCTTTGCAAAGTCAACTACAATTAATAGTTCAGTATAAATTTAATGTACTGTTCTGCAGGAGCTTGGGAACAAGCAGGCTGGAAGGCCTAAAAAGATGTGCTGATAAATGGGTTGTTGAATTTCATTTTCATTGGGTCTGAAAACTTCATCCTGCAAAGTTTACAACTGTCTCTTACTCACTGTAGTCATCGGTGGTAGGAAAAACTGAATGTGAATGATTAACTTCCTGTATTAGTAGCACTAGCTGGTTTAGGTTATTAATACAGATGGACCAAAAAACCTGACAGTACTGTCAAACTCCCCATTCTCCATATAATCCTGATTCTGTTTATAATTTCAGGTGTCACTGCCCCTAACAAAGGAAATTAATAGCGTACTTGCCCAGCTTTGGCTGAGGAGCACCTGAGGATGCTTCATGTATTGGCAAAATAAGTGGGGGGAGAGCCCCTGCAGTAATTCCTTCAGCTGTCAGCATATGAACAAAACCGTCAAAAGCCAGTTAACCTTTTGCATTCTTAGCTGATCTCACTGTTCCTCCAATAAGGACCATAGCTGTTCAACATTGTTATTGGTGCATGCAGTGGTGTGACACTGAGACTGCTAAACTTGAGGATTAAATGTGTACTTAAAAAATTAATGCTTACTCTTGCTTCTCAAGAGTTAATGTTCTAGAGACATCCTGTAACTGTTGTAACTGTTGGATCACATCTTGGACATTTTTATTCTGTCAAATCTCTCATTTATTTTCACTGAACTTTTTAGGGTTTGCTTAGTCACTCTTGGGTAAAATCCAAGAAAGAACAGCTTTGCCTGCATCTGCCCTGCTCTGGGAAATAGTCTTGCTGGTAGTAGAAAGGTGATAAAATCTTCCTAATTATTGGGAACTCATACGTGATGAAAACATAAACCTAAAAAAAATTCAGAAACAATCTAATTTTGCCCAGATTTTTTGTTGTTGTTGTTCTTTACCTAGAGTTGTATCTAAGTGCATTTTTTTTTTTCTCCCTTCAGGTCTTTTTTTTTGCTTAATCCTCAAATTAGAGTTTCTAGTTTGATACAGCAATCCCACCACAGAAGTGATTGTGAAAAGGACAGATGAAATTCAGTGTCGGTGCATGCAAATGAACACAAGTAGGCAAAAAATAGCTAGCTATTCCCATAATATAATTGTTTCTAAATTAGTAGTTACCACCCATGAAAGACATCTGACTGTTATTCCAGATAGTTTCTTTAAAATACCATGTAATATTTAGTACCAATCAACAAAAGGCAAATAGGATTTCTAGACAAGTAATTGAAATGAACGTTGTAGCACCACACTACACTGTACTAAAACAAGATTTTGTTGCATTAAAAAAGGTGTCTACAAGATGGCAAGAATGAAGCATGGAATGACTTTCTCAGATGGAGAGATAACAGTAGACAAAGGCTTTTCATGACAGAGAAAAACACAGTGGAGGACAGCTTACAGAAATTAAGAGTGGTTCACAGGAAATGAAGATGAGCAATTACTCACTTTAGCAGAAGGGGAGTTGGAATTTGCCAATGTAAAGGCTGGGGCAGCCAGACTTGCAGAACAGCATGACAAAATACAATGTCACATAATGTTTTCAAGACCAGGTTGGACGTGGCCTTGGGTGATATGATTTAGCGTAAGGTGTCCCTGCCCATGGCAGGGGGGTTGGAACTAGATGATCTTAAGGTCCATTCCAACCCTAATGATTCTATGATTCTATAATGTTTTGGTGAGAAAAAAAACATAAATGAATTTGTGGAAAGAGGTATTCTTGGTTGAGATGTCCAGTTGGTAGCTAATAGTGACCATGGACTGGAAGCAATGAGTGGTTTAAGAAGTCCCTGGTCTCTAGGTTCATGAAATTTGGAAGGAGTATCTGAGAGCAGAGATGGCCCATGCACCTTCTGTCTTGTACTCTGATCATAAGTATCCAGAAAGGGCTGCATCCAGGGGAAGGATTTTGGCTTAGATGGGCAATTGGTGTGATGCTGCATATCACTTCTGTCACTATACACATCTGTGTAGGCCTTTCACAGGACATTTAAAAATGCTACAAAGCAACCACAAAAATGTTAAAGGAAGGCAATGAAATGCACTCAGTTATTCTCCTCAGATACTCTCCAGACGTCAGTGTAATTTCATTGACTTTGGTGAAATTAGTGTTAATGTAGGAATGGTAATACAGGAAATCTAATTCCAGCATCTCCTTCCTGGAATAGGGAGCAAGACCAGAGACCAGAGAGGTGGTCAGACAGAAACAAGTGCTGATCAGTAGAAGTTGGACAGGGAGGAGGAGAACTCCAGAAGCTGCTGCCAGGAAATAAAGTCCCTCATAGTCATGGAGAGTTCTGCAATACATGCACAGAGGCTCAAATGAAAAGCCAGATTTTATTTGGTTTAGTTTGCCAATTTATGCAATCTTTTGTTGTTCTGTTGAATATGCTCAAACCCTTCTACCAGGAGAGCATCAGTGGCTAGTATTATTTCCAGCAATGTTTTTATTCTTGGTATTATATAGAAGGAAGAGGTGGAGAGCTGTGGGACTTGTGGAAATAGGTGGAGGTAATGTGCTTAACATAGTATTCAGATAGCCCTTGTTTCATTGTTTCTTGTTGGAGCCTATAAGGATGCTGGACAGGGACTCTTCATTAGGGACTGTAATGATAGGACAAAGGATAACGGGTTAAAACCAAATTGGGGGAGTTCAGGTTAGATGTAAGGAAGAAGTTCTTTAGTGTGAGGGTGGTGAGGCACTGAAACAGTATGCCCAAGGAAGTTGTGAGTGCTCCATTCCTGGCAGTGTTCAAGGTCAGGTTGGATGGAGTCTTGGGTGGCATGGTTTAGTGTGAGGTGTCCCTGCCCATGGCAGGGACGTTGGAACTAGATGATCTTAAGGTCCTTTCCAACCCTAAATAGTCTATGATTCATCTGAAAACAGAACTGTTTGTAACCTATGGAGTGCTGATATCCAGTTCTACACACACACACACATATATATATACATATATTACTGTCTGATCCTCTGATAGACAATGCAAAAATATATTTAAAGTATAGCCTGTGCCTGTCATTTTGCCATGTCATTGCTTTTCAGCAGAACAGTTTGTGGCACTTGCAAAGGTGAATGTGGAGAAGATCTTCCTAGGACCATAGATTTTCTCCCAAGTGCCATGAATACTACCTGAATATCCTGAGATCCAAATTGATGTGTGTAGGAGATGGAGCCCTCTCACTAAGCACATTCATACTGATATCTTCCCCTAAAACCCTTCTCCACAGGTGAGGACTCACTTCATGGCAGCAGGGAGTGACAGCAAAGCCACAGACATATGATTGAAACATGGTCCTACCAATGTGTCAGGGCAGTAGAGGTGGATATACTTTGGATACACAAAGAGTTAATTGATAATGATGAATGATAATTTGAGGTCAACTTTTTTCCTCCCTGCTCCTCTTGGTAGGATGCAGTATGGAATAGTACTTATGATTTCACAGAGTATGAAAGTGAGAAACATGCTCATTTTTGCAGTTAAGTTTCACTTGGCTATTGACTTTTATAAGGCAATCACCAAAGAAGTTCTGAAGAAGCTGTCAGGCTCAATGACAGCTCAGCATCTGCCACAGCTAAATCGATACTGTGATGAAGGACAGGTTCCCAAAGTGGATAATAAAAGTAGAGTAAAGTTAATTCACCTTGAAAGCTTGAAAATGTTAGTGTGATTTTTTTTTTTAAACAAAACCAGCATCATTCCAGCAAAATATGAGAGGTGCTGAAGTCCAGCCTTGAGAAGCAGTCTACCCAAGCATTGCCTTTACTGGGAGTGGGGAGCAGGCTTTGCACCAGTCATGTGCACAAATGCTCTGATAAAATGGAAAGCTGGTGCTAATAAATTGGGAAAATAAAAGGGTTTGCATTAGCTGAGATTGCTAGCAGTGCGCTAGGAGCTCATGGTTTGGTTTTGTGGAAAATATTCCATTATAATAGAGACTGGGGGAGGTGTGTGAAGACAATGAATGTGCCAATTTTTCTTAGGCTGTTAAGACTTTTTTTTTTTTTTTTTCCATCCAAATAGGATTTTCTCCCATTGTTCAGATTTCAGAGGTTTAAAATCAGAAGACTGGAGGCAAAATGTTTTGCTAAGAATTACTTTGGCTTTATAAAACCTGGAGGTGAAACATCTCAGCTTTTTGTGGTTTTTATGGTTTTGGGGTTTTTTGGTTGGCTGTTTTTTTTTTTTTTTGTTTGATTTTGGTGGTTTGTTGTTTTTTTGTTGTTTGCTTGTTTGGTTGGTTTGTGTTTGTTTTGTGGTATTTTGGTGCTTTGTTTCTTTTTCCCTTGGTTTTAGTGTAAACACTTCAGGAAAGGCAAATTTAAGTTGAGACAGACTGTCAGCATCACCTCATAGAAAATTTTGTATGGAAAATTCTGCCCAACTCTATCCAGAGATGCTGAATTTGCAGAACTGAGAATTAGAGGGAAGGTGCTTCTGCAGATGACTGAGATGAGTAAGAAACATTAGCATTCAGTTCAATGAAGCCGGTTTTGTTATCATTTTACAAAGCAAAATTATTCTCAAAATAATGGGATGCAAAGAGCATCTCCAAATTTGTCGCCTTTAATATTAACAGTTAAGTACTTTATTTTTTCCTTTTGTTTTCTAAATATACCCTATAATTACACACAAAAATCTATCATCACAGAGTTCAGGTTGATGAATTAAAATACACGAAGAAAGAGATACTGAACTGAAACAGCATGATTTACCTGTGCTCTATCTCATTAATGTTTTCAAGCAGATGCTGTCTAAGTATGCACTGTTATGCTAACAGATGTGGTTACCACACCTCTCAAGGCTGTGTGTGGCCTGTGTTTTATAGCTGGAATAGTACATCTAATTGTCCCAAATCCATTCTTACTTATTGTGCTGAGATAAAGTTGAACGCTTAATTGTATGAATAAGTGAAGTTAGATTTGTAAGGAATAGAAAGAATGAGCAAATTAGGAGAGAGAAAGGAAAATGAGAAGCTGCAGAAACTCTGAGCTTGTTCATATTGTATGTATGTTCACCCTTACAGCTATATCTGGGTATATGTACACACATATATATATTTGTGAGTATTTAAACATACCAACATGTAGATTTATACAGAAAAAAACTTTTACACTGGCATATACAGAAAAAAGAACTAGGAGCAGAGAGATAGAAACATCTTCTAGTATAATCCAGCGCTTTGAAGGAATGTTTACGAATTTCCTATTATATTGTAACAAGACAGGCAATGTCTTGTGGTGTTCTTCAGCTTGCAAGTGATGTTCTGGCAGCCTGCCTCTAGCAACATTGCTATCCTGGGTCCATCTTAATGTGACAAGAACTTGGTGTCCCACTAAAAAAAATCGCTTAAAAATATTACAGGAAAAAAGAAAAGTATCAGCAAGAGAAAAAATCCTCGCAGCTCAAATCTGGCAACAAGCTGTCAAGTTGTTTCACATGGTAATACTGACAGCTGCCAACTTTGCTCACAGAACTTTTCTCTGGAGATGATCCCTTTGGTTCCTGTGCTTCCATTCCATAGTGCTGCAGACCCTTTGTGTCCTGGGCTTGTTACTGGTGACAGTTTCGGCATGGTGAGGCACAGTGAGGAAAGCGTGTGGGATGGTTTTGATCCACAGGTGCCAGCACAGGCCAGTAAAGACAGCTCTCTGGGAAAGCAGCTTCTTCATTTCTTTGATGGAGAGGGGGAGAGATGTATGTGGTGGGTAGATGATTGTTTGGCAGACACAAGTCAGCTTTTTTTGAAATACTGTGAAATTTACATGGAAATGAGTTAATATTAAAGATAATACTCAAAATAGAGAAAATGATAAATAAGGGGTGGAGCAAAGTGATAGAGCTATGGGGCTGCTGGCATTCATAGTGAACATAATTCTTGTGAATTCTGGTCATCTTCTGCCTCTCTGCTTTCCTTCTGCACTCACTGTAATTCCTTTAGGGAAGTGATTGCGTTGTACTTAGCATTTGCCATTGCGCAAGACTATGCAGCGTGTGAAGTGATAGATGTGCCATTTGGGAAGGAGGAGATGGATTTCTAAAGAAACAGGAATTATGAAGCATGAGTAGAAGAAATGGTTTAGCTCCCTAGTTAATTATTATTTGTGCTTATGTTATTTGTTCTTATAAATGGAAATCTAAATATTCCTCCCATAATCATCACCGCCAAAAGCTGTGATCCATTAGACCCAACTTCCAGGGTGGATGAAATGTGTAGAAGAAGCCTTAACTCAGCCTCTTACTCCAGAGCTCTTAGGGAAACAAAAAAAAACAAACCCATAATTAAGGGCCCTTTACTACAAGACAAGGATTTTTCAGGCAAAGTGAGGTTTTGCCTCTCATTTAACACAGGGTAATGCTGTTTGCCCTGCTGCCTGCTGCGGTGTAATTGCAGCCATTTTCAGGATGTGCATTCCCATATGATGCTTAACACTCTTGATTAATATGAGGAGGGGGAAGCAGACCCTAGCAGACCCAATACATGTAAAGCTTTCCAGTTGCAAGAAAGTGCAGGAAATTGCATCCAAATGCCCAGAGGAGACCACTGAACCTGTGCTGAGTGCTGTTTCTGGTGGCTGTTACCGTTTCTCAGGTGAATGAACATAGGCTGGCTGTGGAAGGCGTTGTTGAGCAGGGAAGATGTGTGTGAACTGTCATTTCAAGCTGGTTAACATCCGGATCGTCAGACCCAGGCACCTGGTGGACCCTGATGCTCAGGGAGGGAAATGTGTAGTTTTATTGCCTATGCTGCTGACTAGTCTTAGCCAACCTTAGATCATGTCCGTCACTTCCTCAGGGCTAGAAGCCAAACACACTGATAGCTGTGGACAGCAGTAGCCTTAATTTAAGACTGTGTTTTGCAATACCAGTTCAGCCAGTCTTGGATTGCAACTGTGTGCAAAAATATTGCTAGTTAGATCATCACATTTGCATGGTGGAGAGGCATTGAAGCTTTAAAGTAAATATTTTCTGTTAGCTAAGTGCTCTCATGAAAAAAAAAAACACAAACCCAGCTCACAGTTTCACCATTTAAAAATTAGTGACTATACAAGTGCAGTTGAAAGCCCTTACTTTGAATAAATAAGAATTTATGAATAAAGTATACAAAATACTTAACTGTCTCCAAAGCAGCTGTCCCGCTCTGCTGTGCAAAAAGTGTCCTGTATAAAGGCAAGAACAGAAAGTGTAAGTTCCTACAGTATAGTATTGTTGATCTTAATTACATAATTACTTTGTCCTCATCAAAAATCAATGTTGACAAGGATTTTACAGCCCTCTATTATTGTTATCCTCTTAAATTAGAGTTTGCATTACTGTAGTATCAGGAAGGTGTTGAGTCAGGAAAACAGGGGTGAATGTCAGCTGGACCCATGGAGGAGCCATACATCTTACGTGACTGCTGCATGGTATATAGGAATGCATTGGCGATATGGAGTATACCTCTGGATGCAGGAGTATATAGGCCATGGTGATGATGAAATCAGACTGACCATGGTATGCATTCACCTAGACAAAATTGCATCCAACTCCCCCTTGATTTCAGCAGTCAGGTGGTTTTGGTGGTAAGTTCAGAGCTGAAGTTAGCTGCTGAATCCAGACCTTTGCCCTTTAGCTTCTCTTTTGCAAAGTGGGTGTAACAATGCATAGTTTGGGGTTGTGGGAGGATAAATATATTGGATTATGTGGCATGGAATAGGCAGTGATAAGATTCCAGGAGGAAAGATTGTTTTCTTTTCTTTTGGTACTTTTGGAAGTAGACTTTGAAAACTAATACGCTCTGGTGTTACCTCCTCCCTGTTAATGGGGAGTAATTGTATTTAGGATACTCACCGAACACTAGTGTAAAACTGGTGCCAGCATTGCTGGAACGGGGGAGTGTATTTTAACAGCACAATGTTTATTGGGCCTAGGGTTCAAAATCAAAATTGGCCTTTGAAGACCTGTAAAACCATGGGTTGTGTGGTGCTTGCACTAGCATGGCTGGCAGGCAGGTGTGGCTGTGGGATGGAGGTGGAAGGCTGAGGCTGGCATCAAAAAAGTGCTATAAAACCATGATAAGGAAGGGGGCTTAGAAGAATTATTTTATTCAGAATAATATGCTTCATTGAATAATGTTGATGGATTTGAAGAAAGGCATTTACTGTGACAGTAGCAGCCTATTGCTGCTGCTGCATCTTACTGAGGCTGTTGAACTTTGGAGATGGACACTGCACTGTACTGCCAGCTGTCACAGAATAGCATCTACAAAAGTTTTGCAATGTAATCAGATGTATTAAGGTGAGGTGGAAAGAAATAACAGAAAACTGCTCAGCTTTTAAAATAGTAGATCAGGTATTTGGGTACTGGGCTTATATCTAGTTATATCTAATATCTCTATATTGGAGTTTGTATTGAATCTCTCCTGAATGATATTGCTTTAACAATGTCAAAATAATAACCTTACAGGAATACCTCATTACAAAAATCCATTGAAGAAATTGCAGCTATCCTCAGCATGAAAAAATGAGTATCTATGTTTTTCCAGCACCAAGGCCTCGTAGAACCATAGAATCATTTACATTGGAAAAGACCTGTAAGATCATCAAATCCAACTGTAAACCAAACACTGTCAAACCCAACACTAAACTATGTCCTTAAGTGCCACATATATAGGTCTTTTCAATGCCTCCAGGGATGGTTACTCCACCACTTCCCTGGGCAGCCTGTTCCAGTGCTTGACAGACCTTTCAGAGAGAAAATTTTCCTAATACCTTATCTAATACTCCCCTTGAAAATTTGAGGCTATTTCTCCTTGTCCTACTGCTTGATCATAGAATCATAGAATCATAGAATCATAGAATAGTTAGGGCTGGAAAGGACCTTAAGATCATCTAGTTCCGACCCCCCTGCCATGGGGGGTTGGAACTTCCTCCTTATATCCAATCTAAACTTCCCCTGTTTAAGTTTTAACCCATTACCCCTTGTCCTGTCACTACAATCCCTAATGAAGAGTCCCTCCCCAGCATCCCTATAGCCCCCCTTCAGGTACTGGAAGGCTGCTATGAGGTCTCCACGCAGCCTTCTCTTCTCCAGGCCGAACAGCCCCAACTTTCTCAACCTACCTTCATACGGGAGGTGCTCCAGTCCCCTGATCATCCTCATGGCCCTTCTCTGGACTTGTTCCAACAGTTCCATGTCCTCTGGAGGACACCAGAACTGCACACAATACTCCAGGTGAGCTCTCACGAGGCAGGATCACCTCCTTTGACCTGCTGGTCACGCTCCTTTTGATGCAGCCCAGGATACGGTTGGCTTTCTGGGCTGCGAGCACACACTGAAGCCGGCTCATGTTCATTTTCTCATTGACAAACACCCCCAAGTCCTTCTCTGCAGGGCTGCTCTGAATCTCTTCTCTGCCCAACCTGTAGCTGTGCCTGGGATTCTCCTACCCAGGTGCAGGACCTTGCACTTGGCATGGTTAAACCTCATGAGGTTGGCATCAGCCCACCTCACAAGCGTGTCAAGGTCCCTCTGGATGGCATTCCTTCCCTCCAGGGTACCAAGCGAACCACACAGCTTGGTGTCATCGGCAAACTCCCTGAGGGCCCACTCAATTCCACTGTCCATGTCACTGACAAAGATGTTGAACAAGACCGGTCCCAACACCGACCCCTGAGGGACACCACTCGTTACTGGTCTCCAGCAGGACATTGAGCCATTGACCACAACTCTTTGCGTGCGGCCATCCAGCCAATTCTTTATCCACTGAGTGGTCCATCCATCAAATTGATGTCTCTCCAATTTAGAGACAAGGATGTCATGTGGGACAGTGTTGAATGCTTTGCACAGGTCCAGGTGGATGACATCAACTGCTCTACCCCTGTCCATCAGTTCTGTAGCCCCATCATAGAAGGCCACCAAATTGGTCAGGCAGGATTTCCCCTTAGTGAAGCCATGCTGGCTGTCACCAAGCACCTTGTTTTTCATGTGCCTTAGCATGCCTTCCAGGAGAATCTGCTCCAAGATTTTGCCAGGCACAGAGGTGATACTGACTGGTCTGTAATTCCCCAGGTCATCCATTTTCCCCTCCTTGAAAATGGGGGTTATATTTCCCTTTTTCCAGTCATTGGGAGCTTCATCTGACTGCCATAATTTTTCAGATATGATGGCCAGCGGCTTAGCAACTTCATTTGCCAGCTCCTTCAGGACCCGCGGATGGATCTCATCAGGTCCCATGGACTTGTGCACGTTCAGATTTTTAAGATGGTCTTGAACCAGATCCTCTCCTATAGTGGGCCCAAGGTCTTCATTCTCACAGTCCCTGCATCTGCCTTCCATGACTTGGGTGATGTGATCATAGTATTTGCCAGTGAAGACTGGCATACTTGATACTTGGGAGAAGAGACTGACACCCACCTCACTAATTTTCTTTACAACTAGAGTTTACAGGCATATTGTATATGCTTTGATTAATAATAATCTAGCATAGAGCAGACTGTAGGAAAATTAGATCTTTCAAGCAAGACTTCAGTTCCTAAAGACAGATGTTTCTTTCTGGACATATTCAGTGTCCAGTCAGCATAATCTGACTGTATGGTAAATATAATCATTTATATGCAATAAAATAATTTTATTTTAAAAAGGTCCTTATTTTTGAGCAAGCAAAAGATTTATAGAACAGTATTGGTAAATCATTCAAAAATGGTTTATATATGTGCAAATACAGTAACACTTTTTATATATAAAAATACATAGCACTGAGACCCTTGTATATTAATTAGAGGATATTTTTCAACAGTGAAGTGTAAAAATAGAAATAAAACCAACAGTTGAACCACCTACCTCACCTTTAGGACTCAGAAAAAGTATTTATGTATCATTATATCAAATTGATCTCTATGAAATCTAGTACTTTTCCAGATTTACACACATGGGACAATTAAGTAAATAAGCAGTGCATGACTGTAGGAACATAACACGAAATGTCTGGAGAAATACAGTTCATAAAAGAGGAGGTGAATAAATGCAATTTGACCTATCCAGACCTTTTAAGAAACTGGGTATTTTTACCTTCAACCTCTGTAGCATCATCTTTCCCATTTCTTGTAACGAGACTAAATTTAAACTGTTGAAGTGTATGTAGAGATTTCTTTAGAGATTATTTAAATCCTCTTACTGGCAAGAGAGGCACAGTATTTTATTTCCTTCAGAACCTTTTGCAAATGATCTTTACTGCCAGTTCTGCCTGCCAAAAATAATTAAAATCCAGAAAAAGTGAAATGCCCTTGGTAGTTGTCCTCTGCCTTTGTTTTTTAAAGGTGAGGAGGAAGGTTCACACTTGGCACTTCAGCATCTGCTCATTAAATAGGGATGCTCTGAGAAATCTTTGTTTGCTTAAGGCATTAAGGATTATTGATGAAGAGCCTTAAACTTTTGCAGGCTGAAAAAGGCAACAGCAGCTTTAGATGCTCACCAGCACGGGATCCAACCTGCTCTATAGGTGATCAACTTCCTGAGCTGAGACATACTGGGCAACTAAGGAGCTGATCCAGCTCACCTCTCTGTCCTGTCCCATCTCTCATATTTGCAGCTCACACAACTACCCCAGCTGAAAGTTGGGTAGCGAAGAGCAAAGACAGGTAAATTGTATTTTTAAGGCAGACTGATTTCTTCTCATTAGACTCTCCCAAGCAGAGGGTCCTTTCCCTGTAGAGAAGTGTCACAACAGGTGTCACAATTACAATGCAAATTATTTATGTATTACTTCCTTATCAGCACATACTTGTTTTGTTGCATACCGAGACCTGCAAAATAATAAATAGTAGGGGTTTTTAAATGACCTTCTTTACTAAGTATCAGATTGCAACTAAGTATCAAGCAGCTGCTTGCTCAACCACCCCCCCCCCCCCGCTTTTCTCCTTCTTGGGGGGATAGGGAGGAGAACTGGAAGAATGTAAAACCCTGAGGGATGGGGAGATGATTTACAGAGAGCTGGATTGTCTATGCCAGATTACGAAAAATGTGCTCAAAACCTGAAAATGAGTCTCGGCAGCTACCAGTGTTGGTGCAGGGAAGCACCACAGGCAAGGAGAGTATTTTCGCACAGCTTCAAAGCTGGGAAGATCTGAGTAGGTTCCCTTTAAATATTTGACAAAGGCCCCCCATGCAGTGACCTATAAGAGAAGAGGAATATTTAGATGAACTCAACCATGTGTCTTTACCATTTCTGATAGGAGGCAAAGGAAGGCTTTGATTTCCAACACAGAGATAATGCTGATTTTGTCTGTGCTGACTCTACAGCATGTAGACTCCTGAATTCTGGCTTAGTGAGGTACTGCTAGGTAATGCTTTCAGTGATTTTGCAGGCTTGGTCCAATGATTTATCCTGTCCTTTATTTCTTGAACATACGTACTGTTTAAAGTAAAACTTTCCAGGATGCTGTGTTAGAAGACACAGAACTAGAATTTCTCTTCTGACTGTATATTTTCTACAAATTGCCTCTGCCAAAGAGTAATTTTTTTGCAGAGAAGGTAACATGTGCCATTTGCTTCAGACAAGCTGTTTTTGCCATGGTATTATTTGCTCTTTTCAACCTGGGAGGTATCAGAGTTGGAGCTCTCTTTTCCTGACCTTGCAGGGAGCTTTGTCACATTTTTAGTTAGCCTGGGTCTTCTGTGTAGGTTTGCATGGTCAGTTGGGTCTCATGCATTGTAACCGCTTATGCAGTCTAGCTGTAACTACATTTTGGGGATAGTCCCAGCTTCTCTTTACATTTGTAGTCACAGTAATTGCAGGTTCATCTAACATCAGAGAGGGTGACAAGAAGTATTGTGCACTCACATATATGATGGACTGAGTTTATGATAAATCAGCAACTGTTCTTCAGAAGGATGAGGGATGTTGCCCTTAGAAGTGACAGTTCATAAGTTTTCCCTTCTACAACAATTCAAAAGAATGGAAAAAGATGAAAAAAAGAGAAGAATCAGGTGGCATTCACCAGTATAGACTTCTTTATAATCCACATACTCTTTACTTTGACTGTTGTTGTATATCTGAATGCATATAGAGATAGAGAAAACCTTTCTGTAGCTAGCAGGTGTGATGCAACAATCAGTAAAGCAAGGTAAAAACCTACCTTTGCAAAAAGCTTTATTTCTGGATATCACATACAGAATTAATCTGCTATGTTTTCTAAAAACTGAAACCTCGTGTTTGATTTTGCTGCACATTTTATGACCTGGTTTGTTATGTTCTTGTGTGTCAAGATGGAAAATCCCAAGACTTGGTAAAACAATCAACATCACATTTCTGATGAACTTCAGCATCTAAGTTTTACATGGATGTAGTAAAAAGAGCTGTGAGAAATTGAAGTACAATTTTTTTTATTATACAGTTTTAGGAAAGCAGCTTTTTTTTTTTTTTTTTTAATGTGACCTCTCAAATAGGTGTGATAAACAATAGTAAATTAGTATGAAAGAAAGTGAGTTTTCTTGAATGAGGTAGAAATATCTTGTGTAGAGTGAAGGCATTATTCACTGAGAGATGGAAGACATTATTTCCCTTCACAGTGGGTTATTTCTTGCCGTTTGTAGGCTGCAGTTTTTCAAAAAAGCCATATGGAAATGCATAGCAGCACTGCTATAAAGCACCTCTGAATAAAGATTATTAAAAATGATAGGCACATTTCTGTGTATTTGATAACGTCAAAAGCAGAAGTGGTGCCACACATTGGTATTATGAGATACCAGAATAATTCTGTTTTCTGCAAATCTGTAATGCCTAAAGGAAGAACGTCATTTTGGGCTTGCTTGCAAAGGTAATTACATTGTGACTCAATAAGGCATCTTGCACTTGCTTGACTTTAGAAGAATCTTTCCATCCACCACTATTTAAGACAATACCAGTAAAGGTGTGCATTTAAGTATTTGCTTAAATGCTTTGCCAAATTTAGCTTTCACTCTCCATCAAACAGTGTTCACTGTATCACACTTGTAATAATATATGGAGGTTTATGCCTTTTCATTTGGAAAGGCTTACTTAAAGCATGTGATTTTCTCAATTATGGCATGCCATTCTTTGGTATTGCGCAACTTAACTTGCTGAACTTGACAGTAATGGTGGCACATGCGGAAAGAGGAGAATCAAACTAGAAGAAAAGGTAACTCCAGGAATGGGTTTGAGGTAGCGCTTCCTATTCTACCGTGTGCTCCTTCTGTCCTAATCATATGCCTTCAGCAATGGAACTTTCTGTTGTCCCCTCATCAGTGTTTCTCTCATTGAAATCATTAGCTGTTGATGTGACATACCCAAGTTGTCTGCTGGGACTAGCTGTGAAAGTGGACTGTGAAATGCCACTCTGAATCTTTCTTATGCACATCTTGGCTGTTGACACAGGACCCTACTTGTCTAGGTAGCTCTTTGACAGGGTTCCCATGTTCCTTTCTTCTCCATTTCATTTCTTCTTTGGCACTGAGGCCATTCGTTACTCATAGCACATGCTAACTAAGATGGTCTTACAAGAGTTCAGCATGGCTCTTTGGATAGTGCCTTCAGGGTTTACTGGCAGGCTGAAGCTACATTTGAAAATTAGTTTGGATTAGGATAGAGTGTAGAGTTAAAATGCACTGTCTGTTTTTAAATAATTCCATGTGTTGACATTATCTGTATGACTGATTTTGTAAATTAATGCACACTGAGTGGCCGTATGAGCTGTATAGGTAAATTCAAGAAATAACTCCGTACATGTATATGTGCGAGAGTATATGCGTAAATAGAATTGTTCAGTTTACACCTATGTATTTGCAGTAATTTGTAACCATACATAAAATTCTTTGATGTTATCCTTGAATTATAAGTAGCAATAACTGGAACTTACATATTTATTTTTAATCACCTTTGGTTTTTTTTTCAGCTCTCCTTTATGCAACTATTTTTGGAAACGTCACCACCATTTTCCAGCAAATGTATGCCAACACCAACCGATACCATGAGATGCTGAACAATGTGAGGGATTTCCTAAAATTATATCAAGTCCCAAAAGGCCTTAGTGAAAGAGTCATGGATTATATTGTCTCAACCTGGTCCATGTCTAAAGGAATTGACACAGAGAAGGTATGAGTACATGAGGTAACAATTTAGACAGGAAGAGTTTTGTGTCCTTTGTGTACATTCTTAGAAACAGGACTGTATAACAGTATATAACTTACTAACAAGTCCTTAACTGCATGCTTCTCCATTATTCTGTTTGTTTTGATCTAAACCTAGATGTTTTAAAAAAAGACTGCTTTGCTGCTTTGGAATTATGCGTTTATTTTCCATTATGGTAAATGTTTTCAGATTTCCAGTCTTTCTTTGCCTAAATGTTAAATAATTTTAATATACTTAACAATTGAAATCAATGGGAAATTGGTCTTCAAATTAGTCCATGAATGTAATTTGATGTCTGACCTACATTGGTACTATTCTGAAAATTATTGGTATCTGTGAGTTGCAATGAAATGAGTTTGATTGGCTTGGACCTTTGCTGATACCCAGGACATCGACGTATCCATCAGCGTAATTAGTGTAGGATTTAATGGCAATAGAGATTGATCTCCTTGAGCTAAAATATCACAGCTAGAACTTAAGGTCTTTGGTAGGGAGATATAGAAAATGTGGCACTGCTGGCAGCCATGTGGGGTAGAAGTCCTACAGGACTTTAGCCTTCAGAAAGGACTGGTCATTTAGGTTTCTTCAAAAGCTGATTAAAGTAGAAGGTCATCTTTGGAGAGTGATTCACTGTGTGCCAGGACAGACCAAGTGAATTGTCCTCAGGGCTTCTCTTTCCCCATGATATGTGCAATGAGTAGTCTTGGATATTTTAGAGAACCGAAGTCAGATGGGAAGGTTTCCAACTGCAATACCTTGAATGCAGGCAAGATAAAACAGTTTTAGGTCTAGATTTTTGGTTAGTGGAGATCGACACTCCTGTGGCTTCTGTGGACCTGACACACATCAGCTGAAATTAGGCATTCAATCTCCAGTTACCATGAAGATTTCACTCCTAAGAACTTAAAAGTTTGAGGGAGGGTAAGAAAGTGTCATGGCATATTAATATCTTAAAATGTCTAGTGCTTGCAGAGGTTTGAAGTTCTTGCTTCAGTTGAATCTATTGCAAGATATGTGATGATGATGCAGCTTGCTCAGATATGCCAAGGTGAAGTTGCTCCACTGAAAAATTTAGTCTTACATCATGCTGGTGCAATAGCAGTTATCATATTAATCATGGGCTGTAAAATTTGGATACCATCAAAAATACAACTATTTTCAGTAACAAGGATTTTTATTTCTTTGGTTCTTGTGCTTCAGTATGCCACATTCTGTAAGATGTTAACTTCTTATACACTAATACTCTAACTTTCCAATCCTGATTCATGCAGTGTTAAAAGTGAGCTTTTATAGTGTAAACGACTGTAAATGCATTCAGTCCTATCATGTAAACTCAAAACCATATAAAAATTCAACTTTCATTTGCATTTATCTCCTTGCAGTTAAGCCAGAATCCTGTATTATTCCACTACAGTTTCATTAGATTTTAATGATGCTTTGCAGTGAATTAGGAGAACCTATGCTTTAATTACTGAAATTTCCTTCCATAGTTTCCGCATGTCCACTTTTATAGATTATAAAAATGCAGTTAGGGCCATAATATTCGACTCCTGGTAAGCAGTGTTCTCTCATCTGTAAGATAGTAGTGGCTGCTTAGCTAGATAATTAATATGGCTGTAACATCTGCGACTTGGGTTTTTAACAATTTTCCCTTGGTAAAGACTTACCTAAACTTAGGCTTGGATCCAAAACCTATTTAAAACAGTGGAAGGATTTCAGGAACCTCTGCATCTGGACACCAGTAGTTGCATCTAATCGAACTTCCCAGAAAACCCCATGTTACAGAAGATCAGGAGACAAGATAAACGTAAGAACTTGAGCACCGGTTTGAATATTTTGGTGTTTTCTATCCCTTACAGCTTTCAAGTCTGTAAAAGCAATAGCAGCAGTGGCCAGAAGTGCCTACACTGATCACCCCTGGGACTGTACGAGTGTAAGGATCAGGCAATTTGCTTTGAGATGCAGGACCTTAGCCAAAGTCAGGATTTGTTTTAGCAAAAAGGTGGAAAGCTGTGTTGTAGCCAGGCAGCCTTCCTACTTTTATCTCCACTCAGGAAGGTGTTGTGATGTGCTTCACCAAAACAGAAAAGAGAAAATGGTGTAAATTCCAGCTGAAAAACTGTAGAAACAGTGGTACACTCCCAGAAAATAGTCATGTAGGGTGCATCATTTCTCTGGCATTAGGTCCTTCATTACCCCTTCAAGCCCACTTGTAAGGCCCTCTGCATTTAAATGGAATCCATCTGTACTAAACCTAGAGCAGGAAGTGAATGGGAGTATGCTGTAGGAACTTCCAAGGTACACAAAGTCAGATTTATTAACGTAGGCACTGTGGGGTAATGGGACTAAACTGGATTTAGCTGAGCTGCTAAATCCAGATAGTGCTCCAGTGTAGGTTGGAATAGGTGATTACTGCCCCAGGTCTTGAATTGCTTCTCTGCTCTGCTTTGTCTAATGGCCTGGACATGACCTTAGGGGTTTCTTTTAATCTAGTTTTCAAAGCTCCAGTAATAGGATTCTGACCAGTCTGTTGTCTGGATATCCTGTGATTTCCCATTCTCCTTAATTTTGATGAACTTTTCAAGAAGCTTCTTATTACTTTGCAAAACGCGTGTGCTTGTGGCACATGACGATTAGTGAGGAATTTCTCAACTTTTCAGTTTCCATCAGACAGCTCAGTTTCCATCATCCAAGGATGTTTTTCAACCTAACATACAGGATTACATCCTAAACTGTTCCAAATATAACAACATTGTCAGAGTGAAATGTGTTTTACAACATCATTTACCTTGAATTTATAAAACATTTCATTCAGTCACTCAGCACGTTGAAATCAGCATGTTTTGAAATCCAAATTCGAAGAACAAAAAGGCTAATGTACTAACAGAGAATGAAATTTCTTACATGAGCATTATGGTAGGTTCCTATGGTAATAAACAATCCTAGCAATCTGATGGAATAAAAATAAACCCATGCCTGTATTTCTTTGATAACTATGGATTTTAAATTAATATGCTTGAAATTGAAATAAAATTTAATAACTTGATTGGAATTACTACCACTTAACATGTAGATTTGTTGCATCACATCTCAACTCTCTGTGCTAGAATGACACATAAACTGTGTAGTCCCAAAACAGATCTTGGCTAAAACTGTTGAGTCCTTAGATGGGAACTGAAGGTAAAGTGGAAGTTAGCATGGAGGAAGATATATGAAGATCTGGTCCTTGCTGCTTGTGGGAGCAAGCTGTCTCAAACAGAACTTTATGTTAAAGCCCCTGTCTGTTGTCCTTGGAAAGAGGACTTGTTCTCCCACACTGAAGTAATGGCACTTAAAAGCACACTGTTTTGGCTTCCCTGTTCTTGGAAATAGCTCATCTTCAAAGCCTGTCTTCAAACCTCAGTGCTTCAGCCTGTCTCTGAGTGTTCAAAACACAAGGAATTTACAATGACACTAAAAGCATTAGCCTATTTATTGTTATTACTTAAGGGGAAGCAAGTGGCCTCTGATCTATAATCTTAAATCACTTAAACATGAGAGCCCTCCTCTGACAGCTGAATGATATATGTAATACAAGCACGTGAACTCTTATCTCCTGGTGTAATGGTGGCTCAAACAAGACAATTTTTTTTTTTTTTTTAATTTATTTTATTTTATGTTTAGTGCTACAGGTTTTGGGGTTCTTCATCTAATAATGAGCAGAGCTAAATAGATGACAAAATCAAGAGGCCTTTATATACTAAACACTATCTCTGATCCAGCAGAACCTGTTTTTTTTGATAGAGGTAAAAAGAGACAGTATATACCCTGTATATGACCATTTTTAAGCAGCTGAGAAAAATCTTTACAATAATAATTTGATATATGACACATACACTGAATTCAAATCTCTTAGTTTTTATTGAAATCTCTAGGCAGCAAATGAAAAATTTATAGATATTAGCTATTCTATAAGAAATAGGTCACTATACATGAAAGTAGAACAGCCATTACCAGATGCAAATGTCTCAAGGTCTCTTCTAATGATAAAGTTCTGAAATGTCAGTAAACCCCAAAGATTTTCTCTTCTTGACCTCTATGCTATGGTATGGCTTATGATTTGATCAGAAGGCAATTAAATAAATGTCTATCATGTTTTAACAGCCAATTCTTTCAGAAAAGTCACAGGTTGAAAGAAAAAAAAAAGGCATCTATTTAGTCTCAACCTAAGCATCAATGGCAGTTGAATACTGAGAGCCAATTCCACATTGCAATGACTGAAATGGAAATAATGGGAAAATAATGCAATATTAAAACTATTCACCACTGGCTCACTAAGCTTTTATACGAGAGATGGGTTTGTGGTAAATAGAGAGAGGTTGTAACTATATTAAACATTAATCTACACAAAGACAGTGCACTTTAGTCATGTTTGCTGTTAACAAGATCTTCAAGAACTGTAGTAATAATTAGTGATACTCTGAGATGAATAGGGGAATCAGGCTGCTATTCCTAAGTGTCTCATCACATAGAGGTGTCTGTTAAGTGCTGGCTGGATTTCCTTGTGGATGACGGGGTTAGAAAGCTTCCAAACTTCATGGCCGAAGAGACCTTCTGCAAAATTAGGTGTGACAGCTACAACCAATTCCCTGCTGAAGAGGGAAGGTAAAAATCATTTGGACAAGTATTTTTGTTTCGTTGTAGAAGCGGGGTTGTTGGTCGTTCCTTGCAGATCGGGACGAGGTGAACAAGAAGTCTTCCTTCACCTCGCACAGCTGAGCTAGGACCAGGTACAGTTGCAATCCACGGTTTGGAGAGCGGGATGCAGAAGAGATGGTCAGGGTGTCACTGTTCTTCACACAGGTCCAAGAGTGGGGCCTGTGCACCAGTGGGTCTTTCTGTTTCACCTGTATGGATGGTATGGATTATTCACCACCGTATGCACTGTGCAGAGTCAGGAAAGATACACTATTTTCTCTGCTCTTGGATGTGTTCATTTTGGGATTGATTCAGATTAAACTACAAACCTGTCATGTTTGAGGAAATGCCAGAGTTATGTAACAGCTCATGAGCTTAATTCCTGGGGGAGTAAGTACCTGAGTGGATGGGGTCAGCTGTTTTCCTGAGCACTGGTACCAAAGGGATGGATCTGACAGAAGGGCTGACAGACATATAGAGACCACATCTAGGGTAAGGTCTTCTACAGATCTGTTTTAATGCTTTCACCCTTGAATGTCTTTCTGAAAAGCTGCATGTTAGAAAATAAAGCCACCTCCAGAAGAAGCACAAAAATAAAATAATCCATTGATCGGCTTCATTCTTCCAATGAAAGAGTGACCTTGGTACAGAAGTTGTTATCCCCAAAAATATTGTGACTTGAGAGATTCTTTGATGTATGCCATATCCTTTCTGATGTTTAATTTTCTTTCTTTTATCATAAGTAGATTTTTAATGATATAATTCCCTGTAGTCTGCTGTCCTTTACCCCGTTAGAAGGTCATGTTATGACTGTGCTTGGGATACATATTATAGCAAAATTGAAAACTTCAACTTTACAACCATTATGCATCCTGGAATCTGCTACTTTGGGTCATCAGTGAATATTACTAATGTACTACACTTTCCATTGTGTTAGACAAACAGGCAGGCCTTGTGATGGTGAACCACTTGATGCCTTAAAATACATGGTATTGCCTCTCATCTTCCCCTGATTTCAGACCTATAGCCAGATTATATCAATGTTGACAATACTGAATTTAATATAATCTAGAGCCAATTTCTAGGGATTTTTTATGTCTCTAACACTTGTTACTCAGTTAAACCAACTCAGTTAACAACAATAGTTAATTTTGCTACTATACTTGTAAATCTAAGCATTTTGATCAGTGGTTCAGCTCATTCATAAGAAAATAAGACAAACTCAATTTATTAGACTCGATTGTCAGATCTCAATTTCTGAGCACCGAAATCCAAGTGACCTTGTGTTTTAATGCAATTAAAACAGAGAATACAATTGCTTCTGAAATTCAATTCTTGGTACCAAGATATTCAGTGATGTGTTGAAGATTGCCTTTATGCTGCAGGGTTAATAACTGCTTAGTTCCATACATCACCTTTGAGTTACTTACAAAATTACCTGATTATTACAGGAAAATGCTCTGTGATTTGCCAATCAGCTGTTTTCTCACCTCTGTCTCTTTGGCCTCTAGGCAGTGCCGAATGTAACACTTTTAGTCAGGTCTGCAAAAGAATGCAACACTGAAATGAATCAAATCCTTCTAAACATCTGAATAACTTGGTCAGGTGCCTAGAGAGTACTGTGGGGTTTTGTAAAGAACTGACCTTGATTATGGCTGCTGAGTATGTTTGAAAACCCAGAGTGGCCTTTGTCCACAAAATAAAAAGAGCTATCTGTGGCCTGTAGCTGTTGAGAAGTTGGAGGAATTGATTTTATTTGTCGTTAAAGCTGACATTTTTTAGTATATTCAATATTTGTTACAGTTATTCATTTAGGAAATAGTCCTTGTTATTCCACTGCTAAGACTGTCTAAGCTCTTCACTTGAATTTCAGTCAATATATCCCCTAGCTAAAACCTGAGAAAGTGAGAATCCTGTGTGCAGAAAGAGAATTGCAAATAGATAGCATTCATGATTCACTGGCCTCTGCCCTTTCTGTTAACAAGTCTTAACAGGTTCTGTAACATTTGCTAAGCGATTCTGTAGTGTTTTCCAGCCGGGGAAGGTTTTTAAAAAAAACTTAAAATCCTCCTAACAGATATTGTTTGGACACACTCTTAATCTGTACAGTTTTTGTTTCGATTCATTTGCTTTACTTTGAGTTCTTTATAATCTCTGCTCCCCGTAGGGTTCTTTGAGTTGTTCAAGAGGCTTATCTTAAACTGCCTGAGCATGCTGAGGAAATGGACGGGAGATGAAAAAAGTCAGATTGAACCTCCTTGAGAATTTTATTCCCCCCTTACAGATCTCCAGCTGAAAAGATAGTGAGATGTTTTGTGCCAATTCCCTGTGAGCTGGTAACTGACTTTCTGAGTTTCTAGCAGCAGCTACAAGCTTTTCTCACCACCAGCATTTTATGTATGCCATAAGGTGCTCTAGAGATGGCAGCAGTGTTGAATCTCTGCCTTGGGTAGTGTTGTGTTGGGATTTGTATCAGTCAGATTCCAGGTGATGATGGCAGAGCTCAGCAATTGTCCTACACCAACTTTGAGGAGGCTTAATTTTCTCTGCAGAGAAGGGAAGAGATAAATGTTATTCTGTGCTTTACTATCTCCTCTCTCAGTTTGGTAGTGGTTCAGGTCTTCCCAGATACACGTGGCATGGAACCTTGCTCCTTTTCTGGTAGAAATACAGTTAATATAGCCAGCAAAGATTCTCCTCTGGGTAGAATTTAACTTTCTCCTCTGATTTTGCATTGAAACATGACAGGTTCTGTTCTTTCATGCTGCTTGGATACATATGGAAAAGCTGACTGCAAAGTCTGTGGCTACAGATTTATTGCAAAGCAACTACTTTAGCGGCAAAGGCATCTGGTCCCTGCAGACTGTCTGCTTTAAGCCATGTGCTCCAAAACCATGTTAGTAAAGCATTGCAGTCAGCAATCTTAATAACCTACTTCGCTTATAAAAGATAGGTTTCTTGAAGTCTCTAAGGAAATTTACTCTTCAGAAATTCTTCTTGGTGGGGTTTGATGCACTGCTGAAAGAATATACAGGCTACAAAAAAAGTCCCATCTGAACTTTGGTTCTAGTAACATGAAGTTGGAGGCATTTCCTTAACACTGAAACAATAGATTAAGTATTACAGGGTATCCCGTACCTTAAACTGAATTTTTCTTTTACACCAGTGTGTGTGCAAATGGACTCACATACAACTATGTTGCCACTAGTTTGTATCTTTTTAGTTGTGCTCTACCTTAAAAATGCTGAGATCTCAGTAAGAACATTTTACAATGTCAGCGTCTTCTATTATTAGTAAGGGATCATTTTCAGGAAAATGTTTACACGAATTTGAAGTGCTGATTTTCTCATTTTCTGCTTTTAAAATCTTTGGGCTACTTATCATTAGCTTCCACATGCTTCTGTGTGATCCTGTATCACATTATGCATCTTCTTTGGGAGCAGGAAAATTGCTGCATATTGTAATGTGTCACCAACAACCCCTTTTTACAGTACAACTAATAGAGAAGTTGGTGGCATCTGTAAGACTCCTTCTGAATTCATGACATCGGTATTTGTAAACACAAAAAGAAGTGCTGCAAAGTCAGGTTGTAGCTTATGATGTCCCGTGCTTGGACCATATGGAAAACAAATAGCTGAATATTAAGATATTTTTATCTTTGCTTTTTTTTTCTCCCTATGTATATCTACATTTATCTTTATCAAAGTTCCTCTGCCTAATCTTTCAATATTGTTTCTTTTAGTTGTCATCTGTTTCATTCTCTGTTCTCAGTATTTGCAGTGTAGCAGACAAGAAAACTGAAATAAAGAATGTTTGTTCCTAGCTAACTCTTGCATCATTACTTGTTTACTGCTGTACTACTAGTTGATAAGTGATATTTCCATACAGAAATACGTCATTAGGAGAATCACTTTTATCATGACATCAGAAAATTCCTAAATTATGCTTTCTAAGATTGGCTTTTTCTGTGGAATGGAATTTCTTCTGTCTCTTCATATTACAGTGTATGAAGTGTGTGATGATAGATAGGTCTGTTGTGTTTATACAGAGTAATGCTTTGAGTGCTTTCTTTTAATATTCTGTATTTAACTCTGTATTTGTGAAGAAACACTATGCTGCTTTGTCTCCAAGTGGCTTTTATTCTTTAGGGACACAGTTAATTTACATTCCAAAAAAACAAAGGCTCCTGAAACATCTCAGAATATTGTAGTAACAACCTATGCAATCATTTAATAATTTTTTCTTGCTGCAGTTTGAAAGCTTAAAGGGTAAAATCTAGAAATCAGTCATGTGCAAACACACATTTTTCTTAAGAGGAGTGTTTGGTATGAACACACACATTTTTCTTAAGAGTAGTGTTTGAGAATTTATAACTCATGGCCTTAAGTCAAAGGCATTTACATTACTGAAAGTATTAAAGGGACATAAAAAACTTATAACCATAATTTAGGCCCAAGAGCAGATAAAACGTTAAAAAATCATCAGTCATGATACCAAATAAAAAAAAGGCAGAATTTTCATTAAATTACTATTGAGAAGAAGAAAGTTGTCATGTTGATGTTTATTGTAATAAAGACATGCTTTCTGTTTGATCCAGAAGCAGGGATGAGGTGAATCAATCACTCTCAAAAGTATTTTTGGTTGGTTTTTTTTTTATTTTACTGGAAAACTAAGGTGTGCCCTATTTCTCATGATAAATGGAATGACTGGAGTAAGTATACGTTTGGAAAGCTGACATTTACCCTTAATATAACTATGGAAAAGTGATACAGCATATGCCAACAATGATGCAGACAAGACATTACTAATGCAAAAAATGGTTTATTAGAGAATGTCTTGTCAAATATGTTTATTAGTTTTTTATGATAAAACTAACTTATGGAGGGTATTTTAATGTGTTCTGTACAATGTTTTGTTTTGGAAAATTAGCATTAAGCCAAACTGACTTACTGTCTGTTAAATCAAATAAAATCTAATTATCTGGGAAGGTGGTTGTAAGTGAGGAAACCTAATGCTATGGGGAAGTTTCCAAAGAGATACTGTGCTTCATAGTGTTCGGCACAAGAACCATTATCTCTCTTGTTTATTTGAGATGAGATCAAGAGATGACATGGTTATATTCTATAAACACCTACACATGGATGATATTTCCAGTGATTGCAAGTATTTTATCTTAGTGACGTGATGAGTTCTCCTGGCTGTTGGCTGAAAAATGAGGAAAAAAAAATTAGTTCAGAAACAGCACATTTTAAACGAGAGAGTAGCTCTCCATTGGAACAACTAGTAGTTGTCAATAACTAGTAGTTGTCAACAAGTAGTTGTCCATAGGAACAACTACCTTATATCATTTGAAAACATTAAATCAAGGCCTTCTAGGTTATAATTTTAAAAGGTAGTCTGGGATTGTTATGAAAACTATGAGTGCAAGAGGCTAATGCAGATGGTTAGAGTAGCTCCTTCTAGCCTTGGACTGTCATAGTACAGAGGCTAGAATAACTTCTTCACTTTTTTGCATTCATATCTTTGCAGAGCAACTTTGACCTATTGAAATAAGAAAGGGACTAAATGTTATTAGTAAACTAGAAATTGTTTACTATTTTCCCATTCTATGTTTTAGGACCTTTAATAATACTTTACAATCATGTACCTCTTCTGAATTAAACAGAAATTAAAATTGTGGCTTTATATTAACATGACCATTTGCCTCAAAGCTTAGTCAGGTTTACCAAAGTCTCCCTCTGTTTGCTAATATTCAATGGTCGTCAACACATTGACCCAATGTCCCTCTCTTGCACTCTCTGTAGAGCTAGCTGCTAGTTTAATTCCATACAAAGAGAAATTAATCAGTAGTATTGATTTGCAGTCTTTATATTAGACTTCTGAAGTGCTCTTTATCTCATGCTCTTCTCTATTATTTATCCTAGGAAAACTTTAAAAAGTTTTATATATTTCTCAGTTCAATTACCTACCATACCATTTTAGGGTTATAAGGATGCTAGTGTGTATAGGAGGATGTGCAAATATTTAACATACAGTTTACAAACCTAAGAAGACCCACAGATTTTCACTTTTTTTCTTCAGGTGTGTTTGTGGTACTATTTCAATGGGGAAAACTATTTAAACTAAGAAATTAATTGAAGGTCTTATTAAATTGATCTGATATGAAGATTATCTTCATATTCACAGGACAGTTTTTCATTCACCTTTATGTATCATAAGGTTTCATAATACTTTCTGTTTGCTCTAATCTCAAACTCTTTGGATTTTCCAGTCTTTAAACTCTCCAGGGCAGGTTACTTAGTATATATCTATATGGCACTGAAACTAAACCCTAGGTGTGTTTGGATACATGTCGGTAAGTGGTCATCTACACTAAGACTTTTGAAGACTAGGTTTTCTGGATGTGAGCAAAATATGTTTTCTATTGTGAATGGTCTGTCTTTCTATGTCTTCAAGCTCCTTAAGCTCTGAGTGTCCATTCTGTGCTCCTGCAGGGATTGAGAGTAGCAGCAGGTGAATAGCCAGAGTATCTGGAGGGATATCCCAAACAGAACATAGCTGTTCCACCTGCAATTCTGGAAAACAAGTGTAAAAACTGTTAGGAATGAGAACAGTGTAACAGCATAGTCCCTTCTTCCACATCACTCTTTCGGCTGCAGTGAAAGCAGTAGATGGTAGAAAAAGACTACCCCAATTCAAGATAAAACTCCTGCCAGGAGCTTTATGAAATAATTGGATGGATGGATCTTAAGATTGCTTGGGAGGATCTTAAGATCCGTCTGTTAAGTTGTTTTGTAAAGCATACACTGGCCATGTGTCATATTCCCAGCTGATTATTTTTCATCTTTCTTTCATTCAGGTTCTCTCAATTTGCCCAAAGGACATGAGAGCAGATATATGTGTGCACCTAAACCGGAAAGTTTTTAATGAGCATCCTGCCTTCCGGCTGGCTAGCGACGGCTGCCTGCGAGCCCTGGCTGTGGAGTTTCAGACGATCCATTGCGCCCCGGGAGACCTCATCTATCACGCTGGGGAAAGTGTTGATGCTCTTTGCTTTGTGGTCTCAGGATCCCTAGAAGTCATCCAGGACGACGAGGTGGTGGCTATTTTAGGTACAGTGATCTCTACTGAAATTCTAGAGGGTTGGATAAATTTGCCTTCTGCTCAGCTTTGAATATTAACTAGTTTTGCCTAACATCAACTGAGACTGTTAGGAGGCTAGTGTTTGTCATAAGATGGAGATGTTTTGTCTCCAGAGATACTGCTGTAGAAGAAGGCCCTTCATCTTTTATGCCATTGGGAATGCTCTTTCTGCCCAGCATGGCTCACTGGTCACAAAGTGTCTCAGAGCAGAAGAGAATGGCATCTATGTGCTTGACATCTTTTAAATAGCCTAGTAGAGAAAATGCAGATTGTTTTATATTAGTCTCTTGGGAGGATTTCCACTTTAACCTTCACACTGGCATTTTAATTTGTCTATATACTGGCCCAGAATAACAGATGGAAACAGTCTCTACAGGGAAGCAAAACTGTCACTTATAGTGAACTGGCCTTAGAGAAAATCAGCCTCATCTAACTATGCAAAGAGATAGCGATGCACCTATCTCTTTGCATAGTCTACCCAGCAACAGGCATGAGAAGTTTCAGGAATGGGGAAGGTCCAAGTTGATCACCCTGTCACCTCACTGTGGTGTCTGGTTTGCCAGCAGTGGGTGGGGAAAGGCTTCATGCAGACTCCTCCCTAGCTTGTAAGGAATTGGGAAAGGTGTAGCAGATGGTGGGACTGAATGATCAGCGCTAGTGCTGAGGCAGGAGTCATCATCAGAGGCAGAACAGTGTAGATGAAGAAATGGTAGCTCTGCCTAAAAACCACTCTGAGTCTGACTTGCCTGTTTAAAGTAGAACCACTTCTAGAACTCGTCTCCAGTTGAATAGTAGCTATTTGCTTTCTCTTAAACTGGAGCTGTGGCTCCCTGAGAGCAAATCCAGTGGTGACATTGTCCTAGGGAACTTCTTACACCCCACTGAAGCTCTGTACTTCTTCCCTGTAAGGGTGGCTCCAGAGGGCTCCATGGGACCCTCTTGTATCTCGTGGGGATGACAGCTGTGAGATGAAAGTTACACTTGGAGTTGCCCTGGCATGTGGGAAGAGAGTGGACATGGAGAGTCACTACTGGTCATGAATCAAGGCTTCAGCTCCTTCCCAGCTGGCAACAAGGGGGAGAAAAGGAGAAATTAGGACAAGTGTGTAGCCAAGGAAGATTCCCGATGTGTTGCTGTACAAGCCTGTGTATGTGTCCTGCACTTGGGTGGAACTAGGCAGTGTGCAGATGTGTGGGTGAGACTGAATGGGGGTATTCCCCAAGGGCATAACCCAGGTCCTCCCAGCTGGAGAGTATGAACTCAGAAAAATGCACATCCATGCTCTTTTGAAATACCTGCTGCAGCTTTCTGTATTCTAGAGTATACTAAAGCTTTTAAGAAGAGAGATTTAAGGAAAGAATTAATCTGTTTCCTTACTCAGTTGCAGAGTTATTATGATGAAAGCTCCTAAATATGGAATTTCCAAAGTAAAAAAATTCCTTGTATTTTAGGTCACTGGACTGTTTCATGTTTATTATTAGTTTCAGTGATGATGTATTTGCTTACAGTGCTTTAAAAATCAAAAGCTTTAAGACTAAGTAGCAGCATTTAAACAAATAAATGTTTTTTTTGGGTATTACAAACAATAAATACGTAATTTTCTGAATAGAAGCAATCACTAAATGGATTACATGCAAAACTTTGTTGCCTTTACTAATGAATATTGTTTGTTTGGAATAATAGTAAACCCTTTTTTTCTACCTTGTAGATATGGTAAATCTAGCATTTAGGTTATTGTCCATTTGCCTGGAGAGACTTTTAACCATTTCTAGTTAAAGTGAATTACCCTAATTACCAGAAGTGCCTTCAATTCTGCCATGGCTGCTGGCAAGCAGTCCCATGACTCAGAGCTATGTTCATTGTGTACTACAGGGACTGGCACAATGTGTAAATGTAATTTAAAATAATCCGCTTCCTCTAGTCCTGGAGCACACTGAAGAGTGCTTTAATGCTCTGAGAAATTATTTAGCGGAATAGTGACCTGAGTAATTATGAGATGTTGTATGCTGAAAATTCACTTATGAAAGGAAATCTCTCCCACATGTAGTTGCAATGATATTGTCCCGGGTTCAGCTGTAACAGTTATTTTTCTCCTTCCTCGTAGCTGGTGCAGTGCTGTGTTTCGGCTTTAGTCTGAGAACAATGCTGATAACACACAGATGTTTTAGTTGTTGCTAAGTAGTGCTTACCCTGATCAAGGACTTCTGTCTCTCATGCTCTGTCAGTGAGTAGGGGCATAAGAAGCCAGGAATCCAGGAGAACTGTTTGGATTTTTTTTTCTTTTCAGTTTTTCGTTTTATATTCTCTCCCCTTGTTATTTCCCTTAGCAGTAGTGGTTTTGTATGGTACCTTAATTACTGGACTGTTCTTATCTCAACCCATGGGGTTTACATTATTTTGATTCTCCTCCCCATCCCACCCAGAGGCGGAGGGGATGGAAGGGGTGAGCAAATGGCTGTGTCGTTCTGAGTTACCGTTTGGGCTGAAACCACAACAGATATCTACAGTGCCAGCTGTGGCACCTGAAATAGTGACTGCAGAACAGTGATAAACATGATTTTTATCAATCTGTTCTGCCTTGAGAAGTTCAAGCACAATGAATCTGCCTAAGGGGGAGATCAGATTTTAAAACATCTGCCTAATGTGAAAACCTCTGTAGCTTGCTTTGAATACTCCAAGCATCTGCTGTCACACTGGGTTTCCTAGGGAAAGACAACTTACGGGGTTGTACTACCAGTCTGCCTATCTTCTCCATCCTTCAGCAGTAACCCAGAGAGTAAATGCAATGAATATTCTTTGGAAACTTGTCCTCATCAGTTTCCACTATGGGACCTGGAACACAGCAGGACATGCTGTCTGCCAGCCTCTGCTCCTTGCAGAGGAAATAATAGTGTAATGTTGTTTAATATGGTAGTATTATTTGCCTTGCTTAAAGAGAGAGAGAAGGAGAAGGGGAGAAGGTGTGTCCGTTTTTTGGTTGTTTTTTTTTCTTGTTAATCCTGCTCACCTGCCAATATATTGGTATATTCTTAGAAGTGGAACATCCTCAGAAAGTGAATCAGATAGGCACACCGACATGTGTTAGGAATGTGCATCTTCCATCACTTACATTCGTGCTTCTGTCCAGAGTGCAGGGTTTTGTCTTCCCTCAGGTCCCAGCATAAAACATTCCATAGTGCTGCTGCTTTTCCCCCTTGTTCATCTTGCCGTATCACATTATGTTCTGTAACAGCCATGGCGAGTTGGGGCATCCAGCCTCCCTGCCTGCTGAGACAGTGTGCTCAGGAGACTCGGCATCCCATCCATGTGCTTTCTGCAGCTCTGCTGTGGAGACAGCCATCCTTTTGTTCAGCAGCAGTCTTCCTGGCTCAGTGGCCCCAGCTTTGGTGTTTCAAAAGCAGGTGAAACCCAGTGATTGACAGAGCAACTTGCAGCACTGTGAGGTTTTATTCTCTCCTGGTTTGTTTTTGTTCTTACTGGAGCATAATTAAATGCCCAGCTGCTGTAGTTATCAGCATGACAGAAATCAGTACATTGAGCGAATGAATCCAATTGGAGCTCTGCAGTTTATATGTCTCATTAATGGAGATACCCAGGTGCTCCATTACATTTCCCTCATTAGTTATCTCCATCTCTCAAGGACAATCTCCACCTTTTGCAGGTACTGACTGCTGCTGTAGCAGAGAGTGCACCACCTGCAGAGCTGGTGTGATGGGGCGCTGCTTATCTGGAGAAAACAAGACCCAGTCATTTTAAAATAACTCATCTGCAGTTGCCAGGATAATGGAGAAGGGCAAACAGTCTTGTCTCTAATTATCAAAAATTTCCTAGCAAGTAAGGTGACCCTAAGAAGACACATCAGTAATTTTCCACCATCTCAAGCAGGAGTAAACAATATAGCTGCCACTGCTCTGCCTGGGGGAGGTGTTACCAGCAGAGAAGTCTCAGGAAAGACCAGAGGTTTTACACCCCCCAGGCTAACAAAGTGAGGCATCTGCTAGCAGAGGGCACCTAACAGTTCACCCTGCTGCAATTAACCTGAATTTGCTCCTGGCAAGGAGTTTTGTGTAAGTGGCAATGCCAACCAAGTGTCTCTGGAAGCTGCTTTCCAGCTCCCATTATTTTGCACAGCTGACTGCGTAAGTTGTACTGTAATTTAAACCAGGCAGATTGATTAAGAAGGTTTAAAGAAGTCATTTTGCCAGCAGAAAAATAATGACCCACCACATTCAAATGTTGATTGTAGGAATTGATCAAAAATATTGCTCAGACTGCATAGCGATAAAAATATATCGAGCAGTGAAATCTTAGTGGAGTCTGAATTAATTCAATTTTGATAGTCAAGCCAGAGTGAATGTATATTTAATAGCTCATTTTCAGCCACACTCAGGGTCTTGATCCTGTATCTATTCTATTAAGTTGTATTTGCCTTTATGCATGTTAATTCTCAGCATGTTCTGTATATACTCCCAGAGCAACCTGTTGTTTGTTGTTTTTTTTGTCTTCGCAAGCCAGAGTTTCACTTCTTAAAGGTCTGGGAAGGGGATATTATGCAGTATCAGAGGAGTTAAGGAAAGCAAGAGTGCAAGTGGCGTGAATTTGGTATGACAGCTGAAAACTGGGATGAGTCTTTTTCTACTCTTAATCGTACATGTGTTTGGAGGTCAAAAGATTAAGTCTCCTATCGTATCACACAGAGGAAAGTTCTTTAGAGGCTGAGCAAGTAAGAACATCCATTTAGGTGAGCAGGAGATGTAGGTGTTCAATAGTTGTAATTTGGTGTCTGGGATGCAGGCATCAACACTTTGAATTTCCTTGGTGCTATACAGCCAGTCATGTACTTTGTGCAGGACAAGTATGACCCACTGTGATGCACTCTCTGACATAAAAAACTGCCTGTCAATGCAATTACATCTCATAGTATTAGTAATTAATTCTGCGACTTTAATTAGTTTAGTTGGAGCTTGGGTTTCTTCTCAGGTGGAATGAAGGGAGCAGAATTTTCCCCTGTGTCATATCAGCTCTTGATATTTACACTGAACATTATTTTTCATGTGATGTAAACCAAGGCAGACTAGTTGTGAGAGTTTCCTCAGATTAATAATGTGCACCCAGTAGCAATTTATGGAACAGCTTGTTCCTATTTCATTTATGGAAAAAGTCCCTTTTGTTCCAATGAATTAAAGCTCTAAAATGCCTAAAAGTAAAATGATTCATAAAGGAAAGGGTTGGGGTTTGGAGATTTTTTTTTTCAGCTATCAGCATTGCAAAAATTAATGTGACACATGATGGTTTTTTGAGTGTTGAATCTCAAAGTATTTTGCAAAATATTTGAAGAATTACTGATCTGAGAACCAATGTGATGTGGTGCTCTGTGCTATACAGTTCTTGAGCATGTGCCTTGCAATAAGTAGTATCTTGCAGGTTTAAGTTGGCATACGTAGTACCACGTAACATTTAGTCCTCCGCATGCTTGTTTAAAGCATTATTAGTTCTTACTGACAGAGTTGAAGGGAAAGTTCAATTTTTCGCATTATTTTGCAAATTTAAAATATTTTTGTCTCTATCTGCATGCTAGTTAACTATAATAAGAAGCATCAGTCTTAATTTAGTGCCAGCTGGTGTGTTAGAGATGTGATCTGCAGCCTTCAATGTCAGAAAGATTCCTTTCACTGAACTGAAAAGTTTTTGAATTAGACCTGCACACTTCACTGCCAAACAGAGGGACTCAGAAGTCTTGGCAGTGACAGAAAAGGAAAATTATTTAAAAATCATATGATGTATTTCTTTTAACTCAGACTAACAATTTGAGGCAGTTTGATTTGCTGTATAAGATTTGAAGATTGTGAGACTGGTCAAGCTTTCAAATATGTTAGGAAGAATAAAAAATTTCTGTATAAAATCAAATTGGAGATATTCTGGGCTTCCAGAAAAAGATGAAGTACTAGGACACTTGCACTAAAACTGGGGGAGATGAGGCAGAATATGTATATATACCATTTCGTCTTCTTGCAGCAGTCCTGAATGCTGGAAGAAAGGTACATTTCTTTTGCGTTTCTAGGCACAGATGGGGAAGGTTGCCCTGTGTTAAATAATGCAAAGCACCTTTGCTGGCATATGACTGCACAGCACAGAAAAACACCTTACCACCTTAAGAAGTCTTGGTGCCTTTTATGTATTTTTCTTCATTGCTTCTTTTCCACCAGAAATTTATTGTTTCATTGCCTTCCCAAATTTTCTTCCAAAGGCCCCATCAACTTCTCGTGTCTACTAAAGTATTTCTCATCTGGAGAAGGCTAATTTTTTCTTTTGCATAGATATGCAAGGGTTCTGAGACACTGTTCAATAAGTCTTTCCTTTCTAAATGCAAGAAATTTTTCATTCCCTTTGCAAGGTCCTGAGGAGTTTCATAAGGCCCTTCAGATTTTTTCTGCCTGAACGGTCCCTGTGTGAGCTGCTGTCTCACAAATTGGCAAGTCAGTGTACGGTGCAAGGCTGTGGAGAGCACCCTTCCACCCACTTTTGTATGGGAGAGTTATCATACCATAAAAAAATAGTGTATAGAAATATCTATTATATAGTTACATATTATGTACATATTATGTACACATATGTGCATATTATGTACATATTATGTATACATTATGTACAGTCATATGGACATAATACACCAGCAAATTTTTGTCCATACCTAGGATGATACCAGTGTAGTTATTTTAGCAAAAATTATGCCTGTCACCAACACCTTCCACATGTCCTCCTGGTTTCTGTGGTTCTTTCATTCCCAAATCCCTACACCCATGTTCCTACCAGCTTTAATGTAGCAGTATCCAAATCCTCCCCTTCCCTTTCCTCATACCAAGTGCAAAAGGTATGCAAGCAGTTCCCACTCCAATTCAGCGTTCTTTTTTGCAGCGATGCTCTGATCACGGTGAGAGCAGGAGCAGGAGGACTTCCCATAGCTTCACCTCCATTCAGGTGGAGTATTAAGACTGCTCAGAACTCAGAACAGTGCAGATTTGGGAGGTAATATGCTGAGGCCTCAAGAAATCTCTAGAGAAAGGCTTTGAAAAATCTGCAGGCCGCATCAGCCCCAAGCACCTCTGTATTCCCAGCCCAGCACTGGGCTTATCCTGAAGGTGTGTATATGTTGTGCTAGTGCACAACGTATGCATGCCTCTGAGTAGCTGGTATTTCAGACCTACCAGTTAAATTTTCAGTTGCAACTCTGAAAGTTGGTTGGTTTTTTTCTTTTCATTTCTTTGTGCTATGTAAAATTGTACTTGAATGAATAATTACCACTCTCTACTCAGTGAACTACAGTTAATAGGGACAAAGTATAGCACATTAATCTCTGTATTTATGAGAAAAAGATGTCTTTTGGAGAATCTGGTTGGCTTTGTTTTCTTTCGGTACATTTCTTGGTATATTTATAAGAGGGAAATAAGACTTGGAAGTGTGTGTGAAAAATGTCAGATTCAAGAACCCTTAAACACTTCCAAGACATTCTGCTTTCTGAAGAGAATAAACCACAATGTAAGAGGAGCTTATGGTTTCAGCATTCAAATCCATCAACTTATGGCTCATGGAGGAGTGGATAGGTTCAGTTCATCATGTCCCAGCCTTTCTGAGAGACCCAGTGCAGTTGCCTGCCTCACTGAAGGCAATGAGAAGATCTTCTCAAGTGTATGAATGGTGATTTCATTTATCTCTGATGTGGGTACACATACCGTAATGTACCATCATGCAGAGTTTCTGAGCAAATATGCACTGCTTTCAACTTCTTGGCTTAGATTAACTATGTATTACCATAAATTTGAGAAGAAAACAAGTATTTTGCTGACATTTCAGTGGGAAAATTGTAATAGTCCCTCCTATTGAATTGTGTCTTTTTAACTGCACTCTGCAGCCACTGAAAGTGAGACTCAATTCTGTTCTGTGTCCACCTCAGAGAGCAAATCCATTAAGCAATTTTGTGCATTTCAGAAATAGTCTATTTCCTATAAATTATGTAACTGTGCTGAGTATGTCTGTAAACCAGGTTTTGAACTGTGGGTATAGACAAGGACAATTAACTGCAATGGGTAATTTCAAAACAGTACATTGGATAAATGCTATGTGACTGAGAAATGCTCTGTGATGAGAGTATTTCAAAACAGCTTGCTTTAAAAATTATACCAGCTGTAGTATGTATAGTAGTTAATTTTAATTATATCAAAACATGTAGAATTTAAAGCCGTCCAACGAGAATGCAGTTATAACCTTTGTAAGAGATGATTCTGCTATATAGACTGCTGTTAGAAAATAAAGTCAAGGAAATTAAGTTAAAGACTTACATTTTTTATTTTACTCTGCATGAGGAATGTGAGATATCCTCTACTGGGTACAATACCTAAACAGAAACGGAAATAGAGAAATATATGTGACCCCCAAAAGTAATAAGGTTGGGTAAATTATTACTCTGGTCTGTGTTCCCAAAATAGAGTTGAGTGAAATGTTGCATGTTCTTAAAAGAGGAAATACTAAAATATATTACATTCTTTTTTATCCCCAAATGACCAAGAGGCTGCTTCAGGTACCTGAAATCAATATCAATACCACCACTGACTGACCGATTCTAGTTTCTTTTTAATATGTGCTAAAATAAAGAGCTTGGATAACATTGAGGTATAAAACACAAATAAAACAAAACAAAGCAAAAAAACAAACCAAAACCTTTGTACCATGGCTTCTGCTTCCAGATTTGAGGTGTTGGCCACAAACGGGTTACTATGGCTCTTGCTCAGCCCATGGCTGATAAGCAGCTGGGGAGCAAAAGGCAGCTTTTGGATGCTTCAATGTGCTTTCTGTTGCTGCCCCTACTTCTCCTCAGAGCAACCGTAGCATCGCAACCTGAAAGCATAACTCCAGTCTGCAGCCATGCTGGTGTTATGGTTAGGTCAGGAGTATGATTTTCAACCTGATATCCTGATCTTCCCAACTTGTCCTGATCCAGTGTCTAGTGTGGCTGTCTATGTGGATTCCTTGCAGGTGAAAGGAAACTGGGGTATGTTTGAACATATTTCATGCACTTCCATCCCTTGGAGTTCTGTCTGTGGGATGGGACTACAGCTAGTCTTAAATCCTCAAAATACGCATCAGCTGTTCTGCTTCACTGCCTACCAAAGCAGAAATAGCCTCAGGTGTGATTTTCACATCTGGTTGAAATTATTTATATGTGCGGGTGTCTAAGGTGTCAAACCCTGTCTTAGCAAACATTGAAATACAGACTAAAGTGTAAGCCTCTACTTAAGTGGATATGTTTGGGTTTAGAACTAGCGGTCTGGATATGTTTAGGATGTAGAGCTGATTATTTAGAGGTCGAAAGTCTCAGGGAGGTTTGTGATGGGTTTTTCAGGAGTGTTGCAGCTCACTCTGAATTAAAAATGTTTAATTCAAAAATTTAAAATGGGATCCTTGGGCTCTGGAAACTGGCTCCTGCATCATACTGCAAAGCCATGGTGACGTGGGAACCCTGATGTCACAGGCTTTTGGAAAGAGCAGGGCTCCTAAGTCATTTAGGAGGAGACCCTCAGAAATAATTATCACCTGACCATCAGTTACGTACTTATTATATTCAGGAGCCTTTGAAAAATCCATTACCTGCATTTTCAGCTACAAGAAGACCTTTACAATCTGGCTTTTATGTGTTGTGACACTTCACAGAGCAATATATAAGTACCGTAAAAACCTGGGATTACTGTGAGGATACCCAAGTACCTTGGATACTTTTAAAACATTTACCTTTATTAGTTTTCACAGTTGGGAGCTTATTTTAGAATGATTGGAGGCATAAGACAGTTTGGGAAGAAATCATTTGTGTGCTGATAAACACTGCATAAGCATTACCTTTTAACAAATTTGTCCTGCTGATTTTCAGGTAAAGGCGATGTGTTTGGTGATATCTTCTGGAAAGAAACCAGTCTGGCCCATGCGTGTGCCAATGTACGGGCTCTGACATACTGCGATTTACATATTATTAAACGAGAAGCCTTGCTTAAAGTGTTGGACTTTTATACGGCTTTTGCAAACTCATTCTCAAGGAATCTCACTCTCACCTGCAATTTGAGGAAACGGGTAAGGCAACAGCTTTTGTTTTCCCCTTTCTCTCTCCAAGACATTGCACACTTTTGAAGACTGCTTGCAGTGTTTAACAACACCTAATTTACTCTCAATGTTTTCAGGTCGTTGCAGATTAACTGGCCTTTCAGTAAATGTTGTCGCTGTTTGTTAATGATGGCTCTATAAAAATTACCTGTAGATTTGCAGCTCTGAGAAGCACTCCTAGCAGGCTAATACATGGATTACGTTTCCTTTTCTTCACAGTTCTGGGGTTTTGGCTTTTTTTACCCATTGCATGATGTATGAAGTTTTATTTTATAGTCTGATAGAATACAGATTCTGGATTCCTCAGAGGTGGGGTTTAGTGTCTCACTTGCTACAGTACAGGCCAGAGGACAGTCTGATGGATCTGCATGGCATAGACCAACTAAGAGAAATTTATTTAAGTTAAATAAATGGAATGTACTCAGCCAAAATATTGTATTAATACCTGCTTCTCTCACTTGCATATTTTAAAATTTTAATATGGCAAGGTTAATAAAGCTTGGTAGCAATTTTACATTCAAAGCTCACTCCTTAAACCCTCCTGCTCATTTTATAATCAATCAGCAATGCTCACTATCCATTAATCCTTTCAAAGAACTCTCCATCTAAAAATGAATTAGCTGTAAGGACATATCTTTAAAACAGGTTAAGGGGTTCTTTAATTCACATTGCAGCTGCAAAATTCGATCTTTATGATTTTTTTTATTTAAGATCGATGAGGGTTATATAAATTTCATTTGCGTAGAGAAATATTATAACAATGATTTATAGATTATTGAGCATTAGCTGTGATCCTCTAGCTGCTGAAAGGCATTTTTCTGCAGCTGTACCTTGAGCATCTTACCTGATAATGTACCTCAGTACAGTAGTAAGGCTACCTCAGTGTTTCACAAGGCAATTTCAACTGCTGCAGAAAGAGGAGTTCAGACCAACTAGAATTTTACTTTTCTGAGTCTAGTTTCTCTCTAGGCATGAGAACATCTTACAAATACTCCTTTCAATTTTTAGTGGATTTCTTGTGCTCATTAATGTATAAAGTGTGGCACAAAATAACCATGGCAAAAAGCAGATGTAAGGGGATCTGTGCTGGAGCTTAAAAGAGCTGAATTATAATGAGGTTTGGTTCCAGCTTGTCATCTTACCTCTGACTTGAAGGTTAATTCTGCTTCAGACCTGAAGAAGGGCTTTGGGGCTTCAAAGCTGGTTTGTGGTTTCTAGCTTATCATTTCTTTGTTAATAAGATGTCCTCCAAGCCTTGACTTCAGTGTCCCCAGCTTTGCCATCTCCACCTACCTTTTATGTGCCATAAACTACAGACCCAAGATGGCAATTCTGCTCAGGCATTGCTGATGGTGATTTCATGGGACAAGATAATGCCACATGTATTGTGCCAAAATGTATTCTTTGCTTCTGAAAACATAGAACCTATCACTTTAGCTAGCCTCCTGGGGCTCCCCTCCCCCTGATAGCTTTGGCAAGGCTGTGTACAGCAAAAACATGCACATACCTTCTCCCAACAGGGCAATGTGCTGGAGTTCAACTCTATAGTCTGTGGATGCATATTGGGGAATAGCCTCCTGGCTGGATTTTTATGGATTTTCCTCTCTCTCATGCACCTTTTTTAAGGAGAATTATTTCCCCTTCAGGGCCCTGGTTTAAGCAGTCCACCCAGGTGGAAACTCTCATGGAGTTCAGGTCCTCAGTACAGATACCTGCTGTCTAGCTCAGTGTTATGTATATGGACTTTGCCATGGGGGTAGTGACTCAAAGCAAATAGGAACAGCACTTCTAAAGAAATGTTAGATTTTGTGGAATGAAAGGAAATGTTAGTCAGGGGCATGTGTGGGTGTTATATGAGAATGGATGGAGAGTGAAAGAAAGGTCATTCCCATGTGGTACATGCACAGTGGATTTCATTTCACAAAAAGTTGGGTGATGATGTCCAAGGCAGTCACCTGTCACCTGTATAACACATGAAGAATGTTTTTTCCAGAAAGCAATCACTTGGCCCCTCTTCACTGCCCAGTCTGGGGTGGGAAAACCATCCCTTTTCTGCTGACTTTTGAAAGACTCCATGATCACTAACATGGGTACTCAGATAAACCCACCTATGATGTCTCCTACAGTTTTACTCAAGAACTATTTTGGGAGGAGTCTTACTTGTAGTATTGCAGTAAGATACAATAAGAAGTATTGCAGCTCTAGTACTGAGCCAGAGCCTGCTTTGCAGAAACTCTGTGTATTATTTCTAAATAGATTCACAGATTCATAGATTCATGCTACTTTCAACACCAAGAACACAATCTAAATCCTGTTACATAAAATTATTCAGGGTATTGTTTTATTCAGGGTATTGTTTCAAAACCTGTATCTGCTGAAAGTGATTTCCTTCAGGGCACAGAAGAGTTTGGTGTTGAGTTCATCTATTATGAAAAGTAGTGCTTTTCAGAAGAGTTTCATCAACCAAACAGAAAGCAGTTGTTCAGGCAGGGAGACTGGGCTGACAAGAGCTGTACTGTACTGCAGCAGTTTGTGCTGGAGTCATGTAATATAAATGGAAAGAAAATTATTCTCTCCTTTAAGTGATTTCAGTAGAAATATATTTAGCACTTTTCCCGAGTAGTTATCCCTCGTAACGTTTGACATTTAATTAGACAAGAATACCCTACTTGCAGTTCTGTATTCAAGAAAATGGCTGCTCTCACTGTCAAAAATAATTGACAGAATTGTTCTTCCTCAGGTCTGCTCTTCAGAATACATGTACATGTACGTAGGTGCACACACACATGTGATTTTTCTGCACTGTCCCTCACCCAGCACTTAAATATGGTCCATAGACTGCAAAGCAATTTAGACGTTCAGAAGGTTAATAAATTAATAATAGTACTGAGTACAAAAGGTTAGTTCCACATGACAGGGAAGAGAAAGCCTCAGCAAAGTGGGAAAATAATCTTTTCTCACTCCCAAATAATATTTAGAGGCCTGACATGTTGAATGACCTACTTAAGGCATCTGCTCAACATGCTATTATCAGCTCTGGATTTTTGTTGTCTTTTTTTGTGTTAGATAGCTCAGCCATCACACTGCATTTATGAGACCATAAAGTGAGCATGCCTGCCTGCTTTTCAACCTGCAGTCATCTCTCCTGCCCTGGGCGGTGAAGTGACTTTTAATCTGTAATTGCAAAGTATTGCAGCATATCATGTTTCGTGCTCTGAAATCTTTATGGCACATCTAGTGTCACTAATACATACTACAAGGCAGAAAAAACACTCTGAACTTTTTTTTTTTTTCCAAACAGGGAAAACAATTATTCTGGGAAAATATTCTTTAAAATCATATTTTCATAGAAGATATTCTATTAAAATCATAATGAGATTACATAGCTGCCTCTGAGGACTGGAAGTTATAAAGCAGTGTTTGGAATGTATCTTCAAAGAGTTAATTACTGTCTTCTGATGTTGTAAGGGAATATTAATAATGTATCATTCATTAAGTGCCTTTCAAGATTTCAAACATCTGGAGGAAGGCGTCTCTGCAAGCTTGAGCCATGCAGCTTGGCCTGAGCAGGGGAACCAAGGCAGACCTCTAGGAAGCTCGAAACTGTATAAATAAATGCATGTTTTATTGATGGTCGAAATTCAAGAAGGAAGGTCTACATCAAGATACCAAATACGTTCCCATAGGAAACAGATGGTTTAGGTGCAATAGCTATACCAACACAGTTTGTCCAGGTGCAGAAAAAAATTGAAATGCAATTTTGGCCTTCCTGAAATCACAGCTAAAATTCTCCTGGTTTTAAGTAAAGCAAAAATTTCCCCCACAGCTTTTAAGGTACACAGTCACATACTGCTGTTTTCCACAATGAACAAAATGAGCTGTGTTAAAGAAATGAGTTAGGAGCAGCCAGGGAAGAGGATAATTGTCCATATAGGACCTCTGGTGCACTTGCTCCTGGAAGGTGTGCTGTGGAATGAGCCAAGGAGAAATGAGTAAGGCAGTGAAATACCATCTGGAGAGGCTCAGTTCTTTTTCCCGCGATGCTCTTAAAGCCAGGGACAACACTGTGAGCAACTGATGTTATCTGATGTCTCCAGAACACTGTGAATCTCTGAGGCTTTTTTAGTGGGTGAGTCCATCAGACCGTCTTAACACATGTCCCTTTTTTTTCTATTTCAGATTAGAATAATTTCTTTTTAAATTGGCTTTCTGTTTTTGCTTGAAGTTTTAAGGAATCACATTTGGTGATCATTGATCATTTCTATGTCACATAGTTTTTAGAAAAGCTTTATTTTAATTTGAATTCTGCATTCATGTCTCGTGAAAGTTGTACCAAGGTTCACTTAGGATCCCCCTTCTTTTTCATTTTTAAGACTCTCCAGATGGTGTGCTATATTAGCAAGTGCCCTGATGCAAAAGCAGTGTCAGAGGCAGAAAGCATTGCTCTACATATTGCCCCTTGCTCCCGAAGGTTGCACATGTTCTATCAGACCTGTGGATTTTTGCAGGTTTTGAGCTCTGAAAACTATTCGCAATTACAGCAGCTTAATTCAGAGCTGTTTGCACTTTGCCAGCTGGTGCTCACACTCAGTCCTCATCAGTTGTTGGGGGTGACTTGCTTACATAGAAATGGATCAGAGCATTGTCCTTGGATAACTCTGGCAAACAGAAAGCTGTGGGGTAACTGTGGAGCAGGATGTGCTGAGCACCTCCTCTGCCCAGTGGTCCATCTACACTGGCAGGTCCATCATCCATTTTCACATTTTTCAGTCTATTGTTGGGAACTTTCTCCATGTGGGACAGCAATGATGGCAAAAGCTATCTGGGAAAAACAAGCTTTTCCATCACTAATGAAGAGAAGCAGGGGAGAAAAGCACAATGCTTAGGAAGCTGCTGTGCTAATACTGTAGATCAGTGAGGGCTTCAGTGGGCTCTTGGACTTGCGTCCTGTGGTAAGGAATTGTGCCCGCCCCCAAGGCTGATATTCAATCCTCATCCATCTCTCACTCCTGGCACTTTCCTTTTGCACGTGCCGGTTATTCCTCTGCTGGTCTGAGCTAGTGGCAAGGGTCAAGCCCCTGGAAGGGCAGATAAAGCAGATCAATTTCTATTATGGCTCATATGGCCAGCAGGCTTTTGGCATGACTTAATCCAGAGTTTGTTTATAACTCAATGGCTTGCTCAAGCCCATTGAAATTAATTTGTTCAACTTCTTGTTGGCAATGTAGATGGCATGTTTCCTTTCCCTGTCTGTATCTTTTCAAGGTCTCTAAGCATCTGCAGGCTCATACATCCTGCTGCCTCCTGATCCTAGCTGAAGCAAGGGGACCCAGAGAGGTTCCCCAGCCAGGCCTGCTGACACCCCTCTTCACTTCTCCAGGGCAAACACAGAGTGACGTTAGTCACAGCCCACAGCTGTGCTGCCCATGACATAGTGTTTGGATGTTTACAGCTCTTGCTTAATTACTACAATAATAGGCAATTATCTTGTGGCTGTGGCAAAGGGCACCCTTCTCAGTTGTGTAAGCCAGAGGTCTCACCGCTTCCTCCTCAGTCCTTTCTTATGTGTAACTCCAACAAAAATATAATGCACCTTTAACCTCCTTTTTTTTTAGCTTTTCAATCAATAAGTTCAGATTGGTTTGGGCATAAAGGGGAATTTATCTCCCCATGCTCTATCTGTAGAGCTCAGAGGCTAGCCTTGGTTTTAATTTCACCAAATTTTTTTCTATGCCTGTAAGTGAGACAGGTAAGATTGTTTTAACCTTATTTCAGGGTGTTCCTGCCCCTTCCTGTCCCTCTCTGGTCTTTAGTTGTATGCTTTTTTTTTTCTTCTTTTATATGAACATGTCCCAGAAAATGAAGTCTTACAGCTGTAGTTTAGTAGCAAGTTTAGTATGAGCACAGAAAAAGTAAGTTATGCCCTCAAAAATCAATTTGGTTTTTATTTTGCTCACATCTTACCAAACTCTGCAGCCTCCATTACGCTTGAAGAAGCTTTCACTGAAGAAAATTTTTGCATTTTTCTGTTATTGTTCAGCTTCATTGCATTCATAGCTATTTCCAGATATGTTAATGTTCCATTGCAGTATTTCCTAAAGGACTATTTCACTGATTTAGATCTCGTACCATCTCTGATGGTTTCTAGACCTGTAGGTTGAATGTGCATAGGACAGAAGAGTCAGCTTCAAACATTCAAACAATGTGACCTCATCCAAACTGCCAGTCAGCAGTGGTACCTGGCTGGTCAGGGCCCAGGAATTTCTGAAGAAATTGCTAATGGGTCTGGGCCACACACGTGGGGAATTTATCAGCATGAAGAATGGAGCAATTCCTTGTGTAGTTGTAGCTATGTGGTTAGACAGCTATGTGGTTAGATAGCATGGACAGCACAGTCCATGCTGCACCCTCCACCACTGAGAGACTTATGCAATTCCTTCTGGGTGAGGATTACATATCTGAGCCTAGAGTTTATTTCTGCAGCTCTTCCCTCCCCTCTCCTGTTCCCCTAAGCATTTCCTTGTGTCTTTGCTGTACTTCAGGGACATGGGAATTTGAGTTTAAGGCAGTCAAAGCATAGAAGTTAAACCTTGGAGGACCGTGCATGACTTTGCTAGGTAGAAGAGCAACACAAAAATTCAGAGAAAGCTGCAGCAGTATTAACTTCACCTCTCTGTGCCTCTTCCAGACGGCATGAGGCAGCTGTCTGAGCAGAGCTATTGCTGTAAAAGCTGTCAGTAGCTTTGCTTTTCCAAGGTTGTTTCATAGCTGTGAGCCTGACTCTTTCCTGCGTGCCTCACTCCCTTGCCACCCCTTTTTGTCAGTTCATACCTTCCTTACAGTGGTCTCTTCTGAGCACCTTTCAGGGCATACAGATTGTAGGAAATCAGGGGTGCAGGAGGAATTGAAGCTTTGAACTCCCCCCTTGAGGCACAGAGGGAGCATAGTGGATTTCTATCCTTCAGCAAGCACAGCGTGCTTGGCTGTGACCGTGTTTGTGGATGAGTGCAGAAATGGTGTTAAACCTGAAATCTCTTTAATGTATCCAGAGGCCAACAACAAAGCTGGTGAAAGGGCTGGGTGGAATGTTCTATGAGGAGCACCTGTGGACTTTGGGGTTTTATAGTTTGAAGGAAAGGAGGAGCAGGGGTGACCTCATTGTGCTCTACAGCTTCCTGAGCAGGGGAAGTGGAGACAGAGATGCTGATCTCCCTGGCATCCAGTGATAGCACACATGGGAATTGTTCAAAGCTGTGCCAAGGGAAGTTTAGACTGGGCGTTGGGAAGCATTTCTTTACCAAAAGGGTAGTCAAACACTGAAAGGTTTCCTAGAGAGGTTGTTGACTTCTCAAGCCTGTCAGTGTTTAAGAGTCATTTGGACAGTGGCCTTAATAACATGCTTAATAACATAACTTTTTATCAGCCATGAACTGGTCAGGCAGTTGGTCTAGGTGATCATTGTATGTACCTTGCAATTGAAATGTCCTCTCCCCTCCCCTACTCTCCTTGCCGCCTCAAAGGCTTGGGTATTGTAGTAAGTGTTTAAATACTTAACTGAAAAACAGGGCACTGTATATCCCCTTGGGTCTTTGGGAGGCCTGGAGTGGTATGGATTTGTGGCACAGCCTGGATTCATACATTTTGCCTTTAGACTGCGCGTAGATGCAGATGTCAAGGGTATCATTGGAGAGTACCTAAAATATGCAAAGGCAGTGGGTGGAAGACAATGGAAAATAGGAGAACCAGTATAAGAACTGTAAAATACATAAACTTTTTTTCCCCTCAGAACTCTTGACTATTGGGAAGAGAAGGAGAATGTCAGGCATGAGTTGTGGAAGAGTAAAATAAACTATTATTTAAAAAACAGACCAGGCAATACTGTTCCATCAGAATTTTTAGCTGCAGTCTCAGCCCTGACCAAGACAGATTTGGCCAGAAGACTGAACAGCCTCCCTACCCTGGAGAATGTCCTTTCATCCCTCTGTATGAAGAGAGGGACTCTTCATAAGGAACTGTAGCAGTGGGAAAGGGATAATGGGTTCAATCTTAAACAGGGCAAGTTCAGGTTAGATATACGGAAGAAGTTCTTTACTGTGAGGGTGGTGAGGCACTGGAATGGGTTGCCCAAAGAAGTGATAAATGCTCCATCCCTGGAAGTGTTCAAGGCCAGGTTGGAAGGAGTCTCGGGTGACCTGGTCTAATGTGAGGTGTCCCTGCCCATGGGTGGGTGGTTGGAGCTAGATGATCTTAAGGTCCTTTCCAACCTTAACTATTCTATGATTCTATGTTAGCCAGTACAGCTTTAATAGTGTTTCAGAGCCACATTAATCCTGCAGGATACCAGCAAGCCCTTATTCTATTCTGAATATAATTTCTAAATTAAGTACCTTCTTCAGAAATTCTGACTGGGTTTCTGTAGGAACAAGAGGCAAAGCACCACCAACTCTGTCAAAAGTAGGATGGAGCACAGTTCTGATAACCAGAGGTAGACTTAGTGTTGGTTTTGGATGTGAAGCTTCCCTGTATAATCTTGTATAATCCCTATTTGATCTTGTTTATCATACTGGTTGTTTTTGTTGGGAAATGCTGGGCAGTTTAGCATACTTTTCATTCAAGGATCTTTGAACACAGTGGTATGGCTGCAGAAGAAAATCATATGTGCTGATGCACTGCTTTTTGCACACAGAGGATCAACAGCTGTTATAAAAGGCACTCTACTGATTTATCCCAGTGAAAGGTATGAGCATCTCTTCTTCAGTCATCTGGGTGATTTATTGGTATGTGGAAAGATCATCTAACAGGAAATGTTAGGGATGGGCAGCATCCATAGGAAAACAAAAATGTAAACTGGCTATGTTAGAGTGAAGAGCTAGATTAACTATTATTAGCTGTTGTGCTTTCTGTGAATTAATACCATTTTCTTCTTCAGAAGGTTCTCATAACTAAGAGACTTTTCTTAGCTGACTCAGCTTTCTGCAGGCTGTCTGCTAGTATCGATTCTGGGCAGTGTTGTTTGTACAGAACTTGAATGATGATTAAAAAACCAAAGGTTTACTATTTTAATCTTGTAGATATTAAAATATAAACACTTTGTGTTCACCTCCCCTCAGTGATTAAAATTGATGCTTTTAATTTCTTCCAGCTGCTAGGAAAGGGAAGGGAATGTGCATGATGCAATGGGAAGCAACATCGACATTTTCGTGTTGATCACCAGTTTGAGTTTTTTATCATTAGCCTCCTCTGTATTTTGATTTTGTGATGAACATGGGCACTGCGACTCAGCCAGCAGCAGACCCAAGTGGATCACCGTCACTGTCTCTGAGCTTCCGTCATTAGCTGTAATGTTAACAGCCAGGCTTAGCTCTGTGGCAAGCTCCCTTTTGAGCAGGTGTCCTAAGAAAACAGATCTCCCCATAGCTTTGTGTGACTCCTCTGGAACCTAAGAATCCGTGGGAGTATTGAAAATGCATTTGTGCTACTGCTGAGAGTCACCAATTCATTTTGTGATGCCCTCAATGTGCCTGGGAGCTGCCGCTGCTGCAGGTGGTTCCCTGCTTGTGGGCCACCTCCGTTACATACAACTGTGCCTTATACTGAGGTGACCAGCATACTAGCAGGTAGGCTTTGCACAGAAAGTGGGGAAAGAGGTCTACTGTGCTCTCACATGCCTCCAAACAATTAGCCCAGAGCAATGGATTTCTTCTTGCATGGGCTGCTGAGCCTAATTCTATGTAGATCTACAACCTTTTCAACATGATAACCACAGAAAAAGGGGGGGATGTTACAAAACAGATGATTAATTCCAAGTGCTCTGGTTGCTTCCATCGTTGCCTTCTGGAGCTGAACGCCTGAAGTTTTAGTAAAACAGCACAGCATGACTTGTAGGTATGAAAATTAGTTTCTACACCAGACTTCTCACTCCCCAAACCTTATTTCTGCAAGACGTGGAATGCCAGTTGCAATGTATCCAAAACCATGGCTGGAGAAAGAAAACTTCTTGCGTATTAATTGGAATAATATAAATGGATTCCCAGAGGCTTCACAAGGAGCAGACAGAGCTTTAGTATTTGCCCAAGTGAGAGATTTCTGTCTCTGCCCAAAATGGGATCCATTTTGACCAATGCAGAAGTGATCAGGAACAATTTCACAGCTGTTTTGCACTGTAGAGAGCACTGATTTTGTTCTTGTCTCACCCTCTCTGAACAGGTTTTTGCCTTGGCTGCACAAAAAAGGCTTCTCACCAGTTGTGAGTGAGAGTTAATCTGAGCCTGTAAAATGCTAAATAAAGCTCTCTGTGTAAGGTCTTTCTTTTCTCTACAAGTATAAATCCATCAATCTACTGTTTTGCAGCATACGCTTCACAGATGCAATAATACCCAAATGTGCTAGTTCAGCATGTGATAATCATTGCAGTCCTGCAAATCCTAGATTTACCTTACTTCCAGTTCTATTTTTGCCTGCTTTCTACAGCAAAGAAACAGTGCATGTAAGAAAGTATTAAATCACCCAAAATATGCAAGAGAAACTTTGTGGGGAAGTTTGAACCAATCCCACTAGTTTTAGTTAAAAATAAAACCCAGCTTGTCACTTCCAAGTTAATGATGGCTGATTGACTGTGCCTTTTTTAATTGTCAGCCAGTTGCTGTGATTAGCAAGCTGCCTCAGTTTAGGTCCCATGCAAAGGAAGTCTGGAGAAGCAATTTTGAGAGTAGCTGATTTACATATATGCCAGAGGTGGCCAGAGCTGAATTCAAGAAGATTCAGGGAACCACCTGAAATAAGCCGAGTCCTCTGTTATTGCACTTCTGAGTAGCTTGCATAAAGGCAAAAATATTCCATGTGTTTAGGAAAGAATGTGTATTATTAATCCATGTTTTTTTTTCATATTTTTACTTCTCAGTTTTCACAGCACTTAGTCTTAGTTTCTTTCCCTTCCTAAAGAGAGCAAAAACATAATATAGTTTTCAGATGTAAGTTACTGTTTAAAAAAGGAACATAGTGTAAGCAGTTATAGAAGTCTGTCATTCTCTTGACTCCATTATTTAAACTGACAGTGATCTTTTGATCTTTTGAGCTAAAAGTCCCTCACCTAAAAGACTGTTAGGTGAATTTTAGATTATTTTATTATTACTTCAAAAAGCTATCTCAGCTGTCAAAAAGATTTTTTCTATAGTACTTCCCACCTAAATATTTCCATCACTGTACTTCCAGAACAGAGAGACTTAACACTCTGTCCCCTGTGAGTACATATCCCTTTTGGAGACGATTCATTGTGCTCTCTTTCCTATTATTGACAGCACTCCTGTTACCACAGGAACAGGCTTTGGTTTTTTCTGAGAGCCTAAAACACTTTGCACTCCTTAAAAATGTGAAAATGGGGACCTAAGCAACAAGCAGATGACAGCAGCAAAGAACAGCGATTTCTAAGCAGGATATTTCTACTCGTCAGCTGGAATGTAGCATTTTTATTAAGATTAGCTTTGCTTTTCCATTTGTGCCCATCACTTGCCCCTCAGTGCACAGACATCCCGTTTTCCTTCTCCATGTCCCTGACCTTATCAGCGCATCCTGGCAGCCCAGCAATTAATTTCTGTGTTTAGCCTCGCTATTTTCACCAATTCTGCCTTCCTTGACTGCCTGCCATTGTAATGAACTTCCATCTCCATCATGTGTCTAAGGCAAATCCATTTTTAAAAGGAACAGTTGTTGGTAGTTCAGAGCAGCTCAATTATGAATGACTCCCATCCTCCCAGGCTCTATTAGCACTCCTGCTGGAAAAAGGCTATAGTAGAAATGTAAATGGATTAAGTGAATCATGGATGTTTTTCATGTGTTATTAATTGTCCCTGTTTCCATTTATTAAAGGTCCTAGCCAGTAACTTCAAGATGTTCTACAAAAGTACATGAATAATAATTTACAAGCTCAATGCAGCCATGCATTAATAAACCAGACATGTCTGATCCACATGAACCATCAGCCATAACTTAAAACATTTGTCAGAAAGTTTGAACCAAGGCACTGTGGTCCATCAGTAACGTGTCCTAGACCAACTGTGCTCAAATTCAGTCCAACATGTCAGATAGCTGCTAATAGGGTAGATAAGGGCTCTGCTGGGACACAAATTGACTTTGCAAAATCGCAAAAAGCCTTCTTTAGCCTTGCTAGCCTTCTTGTGGGCAGATGCTCTTGCTCCATGGATCATGAGCCCTGCCCAGTGGATGAAACATCTGGCACAGCTGCACATCTGTAGGCATCCCCTAGCATCTGAGGTGGGTGCTGCACCCGACTGAGAAGAGTCAACCTCCTAGAAATGCCTGGACAAGGCCTTCCTGTGAGAAGATAACTGAAGAGCTGCTGTCTCATGTGGGAGGCTTAGCGTTAGCTGGATTTTTTTCAGACACCAGAAAAAAAATCAAACCATGAAAAAACAGAGAAGATGCTTTAGTCAAAGTCTCAGAGGTCAAAAGGGCCTCTGGGAAGCAAACACAGTGTCTGAGGTGAAAAGTAACAGAGACAGAAGTAGAGATCTGTACTGCTTCTGCCTGGTGCCTGTCTGCATGCTTGCAGCAGTGTTTATCCTGTACCAGTTGGGTTTTTTTATTGATTGTGGTAGAAAGCATGCAAACACGGTGTAAACAGGGTGCAGTGTAGTCACAAATGGAAAAATACAGAATCATCAATGTTATTTATTGCAAAGACCTGTTTTCTGCACAGGTACAGGGTTTTCTTACTAGACCCAGGCAGGAAGAGAGAACAAATCAACTAGATTGCCTCCATTTTCACATGAGGGGGTCATTTCTGATCACTTTTGAAGCCAGATTTGCCAAAGTATACAATACTGAGGATTACGAACTAATTTGTTTGGGTCTGGAGCAATGCAGTAAGCTAAGGCTGCAAAAACAGCAGGCTCAGCCCCTAAGAAGTATCCTGTGTCAGTGCCTAAATACATGGATACGAACATAAAACAGTGCTGATGAACTTTACAGAGATCCACATCTAGAAAAGAGGTGATAGCTGTGATACAGGTATTGATAGATACAAGGTCATGAAAAATCACATGAAAACAACTAAAGGGAAGGACTTTTCCCCCTAAAATAGACTAAATGCTTGGACACAGTTGAATGATAGCCACAACTAGGATATAGTCAGATCACCTAAATACTTCTCAGCAGAGCCTTAGCTGATTGCCATGAAAGCCCAGGGATTTATTTAATGCAGTCAGCATGTAAATGGGAAGGAAATGGTTCCTCACCACACCATCTGTTTATCCCATCCCCATAACCCCACTGGTTAACTCTTTTGTGCTGTCTCTCCTCTTGCTGATATTGTTCAGTAATAAATACAAAGCTCTGCAGAGTCACCACTTGCTGAGTTCCTCAGTCATATCTTCTGAGGTTAGAAAAAAATATCTAATAATCCCACTGGGGACAGTCCGAGAACTTCATCCTCCCTAGGTGCTCGTTATGTAGACAACCTGCTGGTTTTGCTTGCAAGAGTCTCTGATAGAACTGTCATTAGTAACTTCATTTCTGCTCAAGTAACCTTCAGGGAACAGCACACTCCTCATTGTGGTGAAGTTTCATGTGGCTGATGTAGTATTTCCATGCTGTTGTAAACAGTTCACTAGTTAGTGGATAGCTCTCTTCCATACTCTTCTGGCTGTGGCTGATTTTCCTTGACTTTGTGTCCCAGAAAGGAAGAGCTCATCACTGCTGCAGGTTCAGGTACAAGAAAATATCGGCAACATCATTGAAATGGAGTCTTTGCTGTCTAAAAATATTTCATTATGCCATAAATAGAAGGGCCCCGCTCACCTGACAGTTAAAGATGCCTCTGAAAAATTGAAGTTCCTTCAATCTCTTGAGCTAAAGCACCCTCAGTGGTAGCTTTACCACTTCTGTCTACAGGGAGATGCTGAGGTAAAAGTAGGACATCCTCTTCATAGTGTATTTTTTCTTGACTGGATACTCTTCAAAATTTACATGCTCATATCTTGGTCTTTTTATTTTTTCCCTTCAAAGGGTTCCTCCTCACTGAAGCACTGGCTGTGTTCATATTAAACACAATTACAGTATATTTCAACAGCCAGTACTCCATACTTACATATCGCCAAATGATAATTCTTAACTGGGAAAATTTTAGCTCTTGCTGGGTGAGGTGTTTCTCTTGAAGAATTCCAGGGATACTTGTTAAGGTTATTTCACAGAGCTTTCTACACTTAAATGAAATAGACCTGTTCATCTTATTCCTGTTAAATTGGGATTTCCCAACGGTTTAGCTGAGTTATTTCACATCTATTATATAGTGGGCTGATCCTGTCTTTCAGTCTGTGAATGACCTACCAGAGTTGTTAGTCAGTTTTCTCAGTCTTGATTTCAACTTAAAAGAATTGCCAGGTCACACCACCAGTGGATTTTGGGCTGGTGACTCTGAGCTGAGAAGCAAAGATATGGGTTGCTGAATTACCCCAGATCATTCTCCCTTGCAGCACCCCTATGTCTTCATTTGCAGGGCATCCTATGGGGAAGGTAGGCACAGGGATATGTCCAACCATCATTTGAGCCTGGTTTTCATCCAAATGATCTGTAGAAAGGGAGTGAGCACTGGTAGCACTTCTCTTAATTTGGTCCAGGTGTGTTCAGTCTTCTCTGATATGGCAATAGATAGTATTTATGAGTCAAGAAGAAAAAGAAGTAACTCTGAGGTGGTTTTGGCATGGTTGGCTAGCTGAAAGAAGAACGATGGCGAAGTGTGAGCTTTCCCCTTGAAAACAACAGAGCCAGATTAGAGTAGTTCTCAAATGAACCTGATTAATCCTCCCTTTCCGTAGGGGAACACCACTATGCTACAGCAGGGGTCCTTGTGCCTGTCACTGCCATGTGGCATAGACAAGCCCTCACCTTCAGCCCTTCAAGCATTTAAAAGGTTGGGTCCTTGACTGGGATCTAGAAGCAAATAGGAAACAAGCACATGACTGCCCAGCCAGCAGCCTAAATCTGCTCAACTCAGGAATACTACTATGTTTTTGAATTAGCCTGAATCTGGAGTCAGTGGTTCTCACCATCAGACTATTTTCCACTATTACACCTGGTTCAGGTTAGGAATGTCTGACAGTGACAGCACAACATGTTTTACTGCTCTGTTTTGTAATACAGAAAAACACAACAAGGTTTGATGTCTTGGCTCTTTGAGGTACAGAGGTTGCCCACTGTCCCTTTCATTTGTGTCTGTGGTTCACATGTTCTGCCCTTTAAAATTATTTGTTCATTTCTGATTCATCAATTCCAAACAAAACTGATGGTGGGCTACATTGCATGGCACTTGGAAATGCATTGTTTTAATTGAAGTTCCTGTATTAAAAGCTTTTCAATAAATTAACAAAACCTTGAAAACGATGAAGTGAACAGAGTAGCTAATAGCACATTCCATATAAAAACAAAGTTTCTGCAAGCCAGGTAGAATGCCCTCAATGTAAGAAGCAAGACTGATAGCAAAGGGTGTTGCCTTTTGTTAGATTAGTGGATATAGCTGGAAAAAAATCAACTCAGCAGCAAAACATTTATTCAGGTCTGAAGACTTCAGGTTATATTTCAATCACTTTGTAGTCTGATATAGTAATATGTAAGTAAAAAAAAAAGCACAACATAATGATTCCAACTAATTTACATTTCCACTTAAAGTGGAGAGGAGAGAATAGTTCATTTGGGAACAATTTGCAATTCTTTTGCTGATGTATTAATTTGTAAATGCAGTCTCTCTTAATCATTTATTGAGACCATTTGGTCTTCAGGCAGAAACATATAAGAGACAAAAGCATTGAGAGCAAAACATAAATTCTGCAAATCCTCTGCGCCCATATTCTATGTGGCTTTGTGCTAAGGATATGCAGGAATACTGTGTCTGTCACAGGTAGGACTGGCCAGAAGCCAAAAGCGAAGATTTTGATTTTTTTTTTTTTTCCATTGGAATAAAAACAAGACCACCTGAAAGTTTTCACTAAATATAGTGCTGCCCACCTTCCTTCCCCTGTTTCAACACAACCTGAACAATAGAAAAGTTTTCCTGGATTGGATTTAATTCCATGATTAACTGCAGTTGCAGTTGAACTCTTCCAACTATTTCAAATCCAGAATTATATTTCCCAGACAGGACATTAGTGAAAATAAAGTGCATTATTAATAATTTTATTTTACTTTAATAAATACCTTTATATTTGTGCTTATTCTTTTTTTAATATAGTTTTTTCTATTATGGGGGCTCTGGGCTAGAAACCTTTGTTCCATCCTCCTTGCTCATCCACTGAGCAGCACAGTGACCCTGGGCAAGTGATATATGACCTTTCTGTGCCCTGGTTGTAGCATCTGTCAAAAGAGGCAGGCACATGAATCTTACCTTCTCCAATACATAGCATCATAGAATCAACTAGGTTGTAAAAGTCCTTTAAGTTCATCAAGTCCAACCATTACCCCGGGACTGCCAACACCACCAATAAAACATACCACTGAGGGCCTCATCTACAGTTTTTGAACACTTCCAGGGACAGTGATTCCACCACTTTCCTGGGAAGCCTGTTCCAATGCCTGATCACTTTCTCTGTGAAGAAATTTTTCCTAATATCGAATCTATTGAAGAAAGGTCTTCTTCCCTGTTGGTTTGATTTTCAGCACATAGGGACCACCTGCTCCTGTGCCTTAAGGATTTCATTCTTGAAGAGTGTCCAGCCTTCTTGGACCCCTTTGTCCTTCAGTAATGTCTCCCAAGGTATTCTGCAACCAGCATCCTGAACGGGTCAAAGTCAGCTCTTCAGAAGTCTAAGGTGAAGGCTTTGCTGACCTTCTTCCTGACTTCTTCAAAGATTGAAAATTCAATCATTTTGTGATTGCTTTGCCCAAGACAGGCTCCAACCATCACATCATCCACCAGTCCCTCTCTGTTTGTGAAGAGCAAATCCAGACAGGCATCTCCCCTAGTTAGCTCCCTCACTAGCTGGGTAAGGAAGCTATCTTCCACATACTCCAAGAATCTCCTGGATTGTTTCTTCTCTGCTGTATTTTACTTCCAGCAGGCATCTGGTAGGTTGAAATCCCCCATGAGAGCAAGGGCAAGTAATCATGAAACATTTCCCAGTTGTCTGAAGAACACTTCATCTGTAATTTCATCCTGTCTAGAACAGATTCCTACCAGGGTATTTGCTTGGTTGGCCTTCCCCCAGACCTTCACCCACAAACATTCAGCCTTCTTACTCACATCATTGAGTTCAGGTTAGTTGATGCACTCCCATACAACACAACCCCACCACCTCTTTTTCCTTGCCTATCCCTTCTGAAGAGCCTGTAGCCATCCATTGCCACTCCAATCATGCGAATCATTGCACCACATTTCTGTGATGGTGATTATGTCATGATTTTCCTGCTGCACAATGGCTTCCAGCTTCTCCTGTTTGTTGCCCATGATGCGGGCACTGGCATTTAAGCTGCCTTGTGGATTTGGACTCCAACAGCAGCATGTTACCCTATGGCTCATTTCTAGCAAGTCCCTTCCCTGTTTAAACCTAGTTTTTAAAGCCCTCTCTATAGGCCCTGCTAGCTCTTGGGCTAGAATCCTTTTCCCCCTTTTGGACAGGAGTACCCCATCTGCTGCCAGAAGACCTGGTGCCATGTAGACTGACCCATGCTCAAAACCCCAAAATTCTGAGCAGCCGCAGAGCCAGGAATTAATTAGTGAGATTTTTCTGATGTAACCATTGTCACTGATTGTGACTGGCAGGAAGGACAAGAGCACTGCTTGGGCTCCCAAACCCTGAACTAGTCACCCCAAGGCCCTGAAGTCCTTCTTGAGTCCCCTCAGTCTTCTTGAAGAGATGTCCTCATTGCCCACCTGGAAGACTAATAAAGAAAAGGGAAAGAAGAATGATAGATTCTGTTTTGAGTTAAATCAGGATGAAAAGCAGCTTGAGAAGTCTTTTGGCATTTTTCACCATCCCAAAATGCATCATTTCTGCAGTCTGTCCCAAGTTTAAACCACCCTGCTGTCATCTGGAGGCTTTGAACTTTCCTTATTTATGCTGAAAAGCATGTCACTAATAGGAGATACTGCACTGGGCAAAGCGAAGGTTGGATTCTTTGAGGAGTTTTGTTTTTTTAATGATCTGTAATAAAATGCACAGACTGAAACTCATCTGTACCACCGCAAAGCTGGAATGAATTCACCCTACTGCTTACTGACGTTTCATTAAGCCAGTGCCAATAGCAGATATTGATCCAATGACCAGTACAAGGTTGCAAGGACCAAGCCTGCATGATCTAGTTGGAAACTGTCCTGCTGAAGGTGCATCGTATTGCAGAAAGCACATCACCCCACAGCTGGGGTACAAGGCAATGGGAAGCTCCCTTCAACTCTTGAGCCCTAGGATACCTCATGTTGATGTGCCTGCAGGATTGGTGGTGGCAACATGATCTCAGTGTATCACTTGGTATGTGTCACCAACTATTTACATCAATGTGGAGTTCTAAAATGGGATGGTTTTGTTGTGGTGGATGAAGGCCTTCTTTGCTAGGATTCTCCTCCACATGCAGGCCAGTCAGTCTCACTTCTGTGCCTGCCAAAATCCCCTCAGGGATCGGTGTTGGAACCTGTCTTGTTCAACATCTTTGTCAGTGACATGGACAGTGCCCTCAGCAAGTTTGCCAATGACACCAAGCTGTGTGGTTCAGTTGATATGCTGGAAGGAAGGAATGCCATCCAGAGGGACCTTGACACGCTTGTGAGGTGGGCTAATGCCAACCTTATGAAGTTTAACCATGACAAGTGCAAGGTTCTACACCTGGATTGCAGCAATCCCAGGCACAGCTACAGGTTGGGCAGAGAAGAGATTCAGAGCAGCCCTGCGGAGAAGGACTTGGGGTGTTGGTTGATGAGAAAATGAACAGGAGCTGTCCCAGAAAGCCAACCATATCCTGGGCTGCATCAAAAGGAGCGTGACCAGCAGGTCGAAGGAGGTGATCCTGCCCCTCTACTCTGCTCTTGTGAGACCTCACTTGGATTATTGTGTGCAGTTCTGGTGTCCTCAACATAAAAAGGACATGGAACTGTTGGAACAAGTCCAGAGGAGGGCCTTGTATCTGAAGAGGGGCTACAGGGATGCTGGGAAGTGACCCTTCATTAGGGACTATAGTGATTGGACAAGGGGTAATGGGTTCAAACTTAAACAGGGGAGGTTTAGATTGGATATAAGGAGGAAATTCTTTACTGTAAGGGTGGTGAAGTACTGGAATGGGTTGTCCAGGGAAGTTGTGAATGCTCCATCCCTGGCAGTGTTAAAGGCCAGGTTGGATGGAGTCTTGGGTGACATGGTTTAGTGGGAGGTGTCCCTGCCCATGGCAGGGGGGTTGGAACTAGATGATCTTAAGGTCCTTTCCAACCCTAACTATTCTATGATTCTATGATTCTATCCAATGAAAGATCTTGGGTCTATTGAGCTTGGCTTTTTAGCCTTCTGTAGGGCTTCTCTTTTCCAGGGTCTGGAAATCTACCATGGTCTCTGCTGGTACCTCAGCTTCCCTTCTTTCAAGAGCTCTGTGCTATACAGAGGAAGAAACATCTGTAAGATCAAGGAAAGAAAGTCCAGTGAGAGTGTTAGAAATCTGCTCTCCTCTCTGCCTTAGTGCCAGGCAAAGAAGTATGAGAAATCTGGAAGCCCTTTGCTCCCTCTAATAACTTCATCTGTAAGGAAGAAAAGGCGAAGGGTAGATGAATACATGATGATCTTCATCAAGAGTACATCTGCAAGAAGGAGAGATTGGTAGAAGGAGGCAGTAAGCAGGAGGAAACTTTTCTTTTGCTCACCTACCAGATGACCAACCCAGGCTAGACTTGTTTACATGGGAGAGCTGTTACAGAGTAAAAGGAATGTGTGAGTTTAAATCCCAAAGTGGACAAACAACCAGTGAGGGGGAAAAAGGGTCCCAATGAGACACTACTCTGTAATAGTTAGGCTGCAACAGTTCCCATTGCTCTCTGCTCAGTTTCCCATTGCTTAGCCATCTCTGTATTGTGTACAGAAAACAAATTAGGTTTTGATTCAAGAAAGAATTTCAGCTTCTGGGTCCAATTTAGTCTTTGTATTGAGTCCAGTGTAGGATTTAGGGTCCTGAAGAGGATTTTGTTTCTATCAACCCTAAAGCTAGCTTTCATTGCCCCCAGTTATGACAGAAGCCACGTGGGAGGGATTGTATCTCTTTGGATCACGGTCCACAGTTCAGTCTCTCCTGAGGCCACAAAGACTAATACTCTTCTCTGCAATGGACTGACCCTAAACTTGGCCAACAAGCAATAGACCCTGGTTGAAAAATACCTTGAATTCATAAATGAAGTAGCCTTTCTGGTTTATTGTTTTAAATAATTTTGTATGTGGCAAGTGTGTTTTGCTGTCTTTGATAGTATTGGAGAAATACTATACTGAATCTGGCCATTCTGCATGGTAAGACACGTAGTAAAGCATCTGCTGTTTTGTTAAAGCAAAATAAAAAGAAAATCGTGAAGGCAAAGCAGCAAAAGAAGTGGTAAGTTTCAATTCCAGAATCTTGTTTAAAAACCATGGCAAGTCTCCCCACTTCCAAAGATGCACAGTGTCCTCTTTCAGCATCCCTTTCCAAGAAGAAACACAGAAATACAGAGCCCAACGGGCATCTAACAGCTAAGCTGGCAGCAGCAGAAAATCCATGCATTGTTTTCCCCTGAGGTACAAAAAGAGGGAGGCATCTGTAAGTACTGAATGTATGGGCAGGAGGTGCTCAGGCCTGTGCAACTGGAAGAACAGAAGAGCTTCTGAGTCAGGAGACTGAGCTGCTCTCAAAAATTGCTCTTGTGATTGGTGTAAATGTGTGCAATTGTGCAAATAGAGTAAGAGGCTTTGGCATTTCTTTGAGAAACCTGACTCCTTAGCTCCGCACATAGTTAGTTAAACATGTAATCACAGCATTTGAGAAATCAGTGCCTATCACTCAAGCTGAGCTGTTTGACTGATCCTTTCTTGAAAGGTAGGTGTCAATGCTACCCTTAATCAAGGTTTGACTGATGTATTAGAGCATCAGGAAAGGACTTTGTGTAGCATTTTACATCCCTTGTGCGTTGCCCTAGAGGTGCAGCAGTGCCTTAGGCCTTTAATCTTGAGTTCAAATCCTGAGAACACCTATGTGTATTTTCTTTATGGCTGCTTTTTTAATAAACTTTCTTGATTTTGGCAACAGGATAAACCAGTGACCTGTCTCTGCTATCAGCCATGGATCCTAGTCCCTTGGTTGTAAATAGTTAACAATGATAGAGATTTCCTATTAATTTGAGAAATTAGGGCAGTGTTATTATCCTGTCTTACACAGGGAGAGATGGAGACGTAAAGACACAGTATGATTTGCACTCGGCCAAAGGTCAGGCCAGCAAAATAATTCATTCTCCTGAATCCCAGCCTGGTTCTGTGTTGGGCCATGATGCTCTTGGGATGTGACAAATGTGACTTGGATCTCTGCCTGCTTCCCTTCTCTTTCTTCTTCAGACATGATTTAAACTAAACCAGAATGCTTTCAGATCCATACTAAGTATGAAGTAGATGGGGCAAACTTTCAACCACTCTCTTCTTTATATGCATGCTTGTTCACAAATGCAGATCAGCCTAATTGACTGTCAGCATGCACAGATGTCTCCCTGCAAGAGTAGTTGAGTGCTGTGCAGATTGATTGCAAACACAAATGGAACCAGATTAAAATTTGACCTACAGTAACCAATTTCTAAAACAGAGCAAGCTTAAGAAGGTAAACTGGAGCATAGGAGGTTCCATGTGAACATCAGGAAAAATTTCTTTACTGTGAGAGTGACAGAGCACTGGAACAGGTTGCCCAGGGGGTTTGTGGAGTCTCCTACATTGGAGATATTCAAGGCCCACCTGGACAAGTTCCTGTGTGATGTACTCTAGGTTACCCTGCTCTGTCAGGGGGGTTGGACTAGATGATCTTTTGAGGTCCCTTCCAACCCCTGGGATTCTGTGATTCTGTGATGGAAGTTCTGGGCTCTGTGAAATCAGTTATTGATTGTTGTTGGGTTCTTCTGAAGGGTCTCTCCCTCCCTACATGCCCCCTTCTTTCTTTAGATGAGCAATTTGGGGAACACAGATCTTTATTAAGTAATGATGAAAGGATTAACTCCTTTCTTGCAAATAAAATGCCATTAAATCTCCCTTAAAAGGGCTTTTTCAACATCATGAACTTAATTCTACTTTCCTTGAAATGACTTTGTTACTTGGATTGGAAATCTCCACATCGCTTACAAGTCAATTCTGTAATTGCTTAGGAGGAAACTACATGAATACAGTTTCTCCAAAGCAAAATTAAAATGTGCTTGGTAGCAAGCTTTTGCTTTTGCATGCTACTGTGTCTGTGAAGTCAGGATCAATGGAAATTTGCAGTAAGACTGTTATTTACTGTTTCTTTCAACCAGTCAGCAGACTAACCTACAAAAATCTTCTTTTTCTCCAAAATCCAGCATGAAAGACTGTTTAGTGAAACATTCCTATCCCAGAGATGAACTAATTGCTCAGCAATCAGTCATTTTCACTGCACAGCCAAGGACAGCGATTCCTTTCTCACACACAGATGGAGGAATGGTTTAACAGAAAAAGGTTCCTGGGACAGGAAGATTAAAGAGAATTTACTGGAGAGTAATTAAAGCAGTTGTTAGAACAATTTGTTTTTGAGGCTGAATTTCACATCAAAGGAAGTTTATCTGAGGAGTGTACAGAGCAGAAGAACAATAAAGCCATCGTTTCAGGTCATCTATTGTGCATTCTTAGTTCAGATTAATGAAGTGAGCTAAGAGGATGTGGAGATTTACAAGAGTATATTAGGTGAAGCAGCCTAAATGCAGTTTGCATTTGGAAAGAGGCACCTTGGCTTCAGTCTTTTTTGTGCTTTCAGTTCCTTTCTGTTTCTGCCAGGTTTCTTGTCACTGTCATATTGGGTAGAGGGTTTCTGACCATGCTTCTCAGTTGCAGAGATTCCTGCCAGTGCAGGACACTGTGATCGGAGGCTGCTGTCATGCATGAGCTGTTAACAGAAGCTGGGTTAGAACCAATGCTCCTTGCTGGCCCTTTGCTGGTGTTTGCTGGTCTTGCTGGCTTGGTCTTCCAATCCTAGTTGTCTGCTCCTACCTCCTTGCCATGCCCTGACCTAGGAGGAGGCATTACTCCAAACTCTCCCTTGGGGTTAAGGGCTGGAAGTGCATCTTGTGAGGGACGTTGCCGTCACCCTTTCTGGTTTGGAAGGGCAGTAAACCTGAAATGAAAACAGGTTTTCAAGACAGGGAACCAAGTCCAGACACAGTGAGTCCATCCACAGTGTGTGGCAGCAGCTTCTTATATCCATCCATCCCAAAGGAAGGTTTGCATTAACACCAGCAGTTTGGGTTTCTCTAGCTCACCATGATACTAACGGGCTGGACTTTCAGATGAAAGACAAATACAGTTATCCCATGGCCCTTCACTGAACTGCATTTCACAGCTCTTCTAGCCCAGGCACCATGGCTTCAGTTTTGCTTAATTGCACACAGAAAGGCTTGTGTGAGGCAATCTTTTCATTTATTAATTTCTGTCTGGTCTTCCAATAGTTTATAATTTTAAATATGAGCACATTCATGTAAATAAAATTCATGTAAATAAAAAGGAAGATTTGTTAAAGTCTTAGTTATTAAAAAAAAAGCTGAAAAAATAAGATTTTAAAACATTTTAACATCAAGTGTTAATAGTGAATCACATTCGCTGTGACCTGCCTAGAATTAAAAAACATTTTGGCTTTGGAGCAAGGGTGTTTATCAAAGATTACACGTGAGAAATTGGGCTTGACTGGCCTAGTTTTCAGAATATCAAAAAAGAGGGTCCCAGATATGCCCTGTTTTGACATTGACGGCTCCTAGAGAGGACTAGTCCTCAAGGACTGAGGGCAGAAGTACCCTAGACTTACCTGAGCACATCGAAACAAAGGCCAAGGAAGGGTTTGCTGGTGATGACAGTCCTTAGCAATGCACGGTGCCAGCAGTGTGTTAGATCTGAGTGGGATCTGTCTTCAATATCTGGGATTGGGTTGAGATTTGCAGTGCAAAAGGGTAGTTGTACAGGAGCAGCCAAAGCCATCCCAGGTGGGCTTCAATTTCCTAGGAGCTATGGAGAGACCAGCTCAGTTCCCACCAGCTGCTGGAGGCTTTTCCTCAGAAGCATGGAGGGAACAGGAAGGCTTTGCCTTTCCTATTAGTAGTTGATCTGATTGCTTTGTGCAGGCAAAAATGTCTGTTTTTTCACAAGCTCTCACTTGGACCCACCAGCCTGGCATGGTCTTCTGTGCAGTTGTCATTCGTCCTCCCTCTGCAGCTTTTAAAATAAGTGTTTATCTGGAAGGACTGGCTGGTCTCTGAGGCTGGGTGGGAAGTGCATCCCAGTTGGGAACTGGCAATACCCCAGTATGTTGGGGGGGATAAAAATAGCATCAGTGGAAGGGTGTAGTACACACACATACATACACAGAGAAAAGCTTTATAGGAAGGCTTCATACACTAACTGCACCAAACCCTGATATTTGCACTGCTGTAGTCAGGGGTTTGGATGCTTCTTACCCACCATCATGTGGAGGATGTCTGCAGCCAAGCAACACGTACAAAGCCCCCTGTGTAGACACAGGCGACAAACAGGCATTTCTGGATACAGCTCGTCTAACTTGTTTTAACATCTAGCTGCAGGTGAAATGACTCACACCCTCCAAGTGCCTTTACCTCTCTTGACTGTGCAGGTGTCCTGGAGGATTAATTTAGATGCAGACACAGGCTTCGTAGGTGAACTCTCTTCTGGGTGTCTGTGCTCTCAAAATTGGATGTATTTTGTAGATTGTTCTTGAAAGCAGGAAAATAGCACATCTGCCTGAGTACTGCATGGGTTGGGGTATCCTGTGTCTAAATCCTGGATCTGACACAAATTCACCTCCCTCATTAGCATAAGAAAACTGGCAATTACTTTTCTACAGTGCACTCTGAGAGGTGAAAATTAATAGTATTTTTTGCAAATATCTTTACAAAATTTGTTCTATATTGTACAGCCCGAGCATGCATTAAGATTTCTGTTATTTTCAGTTGTATTTGTTGGGGGATCTTTAGCACTATTTCTGAACAGAATGAGGTATATGTGATTGCATTATTTGTCTGATATTGTTTATATCACCACAACCATTAAGTTCCATTTGCCAGCTTTAGCTAAGCTTGTGGGAAGGATTTGCCTTGAATCATTTCAGGCCAAGAAGGCAACTGAAGACAGCTGTCATATTTCCAAAAAAGGACCTATATAGAAGGACCTATGTATTAAGGTGCCTTCTAGGATGTACCTGTATTAAATGGGAACAAAAATACAGGAATCTGGGCAAACCCATTGGATTGAGAGTAGCCAGAAGGGAGATGGAGCTTCTACTAAGACATTAATACAGGCAAGATAGTTACCCCTGGAGCAAATTCTTGAGAGGTGATCACCACCACATCTGCCTATCCTGTGCAGTGAGTGTGACCTGGTGGTTACTGATTGTGGCTCCAGTCCAGCGTTATGACAGGGCTCCTCCTTGTGCCCTACATAGATGTCTGTAGCTGTGGGGACTAAAATGTTGTGTTTGCTTTCTGTTCCAGTTTTTGGTGCTGCAGAAACGTCCAATGAGCTGAGCCAGGCTAGTTCTGCTAGGACAGGCCAGTTCTGCAGGGCTCCATCATCCCCAGACCAGCAGCCACATTTGTAGGATGCCACAGCTTGGGCACCCAAAGCTTATTAGTCACCGTGAAAATCTTTACGTTGATGGCTCAGTGCACACCTGCTCTATTCATCACCATGACAACTGTGTGCCCTTTCGGTATACGTCTTGTTATGCATTTCTGTGAATGTCTGTGGTGAGGGACGGGCATGTATTGAACACCATTAACAGCATGGGTTGTTCTAGGAAATGGGACAGGATGATCTCTAATCAAATATTTGCCACTTTTATGAACTTACTGTAATTCTTCAAGACTTCTGTCAGTCCTTTAATCCATTAACATGCATTCCTAGGAGTCTCTTATTGAAAGAACTTTGTGAAGGGAGTAAGGTCACAGAGGGATGATTTTCACATACTGATGCAAAAAAGATAACAGACAAGGGGTGCATTTCAAAGTGTCTGGAAAGGCCACAGCTTTGTTGATTACTTCAGTAGGAGATGGGAGAACTTCTGTGTGTCTCAGCCTTCAGCTGGCTCCCTGACCTCTCATTCCTGCTGCCCTCGTCTGCACTTGGCTTTGGGTTCACTTATACAAGCTGACACCTCACAGAAGCTGCTACAGCAGTAATGTACCCATTGTCTGTACTTTTGGTAAGGTCCCTCTTTAGAAGTGGTGGTGGGCTGAATTCACACTTGTGGCGAGTTACCTCAGGGTACAGAGGGGAGGAAAAGAAGTTGGGGTTAAGATCAAATGGAGAATCTCAAGTTGCTGCTGTCTCCTCTGTGCCTGCCTTGTAGATAACCCAAATACTTCAGTTCCCAGGGCTGGCCATCAGTTAACTTCCACTTAACCTTCACCAGCTCAACAATTAACACCACCTGCATTCTTTTTCCTTCCCAAAATAAATGCATTAAAAGCAAGAAAAACAGAAACCTGGTCTCATGAGACAGGATTTGTGTCACATGAGGTAGTCTTTCACAATCCCATCTGTAAAGGAAATCACAGAATCTCCATCACATTAATGAATTTAGCACTTGCCATGAGACCAGGGTATGGCTCTTTACCCCTTGAGATGTGCTGAATGCACAGTTACTGTTACAATTCACATCTTATTTTTTTCTCCCAGTTCTTTATATATATTCCCTTGGTTGAGGTGGGTGTCCTGAAGAGAGGACAGTGTCCTGAAGAGGGGACAGTCTCCATGGGGTGACACAGGGGTGAAATGGTTTCTTTGTGGTGACAGAGTAGTTCAGTGGGTGACTGAGGACCAAGACCCCAAGTGCCGTAATCTCACAGTATCAGCTGGGATATGAGGGTCTGCTTGGTTATGCATTTCAGACTGAAAACCAAGATGTAAACACATTCATGTTACATGAGAAAGCCAAGGGGAGCATAGGCACAGACCTTTGCATCATCCCACCTTTGCTCCCTTGGAAATACAGCTCCACCAGTATAGATCGGTCCTGAATTCTTGACACCCAGCTAACACCTGGATTTCTGAGTCCCTGGGCATTTTCCATGCTGATTCAGAGTGTAGCAAGCTTGCTTCTTCAAAGGAGCTGCCCACAGTCATTCTAGGATGTAGCACTTTCTAACCCAAGCAGAGAAAAAGGAAAGGATAGATTGAAGAGCTCTGACAGGCTCCTGCCTGCATCCTACAAGAGACTGAAGGAATATCTTCTCCTGTGGAGGTGACAGGAGGACTTTGGGAGTGTGTCTTCTCCACTGCATGGGTATGAAGAGGGAGAAATCCTTTGACTGAGAGGTTCCTGTGGCCATGGTCTCACTCAGCTGGAGCAGATTTGCACTGTAGATCTGATGCTGTTTGTCACCTTGACTGCCTGTCCCTGCAGCAGGGACATGTTCAGCCTTCCGCAGGGCATTTGCACCATGCTGAGGCATGGCAGCGCCTGAGTTCAGACCCCTGTGCCACTAGGCTTTGCTCATTGAGTCACATCTGGCCAAGTTGTTCTGGGGCAAAAAACCTACAGTGATTTCCAGGCTTCCAGAAGAGCCCGCTCCAGGAGTATGAGGCACAGGCAGTGTCAAATTAGCGAAGTCCTGGCTTTTCTTCTACAGAAGGCAGCAGCAGCTGTGATGGGTAATTATATTCCATGCAGAGAGATAACCTTTGGCTGGAGGTGTTTTGAACTGAGAGGAGAAAAGGGAGAAAAGAAAGAGCAGGAATAGGGTGGGGGCAAAAAAGGGAGATGGGGTAGTTTTTGGTGAAGTGCAAGTTTTTGGAGAGGAATCAAAACCTGGTGCTATTTTGGTTTGGGGGATTGGGTTTTGTTTGTTTTTTTTTTTTGTCGGTCTGGTCTTTATAAACAGCTGGCAGGACAAGAAGATCTCAAAGTCCCTCTTCCAACCACACGTTCTGTGCTGCACTGGTCACAGAAGCGCTGCAAGTCCCTGCCAGGCTGCAGGCAGCTGCCAGCCTTGCAGCATCCCCAACTGCCTCTCCCCACCACCCGCCAGGCACAAGCTGGATGCAGAGAGGAGGGTGCTCAAGCTGTGAAACAGGGTCATGGACAGAGAGCAGTGAAACATGGGGTCAAGGATGTTTCTCCCACACCAGACATCTTCAGGGACCTAGTCATTCTGGCCTGGCACAACACGGGGCAGAGCAGCACAGTCCAACAGGGAGAGCAACAGAGGAACCAGCCATCTTCTGTGAGACACAGCTTTGGGACACATCCGTGTACCTCATTGCTTTTGGTTTTGCATCATCTGCCAGAGGTACCACACTGCCCCCCAGGGAAACAAAGGCACAGACCAAACAACACAACACACTTTCCAAATCTTCATTTAGACAGTTTGGCTTCAATTAAATGCAATTACTTATTTTTGCATCAAGGGCAACTTCTCTTGCATTTATTTGCTGTCCCCAGTGGCTTGTCTGAGGGAGAGAATTGCTCCATGAGGGTAGGTGCTAATGAAGGGGAGCTTCCAAATGAGTGTATGCGTTGCTGCATCTAGGTCAGAGGAGTCAGATGAAAGTATCTTCCATGTTTCTGTCTCATTGGTTTTGTTGGTTTTTTTTTTAATCTGGGCTTCTAATAAACATGTTAACTTTCCAAATTATTATAAGCAGCTGCAGTACACAAGTATATATTTACTGCATTTGAAAGCTCTCTAATGAAGCTTTGAAGTCCAGCTCATCCCAGATTCATGCAGAGAAGGAGCTGTAGCCATCATGGCACTCCTTTGCCGACTTCTGAAGATCTGAGGCTTGAAAGCAATTACTTCTTTGCAAATATGGGCAGGTGTGAGAGGCCTTTTTATAAGAAGTAAATAGATACTGAAATATGGATATTCGAGTGGATACTTCAGAACCTACAGCTGACAGTCACAGTTTTGTTTGCATATTGCAGGGGCTTTCTTACCAACACTGTCCCTACACAGACCATATTTGCATTTGCATGCGCTACTTTTCATTTTAGTTTCCTCACACAGAGACCAAGAGTTTCCCTATCCTGCCTCAGTCTCATATTCAAGAAAACTGGATAAACAATAACAAAACAAAGCAAAAAAATCATGTAAGTAATGTGCATAAAATCATCAGAAAAGTTTTTATTCTCTGGACCTTTCTACAGCTTGAGGCTTACATTCCTTTTTTCTATAGAGGCCCGAGAGATGCTGCAAGGTGAAATAACAGCAGTATTAAATGGCATAGTGTCAAAAAACAGTGGTTATTGCTGGGTTTTGAAACCACACATCCTTGCTATGGTTCTTCTTCATGATGCTTCCAGTACACCCACACATATTAGACATATAAACACTCCAGGAAATGCTTGTGTTGCTATATGAAGCCACTCAACATAGCACATGGGGAACCTAATTGCACCCTCTAGCCACTCCTAGAAAACTAGTGATAAGCAAAGCTAAAAAATATTGAGCACATTTGGATTTTCCAGTCTCTGGAAGGGTATGTATGTCGATTAAACTTACAGCTGTGTAGTTTCCACTGAATTGGTGTTTCCTTTTGAGCTGTACTAAAGACAGCGATGGAGCAGGTATGAATGAGTAATGGGTAGGTAGGTATCATGTTATTTAGGTTCTTGCTTGTTTGCTTTCTTCTCTTTATTCAGTTTCTTTCCTTCTCTTGGTGTCAGAATATTTTTAGTTCTTCAAGGCTCTATCTTCTGCATCAAAAATAAAGGTGAAACCTACTTTTGATCTACACTTTTAAAAAAGTATATGTGTATATATATGTAACCTATCTATGCAGTGGCATATATCTGAGGTTACTATGTCTTGATCAGCCTCATTTGAATTCACTGCAAGAACTGAATATAGAAAGGAAGGAGAAATGGCTCTTATCTCAGTACTGTTTCCCTCTGTCCCAGTGTTTTCCCTATGTGATGTCCTTTGAGTACTGAATCTGTTATGGGTTTATCCCCCATAGATCATCTTCCGGAAGATCAGTGATGTCAAGAAAGAAGAAGAGGAGCGCCTGCGCCAGAAGAACGAGGTGACGCTGAGCATCCCTGTGGATCACCCCGTGCGGAAACTCTTCCAGAAATTCAAACAGCAAAAGGAAATGCGTAATCAAGGCTCAACCCACATCGACCCAGAAAGGAATCAACTTCAGGTGGAAAGCCGGAGCGTGCAGAATGGGGCCTCCATCACAGGCACCAATGTGGTTACTGTGTCTCAGATCACCCCCATCCAGACATCCCTGGCTTATGTGAAAACCAGTGAGGCCGTGAAGCAGAACAACAGGGATGCGATGGAGCTCAAGCCAAATGGAAATGGAGACCAAAAATGTCTCAAAGTAAACAGTCCCATGCGGATGAAAAATGGGAATGGGAAAGGGTGGCTTCGACTGAAGAACACAATGGGGACCCATGAGGAGAAGAAGGAGGACTGGAACAATGTCACGAAGGCTGAGTCCATGGGGTTGCTGTCCGAGGACCCCAAGTCCACTGACTCAGAGAATGGTGTAAATAAAAACCCACTGAGGAAAACAGACTCTTGTGACAGTGGAATAACAAAAAGTGACCTTCGCTTGGATAAAGCTGGTGAGACTCGCAGCCCCCTGGAGCACAGCCCCATCCAGGCTGATGCTAGGTATCCTTTCTACCCTATTCCTGAGCAGGCCTTACAAACCACGTTGCAGGAAGTCAAGCATGAACTCAAAGAAGATATCCAGCTGCTAAGCAGTAGGATGGCTGCCCTTGAGAAGCAGGTGGCAGAGATTTTAAAAATATTGTCTGAAAAGAACGTACCCCAGATCTCTTCCCCCACGTCTCATTTATCACCCCAGCACCCCCTCCAGATACCCCGTCAGGATATTTTTAGTGTTTCAAGGCCTGCCTCACCTGAATCAGAAAAAGATGAAATCCACTTTTAGCATATACCTATGTGTATATATGTATACAGTATATATGCAGAGGTGTATATATACCTTTATACATATATATGTGTGTGTGTATACAGTAAATATATATACATATATATTTTCACTTGCATCCAATATGACTTGAACACACCAAGGATTTTGATATGTAAATATTGCATGTCCAGCTGGATTCTGGCCTGCCAAAGAAACAATTATTAACATAGATATTGCTTGTATAATATGCAGTTGACTGCATGCACACTTTACATTTATTTATAATCTCTATTATGTAATAAAAGAATGACTTTTGTGTAACAAAGGCAATGTACTATTTAAAGAATCAGGGTCTAACCTGCCAATATTGCCATGACAGTTTTGATCTCAGGCTGGGTGAATTGAGCTTTTATTTCCTCACTGTACTTTCTGCCGAGTTAAACAGTAGATTAACATGATGTGGAGGAACTCCAATTAGCTCAGACTCCAATTAGTATTATTTTCTGTATCATTCCATTGCAATATACTGTATAGTTGGTGATAAATTCCCCTACTCCTCCTAAAAGGGAGGGCTTAGCTCAGTGGCCAAGGAAGGTCACCATGTCTGGTGCTGGGGGGATCACTGGAATTTATTTATGTGGGTATTGTGCATGCACAGCCTTTTATTTCAAGTATCTGCCTGCTCTTTAAACATCGTAAGTAAGGAATAATAATGGTGATTTATGTAACAAAATGAAACTAACACAAACTCTCAGCTGCACTCCCTGAGTGTTTGGAGGTAACTTTCTTGGAAGCCTCCTTTTACTCATGCCATTTTTACTGAACTGTTAGAGTAAAATCACGCAGATTTTCTTTGCAACACTCAGCGATGGTGTCCGGTTCTGTCAGTATCTTCATTAGGGTGTCCCATTTTTGTAGGGTTGAGCTGGCCCTGCAGAAAGATTTTGCACAAGGTCTGAGCAAGGGACAGAACAATTGTAGTTCAGCTCCTCAGCAGCTGTGTGGGCAGGTTTGAAAGTCTGAAGTTGAAAGGCTGCTGTTAATCCCCCTCCACTCTCTTTACTGAGGACGTTTGTCAGTCTGCAAACTGCCTTTGAGGACAAGAGAAAGTAACTGGTCAAGATGAAATTTGCTTTAGTCCAAGGCATCGGGGTGAGAATATTTGGGTGGGGGAGTGGTGGGTGTGTTGGGAGATGAAGTTCTCCCTAGGGTGCTGCCCACTGCTCTTGCCTGGACTTGTGGAAGGTTTCAGTGCTTGGGGGGGGCACACTTCACAAGCAGGCCTGCAATGCCCACACAGCCAGTTGTCACGTGTACCAAGTCCCTTAGGTCTGTCCTCTTAGCTGGCTCTGATCAGCATCTCCCAGTCTTGAACTATGCTCAGACCCTATCTCCACCTCCTAGGCTGGAACGTTGTCCTCTATGCAGCGCTGCTGGTTTCACAGGGCTGCAGCAGGGCAGGCTCTTGCACTGGATCCTCTCCTGTTGGGAGCTGACATTTTGAACTCTGGCTGGGTCTGCCCCTGAGTGTGGTGGGGGTTTTTTTGCCTCTCTGCACTGGTTTTGAATCCAGATACATGTGATGTACAGCAGAAATGGCCATCACAGATTCAGAGCTGTTAACCTGTACAGCTTGAGGCCAGCCCAGCAGAGTGCAATGGCTCCTTAAAAGAAGGAAGTCCCCTCCACACTTAAATAGCCTCTTGTATCATGATCCCATGTTTTCAAAAGTGCCTGGACTGAAACGTATATGTACCAGAAAGTATCGCTATCAATCAGGTAAATAAAAGACATGCTTAGAATTAGTAGGCATCCTGACCAGACACCAATACCAGATCCATTACTTAACATTAAGAAACTAAACTAAACTGTTTCCTGAAAAAAAAAAAAAAGAGGAAAAAAGCAGCAAACCCCCAAGCCCACCAAAGCAACAAACAAAACAAACCATCATTTGCAGTAGTGGCAATTAGGAACCTACATCTTAGGGTGAACATACCTTCTGCTGTGAAATCCCAAATCGCTAAACCTCCAAAAGTTCATAAGAAAGCTGAAGAAGTCATTGCTTCTGTTGTGTCAATTCATGGAGGCTTTTGGGGAGATGATGGTCTTTCTCATTTGCTGTTTCTTTCTGTCCTGTTTCTCCCCCTTCTTCAATTCTTTTCTTTAGAAAATTATAACCAAAAAAAGGGGAAGAATAAAAGGCCACCAAAATGGACAACTCTTCCCAAGTCTAGTGGTTAGGCTGCCTGCTCTTTATAGTTTTCCACAGTTGCAGTTGCCATTGTCAAAACTTTCAACTGTATTTTGCAGCTGCTTTTCTGTCACAAGTGCAGATCTGGAACTTTGCAACCATGCTTTGGTCTGCAAGGACAAACTGTGCTAGCAAAACAGCAGGACCTTCATGATCCTGCTTCAAATCCTACCCTGGGACTCTGAAAGAATCAGAGGTTTATAGGGTTAGGGAGATACAGGGTCGCTGCCGGCTGCTGGAGTATATACTGACCTTGTGGGTACAAATTTAAGTGCCGACATTTGAAGATTTGCATGTTTTTGCCTGACTTGGATTGCTGGTTAAGACAGATGCGCAGCATCTACCCAGAGCTGCCCAGTGAATAGCTGAATCACACAGGCTGTCTTGGGGTCAGATTTTGGTAAAGTTCCTTGAATGCATGAATCTACTGCGATGTGATGCTGTAAAAGAGCCATCAGGGTACTGGGAGTGACTTTGTTAGAAAGTTTTAGCCTTAATGGCATTCCTCTGCCTTTGTGAAGGACTTCTTTTCTTTCTTTGTAAATGATATTAATTCTAGCTAGAACTGCATGGCATGCAAACAGATCTCTATTTAGGTTTATCTTGCAAGTCAGGTGTAACTTTGTGCCACCTTATGATGAGAGAACATGTAACAAGATTAATCTGACCTTGAAAATTATTTGAGCCTGGAATGTCTATTACAGTTCAAGTGAAACTCAACTGGTTAAAATACGTAGTGGCTAAAAGCTATAAATAGTGTAAAGTACCAAGTTCATGAAACAAATATGGTGTTTCCAGCTCCACTTTTAAAGTTTCTTTGACTCTGATATTCCAGTATTGTCCATTGCAAGTTCAGTTGAATGATCTTGTACCTTGCACGACAGTAGCATGATGGGTGTCTTGGAAACGTGATATATGCAGCCTACAGAAGAGCCCTGTGTTTTGGGGTGCAGCCAGAGGCCAAGTTTGTGGGATTGACTCTGGTGGCTGTTGCTCTGGAAATCTGGCTTCCATAATTCTGAAGCATTTTGCCTCCAAAATTTCATGATTGAAGCACTACATGTTGTTGCATGGAGTTATTATCAGGGCACTGGTTCAGCTTTCCCACACCATTGCGGTTGTGCATGTGGAGTGTACTGCCAACTGGGGCATTCCTTTTCTCTTAAAGAAATGAGTCAGAGTCTTGTTCAGGCTTGACTGATAGCAACCACCTGTAGCCATTAAGTGCAATAAGGATACTAATGTGTCTCTTCCACCTAGGCCAGTGATCAAGCAGCTATATACCACGTGGAGGGAGCTCTTGGCTGCATGCTTTCCTTTCCTCTAAGAGCTCTATACCTGTATGGGTTTTCCTGCCACATGCTGGTAACAGCATTCTTAGCACTTACCTTGTGCTTTGTGTGTTCAAAGCATTTTACCTGCACATAAGTGGATTTTATCTTTCTAGACTTTGGAATAGAAATAAAATGTGTACAGAAAAGTAAACACTTTCCAAAACAAATGTACTAGAATACCTTTCATAACGTTTTCTGTGTGATGTTACATATATGAGATAGGCCAGCACTTCAGGATAATACCTGCAAAAAAATTACTTGTAGTAAAGATTCAGTTCTTCTGAATTTGTATTTGTAAACCCTTTCCCCCCCCACTTTCTGTCAGGGGTTAGAGCAGAGCTGACTTGGAAGTGACAAACTTAAGCTTTGCCCATTTTTCTTTTCCCTGTTCTGCAGAAGTAGCACAACTATAGGGACTCAATGCAGTTGGCACAAAAGTTTGGGATCATTGCTAGATTCAGATTAAGTCTTCATTTACCACCACATGGGAAGCAACACAGGTGTGAACTGAAGGTTGAATCTGGTAATCGTATCGGACCTTAAAGTGTATTTTGGAACCCAAGACAACTTTCGAGAACTGGCAACTGCAGAAATAACATTGTACTATTTGCAAGCCATGAGCAGTCACTCTGGAAGTGACCAAGACAGTTATACAGATGTCATCATTTGCATGGGTCAGAAAACAGATATTGTATTTCATTAAATAGCTTGGAGGCTTTTGTGGGGGAAAAAAACCATCCTGAACTGAAAGAGAAAATAAAAAGCCAAAAGTTTAATAGGGAATTTGGGACTGAGGAAGTAGGGGAATACATTATAATGAGTCAACACTTTTTTACTTGGATTTTGAGCATTTAGAAAACCCAGACCTATCTTTTTGGACGTCAGAGTTGGACAGATTATGTATTAAAATAACTTTTTTTTTCCTAGGTGAGGTGGCATCAAAGTGATAGCTGTTTGTTGATTTTTTCTTTTTTTATAAGTGTTCAAATACCATTTTCCTGCAGAGAAGGGATTTAATAGGTTTTGCTACTGTTGTTTATAAAAAGCTGTATTTAAAGGCTTTTTTTTTTCATTCTTTTTTTGTACAAGAAGCTTTTGTGATAAGACATATCTTTAGGTCTATATGATCTATATTGCTCTATAGTCTTGCTGCTAACGTGCTTGTTAGAGAGGGTATGAGAATCAGGATTCTTTTGGGGCAAGGCATCTCTCTGTGGTAGCCTGGGCTCTGTCACTCTCCCATCCTGAGACAGGAGAGCAGTGCTTTCCTGTGGAGCCAACAGGGAGGAAAAGTTTGATCTAGCTAGGTTTTTACATCTGGGACTAGTTTTATAACTTTCCCTTTATATTTTTGGTACAAACAAATAACACGATCTCTATGTGTTTTGATGGTTTTAATATAGTGCATTTCAAAATGAAATACATTCTTAAAGTGCTGATGAAGCTAAAATAAAGAATTCTTGCACAAAAGCAGCAAATTTTCTTACTGACGTAAAGAATATTGTGCAAAGATCAGCCTTGTGGTATCTAACAAACAACAAACAAAACAAAATCATCCTTACTGAGGGTGCATTTAGTCATAGAGAAAATTGACCTTGTATTGCACAGTGGGACAAGAAGGCACACGTTGATTTTGAATACTCAAATGATAGAAGCATTCAGAAAGGGCTTGACCAAACCACAGTAAATAAATTATATTAATTTATGTTATGTTATGCTAATCAGCCTCCTGATGCAAGGCAAGTGGAACCAGGCATCTGGGGCAGTATTCTCACAAACCATTTTATGCATTTATCCATAAAGCAGTCTAGTGCTTTTCTTCATTATTTTCTGCTTGGAGATACAAGCTTGCTTGGCCCACAATCTGAGACTATTGGTGTGCACCAACTCTATATCTGGCTGTCTGCCATGAATACATCAATTAGGCTTAATTAAAAGCCCTATAAAATGGATTTTTTATTAGGTTGTGCTCAGTGCTCCCCACCAACCAAATGACATGACTGTACGTTATCTGGTCCAGAGCAGATTCAGTCCAGACCAAGCAATGGCACACTATATTTCTGCCTGCCTGCCTGCCTGCCAAGGATATATAGACACACCATATGCATATACACCTACCCATTTGGAATGGGGGCTCAGATCTGGCCCATTTAATTAAGACAGGTGTTTTGGACAGGTAGGATAAATTGTTCTCCAGGAGTGCCAGTCTCTCGTCATTCGTTGTAATGACTTGAGATTAGGCACTTGATTTGTAGACTGCTAGAGGGTAAATGAAGTGAATCCAACCCATAACTCAAGCTCCCAGCCAGACCTTGTGTGTGTAAAAAGATGCCTCTAAAAGGGAGCACTTACCACCTTTCCAGCACAGAAGCACTTTTACATAGGTGTGGCTAGCAGTACAGGAAACACTGAAATATCTCAGCATGCAACCAAAACCAAAGCATTCAGCCTCTAATTTGCTAATGAAGGCTCCATAAAGGCACTCAGATGCTCAGTTTTTGGCCTGTGGTGATCATGTTTTTTAAGCTTTTACTCAAATACTATGGCAGGATACTCCAGGTACCCCATTTTTACAGGCTGAGATGCTCTTCATTGCAGTGCACAATGCCAAGGCACAGAGGAGAAATCACCAGTCAATTTTTGGACAGTTAAAGGCTGCCACCTATTTGGGATTTTTGGCTGCTCTGGTGTATTGAGTATGTTAGGAGTTTTATTGATGAGCTGTGTAATGCAGTGGAAAGAGGCCAAGGCTTAAAAATGTCCAAGAAAGGAAAAACTTGCAGCAAAGAGCTTCCAAGGTAAACAGAGAGTGACCGACTGTCAAGCGATTGCCCAAGCCACAGCAGAGAACTGGCTCTGTGCTGTTCAATGAGGGAAGAGAGGGGAGAGGGAGAATAAAATATCTAAAGAATGGTGTCCAAAAATGGTGACAATATTCAACTGAAATCAATACTTACTAGTCTTTGCACATGGGTTGTTTTCATCTTCATAATTAATTTATTTGGAAGTTGGCAGACTCCTCTTTCCTTCAGGTGGCATTTAAGGATGAGGCTGGCAGCCCTTTCTGGGGTGACAGCTGTGGGACAGGGAAGGGCCACTAGAGGATACTCAAATATAGATGTCCTTAGAGGAAAATGTGGGCTTCAGGATAATCAAAGCTCTCCCTGCTTGCCAAAGTCCTGTCAGAAGGGGGCATGGAGTATGCAAACTGTGTAGCATCAGTGTATGACTACTGTATTGGAAGCTGGCCCTGCTTTGACTAAGGGGGTTTGACCAAATGATTTCCAAAAGGTCCCTTGCAAGTTATGTTGTTTTATCATTCAGTGATTCTGTAGATTTTAGTAGCACAGATAGAGAGGAGATAAAATATGAAGGTTCTCAGTTATGCTCCATTATTTTCTAATTTTCAGTGTAAATACCATACTGAGGAATGTGGTGGGCCTTTGAATTGAAGCCATGTAGTGCTAGTAAAAGTCCTCTTCATTGCCTTGGGCAGACTCTAGGGCTCTGCTCAGCATTTCCGTGTGTGCTATGTCAGGGCACTCAGGCACTTTTCTGTCCTGGGCTTGGTTTCAGAAGAATTCCCTGAGTTGTTTGCACCTATTTTCTCTGTCACCACTTTGTTTTTCTAGAAAAAAAACTTTCTGTGCTGGTGTCTAACTCCTCCAGCTGGTGGGTCAGGAGAGGACATGCACGGCTCATTGCAAGCATGTGAGGAACAATGCCATACTCTGCATTTTCTGGCTGATTGGCTGAGAATCCAGTTGCATCCAGCGTTGCTGCCAGGACCATTAGTTGGAGGTCACAGTTCAGTTCGTAAATTGGGTGTCTTATTCAAGCTCTCATGGAAAAAGTTCTTTTTTTCTAAAGCAAAACAAATTTTCTGCTCTTCTAATTAGTCCTCTGTTGTCCCTGCAGGATTAATTACTGCCTTCTTCACTTGCATCATCAAATGCTGTTTGGCAACAGCTTTTTTTTTTTTTTTCTTTTTTTCTTTTATTTAGCTATAATTAGGAGCCTGGGCATTACAAACAAGCTCAGTCAGGTGATACTTACTTAAAAATTACAGCGCTGAAATGCCACCTAAACTAGTAGTTTAAGCCTAGCTATTGAGGACGGACTACCCCACTGCACTCACTGTGTGTTCAGAGCTCGTTGCTTTGGGATAATCAGTTCACCAGTGTGAATGTCCTTTTCTGAAATCAATTAACAAACAGAAGCTTTTTTGTTCTGCAGGGTGCTCCCACAACATGGCTGTTAGAAAAGGGCTGTGGGTGCAAGTAGTTAATGGCACCTCCCAACTCTTCCTACTGCCCGTTGATGCTTTGTATATTCCTAGCCACTTTTGTTTTTTTTTTCCCTTAAAGTAAGGGCTGGGTGCCACCAACGACATAATTCTATCAAGTGGTAAATCCAATTTTTCAAGTGGGAGAGGCACTAGCTAGCAATAAGGCAGGATTTGGGTTTTAAAAATGTGCCTTGTGGGAACTGGGCAACCTACCAGAAAGACAATAATGGATTTATCTGGCAATGTGTACCAAAGGCATGTTAAACAGGTGAGCAGGAGAATTGTTGATACCAGTGAAAAAGCTCACTAACGTTAAAGTACAAAGCAAGCCTGTAAATGTACCTTTCAACTGTCCCAGTAAAATCACTGTACTCAGGCAAGGGAACTAAGGCTTGTTTCTGTGCAGCACGGAACTGGTAAATCAGCTTTCCCAGGAAACTTAAACATACAACATGTTTCTTCAAATGTAGTGATTAGCACTATTTTAGTAGCATGGGCAAATTTCACAACTAACTCAAATGTGTTTCCCCTGACACTGGTTTCACAGTGATTCAATGATGCTCTTAAAGCTGGTACTACAGCTGCTACCTATTTCTCACAGAACAGGTTTGTTCCTTTCCTTGCTTGTCACTGATTGTCAATTCTTTGCCCTTGAAGAGAGCTGTGGGCCCTGTAAGAGATGTGGGATAACATGAGAAACCTGCAGCTTGCAGGGATGCAGTGAAGATAAAGGTTCACTGTATTTATTTTTTTTTTTTTCTGGAAAACACCCCAGTAATAAAAATACGCTTGCAAACTCTCTAAAGCTCCAGTGACTTACCACCACATTTTATGTAGTGAAGTCCCATTAGTACAACAAACCATTCTCACATGAATTAGGACATGGTATGCTTTGTAAACTTCACATACCAATTTACTGTTGCTATGCGTATAACAGTTGGCTGGGGCCTTTACATGCAGGTATAGCTATGTATCTAATTTCTGTGTGCTTTGAAAGCTACATAATACGAAGCAGAATATTTTCTACAACGAAAAGCAGTGTTTCCCTTCCTTGTGCTCTTTATCTCTTTTCTCTTTCTCTTCCTTCCTTGACTTCTTTTCTTCTTACCTAAGTTATTAGGCTAGCAACTTGTAGAAACAGGAAGATTGATTAAGTAATGTTGCATCAGCAGATTTAATGAGATAATGATCTGTTTTGCTGTTTGTGTTCAGAAAAAATAATATGCTAATAGGAATGGTAGTTAGGAATGATTTTTTAATGTCCTACTTAAATACCAGCTAGTGACCAAGTGGTTCAGTAAAATGGTCTCGCAGATCTTGTAAATTATGTCCTTTGTTTTGAAGGTAGATATTTTCATCCTTAGAGCATCTTGTGTAAGTGTTCTTATTAAGGTCAGTGAGAATCTTTCCATTAATTTCTCTAACCTAGTTCTCATGAAAGGACCAGGATAGTGAGTTCCAGTGTGGGCTGATTTGACGGTACTAGAATTTTAATTTCAGACCATTTTCTAATGCAAATGGGTCCAAGATTTCATGCCCTACCAAATACTGCATGTTGAATGCAGGCAGAAATGTAGAGGGCATGTTTGAGAATTGGGACTGCAAGGTGACTTGCCATAAAAATCAGCTGAACTGATCAGAGAAAGGGCACTTTTTAATTAACACATCTTCGAATCCAAATGACTTATTCTCAGTGTCTGAACTGTCAATAATTTCCACCCAAAGTAACTGCTCAAAATTCACTGTCTAGAATATCATCCTACAGGCCAGATATGTACATAAGCTGTGCAAACTCTCTCTTTGAGGAGAAACACAGTTATTAAAGTTACTGCTGCCACTGAGGGATGATGACAAAGACAGGAGGTTGTGCACCAGGTACTGTGAGACTCTGAATCCTGTCCTGCAGCCCTGTGTCCAAGCATTGCTAATGCAGACATAGGCTGATGTGCTCAACTGTTGAGTCCTGTTTGTTTTCCTTCATGTCTGTCCACACTTGGAGTGGAGCAGAACATCAGGAAGGGAAGGAGCAGCTTGCGTAGGACTTCATGAAGTGTAGCGCTGACCCCAGATCAGGCTCCAAAGGGTAAAGTCCTGGCTCCATGAGGCTGTGGAGTTTTCACATAGGCTTTAGGATTTCTCTCTGCCTACCCCATCCCTTTGAAATGCTTATAAGTTCCCACTTATGCTTAGGCAACTAGTCATCCTAGGCTCTTAAATGAAGAAAAATCTGGGGAATATATAGTGGGAGGAAAGAGAGATAAGGGAAGGGGATGATCTTGCATGTATCTCTCTGCATGCCCAGCTCCCCAGTGGTGTCTGGTGAAGCACCCTCATAACAGCATGCTCACAGGATTCTCACAATTAGTGGCAGGGGGAGATTTTTCTAAACAAATTGTCGTAACAGACGACCCCATTACAGTCAAAACATGGAAGTGTTTTTCTAGCTTTCTTTCTTAGCCTCACCCCAATTGACAACTGAAAACTAAACTGAGCGGGAGCTGCTATACAAGCCTGCATGGGAGAGGCAGAAACTAAACAAACCACCCATCCTGCCCTCGTCACATGCCCACACAGTCTGTGCTGGGCGCCCGCTCAAGGCATAACCCGCTTTCTCTGCTGAAATGCAGCTGCGTGGCCAATATGCTTTCTTTTTTAACTTTCCCTGGAAGCAGACAGCTTTGTATCACCAGCTGAACACTCACTGACCCATGCTTGTGCTGTGGTGTCTCACCCTGCACACCTGAGCACCGAACAGGGACAATCCTGCAATGCTCATCCCTGGTTTGTGGTAATCCTTCTGCTAACATTGGCAGGACATGGGCTTTAAAGCCTTCTTTATACCCTGAAGTCCTTAGCTCTTAGCTTTGATCTCAAATTCAAGGTGTTCCATTAGCAGAAAAAGCACCAGCTGGTATAATTTTGTTTGTGCAACCCTCATGGAGAGGTTGGGCGAAACAACTGGTTTTAAAAGCTCACATTGGAAAACTGATCTACAGAGTAACTGCAGCTTTTGAATGTATGTGATTCACAGGCACTGGACTGTGGGGAGGAAAAATATTTTGAGAAAATTATTTTTTGCAAGGGAGAAATTGGGGGAAAAGTTATTGCTCGGGTAATGTTTTTTTTTGTTATGACTTGCTGCTCTTTGTACATTATCCAATGCAAATGACATTCATGTTACTGATGATATTTTTGAACAGCCCAGCTATCTTTTTTGCTGTTGTTAGTATACTGAGGATCTGGGGGGGATTTTAAATGCCTCTGCCTTTCAGGATTATTTCTACAAAAGCAATTGAGAACTGTATTTTGACAGCAGGAATCTTATAAAAACCTAGAGAAAAATAAAAATAAAGCATTTGGAATTGAACAGCTGTAAAAGGAATGCACCTCTGCTGCCATATCCATAATCTGCAAAGCGGTCATGAGTTACATGGAGGAAGGACTATCTTTCTACTAAAAATGAAACATCAGTTCATAGAGAGTGGATGCTTCCTTGACCGCTCGCATGACTGCCGAGGACGAATGTGTGGGGACGCTGTGGTTAAACGTGTCTCCCCTGTTGCTTTTGGACATTGCCATGTGTGGTCCATTGAAACTGGTTAATCTGTAGCAAGTTTCTTGTTGCACTTTTCTGTTTGCTAGAATTCAACAAGGAAAATGTGGGTCACTAAAGCATTGGCAGACAACTGTTTCTAACCCAAAGGATAATGGGTTTTAGCACAATGAACTGTACTTCTTCAGGGAGGATCAATGTTGATTTTTTTTTTTTCCACACGTCTTTATTTACATGTGGCTATATTTTCATTGATACAGAATAAAAAGTGCATTTTATTGACCTTGTGTGTTTGTGTTGTTACGTCTCTGGATCTCTGGCACCATAAAAGCGATAACTCTTGTTTTCCTGTTCAAAGCAGAATACAGTCTATTGAGATTAATGAGCAAAACATAGTCTTATTTATAGGAGGCTTGGGGATGAGGGAGACACATAAACCTATCGTTAGAATAGGGCTTGTATACAGAACAATGTTTGGCCTTTCTCACTAGCCTAAAGACAGTAGGAAATAAATCAAGCTGAGCTGGGCACAGGTATCTCATCCATAAAATTTTTGTAGCATCTAATTCCCTTTTCCAAGCAAATCAGGGTGAAGAGGGAGTACTTTATCAAACGGATAATAAGTATTTGCTTATAACCTTTTTTTTCTTCAAATGTTCCATTTCATTTGGTGCAAATGTGTAACTTTGTTTCAAAAAAACTCTGCATTTGCATTCCAAACAAAAAAATGAAGCTTGGACACGTAGTGTAGAGGCAGAAGTGTTTCACTTGGAAATATAAATGATTTCAAAGGTATTTCCTCACTTTGCTTCTTTCCTCATTAGCTTTGTCACAAGTAGCTTTTCCCGAAGAATGACTCGTACCAATGTGCAAGTGACTTCTCTGACATAAATTACACAACATTGCTGACATATTCTTGAAACAACGGTTGCTCTGACACTCCTTCAGCCCAGAAACCAAAGCACATGGAAACCAGTGGAGTTTCTTCTGTTCTCTTGGAAGTAACTTTACCCCAGACCCCACAGGCTTTGCCCCAACCAGTGATGCTATCAGGGTGTGGAAGGGTTATTACAGCTGGAATAGACAAAGTGAACCAATTCAGTCCAAGAGTAAAGGATCCAAATCTAACTGTCCACAGATAGGTGCTGCCACCTGTAGGGACAGATTCTACGGGGAGAAAAAGTTTTCTATTGTGAAAAATATCCATGGCTGGCCTTTTCTGTATTTGACTTTCTGAGCACTTATTCTCAGCATCCTCAGGCATGGTGACGAGACTCCAGGCTCAGTACAGCAGGGAGGGCAACTTAAATGGCAGGCACTGCTAGAGCAAGCAGGCCATAATTTCTGTTGCTGAAAACCCGGTGACAGAGACTGCTCCTGCTGCTTGTCTTTTGTAATTAGGGTTGGCTTTTTCAGATAGGAAGCTGGCAGCATCAGTGCTGCAGGTTTTTCCAAGTGGTTGCTTGGGACTGTGTCAAGGCTGTGCATCCCAGCCCTGGGAATCACACTGGAAAGGGAGCTGCCAAGCATGACAGAGGGAAACTGAAGGATGAAACAAGAGTGGATTTATTTGCAGAAGCTAATTTGTTACTGGCTGACAGCAATGGTTTGTGTGGCAGTGCAGCTGTGCCTGAGCAAGCTGGCAACTTCTGTCATTATCCATGGGACTTGTGATCACCAGCATCCCAAACTCCTTCCAGTGCCCCGAGACAGGGTTTGGCTTGTACCCGTGGTTGAGACATGGGATCAGTCCCCAGAACTGCCAAGGCCCTGGGGGAAACAAAGTGCCCATTTTTCACATTGTAGATAGCTTTACCTTTGCACATTGCCATCAGCCTAAAAAAGCCCTGAAGCTGGGGAAACAAGTTAATATATATGCACATCTCATTCCCTGTACAAGAAAACCATCCAACACACTGGCTGAAGATATGTTCTCCAGGGCTGATGCTCCCACTGATTAAGGATCCAGCTGTAAACAACGTGTATAAGCTAACATAGGCCAGGAGCACAAGGCAGAGGCAGAGGCTTGGTTCAGACTGGCTCCTTAACCATATCAGTGCACCCTTTACAGGCCACTTCTTATGAAAGCTTTTATCCTTATTTATTTGGCAGAGAATCATAGAATGGCTAGGGTTAGAAAGGACCTTAAGATCATTTAGTTCCAACCCCCCTGCCATGGGCAGGGATGCCTCACTCTAAGCTATGTCACCCAAGATTTTGTCCAACCTGGCCTTGGACACTTCTAGGGATGAAGCATTTACCACTTCTTTGGGCAACCTGTTCCAGTGCCTCACCAACTTCACAGTAAAAAACTTCTTCCTTACACCTAACCTGAACTTCCCCTATTTCAGTTTGAATGTATTACCACTTGTCCTATCAGTACAGTCCCTGATGAAGAGTCTCTCTCCAGCAACCCTGTAGCCCCCACTCAGATACTTAAAGGCTGCTATGAGATCACCATGCTGCTGTCTCTTTTCCAGGCTAAACAGCTCCAAGTCTCTCACCCTGTCTCCACAGGAGAGGTGCTCCAGACCTCTGGTCATCTTTGTGGCCTCCTCTGGACTCACTCCAGTAGTTCCATGACTCTTTTGTATTGGGGGCCCCAGAGCTGAACTCGCTAGTGCAGGTGGGGTTTTACGAGAGTGGAGTCTCTCTGCTTGGAAGTGCCAAATAACTACAGCAGTGCCAAAGCACAAATCTGTGTGACATCTCCTGTCTCCATGAGCTCTGTGGTTCAAATCTGCACTCATTGCTGCCTGTGGTCTCTTCATTTTGCTCAGGGCCTGCTAGTCTCTTGCTCCAACCCAGCTTTCGCAGGCTTTGCTACCTCCCAGGTGGTCCCACCACTGGGGAGAAGCCTGTTGCTTCTGTGGCAGCTAAGCAAAGGACAGAGAGCTGAGCACTTGTTTACATCCTATTCAGGGCATAATTTTAAAGCATTTGGTTCTGCTGGGAGAGATGGGTATTTAAAGAATTCCCAGACCTGAGTTTTCTCAACAAATCTGGTTTCTCCCTTTTGGATTTTCAGAGATGCTGAAACAAGGATGAGAGTAACTGCAACACGAAGAGGCAGGTTGCTGCTTCTGGAAGGCTTGTCTCAGGGTCCCAGGGTGGAAAAGCAAACTGAGAGCTCTAATGTGATATCTGGGACAGTCCAACCATTTCTGCATGCAAAGCCACCACCAACTCCCCATGCTGAAATGACTTGTGTGGTCAGGTGAGAAGAAAAGTTGGCCATGTTAGCCCAGTGCTGTGTTATCTCAGTAAGTTTCAAAAATGTTCAAATGGCATAGGTATTTTCAGGAATTCCCAGTTTATACAGACTGTATGAAGGGTTTTTTTATCATTAGGCCAGTGCAACTTAAAGTGTTCTTTTAAAATAGGCTCTCATTGAGTGGGTTAGAAGGTAAAAAGTCTAGGACAGGTTAAATATGGTAGCAAAAGGATAAACAGCAAAGTATGCCATCCCAGAGGTGCTCTCTTCACAAGTGCTGCTGCCAGGATTTGTGCTACTCAATACCTCTTTTAACAAACAGGAGGAAGGTTTTCCCAGTATGCTTTTGCCATTAGCAAATGGAAATAAATGAGGAGGAAAGGCTATTGGCCAGGAGGTCAGAGTGCAGGTGCAGGATGTGCAGCCAGCTAAGTGCTCCTGACATGAGATGGTGCCAGCTGTAAAGTACCCTCAAGGGCAGGGGCCGGCAGCACATCACAAGGCACTTTGAAAACATCACTGCAGCAGAGCAGGGAGTATGCACTGTCGGGAACTGCCATTGATTGGCAGAAAGATGGACTAGCCAATTTAATAAACCTGTTCCATCTCTCTCCTCTGTAATTCTGTGACATTTTCTCTAGGAAAGTAACATACTTCCAAACTAATCTGATTGCAGTGAAGCAGGTTGTCATCAGCCCCTGGAGGGAGCAGAGCAGATTTTGTCTCAGCAGAGAGCAGGTGAGACCACTGCCCCCTTGGCATGGGGCAGAAGGTGACACTCTGATGGGTTGCCACATCTATTTACTAATAATTAGCAGGGAAATAAGGAAAGCAGAAGGTACCAGTGGGACCAGCTGTGGGGAGCTGGATGGTTGCAGCCCCGATGCCTGCCTGTCTTTCTTCTATATATTCTAGCCTCAGGGCTGAGCAGATCCTATGCCAGAACTAGCTAGTGCAGAAATGGGAAAGCATGTCTCTCACTCACCAGGCAGCAAGGGATGAAAACAGATCGTGCTCATGCAGCACAAGAACAATCAGAAGTCACATTCAGGGATTCAAAAATGGTGGCAAGATTTTGTATTTGTTGATATGGAAGGAAAGGAGACAAGAGGATTGGAGAAGCATAATTCTGACCCCTCTCCACCTCTTTCCCAGTTTCTTCTATTCTCTCATTCAGATGGAATAAATTACAGGCTTCTGCTGGCAGTGTAGTAAACATTCATTAGAAATAATTTTCCATTGAAATGGAACAGTGAGAAATGTCATCCTTGGTTTCATGGGTTGGGGAAAGTCAAAGTGTTTGGAAATATTCACAGCCTTTCAGAAGTAGCTCAGCCTGCTGTTATTTTCCAAACTTTCTCAGAAGGGTTCTACTTCACATTCAGGATGCCAAACTTCCTTTTTCAACTGGACTTTTTGAGTAGGACAAGCTCTGGATCAATGTGTATAGGCAAACCCTTTGAATCTCATTAATGGCTCACAATCTGATAATACAAAGCATCTTATTTATCTAAAATGCCCTCATCCTCCTTATCTGCCATTTACTTTGTGAAGGAGGGTCAGGAGCTGCAGAGATTTCCTCCAGCCAACAGATCAGCCACCCTTTGTCTTTCTCCTTCTTTCTAAAGATTAAAAAATGCTACCTCAGTCTTTCACAGCATAACAGTTTGTCTATGCAATAAGCTTTTCTTACTGAAAAATGAAAAGTGACAAACAAGTTTCTAAGACATGTGCAGACTTCTGCATGCCTGTAAGAGAGAAGGCCTGGCCCAACACAGACTCATTTTGAATAAAACTACAGCTTCAAGAGATTGGGAAACCTCATCGTGGGAACATACGATGTGTAACAGATTCACAAAAGACTCAGTTTCACAGTTTTCCTTTGGTAGGCTGATGTTCTTTCCCTTCCCTTTTCTCCTGTTTAGATACATATTGGGGTGGGGTTTTTTTCCTTCTTTTCCCCTTTTCCTTCATCTTTCTTGAGCTCCACCAGGAAATGCAGACTTTCGCTCTGGATGATTTGAGCTGCAGATTTGAGGTTGGTTTTTTATTCTGGCCAGATGACTAGAGCAAGGGAAGAAAAATAATGGGAAGAATCAAAGGCATGAATTGTGACAGCAAGTGTATTCTAGTAGTCTAGCACACTGTATTTCCAGATAAGCTTGCTTGAAACAAAGACAGCTATAGAAAACAAACAAACAAAAACCCCAACCTGTTAGAACTTGACAGAACTAACCCCTCACCATATGATATTTCCTAATGAACTGCATGGAGTGAAAAATGTGTGAGAATCCTTTCTGTGGCTTTTGGGGGAGGGTGATGAATTATATTCAAGTCATGTAATAATTAAGTCTGAAAATGGGTTGTGGTGGGTGGTTTCTTCCCCTCCTCCCTCTAAATCAGGCCATAAATGTTTCCCTCAGCAGATGCAGACACACATAATTTCTTTCGGGATTTTATAACCATGACAACCAGTTTTAAAGGAACATTTTCAGTTTCTACAGTTTAAATTAGAAGTGTATCCAAAAAGACAGTTGTAAAATGAGCAGAAGTAAGCTACTACTTCTACATCTTCTTAAGAACAGTGGAGTGCTACATTTTTTCCTTTATTATATACAAATATGATACAATGTAAAATAAAGCTTCCATATCAACTTTTATTTTAAAAATAATTTTAAAAGCAAAGTTTGTTCCCTTGCTAAAAAGCCTTCATTTTAAAGATAGTGAAATTAAATCTCTCTCATTATAACTCATGCCAGATTTATAATGATTTATAATGAGTAAAGCATGTTAACATTTACTGTATATGACTTCTTTGAATTTACACCCTTTTAGTAGAGATGAATTTTGATGAGTTTTACCAAAAGGGTTGAAAGAGTTTAGGTAAGCTAAAAATAGCTCAGGAGTGAATTTAATCTGGGTTACACACCATTCCTTCTATTTTACATTGGAATCTCATTAGCAGAAAGGTTCAGAGAATTTTCAGGTGCTTTCAGATACTCTAAAAACTTATGCCAAGCTTTGGACTGGAGCCACAAAGAGGGGCCAGTGTCCAAGCCCAACATGCTGCCCATTTATAGCATCCTGATGACCTGCTGATCTGCAACTTCACCCCAAAAATCTCCTCTGTGTTCCCATTTCTGTGCTCCCAGGCTATGTCCAGGACTACCCAGAGCTCATCGATACTGACCTGCACATACTCACCTGATGCCCAGCACTGCTTGTTGACACTTGTGATGCCCATTTGAACAGCTGAAGGACCAAGGCAATAGGAAAAAGTTATATGCATCACCCATAGAAAGAGAAAAGATAATCCTGTCTCAAAATCCCATTTTTTCTTGTCCTATGAAAGAAACTAAAATAACCCTTTCTTAGTACTTGTAGGGTTGCACCCATAAGGTGTCTTCCCTTGATAAGATGAGAAATGAATGCTCTCATTTATACTGGTGCCTGACAGGAAAGGAAGGGGATGGCTCTGGGAGGATGAACCTTTCTGCCCTTCTGTACTTGCTGTTACAAAATTAAGGAAGAGAACTGAAGATATTAAATTTAATTTTCATACCTTGGAACAAGTATGTGACACACAGGAATACAGAGCAGAGGTAGTGTTTACTATAGCACAAAGACTTGCTTAGGCTAAGGGTTACAGAAACTAATAATTTTCTAGTATTATTACTGTTATAACGTAAAATTTCCTGACACCTGACAGCTGTCAAAGTATTAGACCCTAAAGCCACACGAACTCACCAGAGCCATCACTTACATGTTTTTAAAGTCAATTCAGGGCTCACCAACCCTTGAGAATACCACGCAAACTTGCATGTGAAGTTATGACCTCAAACCTCTGCAATCATTGCCTTTACATCAGCCTGCTCCCCAGGGGAAAACAGGCTCGTGGTTTCTGACTGCAGTGCTCACAGTCAGACTAATACAGGCTGCAGTGCTGACTGCTCAGGAGTGACACTAAACTTGGAGCTCTGAAAGCACCTGGGATTTCTTTCCTTTTTAAATATTAATTTAATCTGACTTTGATATGTATGTGCATGTGAGAGAGACTCTGCACGACTACATTTCACACCAATACAGTCTTCTCTCTCAGAGTCCAGCTGAATTTCACTGCTGAGACCTCACTGCTCTCCAGCACTGCTGTCCCCTCTCGCTTGCTGCCGGAGCTGCGATCTGAGTGCAGCATCAGAGGTTCAACACGCTTTTCAAAACCCAGGGGAAGCAGTCACTCTTTTTATAAGCAGAACTAAATGCAACAAAAGTAAACAGACCCATTTCCCTTGCCTTTTAATAGCAGGTCAGTGACACAATGTCTCTAATTAACACTCAACAGCTGGCCATAGCTGAATCACTGGGAATGTTCAGCAGCCTGCAGGTATTTTGCCATCCTCCCCTTTCATCAGTGGTTACCTTCAGTTGCAAACGCTTCTTCTCTTGACTGTTGAAAAGCCAGCTGTTATATCCTGGTCTCTGGACAGGGACACAACTTCACTGAGTGAAGTAAGCAAGAGGGTGGGCAGAAGACAAAGAGCCACTTTTACAGGTGTGGCTAACCTTTGTGAAATCCAGAAGGAAAAATAGGCTTCAGTTAGAGGGCAATTGAAATTCCTTCCCCCTGTTACCTAGATCTGATCTAATGAGAACTAAGAAAATGCTGGGTGTTATTTTTAAGCATAAGTGAATGCATTTACCATTTAGAATAGAGACCTTAAGAGGCTCTAAGTCTGTAAAGATATAAGTCTATAATCGATAGTAGTAACACACGTTTAATTAAAGTCTTAAAGTACACACATCCCTATATAAAACTTTATAGGTATACACATGCACATACACATGTGCACACACATACTCCCAGATACCCATGTGCATTCAAATAAAGTTATTGAAGAGGTGGACTAAAGAGAGAAGTTAAAAAGAGGAAGAAGACAACAAGTTTTCACCCACAGGAACAAAAGCCATTTTTAGAATGACCAGCAAGGAGATGGCAGTTTAAAGCATTTGTATTTCACAGAATCACAGAATCCCAAGGGTTGGAAGGGACCTCAAAAGATCATCTAGTCCAATCGCCCTGACAGAGCAGGGTAACCTAGAGTACGTCACACAGGAACTTGTCCAGGCGGGCCTTGAATATCTCCAACATAGGAGACACCACAACCCCCCTGGGCAACCTGTTCCAGTGCTCTGTCACTCTCACAGTAAAGAAATTTTTCCTGATGTTCACATGGAACCTCCTATGCTCCAGTTTACACCCATTGCCCCTTGTCCTATCACTGGACATCACGGAAAAAAACCTAGCTCCATCATCCTGACACTCACCCTTTACATATTTGTAAACATTGATGAGGTCACCCCTCAGTCTCCTCTTCTCCAAGCTAAAGAGACCCAGCTCCCTCAGCCTCTCCTCATAAGAGAGACGTTCCACTCCCTTAATCATATCTGTGGCTCTGTGCTGGACTCTCTCCAGCAGGTCCCTGTCCTTGAACTGTGGGTCCCAGAACTGGACACAATATTCCAGATGCAGCCTCACCAAGGCAGAGTAGAGGGGGAGGAGAACCTCTCTTGACCTACTAACCACCCCCTTCTAATGCATCCTAGGATGCCATTGGCCTTCTTGGCCACAAGGGCACATTGCTGGCTCATGGTCATCCTCCTATCCACCAGGACCCCCAGGTCCCTTTCCCCTTCACTGCTGTCCAGCAGGTCAGCCCCCAACCTGTACTGGTACATGGGGTTGTTCTTCCCCAGATGCAAGACTCTACACTTGCCCTTGTTGAATTTCATCAAGTTTCTCCCCGCCCAACTCTCCAGCCTGTCCAGGTCTCGCTGAATGGCACCACAGCCCTCTGGTGTGTCAGCCACCCCTCCCAGTTTAGTATCATCAGCGAACTTGCTGAGGGTAAACTCAGTTCCCTCATCCAGGTCGTTGATGAAAATATTAAACAGCACTGGTCCCAGCACCGACCCCTGAGAGACTCCACTAGTCACAGACCTCCAGCTGGATTCTGTCCCATTAACCACAAGTCTCTGCCTTCTTCCTTCCAACCAGTTCTTGATCCACCTCACTACCTGATCATCAAGCCCACACTTCCTTAGCTTATCTATGAGGATGCTGTGGGAGACAGTATCAAATGCCTTACTGAAATCAAGAAAAAACACATCTACCGCTCTACCATCATCCATCCATCTAGTTACTTGCTCATAGAAGGCTATAAGGTTGGTCAAACATGACTTCCCCTTGGTAAAACCATGTTGGCTGCTCTTAGTGACCCCCTCATCCTTGATATGTCTAGAGATGGTGTCAAGAATAAGTTGTTCCATCACCTTTCCAGGGATGGAGGTGAGGCTGACCGGTCTATAATTACCCGGGTCCTCCTTCTTGCCCTTCTTATAGACTGGTGTGACATTTGCCATCCTCCAATCCTCAGGCACCTCTCCTGTTTCCCACGACTTACCAAAGATGATGGAGAGTGACCCAGCAATGACCTCCGTCAGCTCCCTCAGCACCTGCAGGTGTATTCCATCCGGACCCATCAATTTATAGATGTCCAGATTGCTTAACTGATCCCTAACCCAATCCTCATTCATCAAAGCAAACTCCTCCTTTATCCTGAATCCTTCTGGGGCCATAGGAATGTGGGTCCCCCGGGAAGAGTCTGCAGGAGTAAAGACAGAGGCAAAGAAGGCATTCAGCACCTCTGCCTTCTTTATATCCTCTGTCTCCAGGGCACCCACCTCATTCAGCAGTGGGCCTATATTGCCTCTTAAAAGAATCAAAATAAAAATAGAAAAATAGAAAATTTTTCAGGTTTTTTTTTAGGGATCATCCTTTCAAATCAACGATGACACACCTAGTAAATATGTGAGACTTGATAGGGCTGAGTGGTATATTAGACTCTCTTCCCAGGGCTCCTATCTAAATTTTATCACAGCTTTCAGGAAATTAAATGTATTTTATATTGTTCCTTTGTTTGTGATGTACATGACCTTGGTCTAGATTTAGTTTTTTTCCAGTTGGATCAAATTAGGCAGTCATAATCCCTCCTTTCTGTTGTTACTGAATCTGAAATGTCTGAATTAATGAGGTCTCTTCTTTTGCTATCACATGATCTAAGCTGCCAAACATTTACTTTCTCCTGAATGATGTACAAAGGAATAAAAATTTAAATCATCTACATGCTCCTTCAAACACTCCTTTGCATATAAACCACTAACCTAGCTGCCTTTTACTTTCCAAACCATACACTGCAGTATACAAAGAATGCCCAAATTCTGTCAAATTTAACCACATCTATAAGGATAATCCCAGGCATGATGTGCTTTAGACCCACTTAAACTACAAAAATCAGCTTAACCAAACTATCTGCTTATATGGTATCTTTGGACTAAGTCCTTCAAATAGATAGCCCCCAACTCACAGGATAAACCAAAAGATGTATTATGAACTCAAATGAAACCATGAAGATTAGGGAGAGCTAAGATTTTAATGTACTTCTAATAGTCATTTGAAAGTGGAACTTCCTCTAACAGGAAAGCTGAAAAACTAGGAAAAATCCTTGTACTTTATGCTGCATCTAATGAAATATCCTGTAACAAACGGCAATAGTTAAATAAGGCAAAAACCATTAAAGTGCTGGTGCTCTGTTCCTGCTGTTAGTTGGCATAACTCCATATCTTCAATGTAGCAAAAGCCAATTTAGCAGCAGCAGAAGATCTGGTCCACTGTGTTTGAAAAGAAGTAGATGAGCATCTCATCGCTCTGATGCAGGAGGCTGCCTTTTGCATTATCTACATACTTTAGCATACAGATAGCTGAAGCAACTTCCCACTTCTCAACTTGCAAGCATTTGAAAAGAGAAAAATACCAATTTGTTGACAGTGACAGTCAAGAGGCAGGCAGCAGACAGTAGATGCTCTGAGTATACATGTATCTAAGTGGTTTTGCAAGTTAGTTGTGCACCATAACTTATGATAAATCTCTAGAAATGAGAACATAAATACTGTTAATTCCTTCTGGGTCTGTAGGAAATATTCTGTCATTTGGGTTCAGATAATTAGGTGCAAGTAAATAATTTACTGGGATCAAATCAAGGAGGTGCCCTGCATAAAAAATACAGAAAAAGAATTATCTCTTTTAGTGCTTCTTTTCAGTCCAGAGGGATCTTAAGAAACTTGACTGAGTCAGCAGCAACCTCATGTTGTTCAACAAAGTGTGCAAGGTTCTGTACCTGGAATTAAACCCATTCCCTCATGCAGGAAGTGAACTGCCTCAAAGAGCAGCAGACTTGTTGAAGAAGAGCAGGGGATTTTGATGAACACCAGGTTCAATATAAATTAAGAGTTCATGTGACCTACAGTGAGATGGGGAGGGAGCTAGGCTTGTTTAATCCAGCAGAGAGGAGTCTAAGGCATGATTAGGTGGCTTGAGGGGTAGTTCAACTATTTGAAAGGTAATTACAAAGATTACAAAGGCAGACCCAGTAGGGGTAGAACATGTAAGAAGGAAAAACACCCTTACATTGCCATTTTCAGGGTTCAGGAGAAATTTTTTCATCAGGAGGGTGCTTCAATGCTGGAGGAAGCTGCACAGGGAACTGCTATAATGTCCATCCTTGGAGGCTTTTAAGACCCTGCTAGCCAAAATCACAGACCAGTAAATTGAACCATAAACCTCCAGAGGTCTTTTCCAAACGACACTGCTCTGTCTGGGATTCCTGTAACAGATATCCCATGCTTACCCCCTTTCCTCTGCTGGCAACACCTATATCCTCCCAGATGAATAGAGTTTTTATGGTATGTCACAGAGTTACGACAAAACACGAGTGTCTTTGTATCTCTATGAAAAACTTCATTTGGAAATCTGCTTTTTGGGGGACAATTTGTATTACAGTTTTGCATTTTCCTTCATATCCTCAAAGTATTTAAAAGCAAAGAAAAGGAAGATTCCAAATATCAACACAATAAAAAAATATAAATGAACTAATAGTAGGTGACCTTCTACTTTCAGCTACAGGAACTTTATCTCATTTGAAAGAAGAGTTCTAGCTACAGAGCCAGAAATCATTTACTGTGAATAGGGCTACCAATAGACCTTTGCTTACACGAATCCAAACGGAGCATGGGGCACAGGCTCAGCTGGTGCAAGTTCAGCATGTAACAGTCAGTGCAAATATTGTGATGTACACCAGCTGAGATAGGGCTTTTTGTTTCTATTTTTATAAATCAGATGTAAGAATAAATTTCTCCTTACTTGCCTGGTATAGTTCTGTTGAGATGTTTAACCACACTAACACAACGACTATGTTTTTAGTGCAAACCACAAATGAAGCATCTTTTGTGCACATAAAGCACATCTTCTGGCCCAGATTGATTGTAGAGGTGCTAATTATATTATATAGTGTTGCAGGAACTACAGTAATTCACTTCTAAAATCCATTTAATTTTTTTTTAATTACTTATGTTTACCAATTCCTTTAGATTTGGAAGAGGCTCAAAATTGCAGTTAGCAAAGGAGGCTTGAAGTGGAATGATTAAGAACATCTGGCATATACATAATTATACCAGGCAATTTATTCCGCCTTTACCATTTCACTATAGCTGTGGTAATGAGATAGAGCTGGATTCTATCACTTTTCTGAACATTCAGAAGTACCTTACTGCACAGACATTTTCACTGAAGTAACTGGCAATAACTGAAGTGTATAACAAGAAACCTTGGAAGAAAGGGTGGCAGATTCTTTTCCTTACTAAGTGGATCTGCCAGCCCCTAATGTATGGTTAGCTTGGTCCATGAATGAATCCAGGCAAGTCTGAGTTTAGCTGAAAGACTGCCTGAATGTAACTAACTATAGCAAACACCACAGGCAACTTGTCATAGCTCAACAGAAGTACAAATCATGATGATTATGCTAATATTTTACCTTTGACAGGAAATAGAAGTGAAGAAAAAGCAGAGAATGTCACACCACACTATTTTAAGAATTTCTGAAGTTAAACATTCCGTTCTTGCTTTAAAAGGTTGCATGTTATATAAAGATAGAGGAGAAATTAACGAAAGCTGATCAATGGCTCTATCTCCAACTGGATAGCCCTGACAGTCTTGAGAGGTGGGCCAGTGCAAACCTCATGAAGTTCAACAAGACCAAATGCAAGGTCCTACACCTGGATCAGGACAATCCCAAACACATATACAGGCAGGGCAGAGAATGGTTTGAGAAAAGTCCTGAGAAGAAAGACTTAGGGGTGTTGGCTGATGAGAAGCTCAACATGACCTGGCAATGTACACCAATTCCATCCTGGGCTGCATAAAGAGGAGCATGACCAGCAGCTCAAGGCAGGTGATTCTCCCTCCCTACTCCACTCTCATGAGACCCCAACTGCAGTACTGCTTTCAGCTCTGAGGCCCCCAACACAAGAGGGACGTGGATCTGCTGGAGTGAGTACAGAGGAGGCCACAAAGGTGATCAGAGAGCTGGATCACCTCTGCTATGGAGACAGACTGAGAGAGCTGGGGCTGTTCAGCCTGGAGACAATTCCTTGGAGACCTTAGACCAGCCTTCCTGTACCTAAAGGGACCTACAATAACGCTGGTGAGGGACTTCTTACAAGGACACGTAATGACAGGACAAGGGGGAATGCCTTCAAGATGACAGAAATTTAGATTTTATGCTGGGAAGAAATTCTTTACTGTGAGGGTGGTGAGACACTGGAACAGGTTGCCCAGAGGAGCTGTGGCTGCCCCATTGCTCACAGTGCTCAAGGGCAGGTTAGATGGGGCTATGAGCAACCTGGTCTATTGGAAGGTGTCCTTGCCCATGGAAAAGTGGTTGGAACTGGATGATCTTTAAGGTTACTTCCAACCCAAACCAGTCTATGAACTGCTTTTGAGCCAGCACATGCAGTGACCCAACTCCTGGTTGGTTTGCTTCTGCTGCCCTGGGAGACCTTCAAATTATTTCAGACAAGATAAAAGAAGGGCCTTTGATATTTGTACATCTACAGCCTTTTGCTACCCTTTCAGCCCACCAAGTATCCCACCAAGGTAAGTAGTCATGGGGGTGAGTACAACAATCAGGGCAGCATGAGGAGAGGGAAGACGGCCCTGTTTGGACTCTGCTCCTGCATATCAACAATAATTGTTGGTTCTAGTGTGCAACCCATACATTCGCATGATACAGATATAGCCAGGGAGATGTTGGTGCCATCTATTCAGCAAAACCAAGAGAAAGTTATAAAGATCATGGTCAAGATCATGGTGGGGAAAATGTCCCAGTTAATCACTGATGACTTTATTGCTTCTGAAAGACATTAAAAAGCCAGTGTGCAGGTTAATGGACCAGTTCACATTAGAGGAGAGCACCATTATTGCCCTGACAGGCACTGGCTTCCCAAACTTATGGCTGACAAGTGATGGGTTCACCATCCCTTGGTGTATTTAAGAACAGACAGAACCTCATGCAGAAGAATTTAAAGCAACTCAAAGAAGAACTATGAGCTTCATACATAAATTCCTTCCTGAATCTGGTTTCGTTATGTAAGATGTGAGACTGGCTGATCAGAGTGACTCTTTCTGGCCAAGGATGTGTTAATCTTACACCCTAACTGCAATCCTTTTCGATATTCTTATTCTTAGCAATCACTGACCAGGCACAATCCAGATGCATCTCCTGGGAATTGCCACTAGCCACAGTAGTACCAATAGTTTTTATTCTCATTGTTCTGTGAGGACCTGGAAGAAGTCCTCTTTTGAGAGCATTCCAAGGTTATGTGGCCAGTGTCAGGAATAACCATCAAAAGCGGATCACTGCAGAAAGCCTGACTCCTTCTATATGAGTTCTTAAAGTGGGAATGAGCGAAAAAGAATTCAGTGAAATGTGGTGTCCTTTCTCCACAACATTTCATAAGAAAAGTATTGCCATCACATTAATTTACAGTCTCAGCAGTCCAATTTGAAAACCAATAACATTGTTTCTGAAAATTCTGCTTTATGGATTTCCATAAAATATGTAATGGAAAAATCTAGCCCTACTGCACAGTCAGAACATTTTCAGTTGGAAAGAGACAGGACAGAATGATGAAATATAAAAGCAGTAATAGTAGATTTGAAAGTTCTGGAGTGCTCAGTCTATTAAGCACCACTACAGTTTAAGGCTACCATGACTCAGCACTCTGGCCAGCTGATGGAGGAATAGTTTACCCTCTTCTCCTGGACTAATTAGCTGAAGGAACAGTTCATGTATCCATCAGCAAGGGCTCAAAGGAGGTGGCTAGTGTATCCTCACAGACACAATCAATAGTTACTCTTCTCACCATGAAACTAATTGCAAAAAGAGTGATGTACCAAGGCACCAACCACCCAACTTTATTTTTAAGGATGACAGGCTACACTACATATGATCCCCATCTACTGCAAGGAAGGAAAACTGTAGGTAAGCAATACTGTCCTCTGTCCATTTCCTTTTGCCATTTCCTCAGGTTATTAGCCCAAGACATTCTTTCTTCTGCTGTCTCCTGTCCTTATCATTCACTTGATCACAGTATGCTAGAGATTGGAAGGGACCTCAAAAGAACATCTAGTCCAATCGCCCTGACAGAGCAGGAACACCTAGATAAGATTACACAGGAATGTGTCCAGGCGGGTTTTGAATGTCTCCAGGGAAGGAGATTCCACAACCTCCCTGGGCAGCCTGTTCCAGTGTTCCGTCACCCTCACTGAGAAGAAGTTTCTTCTCAAGTTTAAGTGGAACCTCTTGTGTTCCAGTTTGTACCCATTACCCCTTGTCCTATCATTGTTTGCCACTGAGTAGAGCCTGGCTCCATCCTCGTGACACTCCCCCTTTATATATTTATAAACACTAATAAGGTCACCCCTCAGCCTTCTCTTCTCCAAACTATAGAGACCCAGCTCCCTCAGTCTTTCCTCATAAGGGAGATGTTCCACTCCCCTAATCATCTTCGTTGCCCTGCGCTGGACTCTCTCCAGCAGCTCCCTGTCCTTCTTGAACTGGGGGGCTCAGAACTGGACACAATATTCCAGATGCAGCCTCACCAAGGCAGAGTAGAGGGGGAGGAGAACCTCTCTTGACCTACTAACCACACCCTTTCTAATGCACCCTAGGATGCCATTAGCCTTCTTGGCCACAAGGGCACATTGCTGGCTCATGGTCATCCTCCTATCCACCAGGACCCCCAGGTCCCTTTCCCCTTCACTGCTGTCCAGCAGGTCAGCCCCCAACCTGTACTGGTACATGGGGTTGTTCTTCCCCAGATGCAAGACTCTACACTTGCCCTTGTTGAATTTCATCAAGTTCCTCTCCGCTCAGCTCTCCAGCCTGTCCAGGTCTTGCTGAATGGCAACACAGCCCTCTGGTGTGTCAGCCACTCCTCCCAGCTTAGTGTCATCAGCAAACTTGCTGATAGTACACTCAATTCCCTCATCTATATCGTTGATAAATATATTAAATAATACTGGTCCCAGTATTGACCCTTGAGGCACTCCACTAGATACAGGCCTCCAACTAGACTCCTCCCCATAGACTACAACTCTCTGGCCTCTCTCCTTCAGCCAGTTCACAGTCCACCTCACTACCTGATCATCCAGACCACACTTCCTCAATTTAGCTGTGAGGATGCTGTGGGAGACTGTGTCAAATGCTTTGCTGAAGTCAAGGTAGACCACATCCACCGCTCTGCCATCATCCATCCACCATGTTATTTCCTCATAAAAGGCTAAGAGATTGGTCAAGCATGACTTCCCCTTGGTGAAGCCATGTTGACTGCCCCTCATAACCCTCTTATCCTTGATATGCCTTAAGATGGCACCAAGGATAAGTTGTTCCATCACTTTCCCAGGGATGGAGGTGAGGCTGACCGGTCTATAGTTACCCAGGTCCTCCTCCTTCTTGCCCTTTTTGAAGACTGGAGTGACATTTGCCTTCCTCCAGTCCTCGGGCACCTCTCCCGTTTCCCAAGACTTGGTAAAGATGATGGAGAGTGGTTTAGCAATGACTTCCACCAGTTCTCTCAGCACCCGCGGGTGCATCCCATCTGGACCCATGGATTTATGGATGTCCAGATTGCTCAACTGGTCTCTAACCCATTCCTCATCGACTAAGGCAAACCGCTCCGTTGACCTGACTTCATCTAAGGTCTCAGGGGTACAGGGCTCTTCAGGAGTGCCTGCAGCAGAGTAGACAGAGACAAAGAAGGCATTCAGTAACTCTGCCATCTCTGTATCTTCTGTCACCAGGGCACCCATCCCGTTCATCAGTGGGCCTACATTGCCTCCAGTGTTAGTTTTATCTGCCATGTATTTGAAAAAGCTCTTTCTGCTGTCCTTGACCCTTCTCGCCAGGTTTAATTCTAAGGATGCCTTAGTCCTCCTAGCTGCCTTCCTACATCCTCTAGCAGCAGCCTTATATTCCTCTCAAGTGGCCAGCCCCTCCTTCCATGACCTGTAAACTCTCCTCTTCCACTTGAGCATACCCAGCAATTCCCTATTTAGCCATGCAGGTCTCCTGGCCCTCTTCCTTGACTTCCTACGTGTCGGGATGCTCTGATCTTGAGCTCGGAAAAAGCAATCCTTGAATGTCAACCAACTATCTTGGGCCCCTTTACCTTCAAGCAGCCTTGCCCATGGGATTTCCCCTAGCAATTGCTTGAAAAGGCCAAAGTTTGCCCTGCTAAAGTCCAGGGTTGCAATTCTACTTGGTATTCTACTAGTCCTACCACACAAGATCCTGAACTCCACCATCTCGTGGTCGCTGCAGCCAAGGCAGCCCTCAACCCTTACTGCTTCTACCAGATCCTCCTTGTTAGTGAGGATGAGATCCAGCAGCGCTCCTCTCCTGGTCGGCTCATCCACCATTTGCAGGAGGAAGTTATCATCCATACACTGGAGGAACCTCCTGGACTGCGGCTGGGTTGCCGAGTGGTCCTTCCAGCAAACATCAGGGAAGTTAAAATCCCCCACGACGACCATGGCCTGTGACTGTGAGGCTGCTCTCAGCTGCCTGTAGAAGGACTCATCAACTTCCTCACCCTGATCTGGTGGTCTGTAACAGACACCCACAGCAGTATCCCCCCCTGCCAGCCTGCCCCTTAATTCTCACCCACAGACTCTCAACTCGCTCGTCATCTGTCCCTGGACAGAACTCGGTGCATTGTAGTTCCTCCCGTACATAAAGAGCAACCCCACCACCCCTCCTGGCTGGCCTGTCTTTTCTGAAAAGGACATAGCCCTCCATGACTATATTCCAGTCATGTGAGCTGTCCCACCACGTCTCTGTAATTGCCACCAGATCATAGTCTCCTGACTTAACACAGGTTTCCAGCTCCTCCTGCTTATTTCCCATGCTGCGTGCATTGGTGTACAGACATTCCAGGGAGTGAGCTGAGCACGCCGATTTCACCCTAGGATTATAGGAGGCCTCCCAGTCTTCATTAATTCTGGAGCGCTGCCCCACTGGGGCAAGCCCAGCTACAACCCCATCCCCCTTCGAATCTAGTTTAAAGCTCTCCAAATGAGCCCTGCTAATTCGTGCCCCAGCATCCTTTTGCCTCTGTGAGACAAACCTTTCCCACTTGTCATTGTCCAGACTGGTGCCCTATAAAACCAGCCGTCATCAAAGAATCCAAAGCCCTGCCTGCAGCATCAGTCTCGAAGCCAATCATTTATGGACTGAATTTTCCCATTCCGTCCCACATCATCAATGGAACTTGATATTGGCTCCTAACTGCCATGTGAAACTGATTTCCCTTTTCCCATTCAGGGGATCTGTCAAATCCACCACAACATTTACTCTTATTTATCTTTTCTTGTGGTTTTGACTGTCTTTTGCGCCATCTTCCTGATTGCTCTCTTGCACACTTTCAATGTGCCTTACTCCAGTCTATATCACTCTTGTGAATACAAGCGATAATTTTATTGAAGATGCAGCTTTTTTTCCTTGTTCCCTGTCTGCCAAATATTGAACCAAATGATTCTGGAGACTACTGTTCAAATCCAGGCACTGAAAATGCATATGCTTATTCCTGTAAGCATAAACCAGACAGACTTCATAGGATACAGTCCAAACTTGATTTGAGTTGGCCCAACAGCTTGCTTTACACAACAACATTAACATTTTCCTACACAAACTGAGTCTTAGAAAATTCATCAAAAAATGTCTTATTCTACAAAAAAACTCCACCGCTTTTATCAGACAGATACATGTTCCCACCTCAAATTCTGATTTCTTTTCATGTATGATTCTATGATATATCTTCCCTCGTCATACTTTAAAATTTCTAAAAAGGATTTATTTTTTAATACTCTTTCAAAGACTGAACAGAAAGATTTTTTTTTTATTTTTATTTTATTACAATGGTTGTTTTCATCTGAAATATTTTATTGGCATATTTGCAGAATTCTTGCTATATGCAAATTTTGCATCTATGGACAGGTTATGATCTGATTCCTCTTCATAGAGCTGAAGTGATTCCTTGTATTTTAGTTATGTAACTCCTGATTAAAGACTCAGTGAATGATACATTTGAAGTCTGGTCTGAACAGCTTTAGTGCCTGTCAGTTTTCTTGGTTAGCACAAGTTTGTGCACTGATACAAGTTGTGACTTAAATCTTACTTCCTGAAAACCACCTTTTGGTAACCAGTTCTCAAGTCATCGAGACAACCAAGATAATTTTCAGGATCTGTCTGATGTAGGTGCTCAAGCACAGAACTGTGTTAGTTATTTTTAGCATTGGCTGTTTTCTTTTATTGAAAACAGTGTTTACTTGAATACTTTTGCCTATGGTGTCAGGCCACTTAGCAAAAGATTTGCATGAACACAGATTTTACCAGATTACCCTATTTTTTTTGAACTATAGTGTTGCTGTGAATGGCACAAGCTGAAGGACAAGAGGTAAAGAAGGTAAGAAAAGGAAAATTTAACTGAACTAAGTGGCAGACATGAGACTCACAAATTAGCTGGTCCAAAGATTTTATATCTGTTAAGTGCTTATTTTCACAGTCCTCAGAGGTCCCATTTCTTAGCCAGTGCATGTACAAATGTACCACTGCTTCTAACTCTAGTGATGCTCCAGCCAGAATGAAAGCCCTCAACATTATAACCCTCAACAATGATGATTTCCATTCTTTCATCAAGTTTAAATTTAACCTTTATGATGGTATAAATCAGTGTTAGCATTGAACATTGCTGAGGATACCCATGCTTTTCTTTTTTGAATTAAATTAACAGTATGCATTCATTACCACAAATTTATGTTGTTTAATCTATGATTCCACGATTCTGTTGTTTAATGGAGGGAAACACCACTTACTGAAAGCAAGATGGTTTCTGAGCCATTTCAGGGTGTATGTGTTCATGCATGCAAGGCCTGATAAACACAATATTTTCTTTAAGAGATTCTGTTTTGTACTGCTATAGCTTTCCCATACTATCACCAAGTTTTTCCACTCTGAGAATTCATATAAAGCAGCTTAGGCCTTTTTTCTTGGTTTTGGTTATTATGAGTTTTTATACTTTTTTTTTTTTTTTGGGGGGTGGGGGGGGGGAACCAGTTGAGAACAAAGTTTAGAGGACCAAAACAAGACTAAAAGAGAATCATAGCATGGTTAGGGTTGGAAAGGATCTTAAGATCCTCTAGTTCTAAACTCCCTGCCATAGGCAAGGACCCTCAGAGTACTAGAAATCCATCTCACACTGTACTGGAACTTGACTCCTTTAAGAAATAGCTGATAATAAAATTTTCTTTCTGCCTTTTTCCTCTCAGTTGATGGTTATAGCCAAGAATTCTTTATTAGTAAATAAAGTAATTACTTTTAAAAATCTAAATTTCTCAGTTGAAAGAAATAATAATACAATTATTTTTTCTTTACCATCTCCGCAGAAAATCAACCACCTTGCCTCTGAAACATGATACATGTAGCTCATAGGTTTTTACTTTTAGTCATAACAAAAAGACCTTTCTTGATTCTCTGCCATTGCTACCATGTGCAGAGGTGGTAAATGTTTTAACTCTGGTAACTGATAAGCTCATGTCAACCTACCAAGTCAGATGTCCCACACAACATCCTTATCTCTAAATTGGAGAGACATCAATTTGATGGATGGACCACTCGGTGGATAAAGAACTGGCTGGATGGCTGCACACAAAGAGTTGTGGTCAATGGCTCAATGTCCAGCTGGAGACCAGTAACAAGTGGTGTCCCTCAGGGATCGGTGTTAGGACTGATCTTGTTCAACATCTTCATTGCTGACATGGACAGTGGGATCGAGTGCGCCCTCAGCAAGTTTGCCGATGACACCAAGCTGTGTGGTTCGGTTGATACGCTGGAGGGAAGGGATGCCATCCAGAGGGACCTTGACACGCTTGTGAGGTGGGCTGATGACAACCTTATGAAGTTTAACCATGCCAATTGCATGGTCCTACACCTGGGTTGGAGCAATCCCAGGCACAGCTGCAGGTGCTGAGCAGAGAAGAGATTCAGAGCAGCCCTGCAGAGAAGGACTTGGGGGTGTTGGTCAATGACAAAACAAACATGAGTCAGCTTCAGAGTGTGCTTGCAGCCCAGAAAGCCAACCGTATCCTGGGCTGCATCAAAAGGAGTGTGACCAGCAGGTTGAAGGAGGTGATCCTGCCCCTCTACTCTGCTCTTGGGAGACCTCACCTGGAGTATTGTGTGCAGTTCTGGTGTCCTCAACATAAAAAGGACATCGAACTGTTGGAAGAGAAGGGCCACAAGGATGATCAGGGGACTGGAGCACCTCCCGTATGAAGACAGGCTGAGAAAGCTGGGGCTGTTCAGCCTGGAGAAGAGAAGGCTGCGTGGAGACCTCATAGCAGCCTTCCAGTATCTGAAGGGGTCTTATAGGGATGCTGGGGAGGGACTCTTCATTAGGGACTGTATTGATAGGACAAGGGGTAACAGGTTGGAACTTAAACAGGGGAAGTTTAGATTGGATTTAAGGAAAAAGTTCTTTAGTGTAAGGGTGGTGAGGCACTGGAATGGGTTGCCCAGGGAAGTTGTGAATGCTGCATCCCTGGCAGCGTTCAAGGCCAGGTTGGACAGAGCCTTGGGTGACATGGTTTAGTGTGAGGTGTCCCTGCCCATGGTAGGGGGGTTGGAACTTGATGATCTTAAGGTCCTTTCCAACCCTAACTATTCAATGATTCCATGATTCTACAAATTATTATTTATTTGTACTGTGTTGGATGACAAAATTTTGTTTAATCCTTAAATTCTTCCTGGAATTAAAATACTTACTTCCTACCTTCATCCTTTGTACTGGACAGATATTGTCTGCAAGTACCCAAACTGCAAGTGGACAGACTAATAAAAAGAGGGCACTGTGCAATGGACCTGCTCAGCAGAGCACATTGTGCAGCACAGCACATTTCATATAATCAGTCACGTTCAGAGTGCCATTTTTGAAGGTTTGGAGTGATGTAAGCATTCTGTTAAATTCAGCTCACTTGATGTTGCTGAATTAAACAATAAAACCAAAGAAGCTCTCCAAGCTATTGATTTTTGCAATGCATTGTATGCATTTACGTAAATCTAATTAAAACACTGTGCATAACCCAATTATGAGCTATTCCCTTACAGCAAGCTTTATATTTATCTAAGCCATGCTGTGCCAGCTGTGAGACATAACCCTGGCTTTGCAAATAGCTGTTGTGTAACAGCTGAAGTGGTGAGGTTTTTGTCTTTCTGCTGACGGATCACATGCTTGTGGGTCAGGACCATTTTTTGCCATATCAGGATATTGAGTTTTACTACACTGATGCACTTCTACTATCAGATTGATCAGGAGATAAAGGGACAACTTACAAGGCAAGGAGTTGAGAAGCTGAGAGACAGCAGAAGTACCCCACTTAGTCCAACCTTTGGATTGAATAGAGCATCAGTATTTAGATTTTGATGGGGATTTTACCAGTGTTGATCAGAATTCCCCTGAAATCCTGTAAATGCAGCTCCAGCACACAAGTAGTAGTGGCCAAAGACACAGGTACCAGCTCTCTCCGTTTTCAACCAACATTATGCATAACCCTTCCTGCAACAAATCTATGCCATGTTTGTCACAGTAATAATTGCCTATGTATAATCTTTTCTAACATTGGATAAAGTTTAAGATTCACAGGGAGAAAACAGTAGACTCAACTCTTATTTCCAGAAGTAAAGCCAGCCTTAAACCTTGTTGTCCTCTCCAGGAGCACTTTGAAGAAGTGTCCTCATTCAAGGCTCAAATCTATGTCCTTCGCAGTTCATGAAGAATACCTAACATAGAAAAACCTTCCCTAAGGCTGGAAAGGTGGAGAAGGATAAGCCTGATTGAACCATATAAAAGGAGAAGATAAGGAGGAAGAGCACTGGTTAGGGTGATGAAGAGCCAAAGGGACTGTGAGCAAAGTATGGGTGGGACAGCACAGAGTGATAGCAGGAGGAAAGGAAGCAAGACTTCCTCCGATGAGTCACTTGCTATTTTGTTCCTTTAAGGCAGGAATTGATGCTGTTGGGTGGAAAGCCCAGACAAGTCCTTAACTAAGACTCTCAATAAATACTTTTTCTTTCCTTTAATTTCTTTTTTTTCTTGATGTCAGATGCTCACAGGGACAGCTTAGCTGGCCAGTAGTATCTCATCTATTCCCTACTCAAGAAGCACTTTCCCAAGCAATGCTTCAGCTCCCAGCACAGTGAATGCAGAGGCAAAGCTGCTGGCTGCAGAGTAGCAGTCTCTCCTCATGCGACCTTTAAGCATAGGCTTAGTACATTGCTACAAGCAGTCCCTGGAGCAAATGAGATTGACGTGGGACCTGAGCACATGTACTACCCAACTCCAGGATTTAAAACTACATACCATTTCCTTCCAGTTGGAGACAAGTTTATGAGCTTGAGCAGGCAATAAAAACTTCTCTCCATGCTAATGAAATGTCCAAGTCCTAATGGATTAGTAGTTTTCATATCAGATTAAATCTGCATTTTTGCTGATAAAGAGACAAAAGTCACTCCTAATAGGTTTTCAGATTTTGTTAGCAAAAGTACTTCTCAGTACAGCACAGTGCTGATGGGATACAAACAGGACAGAAAAGGCACTAACACATTATGACGGACTGCTCAAAAACTCTGCTTTCCTATAACTGTCCAGAACAGAGCCAGGCAATGTGCAGAAGGCTATTGCTGATGTAGAGAATCCCTGTGGGAACTTTCCTAGAAGCCCATGCGCAGCCAGATCACCTCTAGTTGCCCCAGCAGTCCCTCAAGTTTGTTCTGCAACAATGAAGCTAGGAGAAATTCTCTCATTCACTTCAAAGAGTTCAGGCCTTTCTGATACTAAATGCTACTCTACATGCCCCTTTGTGAAGCCTGTGAATGAACAGAGATCTCAGATTCAGGGTCTCACCAGTAACTTTCCACCCTGAAGAACTGCAAGTATTATTTTGGGATACAGCACCAACCAGGCAATTCCTCCAGAAAGCTGCTTAAGCCAGCTGGCTCACATCTACGTTGTTTAGAACTTACCTTTTCTGTTCTGAATTTGTCTAGAAATTAACGGAAGAGGTCCACAACAGAGCTAGAGATTGAGTTATCTGCTAAGCAATCTGGCAGATAGAGGTCCAGTGTTTAAGTTGGCACCCTGTCTTTCATTTAGCAGCATAGATATTCCCTAGAAGCCTGGCAAAGGATAAGACATTGCTGTGTGGCTGGCCTACTCAGCAACCCTGAAGAACAAAGTCTACACACAGCATGGTGGCATAGTATAGAACAGCTACAAGACTCCACTTGCAGATGAGAACTCCACTGTCTGCAGCATTCCATAGGTGCCCACACACTGAATCCGAGCCTGGATATCCTTTCTTGGGCACCTCATCATTCCTGCACAACAGTGCTTTGTCATGTGTCCCACTGAGCTTTGCAAGCATGCTAGAGTCCCTGCACATGCCAGCCCTTTTGGTGACTCTTCTGTGGAAGTGGTTTAATGTACAGGACAAAATTGACTCAACCAAAGGGTAATTTGCCAACATTTTGTACACGTGGCTGACTATTTTTTTAATTATTTTTTACTTTTTGGAAACTTTTGCATTTGTTATTTTGGACCTTAATAGACTGATGCCATTTTCCATTTCAATCAGTTCTCCAGCTTGCTCTCCCATTTCCATTTCTGTCTGAGATCAAGGTAGCTTTTAGAAATGAAGGAGTAGAAATAGATGAATTATGGTTCTTGAAGTCAGAGAAAAAAATTCTGAAAGGAAAATGTAATAAAGAAGCAAATTGAAAAACTGAAGCACCTGTGATACAGTGGCCAGGAATGATTATTTTAGGGGGGAAACCACTGAAGCTTAATTCCCTTTCATTCTGTTGCTCTTGGGATTTGGACTGTTTGCTCATTTGTTTGGAAAAGCATAAACTTTCTACTTGCATTGTTAGATGCAATGATGATTATTTTGCATTAATTAAACTACTACCACATTCCCACTGATAGAAAAGTTTCCATTGCTTTTCAGAAAGTGTTAGGTCGTTTGATTTATAGGAAACAATTATTAACTGCTCAGCAAATACCTGGAATGAAAATAGTTTTACCTGTTGGGAAAAGCACTACAGCGCCTGTAAAAACAAAGGTTTTAAAGCCATTGAAACATCTGGAAGAAATTCAAGACAGGAAGGAAAAATAAACAGAAGAGTTACTGTAAAAATGGCAGTGACATTTTGAGTCACATCAATGACTGGTACAAATATAATTTTACATGGAAATGTGAGTACGCTGTGACAGGAAGCACTGCTGGACCTCTGGAAAGCTTGGATTCAGTAGCTTGTTACCGAGGTTGAAGTGGGATGAGTTGCAATAAAATTACTGACATCTGAAAAACGACTGAGCCAAAGCATGCCAGTCTGAATTTGTATGGTATAAAAGAGACCGTTTTCTTAAGTGAGTTTTCTAATTTTCCAGTAGCACTTAAAGTTGCTTCACTGCTATGGGAGAGGGTGAACAAAGAAGGAGACAAATCCGAAATTGACCCAAAGTTCAAGATTACAAGTCAGAAAAGTTCTGCTCAACAGCAACCCTGAGCTGTCAAACTCTTCCAGATATCTCCTGACATTTCTTTTTCTGCCCAGCACCAGCTCTGTCCAATAATGGACTTCTCACTCCTTCCAAAGACAGGCTAAGCATCTAGAAATCAAGGGCAGTGACTCTTAGAATGCAGCACTTTCAGAATGCTGTTCACTTCTGTGCTATTACATATTTATCAATACAACTGGAACAGCTGAAAAAAGATTGGAGCTGCATAATCCCATCAGAGCATCACAAGGGAAGCCAGAGAAATGGATTAGATGACATTAATCTAGTTACTAGACTTATTAAATCTAAAGTACTTGTTAAAAGTAGAGATGAAAATTTTAAAACTGCTGCAATTAATTGTCACCAGAACTCTGAGACTTTGAGACAGCAGCAATCTGCATAAAGAATAACTGAGCTGAATTTACAGCATTTATGCTGTCTTCAGCCTTCCTGAAATACATGCACGGAACATAGTTAGCAATACATTAGACCTGTAGGAATCCAGAACTGGTCTAGACAGCAAGGTTATAAGGACTGGAGTATCTGTTTCTAGAGCTGGGCAGATTCTTATGGATTTGGAAGTTTTTCACACAGCAACTCTGAGAACTACAGCATTTGAATGTTTTGTAAAAGTGTTTTTACACTACAAAAAATACATTTTAGCAGACTGGAACCATATTGTGAAGGCAGGGACATTCTAAGGAAAAAAGAATAAAACAACATCAAACCACCACACAAAAGTGTTTTCAAAACATGTATTTCAATATTGTTGTGGTCAAACAGGTTCAAAGAATGGATGAGGCTGGAAGAGATCCCTGGAGATCATCTAATCCCGCACTCATGTTCAAGCAGTCTCCTCGAGCAGGTTGCTCAAGCCTGCTCATTTAACAAGGCTTTTGTTTCTCCTAGAAGATGGCCCATGAGTGTTAAAAAAGTTCTCAGATGCTTGTGAAATGAACATTGATGACCAGCACCTTGGATTTGTTAAGGTTAAAATATGAAGTTTAATGAAACAACCTCTGTTTCAATATTTTCAGGAATATATTGGCTGATACCAACAGCTATAGCTGACTGATGAAGTTGAGAAATCTTGGGTAATTTCAAGAATTTGTTTGCCAAATATTTGGCTTTGGGGATCATGGAAAGACTGTAGTACTTCATGGATTGCACAAAGTACCTACACAAAGTGGACACATTTATGAATGTTTGTTTTTAATACAGTAGCATAGAACAGTATTGAGCTCTTACTATGGTTCTGTGCATCTCACCGTTTGGGGGTCTGCAGAGTAATTCAAGGCCACTCTTCTGAAGGAAAGACACAAACGATTTCTTCAAACGACCACTTGATGTCACTTGACACCATGCTAATAAACTTGATGAAGCCCACTTCTGGGCAATAAACAAAGGTTCTTGGAATAAGGTGTCTGAAAATGAGAAAGCAAGATGCTAAAAAAGTACTATAAAAAGGTCATATAAGCTTGTTATGGATTTGTCTATGGTTCTTGTAAACCAGAGTTGACAAGTGCTAAATTACTTACAAATACAAAATCTCTGTTGTACAGAGAAGTATTGGTACCTGCTTTCTGTTCCAGAGGGAGTCTAAAATTAGTCACTTAGGCTAAGACTTATTAAATTAGGATGTGTTCCTTACTTTTGGGTGCCCAGTTTTGAAGAGACATCAAAGAGATACAGATGTTTCTAGATTACCCTTCCAAAAAGTAAGATTCCATTAGCAATCCAATGTCACTAGTCACTTCGAAGGCTTTGGCTAAGCCTCAGGTTTTCTCTCCCTTACAATGTCATTCCTTACTGACAGTGAATTCCACATTTCCCATGCGAATGAAATACCAGCTCCGAAAACTAAGGCAAGATGCCATACTTCCTAATCTACCCAGTCCAAAGTAAAGTGAATTATTGTTCCCTGACAGCATTTTTCATATATCAGCATGACCTGAATTCTAATAAATTCATATTATCACAGCCTTACAGTCTATCCTCTCCCACTTTCCATTTATGTACTGCTGGGACATTGATTTATTTGTGACAGAAACTTTAATCCTGAGATTTGTATATGTTTGTTTTATCCTCTGGTATTCGCCAGCCAGGTGGTCTTGTCATGAAATAGATCTGACTGTTTGTAAAATAAATGTTAACCCAGTGCATTTTCAATCCTAGAGCTGGCTGAAATATTTTAGCCAGGAGAGATTTTCCTTGCAGTTTCATTGGAAGTGCTTCATTGAAGCTTCTCTGGATACTGTTTTCAAACTATTAATAGATACAAAAAAGTAAATGACTTCCTGAGATTGTCCCATTTTGTTTCAAAAATGTCACAAGAGATTTGTTCTTACTTTAATCAAAGCAATATGAATGAGTTGCACTGAACTATATTTATATAATATTTCATATCGGTTTTCGTGTCTTTTTAGCATTTAAGTGGTTCCAAATTTAAATAGTTTGGAACCTCTATTATTCAAAATTTTGAAGAACAGAATAGATTCCGCTCTTGTTTGCCTTTCAGCACTGGCATTTATCACAGAAAATAGCCAGCCCTGTGGCTATAAATGTTAGGTACTTGCTCTCATTTATGAAATGTTTTGCTTGGAGACTATACGGTCTCACCCAGGTAACAAGTTTTTTCTTGACAAGGTTGTCAAAATAGATACCAATAGACCAGCTGCAGTCTTCATTTGGTGGAAGTCAACTGAAGACTGTAGAAACTCAGTCCTTGCACTCAAGGACTGTCTAAAACCACTCCGGGTATCTCTTTTATTATTTGTTGTGCAATATCAGCTATCACTCTTTTTGCCTTGACCCTCAATTCTTGGCTAGCACTGGAAGGAGCCATGGTGGATCATTCTGTGAGGACTCCTTCAGGAAATGGGGGGAGGAGGAGGAAGATGTGGAACTTTTCCAAAAACCTTCAAGGATGATGCAGTAATGTATTTAATCTCAACAACTGTCTGCAACAAATTTACCTCTCCTCAGTAGCTCAGCTCCTTCTTGCTTTAGGAGAAGCTAAAAGACCCCAAAGTTTCAGTGTCTGTATATACACCAGGAAGTTTTCTGCAGAGCTCTTTGGTAACATACTGTATGGAGCCACAACTGTAAGGCAGCACTCACAATCGCTGCAGTACTGACTGTTGTTATGTTTATATCTGGGACAAGGGAAGAAGAGGGAGGAAGAAGGTCATGCTTTTAGATTTCTACATCCCTCACGAAGCAATACAAGCTAAATTTGTTGTATAGTAGATCGGGCTGTAAATATGGGCTAGCTGTGACTTCTACAAGAGGACAGCATAAAAATTATTTTACGTTGCAGACATAAACATTTGTTTGACAATTTTAACCTCCCTTACCTTCCATAGGAACCAAAAGTTGGAATAGTTTCAAAGATCAAGATCCAAGCATGCCTGAAATAGGGTAGAAAAAGCATCCTTCATGCTCTTCTCTGTGGAAGATGATGCCATGAATATTGCTGCGTTTATATTTAGGGGTATTTCTGGATTTATTTGCCTGTACTACTGCTCGCGCCCATTTCCAAATTTCTGATCTGCAAAGAAACAAAAGAATAGGAATATTATTATCATAATTAACTCTCTTCCTTAGGGAGGCAGCTTTAGAGACTGCTTTCTAGCACTGCCTTCTCTAGCTACTAGCGCTTGCAGCTCTCTAGTGTTTTTTAATCTTTGTTCCCACAAACACTGAGCAGATATTGGTGATTTATTCCTGTAATTATTGAGCTCTTGAAGCTGTACCAAATGGAGCGCACAGTTCCATGCTAATCATTGCAAGTTAAAACCCACTGCTGAGGAAGGAGAAAAAAACCCAAACTATAGAAGTCTATCTAAATCACATTTCAGCCCTTGTGTGGCTGTCCATCATACGATGGTCTACACGACAAAGACGAGAGAAGGACACACATGAAATCCATCTTATTTCAGTGCAGACAGTGCACGCAAGTTATTTATCTAGTGCTTTAAATTGCATCCCTTGGTCCATTGCTTTAAAATGAGAACTGACAAGAATTTCTGGGTGCAGGAAGTGTTGTTATTTCATTGCAAATCAAAGTGAAAACTGTAAGCATTTTCAGAAATTATGAAACTAATTCATAAAGTCACTTTTTCTTTGTTGCAGAGAGTTGGGTTCTAATGTACCCAGATGTAAAAATGGTGAAAACTGACATAAAGCAAAAGTTCAAGAAAAACAACAGAGGCAGAGGTAATGACTGTGTCTTACCAAAACAAAACATTCTGCAAAAGCAAAAATGGTGGAACCATCTGTTCTCATAGAAAAGCATATTGGCAGAAATATTTCAAAGGAGATGTATAAGGGTATTTATTTGCTTAATTTGGGACGTCTGACCTCATGGTTTTAATACCAACTCACTGTAATCTCAATAAACAGTGAAAAGCAAAATCACCCAGGCAGTGAATCACTGAAGCCGACAACTTCAGAACAACAGGATGTCAGTGCTTCTCTCTTCCATGAGGTTAGCAACATGAAAGGAATTGGGTTTGCAATTGCCTCCCAAGATTGTCATAGCCCTACATGAATGTGAGAGCACAAAAGGAGAAACTTATTTCCTGGACCTCAGCTTAGGAGAGTGATTCTGCACAAGCCCAGCTTCAGGTATGGTGCATGGCACATTTGCATCTGAAAGTGGGTACATCCCTCTGCTCTTTGCTCCACCTGGACATAAATCTGAATGTTGCTATTTTAGCTCAGTCATGTTGTGTATTGAATCATCAGGTACACATAATTACTCCTTTCATTAGCAACTGTTACAGTGCATTTTCCTTTCCATATTTTTCTTCTTCAGCTATGTTTCCACTTCCATTAAGTCAAGAAACTCCTAGGGCTAAATGTGATGCCAGAGAGTTGTAAATCAGGCAGCACCGTAAATCAGGTGTCCACGCTAGTATAACAGTCACGTAAATGAGATTGAAAGAGACTTGCAACTTCATTCTATGAAAAGAAAGATCTCTGTTTTTTCAGCAAGTTACCTTAGCTTTCCTCCTGAGAGATGACCCCACTTAAATATGAATCCGTGAGGAAGTAGAACGAGCCTGAGCAGCACACAGGTATCCCTGAATGCCAAACACCAACAAGCAGCTCTTCCTGCAAGCTGAAAACCTGAGGAGTTGCACTAACAGTAGTTAACGTTTGTTGATCACCTCTGAACTGTGATAAAGCCAGGGTTGAGAAGACTATTGCTGTGGATAAAATCACAGATTAAAATGAAAAATTGTGGCATATGCTCACAGCTGTGTTTCACATCCTTGCTCATTTAAAGAAGACAGAATTGAGGTTCTTGTGGGAAATAATTTATTTAAGAGATGTGCTCTGGCTTTCCACCCAGAGGCATCAGGAAAGCATTCAGGTAGTTCATTATGGTTCGGGATATATGGCAATTCTGTTGCAAATCTTATAACTACTCATATGAAATTCTTACTAAAACTTCATATCAACACGTATGGTCAATTAGTGGAGAGCAGGAAATGCCATCCAGAGTTCTTCCTGGTATTGATCAAATGCAACCGAGTGTCGCTCTGCACAATCCCCCTCTTCAAGCAAAACTCCCTTCTAATTTCAGAACTGGATGTGCCCAAGAGCCACATTAATCATTCTTCAACAGCTCAGTGCAGACCTCCAGCATGCCGCAAGCCAATGGCTCACAGCTGTAATATGAGCTTCACCAGTAACTAATCAAAGCATATCTTGGCTGTCTCTTCAGTAACATGGGAGTGCAAAAAGAAAAACTAAACCAAACAGCTAACTGAAGTGCTCTGTCAGTTAGGATCCTGAGTGCAATGAAACCCTCTTTCTGCCCCCCCATCTCTGTAGCTCAATAGGTAACCTGTACAATACTCATCATATTGCACATCATAGATGTGCAAACAGCATGCAAATAAGTATATTAGATTTGTGAAAGAATGGATGGCACAGACAGTGTTGTGATTTTCTGTACACCCTGCAATGCAGTGGGGAAGCTGTGATCCTTGACTCTCCCTGAAATAGCCCATGGCTCTCGCCATGCTTCTGTGTGCCTCAATTGTCATAGAATCATAGAACAGTTACGGTTGGAAAGGATCTTAAGATCATCTAGCTTTTTCATCTTCTCTGAGACACTGTTTCCCACAAAAGGCAGGGTACTTAAGTGTCCTTACTAAACTCTCCTTATAATCAGTCATTTTGGACCAGAAACCTCTGCACTTTGTGTAGAGAAACACAGGCTGGAAGTGACACCCAGAAACCCCTGAAAGGAGATAGCTTTCAAGAGGAGCAGCTCAGGAATGAAGGTTTCCCTTTTTGCCTGTCAGATTTCTTTGTTGATTATGTGTTTGACACAAAGATAGATCTTGGTAATTAATAGCTTGTGTCAAGATCGTCTTACGTTGCTGAAAGAAATAATTTGAGAGTGTCACTGTGATTCATTTGAGCTATTGAACTCTGTATCATTTTCAGAAGGAAAATGCAGGATGGCTGTCTTTACAGAGCAAAAAGCACTGAAACCCATTTGTTTATTTTCCTGAGAGCTTTCCTAGAGCTCACATCAGCACAAATTCAATTTACAAAGGGTGTTTGAATGCCAGGATATCACTCCACAGTAAAGAATCATGAGCGCAACAGAGCTGCTACTCCTAAAGAGGGATATATGCTCTTCCTGGTGTCTCTGGACAATCCTCTTTGCACCTGCTTTGCTCCTCACCTTTCCCAGTGTTCTTCTATCCTTGGACTCCAAATACTGCTTAGATTTCTTTGATCTTGCTTAACACACACGACTAGATGTGGACTACATATTGGTCTCCTCAAACTGTTTGACTTAGTATCATTTCAGCTCTTTCAAGGGCTGCAACATCTGCAGTGCAAGGACGATAAAGGTAGTGAGAAATCATGCAAAAGCCTCTTTCTATCCTTTCACAAAACATCTGAGCCAAGTAAGTCTCTTGCTTAGGCAAATGTGGCTGCTCCACCTACTTAGGAGTTCAAGATGCCTTAAAAGACATAAAGTGAACGTAAAGCCTTGCATGAATTAGAAGAAGGAAAAGTGAGGTCAGTGAGCACTACAGACTAAAACATCAGGTATCCTGCTCTTAAGGAGTCACAGAAAACTCAGATGAAAGCAGTGGGATACAAATGATGCTTAATAAACTAGGGAGATCACTGTTTTCCTGCCCCTTTGCTATGTCATTAGGTGAAGATCAGGAGGAGTTCTGTTCACAGGATTCCCTATTTTAGCCAGACACAAAGGGAATTTTCTTACTTTACCATAATTTTCTAAGTATTGTTTGGCTGCAGCTCTCTTTCTTTGACTGCAGTAATTTCATTATTATTGATGTTTCTTGGGACTTGTTACATTCATTTCTGAATATTTTATCTATTTGCCACATGATGCATCCATCCCCCAATACTCAGAATTGGAGTGATACTTCCAGACAATCTCTTCCCATGGCTCAAGAGAAGGCATTTGCTCCTGAAAGGGATGGAGATGGATGGGAAGCAGACTTCTTTTGTCTCCTTGATCAGAACCTGCAGATGACATCCAAGCAGCCTAAGTTCTACTCAAGTCCCAGTACTGAAGCAGACTGTCTTCTCTTCAGCAATACTTAATCCTTGAATTTCTACAGTAACATTTGAGGTGGCCAGAGGGTTCCTTCCCTGTCTACAAGAAAAGCTAACGCTTTCTTCGCTACACTATCATGTTTGGTTCTCCAAAGCCTCAGACTTTTATGCCTAGTGAAAGACCCTCAATGCCTCCTTCCTTATAACAGCCATCAGTCAGAGGACTTGGCCTGAAATAATTTCAGCTGCAGGTCTTTGCTTGTAGGAGTTTCAGCCCATCTCAGCTGCCTGTGTAAGAACACCAGAACCACCTGACTACTGTGGGATGGGGTTGCTGGGTGAGTGACGGTGGGTTCTCTTTCCTGTGACATTGAGTAGCCAGGAGCACTGGAATTACACAACAGTAGGAGAACACCTCAGAGAGAAAGCAGCTGTAACTCCCCAGCGTGGACACTCAAATACCTGTGTGCAGTCTGGATCTGATCAAGTTGAATCTTCTGGCTGCACTTAACCCAGTCCATGAGGGCCTCATGTCAGATGCTGACAGCTGAACTACATCTGTGGCTGCTGCAAGGCTGAACTGGTGAAGTTCAGGAGAGTTAAGCCCATTGAACCAGCTGAGGGCAAAACGGTTTTATGAACCTGACATCTACTTTCCAGTAAGATTTTTAATATTACATTTATTCAGTTTAGTTTTGACTAATGATTTGCTTCATGCCCACAGAAATGGGACAGCAGACAGACAGGAATAAATGCAATGAAACTGGTTTAATGTCATCCGTAACATAATAAAACTTGAACAGAGTGAAAAAGGAGCTACACATAGTACATTCATATTGAACTGGAAGAATAATAATTCTTCACTCATCACAAGTGTCCTAAAATAAGCACAGCAATATCAAAGCCAGTTAGGGAGACGGTGATGACATAATAAGCAGTCTTCTGTGATGCGGTTTATGAACAGTTTATCACCACACTTTGGCTACAACAAGATTATAGTCAAATAAGCTACTAGCTTCAACTTACCTTTAGATGTCTAGAACTGACTCATATTGATAGAGCCAGGACCTAACAGTGGTGATAAAATGTACTATTTCTAATTATTCAAACTCAATGAAGGTATATCTAACAAACGTATCAAATATATTAAACTGAATTTATTTTGTTTTATGGATTCACGGTACTACTTAAATCAGTGGGTTAGTGGAGCAGAAAAAACCTTCTGTGTGTTGAAGTGACAGCATAAATCAATAACCAGATACAATGTGAAGACAATTTATGTTCCCTTTGAATCTCGTTAGGGTTCTTTTGCAGCTCAAGTATTCCTAATGTGCTCTATGATCTGTGCAGGACTAGGAATATTCTGGAAGACATGAGAGGATTGGGAGGAAAAGGGATTTGTGGAAGCTGAAATGGATAAAGAAAGGAGACCCAGCTCATCTGAGGCTTGATGAAGTAACAGTAGAAGAATTTGAAAAGCCTGCTTCAGAAAAGAGAAGCCAGGGCGAGCACCCTGGAAATGCACAAACACAACAAGTACAAAGAGTATGGACACTTGAGAAAAGCTGCCTCAAGGAATAAACAGACAAGTGCACACCTAAGACTTCCCAGATCTTTCCTTCTACAAAACAAGAAGATATGCATCAGAGATGACAAGCTGGGCCTGGTTTCCCATGAGCCCCAGGCCCCAACTAGCCCAGGGGTTTGTTTTATTTCTGATTCCAGATTCACATTCCTTGCTCTTAAGAATGAGGGTTCTCAGGGAGACATTTAGAGCAGGGCACAGCAGTTGGACAGCATGTTTCTCTTTCCAGGATTATGGAAGGTGAAACATCATCAACGGAATGGAACTGCATCAAAGTTGAATCACCTTTTTCCACTGCAAGTATGGTTTGAGGGTTTGAACCCTTTCATGTGACTGGTGGAAAAATTAACCTACCTGTGGTCCCAAACCCTTATTCAGTGATCTGGATACCAGCCCATCAAGTCCCTGCTTTCCACCAAATTTTTTCTCATGAATGACCCTGGCCACTAACAACATGTTAATGTCACTCTGAGGCAGGCAATCCTGTAGTGCCACTGTGTGTCACTTGTCCTGAACTTGATGGCACACAAATAAGGGAAATAGGTTGCAAGACAACCAAGTAACTTTTGACTTCCTAGTCTGAATAACCACACAGTCTGGCACAAAGCCTGAACTGACCATTCCTGCTCTATAGCAAGTCACCCTCAGTATTCTACAATTTATGCAGAGGTATTCTGCAACTTACGCAGAGGTATTCTGCAATTAGAGCACACAAAGCAACTCCTGCTCCAATGACACAAAGAAGAAATATGCACACTGATTTCCACCATATAAGCTGGGAAGAAAAACACTGGAGGATGTTGGTTGAGATACACCACACAAGTAACTGCAGACACTAACCAGCACAGGAGAAGCTCATAAGCAGTATCATGGCCATGAGGAACACCAGTCTTCCCTTGTATGTAGAGTTTCTGTGGTGTGTGCACACCATGGGCATTTGTTTAGCATTTCCAGAGGACCAAAACCCAGATCTGCTGAATGAATGCTTGATCATTGTCTAATACACCACAATGTTAGGCTGCCTCTAGGAACGATGGAGCTGGCAAGTTGAAATAGGTGGCAAAACTGAGATCCACTGAGTAGCATAAATAGGGATATAGGGACAGGACAGACACTCTTATTCTCAAAAACATTCTTCAGAATGTGATTTCTGGGCTTTCAGCTGACTTGTCCCAGTGAAGAGAAACAGGAAGAGTGTCTTCTGTTGCATGATGAGTGTTGTGGTTTAAACCCAGCCTGCCAATTCAGCCACGCAGCTCTCGCTCACTCCCCCACCTTGCTTCCCCCACTCCCAGAGGGATGGGGAGCAGGATCGAAAGAATGTAACTCCCACGGGTTGAGATAAGAACAGTCCAGTAACTAAGGTATAACACAAATCACTACTGCTGCCACCAATAATAATAATGATAAGGGAAGTAACAAGGGAAGAGAATACAACTGCTCACCACCCACCGACCTATACCCAGCCTGACCCAGGCAGTGATCTATCCCTTCCGGGTAACTGCCCCCAGTTTTACATCCTGGTTATGACATGCGGTGGTATGGAATACCTCTTTGGTCAGTTTGGGTCAGGTGTCCTGTCTCTACTTCCTCCCATCTTCCCCTCCTCCCTGGCCGAGCATGAGACCCAGAAAGTCCTTGGTCAGAGTAAACATTACTGAGCAACAACTAAAAACATCAGTGTTACCAGTGTTGCTCTCAGGCCGAAAGTCAAAACCACAGCACTGCACCAGCTGCTAAGAAGGAGAAAAATGACTGCTACTGCTGAACCCAGGAAAACATGTTACATGATGGACAGATGGACTCACTTTAGTTTGTGTGACGGAAACAAATTCCTTCGCAAGTTGCCTAATAGGGACAAATTCCTTACAGTATGGTAAATGAAGAAAACAAACAGTGCTTATGTAAAGCCCCCAGCATCTACCCTTGTCAGAGGATCCTCAACTTCTGTCTCCTATTTCCTTCTGTTAAAGTGCTCAACTTCTTTATTCCCTCCTCTTTAGGAAGACTGGTTCCTTTTGTCACATAAACTCCTGGTTATAAACCAAGTAATAGTAGCTAAACCTGCTTGCAGATGGTATATTCATTATTTTGAATTTCTTAGCCTCATAGCTACCACAAAAAACAAAGTCAAAGAACTAATATTTTTAGTTACACCAGCAGACTGAAGGGCTCATATATTCCCTACCAAGCAACAAATTAAAATAAGCCTAAAGCAACAAGCAATTTCTGACTTTTCCATATGTGTTTTTATTTCCATGTCTCTGGTGGCTACCTACAAGGAGGAATATGTCAAAAGCTTCCCTTAACTCTCAATTTCAAATCTGAATTAAATTATTAGTGTCAGCATAAGCTTCACAATACCTATTTAGCTCATGCAGCACAGATTTTGCCTGCCTGGCTGCCTCCCTGAACAGGAGAGTCTTCCTCATGGGAAACCCTGCGGGAACTGGGAAGGTCTTAGTCAGCCTGAGGGGGTTCAGCCTCAGCCAAGTGGAAGCGTGTGAGAATAAAAACCTTGCTGCTGCAGTCTCTCCTGAGGGTGTGCTACCAGGTATCACATCTGGATTTCCTACTCCCTTATTAGACTTTCTCCTGTCACAGCCTATGACATTTCTGAATGACCATTGCTGTGTCAAATTTTCTCTGGGCACTGAATGTAAACTAAGGGAAGCATGAACTCAGTCTTCCAGGAACAAACAATAATCAGGAACAATGGGAAGACATACAGACTATGCCATGGCACTTTCCCACTGCCAAAAACCTTGACTCATTGGTGCCAACTGAACATTCAGTCCTGTTTTCCCAAACATGTTTGGCTGCCCACAGCTGCAGGGCCATTACAGCAGTGAATTTGTTCTTACACCCCTACCTGCCTGCAAACCTGTGAATAACTCCTGCTGCTCACTTTAGTGGAGAAACTTTTCATATCACAGTCATCAGGCTCCTTCTATACAGTCAAACCTGAACATCTGTAGTGCTCAGCTGGCAGTAACCAAAGCCACACATTATTCTTTGCTACTTCACTCCTCCATCACAGCCCCACCAAGGCTTGTTCTACACTCCTGTGAGTCAAAAAATGACAGAGAGCAGAAGTTCAACTTGTTTCTCAGATAAATTCTGCTTTGCAAGCATTTGGTTCCTGCTTGACTTTGTTCACTGCTATCTGAACTGCCTGAAAAGAAATCAAATGCCTTTCCTAGCAACAAGGTATTAGAAGAGGATCAGACTTACAGTACCTACAGTACCTAAAAAAGGAGTATTGCACTGACTACAGTCAGTCAAACCTAAAATTCCTAAAACTAGAGCCTAAAAGTCTAGGCTCTAAATGGCTGATTTTCCACTTGAAAACCTTCAGACTTTGATATCTGATTCTTTAGCTCAGTTTGCTGAGTGTCAAGCTTGTCTTATGGAGAAAGTTGGGCTACTGCCCCATCTCTTGTTCTGGGGGCTCCAGCTGAATTTGCATGACACCTTACCTTGTGCTACCTTTCTGTGTACAGTGACTGCATTCAAAATGCCATATAACAAGCAGTAAATAGTATATGGTTGTTTTTCTCCAGCAGTAAGAATAAATATGCTGCAAGGATGAGAGGTTTTAGATTAGCAATGGTTAATCTAAACTTTGGCCCACATGAAACTCACTGCATCATATCATTTTTACGAGTTTGGGAAAGTCTAACAGCTTCCTTTTTTAGTATTATTATTATTATTTCTAAACATTCTCTGTGTTCAGCCATCACTAGAAGTGCTGAGGCTGCAAATGCTTCTTCGCATCTGTAGATAATAATATCCTTCATTCTCTGATGGCAATGTACTTTTCAAACCTCATATTCATAAATCTCCTAAACGGCTAGGAGACAACTATATACTACTGTGTACCACTATGGTAACCTAAGGCATACATAGGTTGAGAAACTTTTCATGCATTACCAATTGAATTAGAGCTGGGTATTGAATCTCCAAGTCCTGATCCTCATTTTTCAGCCAACCATTCACCAGCAATCCCTCTCCCAGTAACCAAGCAGTTTGGCAATTACAGTAAGATTTCCAGATTTTAGCTGCTGATTCTTTTTCTTCCATTCACCAAAAATACTAACTTTAAAGCTTTAACTCATTGTTTATATGAATAGAAAACACAATTAAGGGTCTTAGCACAGAGGTCTTGGATTTTCATTACGGAAAATTCCCCTCTCAGTGAAAGGGAGGTGGAACTAATTCCCATACTACTCAGTTGTTGTTTTCCCTTCTAAGGAACTACCTTGCAAGGAGAAGACTAATCCAGCAGCCACTGTGCTGCCTTGCAGCCACATTTGGATACTCAGCCAAATGCCAAGTGTACGTTATGACACCAGTGAGACAGTGGGAGGAGGTGAGTTTTCACAGCAAGTTATAGGGAAAAGGAGGGAGAAAGAAGGAAAGGCAGTGGAGCAGGAGCACCACTGAAAGGCCATATCTCCTCAGATGAAAGTGGTTTGAAGGTCCCTGGTTCAACATCTTCTTGCTTGTGCCTTTCAAGCCCTCTTGCACAATTGAGGAAGACAGGTGCTTTATATTGCTTTGGCTTCCTGCCTGTGTTGGGCACATGGTCAGGCTGCATACTGATGAATTTGGCCAGAGACCTCTAAATTGAATCCATGTTTTTTCCAAAGCAATTTTTATAAGGTGACACCAGCAGGTGTATTTTTCATTTGAAAACAAGAAGGCTATTTCATCAGGGATTAATCCTAGACTGGAAGAAAAAAATCTTAGGACTAAGTTGTAGATATTACATTTTTCAGCTTTTTTAATCAAAGTGTCTAAAGGTCACCATCTACTGCATCTCCTTGTGCTGTGCTCCACTCCTTCAGCCTCTCAGTCTGATTTCACCTCCAGCATCGCTCACTGTCCCACACTTTTGTCATAGTCTAGTGATGTGGCTAAAACTAAGACACACCGAAGTCCCACACCTTGGGGCTATCTAATACATGCCCCAAAAGGCAGGGTACACATAGGCTGTCTTCTCATCTGAAGACTCCTCCAGAGTTCAACCCAAGTGTTTCCTGGGCTGGAGGTCTCCTTTGGTTTTTTTAAAGGGAGCTCCTTTACCTTGCTAAGCAAATAACTGCATGACCAACCCAGTGGCAAAAAAGAGGGTCCTCAACACCTCTGACTTCTGTTTAAAGCCTCCAACAACCACTTTGCTAAGAATGGTCCTCAGCCTGCGATCTGCAGTCTCTGACATAGGAAAACCTAAAGCCACACCCATGGGATGATGTAGTCAGTCCAATGGATTGATTCCTGGCCACTTTAGCTTTAGGCAAAGCTGGCAGAAGCCATGTCATTCACCACAGGTCTCAGCAGCAGCGGTTGCTTCAGTGAAAGGAGGAGCTGGGTGTCAAGGAAGCTCCCCTGAGATCACAGAAAGAGCGGAAGCACTGGAGACACAAGCCTCTGCCAAATTCCTTCGCTCAAACTGGTGCCCTTTGACCACTTCTTGCCTCATACCCCACAAAACAGGCCATATTTCAAGGAAACATTAGTGAACTTAGATGTCCAAAACAAAGCAGTGAGCCACAACTGTCCATCAAAAGTAGCTTCAAGCAGGTTTGTTACAGGTAAGAAGACTAGAAGAAAATAAGGATCATTGGTATCTATCCCAAAATCCAAGGACCAGCTGGTACCGTACCTGCCAAGCTGTCTGCAAATGTAGAAGCTAGGCCCATGCACCCCCTAGCTCTGCCTGAAGCCTACTGACAGAAGTTGCTACAGGAGCAGGTGTTTTGTACAAACCTTATTACCAAAGAGACTAAAAGATGACAGCTGTGAGAAAATGAAGCCATTCTCTACAGAGTGGTTGCTGGTGGTGTGGGAGAACCTGTCTTGGAAAGAAGTCCTGTGGCAGTCTTATTACTCAGGTGTGAAAGGAAAATTGTATATCCAGGGGATATATGCTACAATGCTGTTTTTCACATTTAACCTCACTATTCTGTTTATAAGGAATGGAGAAGAAGTGCTTCTTGCAGTGTGGGTACAATGAGAACTCCTCTCCAGTGGGTCTGTCTGACTTAATTTTTGCAGTTTTTTATGGTCAAGGCTGTCAATGCAGGTTCAAAACCCTATGCAGGGATTAAAACCAGATCTAAGCAGATACCTGAAAGCTCCCACTCCATCTAAGGGATTATTTTGCAGAAGTTCTGGCTGATCATCACCAATCCTACTAATTAGTTTTAGAATTACTAGGTCCAGCAGACAAGTTGCTTGGGTTTGCAGAAAAATGCCCACTCCTACCAATTCCTCTTAAAGAAAGAAAGCACAAAACAGCCTAAAAAGAACAGACAATCCTGGTCAGGCAGCAGAACAACTACATAATTACAGAGGCACTGAGGGAGTTACGGTCTTGGCAAAATTAAAAGCAATTAAGACAATTACCTGATTGTCTTAACAAAAAGAAAAGCTATTAATGTTTTGCAGTCGTTATTCAAACACTAACCAGAATGTCTCTGCCTTACACCACCCTAAGACACTACCTCATACTCTATTTTTATGATCCTGGATTGTCCCAGATAACGAAGCATTTTGTCTGATTTGTTAATATATCCAGGCAGGCTTGTAAGGAGACGTGAGTAGTGACTTATTTTTTAGCCTCATGATACAAGTCTCAGACTTCAGGGCTGGTACTGCTTGTATGCAAAGGGCAGTAAGATTTTCACATATTTCTTTTTTCATCTTGCTGCAGAATTTAATCTCTGGCTGGTTGGTTTTTTTTCTGCTTTCTCTGGACATCAAAGTGCAGCCAAATTTCTACAGGAGGAGGAGGCTGGTTTTTAGTTTTTGCATCGTAACATTCAGAAGTGGTTAGTGCTTGCACTCAGCCTCCAGGTTTATGTCTAGTAGTGAATTTTCCCTTCAGGTAAGACCAGCAGGAAATTCTGAGGCTTTTTTCTTCTGTCATCTGCCTTATCTGTATTTCATAACCTTAAGGGAAATCTGTTTATCATGTACTCTAGTATCAGAGGGGTATAAGACACTGGTGATCCCCTCAGCCTTTTCTGTCCTCTTTTTGTCATATGCGTATAGCATTTGCTCATTTACTACAAGTCTTAGACTAATATCAAATGGGCATGATTTATGGTGCTTGTTGGTGTGAGTAGTAGCCTATGGACTTTTTTGTACTACTGCTTGGTGCTCAGTTCTCGCAAAGGACTGCATTCAATATCCTAGGTACCCCAATATTTTTATATTTCATTTACTTTTCATTAAATGCAAAAAACCCCTCAACAATTCACGACAATAAAACAAAACATTACCAGACTGCTGAGATTATACTGCAGCTATATGTAAGCTTGATAATTCTAGTATATTGAGAGAACTTGCATAAAAACTGGATTCTATGATGTGTTACAAAAATGCTCCATAACATCTATGTTTATCCTGCAATCATTCTATTCTAACAGTGTCATGAACCCAATTCTCAAGGGTCTGAAAAAGGAGGACAGCCAAACTTCTGCTAAAAAATGTTCAGCTATTGTTTGCTCCAGGGTATGCAAGCAACATTGGGTTTCCCATAGTACAAAAGCAGTTTCATGCAGCATTATAACTGTATGGTTAAAATGGCCACTCTTTTAGGAACCACAGTCTTTTATGAGGAATTTATTTGCCACTCATCCTGATTACCACCTCCTACCTTGCGGATCCTCCGGAGCAATGGGCAAGGTTTACACATAATGTATTTTAGAAGGAGTTCAATTTCAGCCTCCAAACCCAACAACTATTGCATGGAAAAATAACCTCATTCATTTTACAGTTAAAAACACTGTAGTGAGTATGTTGGCTTTCTAGTCTGATACATTTTTGTTTGCTTCTGTTTCATATATGGATTGATATGGCTGCTGCAAGATCATGTCACACTCCAGTACACCTATATTGAGTAGTTTCTTATAGCAACAACCATCTTCTAAAAAGCTCTTCTTCTATGCTGTCTCCACTGCCTAGGAGAATCATCTATGACCCGTAACTGGAAGCTTCCTAGAAGCAGTAATAATATAATGCTATCATGGATAATTTAACAGACATTCTAACATGCCCACAGATAAAACACAAATACATTTGCTCTTAAAGAATCCTTAAACTATATATCTGTATTTTATCACAAAGATTTCTAGAAGTTCTTGATGACTTGAAATATTACAGTAATTGATTCTGAAGTTATTCACCAATACAATGGACTTCTTTGTTAATGGTTGTTGAGAATAGTTCTTGGGTGCAGAATAATACACAGTCCAGAAAGTATGTGAATCTTTCAGATGTCCATACTCTGCAGCAAAGAAAATATTGATGTTCTGGAAACTTAAATATCAATGTAAAATATTTTGTTTATAAAGTATTGAATAGTAATGGCAGGATAGAATCATAGAATCATAGAATCATAGAATAGTTAGGGTAGGAAAGGATATCAAGATCATCCAGTTCCAACACCACTGCCATGGGCAGGGACACCTCACATTAAACCATGTCACCCAAGGCTCTGTCCAACCTGGCCTTGAACACTGCCAGGGATGCAGCATTCACGACCTCCCTGGGCAACCCATTCCAGTGCCTCACCACCCTCACAGTAAAGAATTTCCTCCTTATATCCAATCTAAACTTCCCCTGTTTAAATTTTAACCTGTTACCCCTTGTCCTATCATTACAGTCTCCAATGAAGAGTCCCTGTCCAGCATCCCTGTAGGCCCCCTTCAGATACTGGAAGGCTGCTATGAGGTCTCCACGCAGCCTTCTCTTCTCCAGGCTGAACAGCTCCAACTTCCTCAGCCTGTCTTCATACAGGAGGTGCTCCAGTCCCCTGATCATCCTCGTGGCCCTTCTCTGGACTTGTTCCAACAGTTCCATGTCCTTTTTATGTCATGGTCCTTTTCACCAGAACTGCACACAATACTCCAGGTGAGGTCTCCCAAGAGCAGAGTAGAGGGGCAGGATCACCTCCTTCGAGCTGCTGGTCACGCTCCTTTTGATGCAGCCCAGGATACGGTTGGCTTTCTGGGCTGCGAGTGCATGCTGCTTGCTTGTGTTAAGTTTCCCATCGACCAACATCCCCAGGTCCTTCTCCTTCTAACCCTTCAGACACAAAATACAGATATTCAATCAGCTGGGTATCTTTTTTTAGTTTTACAGTCACAAGTATTTAATTCTTAACAGAGGCAGGTTAATAGAAAGGAATATGAGGAGACTGCATTAGGAGTCAGAGCATTCAGACTTTGCTGGAAGCTGGTGGCAAGCATTGACAACTCTTTACAAGCTAACATGGACCATATCGAACAATTCCAATGATTTTTTCAGAAGGCAAGATTGTGACTTGAAACTGAAACCTGTTGCCCACACTCAGATTTTAGTATGTCTAAAGCTAAGGAGTGACCACAGGAAGGAGAGTGAGAAGGGACTTCTAACCTTGTAGGTCCCTTCTTTAAAGGAAACCTTCACCCGAGGATGGAACAGTGAGGTTGTGGCTGTGATCCCTGACAACATCTCCTTTGCATGTGGTCCTAAAGTGTGGTCTGTTCACACCTTCATTCTGCTTGGTGAGATTGACAGGACAAGCTCATTTTAAAATGCCTCCTCTGAAAATACTGTGGAACAACAAACCAAATAATACAACTGAAAATAGTCACAACAGCGTGTCCTCTGCAGACTGCAGTCTATGCCAGGGCTGCCCTGTGAACAAATAGTCCAGTTTGACTGGAGTCCATTCACTTATCCTTTAAAAAATGACTCAAGATTTTAACTCAAGCCCAGCTGAATGACTGCAAAGCACTCCAGAAATCATTGCAACTAGCTGACCCTGTGGTCAGTGAAGAGTTTCTTATCTTCACACCAGGTGACACATTTCACATGTGTTTTCAGGGATTACGAGTCACAAAGCTAGAGTGAGCAAGAAATACAAATATTTGGGGTCTGTTTTTTGAAAATATCCTGTAGCAAGGTACCACTTGGCCTTCTGCTTCCATTAGATATGGGCTACAAACTTGATGAATTGAAGTGCTCATGCTCTGAGCAAATACATTGACGGTGACACATCCATTCAGTTCTTGGGGTCACCAATGACTGTACTGCCCCAGTCAAGTTCATTCAAAACAATGTTTGTCTTGCTTATACCTGCCAGTGCTGCAGGGCTGTAAGTGAAGAACAGCTTTGACAGTCTGTTAATCAAAGGACAGGAGAAAAGAAATTAAGAAGCTTCAGCAATCCTCACCAGCAGACTTCTAACCTCAGAGCAGGCTGCTTGTTGGAGTGAGCTTGTTGCTCACTCCAGAGAAATAACATCTGCAGTACTTTTTACTTTACCAGAAGCAGAAAACCAGTGATGGCCTCAGCACTGTGCAGTTTACTCTAGTTTTCCTCCCTGTATTCCAGTGCTATGCTATGAATTCCCAGGATCACAAAGCTGAGTGGCTAAGATATCATGCCATACGTCCAGACATTTAAGCCTGCTTAGACCAGCAATAATGCTTTCTTGAACTGAACCCACTTTAAATAGGCACTTATTTATTTGGATTACAAAATTAATAGTCTGAATTAACACCAACTGCATCCACACCATTGCTCTGTACATTGCTGAATGTGAAGGCTACCTCAATACAAATGTCCTATTGCATCAAATGGCTAGGTCTAAGCAAACCAAAGACGTGATAAGACGTCTATGATTATTATTTTATCATCTATGATTAATGCTGTGAGGGTGGTGAGGCACTGGCACAGGTTGCCTAGAGAGGTTGTGTCTGTCCCATCCCTGGAAGTGTTCAAGGCAAGGTTGGACAGAGCCTCAGGCTACATTGTCTAGTGTGAGGTGTCACTGCATACATCAGGGGGGTTGGAACTAGATGATATTTAAGGTCCTCTCCAACTCAAACCATTCTATGATACTATGAATATTCAGATTCTTCTGAAATGACACCAAAATGCTGCCAAAAAGAAAGGGTCCTATTAACAGGGGCATTCTACTGGGTCATGGAGTTTCTGAAGAAATGGGGACTGTCTTACAAGAGAAGTATACATGATCTTCTCCCACAGAAGCTCTTTTCCACCACTAGACATGTCCATGATTTTAAAAAGAGATGAAGAACAGGATTTGTTAGCTGTCCATAGAGGTAGCCTGAGTGGGCAGTCAATCATAGTAATGTTCTTTTCATCAGGGCATGAACCCCAGCTCATGCCTAACAATCAGCATTCAGGACCAAAGCTCCTAGTTTCAGATCTTCTTCGAAAGATGTTGTATACCAATTAGAAATATGTGGATCTTTTATGAAGTTGCTAAATCTACACCAAGTGTAGCAAGCAGCTGTCCATTTCACAATAAAACTCTATTTCAGAGTCTCAGGCAAGTCTCAAGCAAAGTCTCTATTTCAGTCTCAGGCAAGAATGCAGCAGCACTGGATAGTTGTCAGTCTTTACTACAATAGTATAAATTTGAGGCAAATTCTCTCATGTGGTAAATTAATCCAGATAGACACTAAACCAATCTAGAGCCCAAGAGCAATGGAATGTCTCTAAAATGCTAGGTTAATTATGATCACCTTTGTTGTCTTAAAATACTCATTGTGTAATTCCATAATATAATAGCCGCATGTAAATTTATTGTGGTATTATTTCTTAGTGTTTTCATTTGCAATCTCCCAAGATACAAGTAGTAAGAGAAAGCATCAGTTCTTAGTCAGAGACACAAAAAGACTTGCTGTCTAGTTTCAGGCCTGCTGCTGACCTGCTGAATAATATAAATCATGCCTGTCTTTTACATTTGCCTGCTGTGCCAGAACACCCTCCTCTGTTCAGTATTGTGAAGCACAAGCATTATTAAGGATACACAACAGGAATGAAAATACATTTAACTGAAGACTTGACCAAAGAGATTGGGAAAGAGATGAACTTCTCCTGAGGTGTGTAATGATCTACCATTAGAATGGCTACTGTATCCCACATAGACAGCCTCTTCTGAAGTTAATACCTATGGACAAATGACAAGCTTTCTTTTCGTGTATTTGCTCATTTCCTGAACTGTCTTTTCACTTCTAGCACCTTCTATTTCTGGTCACAGTGTTCAATTCCATCCGTAAAGTCATTGAGTCATTTCATTATTCACTTCCTTTCATATTAACGTAAATGACGCATCAAGCCTCCATGCTTAACCCCTCTTCCCCAGCTTGGTGTAGCACTTCTCAAAGAGATGAGCAGCTCCTGCAGAAATCTCTCTCCAGCATTTCTGATTGGGCACATTTAGGTGAATTCAAAGCAAATAAAATCCCTGGCTCAGGCAGAGTTAGAAGGCATAGACTCACCTTTAGAATCATTATCCAGCAGGTAGTTTGCATGACATTGTTATAAAAGCACAAATACTTGCTGGCTATGGAGCTTATGTTACAATATCCTTCCCTATAGGATAAATAAAACATAGATGCATGGCATCCTGAGCAAGTGGCTCCTACTGGAGAAGTGAGTGTCTACTTTTAAAAACATTACTTTCTATTTCAGTTTGAGGACAGCTTTGTTGGTTTTTGTTGTTGCTATAGCTGACTGATCTTATACTCTGGTGATACGTTATACTCCCTTGCCTGCCTTCACCAATCACTATACATCTGTCAAAAGTGTTATAATCAGTTGGCACAGCTGCATCATGTGTGGGAACAAGCCAGGTCTTGTGGAAATCCTGTGAATTTTCATAGCATGAACAAGTTAGCTATAGAACCTGGCTGAAATTTTAGTGCTCTTCAAGATGTTGAAAATAATCGGTCAGCACTTAATGTGTCTGGATTATTGCGGCTGGAGGTAAAAAAAATCCCCATAACAAAAAAAGCCCAACCTAATCAGTCACAGAGGACAATTGTGATTGTGCAAAAGGAACTGGAACATTTAATAGACTTTGTAAAAGTCCCAAATGAAGTCACAAAGTTCTGTCATTGAATTAAAATATCCACAATTGCCTGTTCCAAAATGGAGCCTAGGATGTTTTAGAAGTTGAATAAATGGCAGACTTCATACTCAGTGCCAAGACTTCATTTCCAAGTTTTAGTTGCTTCACTTCAATATTGTCTAAACTTTTTTTTCTGTGTGTTAAGATTAAGAAATGATATTGCTGTGCTGGCAAGAACTGTTATTAGGTGCTGAAAAAATCAATCATGCAGAAGGGAAAAGGGTGGGGGAAAATGTATGCCAGGTTATTTATTATCTTTCTGTAGGAGCCCTGTATTTTTTCAAGGCAGCATCCTAAGGAAAATTTCATTGTAGTTATAGAGACAACAATGGAAAATCCATTAAAAATACCTGGAAATTCTGATAGTAGCTCTTCATTCAGTCTAGTTTAATTCAGCTACATATCTTCAATATATGCCAATCAAATTAAGAATTGGTGAGCAGCTATTAATGGAAATGTATCTTGGATGTTAATAATGTGAGCTTTATGCCCCTGCCTAGCAAAGCTGATATGTTAGAAGTAATTGGAGTATTAGTGTTAGAGAGCTGCCATGTTGCAAAGGCGGGTAACTAGCTAACACATGGGTAGGATCTTCCTATCCACAAGCCCCTGTAAGCATTATTGGTGCCCCTCCTTCTACATGATGCAGTGGAGTACCATTTATAGTTCCCAGGTGGTTCAAAGGATGACTGGTCTTCAAAAACACAGATGGGAAGAAGTTTATCCAGTAAAAGAAGCAGTTTGTGAAACAGCATCTAACAGTTATCATCTCCTCCACCCTACACACAACCCTATCTAGCTGTTACAGGCCTTTGAGCTCAGTTCTGAAAGAAAGAAAGTCACAGCCTCTGTCAAAGAAAGCAAAGCAGAGACTAAGCACATTGCAGAGTGGGACTGGAGGCATCCTGTGCAGAGGCAGATTCTAAGTCACTGCCAAACATATTGAATGCAGCAGACATGCCTTCCATGGCGGTCAGGACAGTCTTCTCAGGTCTGGTACCACAGCCTGGGGCTGCAGAAACTTATCATCTTCCATGTTAGAAGGAAGAAGAGAAGGAAGATGGCCATCACAAAGCTTTAATGGATTTTTCTGTCAGCATGTGTTTCTGAATATGAGAAGTAAACCAAATTGGCCTAAGTCTCTGGTTAACAGCAAAGGTCATGGGAAAGCGATATTGTGGTATTCAACAAGTTAACACTGCAATTAAAGAGATGCTACGAAATAGAATTACATCCCCATGATTAGACAGATACCATGGAGAGAGGATGGGAACTCAGCAAGACTAAATTGTTAGGTCAACTGAATGGAAAATAAAACAGAACACAGACCAAAAACCCTGATTCCTTTCTCCATATTGGTTATCTAAATGTAAGACATCCAAATTTGCTTTTCTGTCCTTTGTCTTTGATTTTTTTTTCTGTTTTTACACAGAATATCACAAATGACAATGGAATAAAAAGGCTGCTTGTTCAAGTTTTACCAAATAAAGGCTTTTTTGACAAAGTCAGGAAATTTTGCAAGAAAGTATCAAATTCCATCAGTGATTTTACTGTGATATATTCAAATCGTTTTGATAGAATAATTTTAGCTACTATTATGTCAAGCAGAAATAAGAGTGAAATGTTCCAAATTACCATTACGAAGCATTTCAAGAAAGCCATTTCAATGTTTCAGGAACAAAAAAATTTCCCAAACCTCACCTGGTATTTAATTTTGACTTCTAGTGCTGGTTTGATAATAACGTTCTAAGTTTCTTGCAGAATGAAAATGTCATTTTCTGACCAGCCACCTTCAGTAATAGCATTTAAAATGTAATTTGGAGGAATTAAAAATTTTCGCATGCTGCTATGACGCACTGTTCCAGTTGTCTTTTGGCCTATTATCTTACCAGAACCTCCTCCTCTTCTTGCAGGACAAGCATTAAGGAATAGTTCATGGGCAACAGCAGTGAGCTACATGCAGCACATCAACCTGCAATAATAGCCAGGATGTTCTCTTTTTTTCCCCCTTACTGATAAATTTCACATACCTAAATAGTGTTTTCTCAGGTGGGGAATAACATGGAGGGTTCCAGGGATAAGTGTTGCACGCTGCAAAAGTCTTGAACAGAGTTGCCTAGAGGAAGGCCTAGAGGAAGGGGAGAAGGCAGCATGCACACACAGAGGCTGTGATGCACAGCTCTGCACTGGGGCAGCACCAAGACATGTTGTTCCATTTTCAGGAATGGAACTGAGAACTATGAGAAAACCAACTTGGATTCAAATGAGCTGGGACTCAAATAGGTCCTCCCAGTGCCACGCACCGCCCTGTGCAGGAAAAATGTACAACAGGGAGGTCTAGGCTGCCCCTCCGCTTTCTCTGTTACCCCATGGTGTAAAACCAAACAGTGCTGTTTGATGACTTCTCCCACCTCCAGAGAGACCCCAACATGCTGTCTACCCCTTCAAGTGGGTTACATACCATGAAGTCAAAATGATACCTTTTAGGGAGACCAGAGAAGTTGCTAGTAGCCAAAGGGCTGCTAATGTGACCATTGCAGCTCACATCTCACGGTACCCTTATGTCCACATACTGCCTCCATATCAAACCGCCCCTTCCATGCAACAGGGAGCAAGGTCCTGCAGCCTGACGTTCTGGAGATGTTGTACTGGGAGCAAAATCCATGGGGTTATCTAAGGCATCACAAGTTTCCTGTGCTTTCTTTCTCCTCACTGAGTCACACCTGAGTTAAAATGGGTAGGAAACAGGGAGGTGGGGGTTATAAAGTGTCTGAAAGTCTGAAAGAGTCCACAGTCACGAACCTGGAGATGGTAGAAAAGAACAAATGGCTCCACTGCATTGAACGCCATTTTTAGCAGAAAGGCACATTGCCAGGATGTGACCAAGATGTGTATCTGAGTAGTTCTGAGTCCTGTCTGTGCCTTTCCTGGTATGAAAGACATACTCCTTCTGCAGGCTGTGCAGTAGGGACAGATTTCATTTGCTTTTCATAGGCATCTGTCCTGAATATCAGCCAGACTGCAGAGATATGACATTGACAAGCCAGCCATCAACAGGATTTTATTTCCTAGCCTCTCTTTAATTGCAGTGTTAACTTGTTGAATACCACAATATCGCTTTCCCATGACCTTTGCTGTTAACCAGAGACTTCAGGCCAAATTGGATTGCTTCTCATGTTCAGCAACAGCTGTGGGGAGCAGCCGATTGTGTTAGGAAATCTGCAATCAGAGGGACTGACTCCAAAGCACTAACTGAAGTGTGAAATTTGCTTTCCCCTCTCTTCTTAATCATCCCTTCACATTTAAAACCCCTGTAACTACTCTGATGCCACCATGCAGTGGGGGGAGAGAAAGGGAGGGAAACTGAGTGAATACAAATTACACCATATTCATTAATTATAAATATTCATTAAGTGGGCTAACTAGTGCGAATGCACTCCTGTTTGGGAGGGTCTCAGCAGCATGACAGAAGCCTCTTTAAGAAGAAGCATTATTTTTAGGGGACAAAGTATCTGGAAGAAATGAACAGTTATCTGAAAGGCCAGAACACGTTATACACATCCAGACCCTGCTGGGACATTTTCTTCCAGAGAATATGTGTGTGTTCCATGGCCAGTAGGTCAAATTCTGGTCTGTTTGTATTCCCTGCTGATGGTTCATTTCTTAAAGCATGCCAGAACACTTAAAGCTAGTGCTGTTTCAGGACACGCAATGGTGCTGATTCAAAGGAAATCTTTTCTGTGTTCATATTATAGATCTGCTGGCTTTTGTGTGCATTCCTGTTCTGAGGGAAGGGTCCAGTTCACAAAATTAAAAGATCACCCCAACGAAAAATTTAATTTTCCACCTGAGTTACAGTTAAAAATCCTTTTGAAATGATTGGAAATATTTCATCCAACATTACCAATATGCCCTTTTATCTCACACTTAACAAAAAAAAAATCCACACATTGTGAATATGAACAATGCCGGACTATAAAAATGTAGAAAAAAAAAACCAGAGAAATTAATGGCTTTTCACCTTCCAAAGGCCTTCAACCCTTCTAAAACCACTGTCTTGACAGATGAACGTGGCTGCCCTCTTCATGTAATCCCCAAGGAAAGGCTGCCAGAACCAGAAGCAGCCTGCACCTGCTACATCAGCCCTTGTCATCTCACTATAACTATGAGCTTCATCTTGACCACAGAAGAAAATAATCACATTTTCCACAATCACAATGAAATATTCTGAGTTCAGAGCGCTTCACAGGCAAACTGCTAAGTATCACCTATTTTGCATTAATAGGGCAAAACAGATGAGAAGGCAGGGCTCCATGCCAAAAATAACATGATATGCTGGTGACAGGACTGGAGAAGGTCACCCACCTGCAACCCTCTAAGCCTATGTTGCTATCAGCCTTCTGGGGCCAGTGTCCCCAGACTGTCCCTATAGTGAGGCAGGTGGTGAGCACAGGGAGCTGCTGACTTAGGTTGCCTGGTCCCAGTTTCCTTTTCAGGCTTTGGACCAGCATACAAAAGAGAAGTACAGCCAAGCAAAGCCAAAGTCCCTTGGCAGAAGTTTTATTAATAACAAGTTGCAACATTTTCAAAATATTTCCCTTGGAGGCTTTTTTATGCAGTGAGCAGTGCTGCCTGTTGGAGATCTGGCGTTGATTTTACAGCAGGATAGGCTCATTTTAAAAAAGCAAGAGGCAGGTAAAAAACTACCATAGGGAAGGAAACACGAAATTTGTCTTCTAGTTACTCAAGGATACATACAGCAAACACCTGGTATCATTGTAACTCTTCATCTTTGAAGTTTGTCAGCATCTTTTAGGCAGAAGTTCAAACCCTGCCACAGTCCCTTCAGCACTTCAGTATTCCCAAATAGAGCAGAAGAAGACCAAGTGTTTAACCAGCCTCCATCCTTCAGGTGAGAGCTAAAACCTGCTTGTGCTGCATGGTCATTCAGGAGTTCACAGAATATTTTGTCCTCAGGAAACTATTTCACTCATCCTTTGGCTACTTATCCTTTTAACCACAGCTACAAGTGTATTTCACTCCTAAAAATGGTGGCACTTCAGTGTTGTAGGTTATTTATAACTTTGGAGATGCCTCTGGATCCTTCAGCCTAAAAGGCAGAGGAATCTGAGGCTCCAGTCTTCATTGCTCATCAAACCAGCTTATGCATACTTAACAAACACATGGTAATCTTCAAATATTTCAGTCTCAGGGCCACACAAGTGGGATGATTTTGTACAACAAGATCAGTAAAACATACCAAACTGGTCTGAAAACTTTGGCTCAATTAGAAGGAAATTAACTCTCCCAGTTCAGTCTCTGATAAAAAGCAGGCTCCTTTATCACCCTCCATGAGTGTTATGACAATCAACACCACAGCTCAGCTGTTAATCTGTGATCAGGAGCTGTTTGGGATGGGAACAGCAGAGGATGCTTCATGCCAAAGAATCAACACATCTATCTGGGGCAGTCGCAACACAGCCTACCAGTCCTGTGTCTGGCTCATATCCATGCTATTCATCCCTTGCTCTCATAAGAGCTGAGCTCCATCTGCAAGCTTAAAAAAGGAAAAAACAAGCAAACTTTTTTTCTCCATCACATTCTGTCTAAGCAGACAGCTTTCAAAAAGCTCAGCATTTTCTAAGTTGCAGGTTCCTTTTATGTTTCCCACAAAGTGATTGCCCACAATCATCAGATCTGTTTGAAAAACGTTGCCTTCACCACTAGGAAACTAGATGCACAGTTACATTTCCCTAGAATATCAGAATGGTCTCCCTGGATCACAGAATGGAGCATGAAAGAGTCAGGTTCATGTCAGAAATGCAGATAAATAAACGGTAGCTCTCAATGTGAGGATTTATTTATTTAGCAGACTCAGAATGAAAAAGAAAGACTTGAAAGGAAAGGGCAAATGTGATCCTTATTTTGTCTACCACATGGAATTTCTTTTCTTAATCCATCAGCCATTTCAATATAACTGTTCCTGGAGGTAGCCAAGATCAGAGAGATGAAAGGTCAATTGCTCATGTAAGCACCCTATGCACTCTTTCAACTTATGCCCCAATTATATTTTTTTAACATTTGAAAATGCTTTAGAACAGCAGGTGCTTATCTCACTTGTGCATTCTTCACATGCAATTGCCTGCTTTCCCTGTGGCTGTCCTCTTGCACTTTAAAACCTCACCTTTCTATGATGATTAGCGTAATAGTCATGTATCCCAAAGGGGAAAAGGTGGGAAGACAGAGGAGGTGAGTCCTCTGGTACATGCTAACTATATCCTGGCCTGACCTGTGACAGGTGCATGTTCTGTGGTATTTTGTCTAATTATAACACTTCTGCCACAGGAGAAGCAGTCAAGTTGGGTACCCAGGGCTACGTGCTGGTCCGTCACCACTGAGGCTTTGCCAGCTGCAGCCTGCGATGAAAACTTCCACTGGGCTTGATTTGAGCTCCAGGTGGAAAAGGCAGAGCTGGAGAGAGAAGGCAGCAAGGGCCACCCCATCCACAAGCAACTGTGGCTGTAGCAATTTAAGATTCAGAACCTCATCTGAAAGGATGAAGGGACAGTAGCAGACCACGCAGGGTAGGTTGTTCACTTGTATTTTTTTCAGGGTGGGAGCATATGAAGCCACATTCTTCCTATACAAAACGTGTAGATAGCTGGTATATGTGGCCTGTACCAGCCCAGTTCCAAACTGCTCTGAAGATGATGATGCTGTGAGGTTCATGCCACCTGCCAATTGAGCAGCCCATGTGCTTAACTTGAGTGATTAATTCCACCCAAGGGGAATCCTGGAGCTACAATGAACTGGGACAATGGCTTAGTTTTCAGCTACCTCTGTTGCACTTTGCACTTTTCAAAAATCAGCTGAAGGCACATCTCACCCACATCCATCATCCTCGCTATTTGAAAATGAAGTTAATAAGCCAGACCTACTATAACAGGAAGTTAGCATCTTCTGGTGAAGGCTAGATAACTCATGAAAGACCCAGGGATTGAGCTTCTGTGCCTTGTGTTACCCAATATTAGAGTCAGTGTAGGAAACAAGAAGGTAATAAAGGTGGACCATTTAAAAATTCATAGCTGCATAATGAGTCCTGCAACTGCTTTCTTTACCCAGAATGAAACAGGCCTGTATGACTGGGGAAAGCATTTAAAGCAGTAAGAAGGCAGCATTTCCTCCAAGTTGTTCACATAGATATTAGTACTTTAGAGAAAGTTTACAAATCCCCATGTGCCACTGCAGAGCAGCTTGCACAGCACAGTGCATTGCACAGGCTGCCATCTTGGTTGCCTTTATTAAAGAATAAATCATTTACAGAAAGGGAGGAGCAGCTTTGTGCTCCTCTGTAAGGGGTCCTGATTAAGCATGCTGCTGATTTTAATTGCCCTCAGATCTGGCATTTTAGTGCCTGGCAGGGGTACGATGTTTTGATTTTACAGTATCAAGGGCACATGAAAAGCAGATTCAGATGATTAAGCTTATCAATATAACCTTTTGTTTCTCATTTCTTTGTAACAAACTGAAAGGTTTAAGGCACAGGGAAGTGAAAAAACTATCCTGGTATCTCCTCATTACCTTTAGCCTCATCACAGATGTTGCACTCATTGCCTAGTCACAACCAGTGACTACCAAATACCCATCTATACCTATGGATGGAGGTAACATTTTAAAGTGAGAAGGACAAAGTTTAGTGCCTGTACCATTCCCTTGACTTTTGTTTCTTCATTGATATCTGGTAGGACTTGTACTACCAGATGGACAAGTCCATCCTGACTTGCTAGTTCCTAGAAGATCCAGAATGGAACAATGTAATCCTTACTGCTTTTCAATGCCCACCCCCTTGTCACCTGAAAAAAATGACAGGGACAAACTTCATGTGGACATGAGGAAAGGGAGGTGAAGAAAATAGCTGGTCTAGTGTCTCTCACTCCTCTTCCCCTAAAAGAGCACTCAGCTAAGCCTTCAGGAGGTACAGCTGCAGGACGGCCTTAGAGGACCTTCTCATTCAGTGGTGCCATCTCAAGGGACATGCGAAGAGAAGGAGGAAAGTGTAGGGCATTTCTGTTAAGAGACAAGGATGTCATGCGGGACAGTGTCGAACGCTTTGCACAAGTCCAGGTAGATGACATCAACTGCTCTACCCCTGTCCATCAGTTCTGTAGCCCCATCATAGAAGGCCACCAAATTGGTCAGGCAGGATTTCCCCTTAGTGAAGCCATGCTGGCTGTCACCAAGCACCTTGTTGTTTTCCATGTGCCTTAGCATGCCTTCCAGGAGAATCTGCTCCAAGATTTTGCCAGACACAGAGGTGAGAATGACTGCTCTGTAATTCCCCGGGTCATCCATTTTCCCCTTCATGAAAATGGGGGTTATATTTCCCTTTTCCCAGTCATCGGGAACTTCACCTGACTGCCATGATTTTTCAAATATGATGGACAGTGACTTAGCAACTTCATTTGCCAGCTCCTTCAGGACCCACAGATGGATTTCATCAGGTTGATATATCATGATTGAAATATCATGGGTGAAATATCATGATTGCCTTTATGAACATCTACAGCCAGGTGAGGCACTGGAATGGGTTGCCCAAGGAAGCTGTGAATGCTCCATCCCTGGTGGTGTTCAAGTCCAAGTTGGACAGAGCCTTGGGTGACACGGTTTAGTGTGAGGTGTCCCTGCCATGGCAGGGGGGTCGGAACCAGGTGATCTTAAGGTCTTTTCCAACCCTAACTATTCTATGATTCTATGAGGGAAAACTTCTTCAGTGGGCTTGAAACCTGTTTTTCTCAAAAGCCATGTGTACTGGCCCTTCATAATGAATTCACCAAGTTACACCCATGTGGTGCTTTCTACTCCCTATTTAGGTCTGTCATTGTAGTAAAGATGTCCCTTAAGATTTTGTTCCTAGAGGTTATTGCAGACATCTGAACTTAAAATACCCTGACCTATCCATTAAAATTGTAACCTCAATGTATGTTCAATAAGAGCTAAGAGCGCTCTTAGTTCAATGAAGAACCCGGGTTTTATCACGTTTAAAAAAAAAAGAAAATTATAATAATAATTCTAGGTATTTTGTTCATATTCCTTTATAACTTTTACATAAGAATATTAAAAATACAGCTTTGTGATTTTTTTTTCTGTTTTCTCTCACCTTCCAACCTGTGTTGGCAACTCAGGTTGCAGTCAACCCGAAGTGTCAGTTTTGAACTATCTTAGAAGTTGGTGTAAGTGCAACTACTTGTATTCTTTAAAACATGATTGATCTAATGCTGTCACAGGAGAAGGAGAACTCATGCTGGTTTCTGATGGCACAGACTCTGCTGGAGTGAACCTAAAGTGTCACTCTGTGACTAAGATATATAACGTAAGACAGAATATGTTTTGGGGGTTTTTTGAGCTTAGGTCAAAGATCCCTTATGTCTCCTAGAAAATTCTGAAACATACTTGGAGATGATTTTGCTGACACATAATTTTCTATATTTTTCTGTCTATCTTAAGCACAATCCTGTGCTCTCTTTGTCGTTGATAGCCTACATAGTTATGCAATATCCTGGGCTATGCAATCTGCTACATGGATGAACAAGGGATCTTTCAAAGACTTGAACTCCATAAGCTATCACTGAGTTTTAACCAGATTGTGTTCTTTGCTAGACGTGCAATTAGGACACTTTTAGGAATTCTTTTGGGGAGGGAAATATAATTAATTTTATTGTTAATCAAAACCTGCCTACTGACAGAAACAAAACCCTTTCAGAAAAATATAATGATTTTGATGATAACCTTAGTCAGGCAAGGCTCATTAGCATCGGTGGAGAATTAATGATTCAAATAGAACACAAAATTTCACCCAACCCAATTAGGAAAGGGGCTGCTAAGATCATTCTTCTTCAGTACATACCAGTTACAGATCTATAGGGTATCTATAAAGATGGTGAACCCAAATCTGATATCTAGGCAAACGTCTTTACAACCAAGCACTTCACTAGTTGTGATAGTTTGTTTCTTTTCTACAGTTCTCAGGATGAAACTGTTCCATTCTGTATTCTAAGTAAAATGTAGTTGGAACAGCAGCAAGTCTGCACACTCTGATTCAAGACACTCCACAGGAATATGGAAGAGTTTGTATGTCAAGATTCTATGTCACCAAACAGTAGACATGTAAACAGACCAGCTACCATGCTGAAGTAGCCATTTGTTGCTTAGAAATGGATAAATTAATCTGAAAAACTAGAGAGAGAAATGCATTCCTTATAAAAGGTGGAAGGAAGGACAGGCAGCCTGCGAAGAATACAGGGTTGTTGTCCAGGAAGCTAGGAACCAGATTAGGAAAGCTAAGGCCCGGTTAGAATTAAACTTGGCTAGGGATGTTAAAGATAACAGGAAAGGATTCTATAGCTACGTAGGGAACAAAAGACAGACTAGGGACAACATAGGCCCTCTCCAGAAGCTATCAGGAGAACTGGCCACCCTGGATTTGGAGAAGGCTGAGGTTCTTACTGACTTCTTTGCCTCGGTGTTCACTGACAAATGCTCTGAAAGCAACACCCAAGTCTTGGAACGCAGACGAAGGGACTGTGAAAATGAAGACCTTGGACCCACTGTAAGAGAGGATCTGGTTCGAGACCATCTTAAGAACCTGGACGTACACGAGTCCATGGGACCTGATGAAATCCATCCATGGGTCCTGAAGAAACTGGCAAATGAAGTTGCTAAGTCACTGTCCATCATATTTGAAAAATCATGGCAGTCAGATTAAGTTCCCAACAATTAAAATATGAGAAATATAACCCCCATTTTCAAGAAGGGGAAAATGGATGACCCAGGGAATTACAGACCAGTCAGTCTCACCTCCATGCCTGGCAAAATTTTGGAGCAGATTCTCCTGGAAGGCATGCTAAGGCACATGTAAAACAACAAGGTGCTTGGTGACAGCCAGCATGGCTTCACTAAGGGGAAATCCTGCCTGACCAATTTGGTGGCCTTCTATGATGGGGCTATGGAACTGACGGACAGAGGTAGAGCAGTTGAAGTCACCTACCTGGACTTGCGCAAAGCATTTGACACTGTCCCACACGACATCCTTGTCTCTAAATTGGTGAGACATCAATTTGATAGGTGGACCACTTGGTGGATAAAGAACTGGCTGAATGGCTGCAACAAAGAGTTGTGGTCAATGGCTCAATGTCCAGCTGGAGACCAGTAATGAGTGGCGTCCCTCAGGGATCGGTGTTGGGACAGCTCTTTTTCAACATCTTTGTCGGTGACTAGGACTTGGAGGTGATGGTGGATGAGAAAATGAACATGAGCTGTCTTCAGTGTGTGCTTGCAGCCCAGAAAGCCAACTGTATCCTGGGCTGCATCAAAAGAAGCGTGACCAGCAGGTCGAAGGAGGTGATCCTGCCCCTCTACTCTGCTCTTGTGAGACCTCACCTGGAGTACTGTGTGCAGTTCTGGTGTCCTCAATATAAAAAGGACATGGAACTGTTGGAATAAGTCCAGAAGAGGGCCATGAGGATGATCAGGGGACTGGAGCACCTCCTGTATGAAGATAGGCTGAGAAATTTGGGGCTGTTCAGACTGGAGAAGAGAAGGCTGCGTGGAGACCTCATAGCAGCCTTCCAGTATCTGAAGGGGGCCTATAGGGATGCTTGGGAGTGACAAATCATTAGGTACTACAATGATAGAACAAGGGGTAACGGGTTAAAACTTACACAGGGGAAGATTAGATTGGATATAAGGAAGAAGTTCTTTAGTGTAAGGGTGGTGAGGCACTGGAATGGGTTTCCCAGGGAGGTTGTGAATGCTCCATCCCTGGCGGTGTTGGACAGAGCCTTGGGTGATATGGTTTAGAGTGAGGTGTCCCTGGCCATGGCAGGGGGGGTTGAACTAGATGATCTTGATGTCCTTTCCAACCCTACCTATTCTATGATTCTATGATTCCTAAGGTGGAAACACACTTGGACTGAATCTCATCTCATGGATTTTGCTTTATCCTGAGTATCCCAAGTCCTTTCCCCTTTGAGCATACACTTCACAGTTACCATCTGCAATTGCAAATCAGAAAGTTCTGATCTAAAAATATTTCCCACAAGGTACGGATCAGTCCCATCTGGAATCAAAAAGAACAGGAAACAGTGATCACAGGCCAAGTAGGCCAGCATTCTAGCCTTCAGATCCTGATCTTGAGTTGTAGATACAGTGATAAAAGAAAACACATCAGTCAGAAGTAATTCTAAAAATTTCCCACCAAAGATGCCACAGTCATCATCATCATCATCATGGCTTGACTTCGTGAATGAAGATTTAGGAAGGGCTTTACCCACACTTACTACAAGCACGCTGATGACTAAAAAGGCCAATGCGGGATAGGCAAATCCTGTTGCAAAAAGCACAACAAAAAGTCTCCTTGGGTGGTATAGGCAGGGTGTGATTCTTTCTACATTGTCTTTTTCTCCTCGATAACTAGTTCTGTGTGTTCTCAAAGGAGACAACGGCATTATGTATGGTGTGTCTCCAAATCTCCCAATTGGAGGCCAAGGTGGACCACTGATGGTAGTCAATTTGGCCAAGGTTAAGGTATTGTTTCAGGCAGTCTTTATAACTCTTCTTTGGGGCACTTCTCTTGCAGCAGCTGGTGGCAAGTTCACCGTAAAACACGATCTTACGGAGGTGATGATCCTTCATCCTAGAGACATGCCCTGCCCAGCACAGCTGCAATTTCAACAATATGGCCTCAATACTGGTGATCCCTGCCTGTTCAAGGACAGTAACATTTGACACATAGTCAGTCCAATGGCTGTTTAGAATTGTACAGAGACAGCACTGATGAAAGCATTCAGGGAGTCGCAGGTGATGGCGGTAGATAACCCATGATTCAGACCCATATGAAAGAGTAGACAGTACAATGGCTCTATAGACACTAATCTTTATACTTTTCTTCAGGTGTTTATTGCACCAGATTCTTTTATGGAGTTTTCCGAAGGCTCTATATGCCTTTGCTATTCTGTTGTCTATCTCTTTGTCGATTGTGGCATCCGAGGAAATAATGCTTCCCAGATAGCTGAACTGCTGAACTGACTGAAGCTCTAACTTGCCAATGGTAATGTGGGGATGATGATAATCTTCCTGTGGTGCAGGTTGGTAGAGAACTACTGTCTTCTTCAAGCTGACTTCCAGCCCAAAAAGCTCTGCTGCCTCTGCAAAGCAAGATGTTAAACACTGCAGAGCTGCTTCTGTGTGGGCAGCAAGGGCGGCATCATCAGCAAAAAGTAGTTCACGGACAAGAATATTTAGGGTCTTAGCGTGGGCCTTCAGTCATCTTAGATTGAATAGGCTCCCATCAGTACGATATCGAATATAAGTGCTGTTTTGTTTGCTGAGGATTACCTTGGCCTTTTGGAACACCATGCTGAAGAAGATTGTGAATAAAGTTGGTGCGAGATCACAACCTTGTTTCACACCATTGGTTATTGGGAAGGGCTCAGAGAGTGCATCGCCGTATCTGACTTGGCCTTGCTGATCCTCATGTAACAGAATAATCATTTTGAGGAACTTTGGGGGACAACCTAATTGTTCCAAGTTCAGCCACAGGCCTTTCTTACTCACAGTGTCAAAAGCTTTGGTGAGGTCAACGAAAGTTATATAGAGCCCCTTATTCTGTTCTCTACACTTTTCTTGCAGTTGTCTGAAAATAAATACCATGTCTGTGGTACTTCTGCTAGGTCTGAAACCGCACTGACTTTTAGGTAGAAGTTCTTCTGCGATAGCAGGTACTAACCTGTTCAATAGTATTCTTGCAAGAATTTTTCCAGCAATGGAGAGCAGAGTTATACCTCGGTAGCTTGAGCAGTCTGACTTTACACCTTTCTTCTTATACAGAGTGATGATGATTGCATCACGAAAATCTGATGGCAATTTACCTTGTTCCCAACAGTGCACAACTAGCTTGTGAAATTTAGCATGCTTGGCCTCCGTGCTTCCAGATTTCGGGTGGGACTCCGTCGACCCCAGCTGCCTTGCCAGTTTTCACCTGCTGTATAGTAGTAAGCGTGGTTAAAGCCCTTCCCAAATCTTTGTCATCAATACCTTTAAGAGTCTCTCCCATGGTAGGGGCTATACCCAATTTGTTTTTCACTGGATGTTGTAAAATGTACTGGATTCCTTCACCTTGGACTACATGGTTAGTACTAAGGAGTGTTTGAAAATGTTCAGACCAACGATTCAGAATGGAGATTTTATCTATAAGAAGTGTTTGGCCATCTACACTAAGGGGCTTTGAACCTGAAATGTGGGTCCATACACTGCTTTCAGAGCCTCATAGAATCCTCTGTGGTCACCCAAATCTGCACATAATTGAGACTTTTCTGCTAAGTTGAGCCACCACTTGTTGTGGATGCCTTAAAGTTTCTGTTGGAGTTTACTACATGCAAGACGAAAGGCTGCTTTTCTTACATGGCAAAGCGGCTGAGTGAGACGCTTGATGGGCAGATCTCTTCTTTGTCAGCAATTCCTGGCCTTCCTGATTGTTATTTTCAAACCAGTCTTTGTTTTTCTTTAAGGAGAATGCAAAGGATTCTACAGAGGACTGCAGGATGCTATTTTTAATGTGTTGCCAAAGCACTTCAGGAGAAGGATCTATAAGATGGTCTTCAAGCCTAGTTGGAAGGTTAGTCTGAAAGCTGTCCCTTACTGCAGCTGTTTGGAGATTATTAACATTGAGCCTCCTCCTCGGAATGCCACCCCTCTTAGGTTTGGGCTTGAAGTGGAAGTTGAGTTTGCAATGCACAAGGGGGGTGGTCTGTGTGACATTCTGCACTAGGCATTACTCAGGTGTGACAGACATCATGAACACTGGCGCACTAAGACATAATCAATAAGGTGCCAATGTTTAGATCAAGGATGCATCCAGATTGTCTTCCAGCTGTCTTTCTGCTGGAAGATAGTGTTGGTGATGGTAAGCGGCTGCTCTGCACAAAACTCTAGCAAGAGGCTACCATTATCATTGCAGCTACCAACACTGTCCTTGCATAGTACTCCTTTCCATGCTTCAAAGTTCTTACCTACTCAGGCGTTGAAGTCACCAAGGATTATGATCTTATCGTCTATAGGAACCTTTTGAGTGAGGTAATGCAGGTCGGAGTAAGATTTGTCTTTTTCTGCAAGGTCAGCTTGCAGAGTTGGAGCATATATGCTGAAAAGAGCAACATGTTGCTTATTGTGTAGTGGAAGATGTAACGAGATAATACGATCGGAATGACCTATCGGCAAATTTTCAAGTTTAGAGATGATGGAGTTTTTAATCATGAAGCCAACTCCAGAAAGACTGACTTTCAGTTTTGGATTTGCCTGATGAGTAGAGTGTATAGCCAGCAACATGTTCTTTAAGGCTACCTTCCTCATGAAAGCGAACTTCACTGAGAGCAGCAATATCGATGATGAGTCAGGGCAGTTAGTGGGCAAATAGCACAGAACTGCGCTCAGGATGCCCACTGTTCACTGTGTCAAACATGGTTCTGATGTTCCAACATACAAGTGTCAATCTGAACACACCTTTGGAGGCAGGTGTATGCCTTTGTCTCTTTGTCTTTAATCGACAGCAACAGAAGATGCCCCTTGGCTGCTGCTAGCCAACTGGGTGGAGGGGGAGATGAGCCTTGGTTAGGCCACCTTTTCTAGGCCTCTCTCCATATGGAGCAAGCAGTGCTCTCCTTGAAAAAAGACTGCTTGGTCATTCAGGATGTTGTCGAACAAGACTGTCATCTCCTGGGTCAGTCTCCAGCGACCAGTGTCCTGAACAGCCTGCATGCAGGGCTGGGCCTGTGGCTTCCAGTGCACCTTATCACCTGCCGTTTCATCCCTCACCTGTTGCTACAAGGCTTTGCAAGTGTGGGTAAAACATTTGGGCCTGCGCAGTGGATTTTTTTAGGTGAGGCACAGCGTGCGCAGAACTTGCCCCACCCTTTACACCTGAGGTTTATCTTCCAGGGTCTAGTGAGCTTGGACAGTGACAGCAAAGTCGTCAGGTCATAGGTTTGATTAGAGTACCCTTCTGTCCTGGGTTCAGCAGTAGCAGTCAATTTTTCTCCTTCGTGGTAGCTGGTGCAGCATTGTGTTTTGACTTCCAGCCTGGGAACAGTGCTGGTGATACTGATGTTTTTGGTTGCTGCTAAGTGATGTTTCCCCTGACCAAGGACTTTGTGAGGCTCATGCTCTGCCAGGGAGGAGGGGAAGCCGGGAGGAAGCAGAGACAGGGTGCCTGACCCAGGCTAGCCAAGGAGGTATTCCATACCACAGCACGTCATGCCTGGGCTGGGGGGTAACTGGGAGTTACCTGGAAGGACACAGGCTTCTGGGTCGGACTCGTTTCTTGGCCGGTGGTATTGTATTCTCTTCCCTTGTTATTTTCTCTTATCGTTGTTGTCGTTGGTGGTAGCGGTGGTGATTTGTGTTGTACATTGGTTGCTGGACTGTTCTTGTCTCAACCCGTGGGGGTTGCACTCTTTTGATCCTCCTCCCCATCCCTCACGGGAGCAGGGAAGGGGAGAGCCCCGGGGAGGGGGGGGGCCTCGATTGTTTTCAGCCTGGCACCACTCACTGGGAGTGAGTGAACAAGCTGTCTGGCTAGGGTTTAAACCACGACACCTTCTCTTAGATGGATGGCCTTACAGGGCTAAATGAGCTCCAGCTGCCTGGGTTTGAAGTTAGAGTTGTCCTTCTCCTAGGATGGCTGCCCAAAGGGTAGTGAGTAACACCTCTGTATAGGGCAAATGTGGCTTTGAGGCCTCACATGACAGCAAAACCAGCACAAGAGCAGAGGGACACTCAACAGGAAGACCACAGCAATGTGGCATGCATCTCAGCTTCCCAAAGTCTATAAATATGACTGATGGGTGAACAGCACTTCAACACTGCTTGCTGTGCAATTTGTCTCTATCTTCATGTCCACACTTGGTTAGCACACATGTTAAGGTAACCCATTCCCATTAGGCTTTTCTATCCACAAGAGAGGCTTATCAGTGAGTTAGCAATAAAACAAACGCATTCCTATACAAAATTTGGAGAAGAAATGACCTGGGACCAAGCTCTCAGCAGCTCAGTGCTGAGTGAACAGAGTGACATCTGTGGATTTATACCAATGCTGAGAATCAGCTGCATACCGAATGATAAGGGTGAGAAGTACTTGTAAAAATATGCAAAGAAAAAGAATACACAGGTGCCTACAATTCAGAAAAGAAATTAGAATTGTTTATGAAGTAGTAATTTGGTTCCCAAGCCAATCATGTTATGAAGCTAAAAGCAACAAGGAGTTGTGGTTTCTTGGCTAATGAAATTGCTGGCAATAAGACCACTAAATTGCACTTATTGAAAATAGATAAGAATTGTATTTGGCAAAATAAGTGGCAGAAAGTTTCAAAGCAATGTGACATGGCCAGTTTAATCACAACAATGACAAAATTTAACTGAAGGTGTGCTCTTACCCAATTAATCTAAGTACTACAATCCATTATCTTTTCTGGAACATGGAATTTTCTATACCAAAGAGAAACTTAACATGATTTAAATGAGGAAACTGGAAAAAAGCCCTATGCAAAACACACTTTAAACCAGCAAATGTAACTATTTCCAATCCTTGGAGTCTTAAGTCTGTAAAGTTCAAGTACAGAATAAGACACTTTGAATGGGGAAAATAATTAAGCATTTGAGCAGAATGCTTTACTATAATATAGTATACCATTATCTGACCTTTTGAAGTGAAGATTGGATCTCCTGATTAAAATGCATACTCCGTTTCAATCACAAAGTACCTGGCTGCAAGAAAAATAAGCTTTGTGCAGTAGACCAAACCAGGTAATTACAATGGCTCAAACTCAGTGAAATGTGATAGCAAGAAATGTATGCTATCAGAATATGTATGTTGCCTATTGATGGTAACAGCTCTTTGCTGAACCATTTTTGTATCCTGGAGAGGATGAAACTTTAATCTAGGTGAAGAACTGAATGAATTTGGTACTGTGAGTGGAATGTGGCTTCTGCGTTAAAAAATTAATGAGTGTAAAAACGTCAGGAAGATTTGGTTTGAATCAGACTCACTGAAAAATTCACAGGTTTCTCTAAGATTTATACAGCAGTACAAAGCACTACTATTACAAAGGAGCTTAGAAATCCAGCAAAAGTGGTTTTGCAGCTGGAACGGCACCTTTTCTCTCTCACCATGCAGATGTGCTGGGCAAGTGTCGTCCCAGCTCAGTGAAGGACAGGTTTGAAGTAGCACTTCTTTGATCAAACTGCTTCCCATTAAAGTAATTTCTATTTGTTTTTAAGGAGCATATTGGGGGAGTGGATTATCCTGTAAAAAGCCTGTAGAGATGTACAAATTTATGGAATTGACAGGGGCTTTGGGAAGCCTTTATGTCATGGCTTCTAAGTATTTCAGGTACTATAATCCAGTTCTGGGTTACCATAACAAAAATCCTTGTGCTCTTGTATCTCTGTCACTAGAGACTCTTAACTGTGAAATGGAGTGTGTGCTTTCATCAGGACTGACAGAACAAATGTATTTCTACACAGAGTTTGCTAGGGGTGTATTCTTTAACCAGGTATGACACTTTGCTGTGCTGGAAAAGTGACTAAAGTATTTTGCTTTCTAAAAATAAATGGACAAAAATATAAAGGGGCATGTGGTGCAGTCACCATTGCCATTACAGTTTAAACTAGCAAGCAGATACTAGTCCCAGAGTTTCTGATATAAACTCAGATCCCATTCTTATTCTCAGATGCTTTTCAGCTGTGGTCATATTAGGAGTCTTGTGGGGCACACAGTTCCCAGAAGTGAAGTCAGAAGTTTATAGCAATAAGGTTAACTCAAGTGGAAAGATGCTTGCAGGTGCTGACATCATAGTCCCCTGTGCAATCCTGCCTGTGCTGCAGCCTGTCCTCCACTGTCAGGGGGACAGCAAACAGGTTTGAATCACAATACAGTAGAGTTTACAGTGAAGCTCCAGCCATGGAAACGAAATACAGTAATGTCTCCACTACAAATGACTTAATGATATCTCCAAAATAACAACCACCCTGGTTTCTCTTCCTCCAAGTGACACATTTGTGCAGAAATTTTCTTCTACTCCTTTCCTTCTATTCAATTACGTAGTTCTAGCACTACTGAGATTTTGCACCTGTTTTGTGGCACAGTCCCATGGAGCTCAGACCTTCAGCTGTCAACTCAGACACAAAGAGATCTGAGACTGATTTGGCTGCTGGATATCCTCAAGAATACAGAACATCCCTATTTTTCATTTACACATTGTGTTTTGAGAAAAGAATCCAGCGAATAGATTTTGTGAACTTTTTGAGGTGACCACTGCTTGCTGGACACCTGGCCTCCAAGTGGGTGCTGTGGATCGTAGAATCATAGAACTGTAGAATAGTTAGGGTTGGAAAGGACCTTAAGATCATCTAGGTCCAACCCCCCTGCCATGGGCAGGGACACCTCACACTAAACCATATCACCCAAGGCATCGTCCAACCTGGTCTTGAATACTGCCAGGGATGCAGCATTCACAACCTCTCTGGGCAACCTATTCCAGAGCCTCACCACCCTAACAGGAAAGAATTTCCTCCTTATATCCTATCTAAACTTCCCCTGTTTAAGTTTTAACCTGTTACCCCTTGTCCTATCATTACAGTCCCTAATGAAGAGTCGCTCCCCAGCATCCCTGTAGCCCCCCTTTCAGATACTGGAAGGCTGCTACAAGGTCTCCACGCAGCCTTCTCTTCTCCAGGCTGAACAATCTCAACTTTCTCAGCCTGTCTTCATACGGGAGGTGCTCCAGCCCCCTGATCACCCTCATGGCCCTCTTCTGGACTTGTTCCAACAGTTCCATGTCCTTTTTATGTTGAGGACACCAGAACTGCACACAGTACTCCAGGTGAGGTCTCATGAGAGCAGAGTAGAGGGGTAGGATCACCTCCTTCGACCTGCTGGTCACACTCCTTTTGATGCAGCCCAGGATACGGTTGGCTTTCTGGGCTGCAAGCACACACTGAAGCCGGCTCATGTTCATTTTCTCATCAACCAACACCCCCAAGTCCTTCTCTGCAGGGCTGCTCTGAATCTCTTCTCTGCCCAACCTGTAGCTGTGCCTGGGATTGCTGTCCCAAGAGCTGTCCCAACACCGATCCCTGAGGGACACCACTCGTTACTGGTCTCCAGCCGGACATTGAGCCATTGACCACAACGCTTTGTGTGAGGCCATCCAGCCAGCTCTTTATCCACCGAGTGGTCCATCCATCAAATTGATGTCTCTCCAATTTAGAGACAAGGATCTCGTGTGGGACAGTGTCAAACGCTTTGCACAAGTCCAGGTAGATGACTTCAGCTGCTCTACCCCTGTCCATCAGTTCCATAGCCCCATCATAGAAGGCCACCAAATTGGTCAGGCAGGATTTCCCCTTAGTGAAGCCATGCTGGCTGTCACCAAGCACCTTGTTGTTTTTCATGTGCCTTAGCATGCCTTCCAGGAGAATCTCCTCCAAGATTTTGCCAGGCATGGACGTGAGACTGAATTGGTGGATGCGCAAATATCTCTCAGGAGTCCCACATTTCTGGCCCTCATTCCCCATACAGCTGAACTGAACACAAAGACAGCACCATCACATTTGCAGTGAATATGTCTGGGATGTTAAAGGATCCCTGATCTGCACAGAGCTCACAAAAATCTTTCTAAGAGGACAGTCAGCCCAACGGGCTCTCAGGGAACTCCTTCACCCATCTATTTTTGCTTGCTTCTTGGGTCACTGATGAATTGCTGCCTTCTCAGCCCCAAACTGCTTCCCTGAAAGTAGGGGTATTTCAGCATGTTATCCCCAAGATTCAGAATTTACGAAGATTGCCTTGATAACCAAGAGCTTCTGCAAACCACAGCTACTTATTTGTACATCCCAAAAGCTGTCCAAACTTTGATCTCAGGGAAAGAGGATGTGAAACTGAGTCTGAAATGTGATCCAGTTGGCATGGCCTGAACTGAGCCCATTTGTACTTAGCATGACCCTGAGGGATATTTAATGGCTGCACAGACAGACCTGGGAAGACAGTATTAGCACTTCAACTCACTTCTGTTAACTATCCCTGAATTTCAGGCCAATCAGTTCATTTGCCTACATAGCCAAAGTCTCACTCAGATCTCAGGCTTCCTACAGAAGAAAAGAATGTCAAAATGGCATCTTACAAGCTACTGACAAAAAGGAGCAGGCGTCTCATGCTTCTCGTCAATGATGCAGAAAAAGCATTGTATTTATCAGCAAATGTACATGGAATGAGTGAGTCAAGACAGAGCCGTTCATCACGATTTTGTCTTTTGGGGTTGGGGGCTTTTATTGCCTAACTGCCATCTGCATAAGCATCTGGACAACATGTTAGCAAAGAAAATTAAAATAATAAATATGATTAATTAACAGCATCAACACTGGTCACTTATTTGCATTACTGGAAATGCTAATGGCTATGAGAATAACCTTAAGATAGTGGAGTAATACGTTACAGCATTTCTTAGCTATCTAGAGGAATAGGTGAAATGAAATGGACTTACAGTGTCTGCCAGGTCTGCTTCTGATGTCAAATCACCTTTTCCCAGATGAAGAATTGTAAGATTAAGCTCCTAATAGTTAGCAAATCTATTCCAAAAATATTTCATAAAGGAGTTTAAAGTCCCAGCTTATTCAGGAATCGTCTGAGGCCTATTTTCCCATTGAGGGGCTTGGTTAGATTAAAAAGATTACCAAGGGAAGCAGCAAATTCTGCACCCCATAGTGTTGTTAAAACATGAATAAATCCCTATTTCTGAGAGATCTGTTCTAGCTCAAACAGAGGCTGCAATGCAATGCGCAAAAGCAGGAATTATTGGAAGGAATTCTCTGGCCTGTGTTAGGCAGGATCTGAGAATAGAGTATTATAAACAGCCTCTTCTGGATCTAAATTATGGTTTTCTGGTCCACTGCCTTCTGGTGCAGAGAAGTACAAACCTTATCTCCCTGAGAATGTGAGGACCCTCCAGGGATGCAGCCCCTGGGGAGGACACACAGGATGTGACCCTTTACCCTGCTCTCTGATGTCCTGCTGTATCCACAGCTCCAGCCCACATCAAGAAAAACATTAAATAAGCTTCCTCAACAGTGCTGCTTTCACACACCATCCTGGCTATCACTCCTACTTGTGGTTCTGTGCAACAACAAAAGCCCTGGAGAAAAAAGGAAATACTGATGTTTCATTCCATTGCAACTGCCCTCAAGGGCATCTAATTCAAACCTTAATGTCTCAGAATCTAATGACACAAACACAGAGGATGGGGTCTGAACTCCAGGTCTAAAATGAAGGGATGATCTAGGCAGACTGTGGTGGATGAAATGGTGGACTGCAACTACAAGTGCAACTAAAAATCTATTTTGGAGAAGGCAGAGATTTGCATCACATACCAATAAAAGGGAGACGGGAGGTATGTTTTATATTAGGATAAGCTAATTGCTTTGGAAGAAACAGCTGTGCTGGGCACTGATTTGCAGTCTAGTACCTTACCAGTGCACAAGTTCAAGTTTTGGATTAGGCTAGACCTCAGCAGTGCTCCCAATTCTCACCTCTAACATCTACTTTGGAGCTTGCCTGTAGTGAAGCATAGAAGCACAGAATCATAGAACACTCAGGGTTGGAAAGGACATCAAGATCATCTAGTTCCAACCGCCTGCCATGGGCAGGGACACCTCCCACTAAACCATGACACCTAAGGCTCTGTCCAACCTGGCCTTGAACATTGCCAGGGATGCAGCATTCACAACCTCCCTGGGCAACCCATTCCAGTGCCTCACCACCCTCACAGTAAAGACCTTCTTCCTTATACCTGAACTAAACTTCCCCTGTTTAAGTTTTAACCTGTTACCCCTTGTCCTATCATTACAGTCCCTAATGAAGAGTCCCTCCCCAGCAACCCTATAGGCCCCCCTTCAGATACTGGAAGGCTGCTATGAGGTCTCCATACAGCCTTCTCTTCTCCAGGCTGAACAATCTCAACTTTCTCAGCCTGTCTTCATGCGGGAGGTGCTCCAGTCCCCTGATCATCCTTGTGGCCCTGCTCTGGACTTGTTCCAACAGTTCCATGTCCTTTTTATGTTGAGGACACCAGAACTGCACACAGTACTCCAAGTGAGGTCTCACGAGAGCAGAGTAGAGGGGCAGGATCACCTCCTTCGACCTGCTGGTCACACTCCTTTTGATGCAGCCCAGGATACGGTTGGCTTTCTGGGCTGCAAAGCTGGCTCATGTTCATTTTCCCATCAGCCAACACCCCCAAGTCCTTCTCTGCAGGGCTGCTCTGAATCTTTCCTCTGCCCAGCCTGTAGCTGTGCCCGGCATTGCTGCAACCCAGGTGTAGGACCTTGCACTTGGCATGGTTAAACTTCATAAGGTTGGCATCAGCCCATCTCACAAGTGTGTCAAGGTCCCATTCCTTCCCTCCAGCATATCAACCGAACCACACAGCTTGGTGTCATTGGCAAACTTGCTGAGGGCTCACTCAATCCCACTGTCCATGTCAGCGACAAAGATGTTGAACAAGAGCTGTCCCAACACCGATCCCTGAGGGACTCCACTCGTTACTGGTCTCCAGCCGGACATTGAGCCATTGACCACAACTCTTTGCGTGCAGCCATTCAGCCAGTTCTTTATCCACCGAGTGGTCCATCCATCAAATTGATGTCTCTCCAATTTAGAGACAATGATCTCATGTGGGACAGTGTCAAACGCTTTGCACAAGTCCAGGTAGATGACGTCAACTGCTCTACCCCTGTCCATCAGTTCCGTAGCCCCATCATAGAAGGCCACCAAACTAGTCAGGCAGGATTTCCCCTTAGTGAAGCCATGCTGGCTGTCACCAAGCACCTTGTTGTTTTTCATGTGCCTTAGCATGCCTTCCAGGAGAATCTGCTCCAAGATTTTGCCAGGCACAGAGGTGAGACTGACTGGTCTGTAATTCCCTAGGTCATCCATCTTCCCCTTCTTGAAAATGGGGGTTATATTTCCCTTTTTTTAATCATTGGGAACTTCACCTGACTGCCAGGATTTTTCAAATATGATGGACAGTGTCTTAGCGATTTCATTCACCAGCTAAAAAAAACAAGACTGTCAGACTGCCACCTGCAGTGCCTCGCTTGGGTGTGTCTGCAGTCTTGGAAGCTTGACTACCCTGCATTCTCCTACAACTGGACCTTGAGCTTGGGTAAATCCCACAAGTTGTGCCTAAGAGGATGTAGTCATCTTTCAGAATACAGAATGCATGGATGATCATATCAACAAGGGCAGTGGGGGTGTGAGCAATACATACTTTTCAGGTCATTACCACTTGCATCAATGTTCTTCACACTATAGGGCCATTTGTAAATCTCTTATCACTTTTGGCTATATTTTATCAGCAGTGTGTCCCTGCAGCAAAACCAGAGCAACTGCATGTAGCCAGCAAGTTTAGGGAAGTCACCCTTCTCTCTATTCAGTGCCTGTGAAGCTGGAGTGCTGTGCCTACTGAAGACCTCCATAGGTCCCTTTCAACCCAAATGATTCAATGGCTACCAAGGTGCTATTGTACCTAACTTCATGTGTTGCTCTTTTCATCACACAGAGATATTAGCTGTCTTTCCCAGAGCTTCACAATGTATTTCATTATCGAAGGGGGTACCGGGCAAGAGAGAGTACAACATCCCCTAGAAAGGACATTAGAATCAGACGTATCAACTAGCAATGCACATAAAAGAATGAGAGGGTTAAAAAAAGAGCAAGTCAGAATAATGCTGACTGATGTGAGGAGGGAAAGCACTGGATATTGGGAAAAGTTGTAAGGGATTCTATTTTAAAGACTTTCCAATTACTGTGGTCCAAAAAATCACAACCAAACTATTTTCAAGCACTTACTTTCTAATCTGCCTTTAGTTAGGCCAAAATACGCTGCCATGTGAATTTTTATTTTAGGATCGGCAAGCAAAAGGAGAAATTAATAAGGACAACCACAAGTAAATGGAAAAGTAAAGAGGTCTCATGCTTTTTACAAGTCCAGAAAACATCCTAAGCTAAAAGTTCAGAGCAATGGATATGGAAGCTCCAGAAAGTCTTCCATTCCTGGATGAAACTCACTCCTCCTCAGAAACAAGCAGGGCACTGCGTGTACAGTTACAGTTCAGCTTAGGTGTTGCCTTGAACAGATGATATTACAGGAAGCTTGACTTCATCTAAAATATTTTTAAATCAGATGCTAGGCAGAATTAATTAAGAATAGTCACAAAGCAAACATCCCTGAGATCTTATTCAAGCTGGAAAATAGGACAGTGAGGTTTTCTCTTCTACTCCTCAGCCCATGGGTTTGGTCTGTGATGAAGAAAGGGTGATAAAACCAGGATGTCAGCTGGAATAAAAAATACCAGGAGCCACACTCCATGCAGATTCTGGGCACATAGCTGGCTTTCGGCAGATTTAAGTGGGTTTGACTTAAAACAGGCAATTACGAAGATACTTGCTGGGGACAGAGCTGTCAGGTACTGAAGTTCACTGCCTGGACTGTGTTTGATCTCTCCATGTGGTATGGAAGAGTCTGAGTGCATGCTGAGGCTTTTCCCTCAGATAAATCTCATAGTGCCTGACTGATGCCCGTAAGGAGGTCCTGGGCCACCAGCTTGACCACACAAAAGGGCCTGACCCTGGACTTGAAACAAGGGCACAGTCTGCTCAGTGACAATCACTGCTCAAAATATATACAGAAATAGGGCAAGACCTAGGAACATGACTAGGAGGAAGAGTGAAATGAAAATGTGAAAAGTAATATAGCCTGTAGAAGACTTTTCACTCACCCTGGGCAGGTTTATATACCTAACAGAGCAGCACCTTAGCATTAAATGCCTGGCATGGATAATGTTTTCACACTGACTCAGAAAAGGCATCTTTTCAAATCTGTTAAAAAAACATACCACAATTCAGTCTGCATTTCCATTCACTTACTCCTGTTCACCATTTTTCAATTTGAACTTTAGGAATATTTTTAAATGGTAGAAGTGACAAAAATCAGACAGAATCTTTCTTAATACTGGCATTTCTTCTTCAAAAGCAGCTCAGCTAAAACTTTCTTACTTCAGGTAATCCAGGCAAAAAATCCAAATGAACCCTCAGAAGATATTCAGGTGTAAAAAAGATAATCACATATCAGGAAAATCAATTTCAAAAAGTCTTTCACAGAAAAAGTTTCTTACACAGGAAACTGCTAGCAAAATTTCTTAATTTTATTTATCCCAAATGGAGGTTTCTCCTATTGAGAACCATTCTTATTTGAGCTACACAGAAGGTGGCTGCATGAGAGGGTAAAACTGGGAATTCCTTATTCCTCTAAAGCACAAACACTAGTAAAAATTTATACCAAATGCTGAGCAGGGACTTCTTTTAAATTGTATTTATTCTGACCCATGGAAGCTTTGGGCATTGCCACCTGTTCCCATCACACTTCCCATCAGGGCTCAGTGTTTTGACAAAGAGAAGAGACCATGACTGATTGCACAAAGGGTGCTCAGCTGGAGTCTGGCAAACTGAGGGACAGACACTGCTCTGCCAGCTCAGAATGAAGAGTTAATCCCTGCTCTTCTACCATCTCTAATTGCTCTGAGGATCGAGGTGCCAGACTCTTCCCTTCTTGGAGGAGACGTTCCACTTTTCAATCAAACTTTGGGCAGAAGAGACAGGCAGCCTCATCCTCTGGGCTGGTTAAGGTATCCGTTTGCAAAGCAGCACTATGCGCTCCAGTGCCTGCTAAGTATTTCATGGCCACCTAGACAGCAGAAAAGCTGTAGTTCATCAGTTTCCATAGGGTGAACTAATGCAGCTGGTCACGGTGAAGTGCTGTGGTGAGGATGCTGACACAAGGTTACCAATTCTGGTTTTATTTGCATGGGGGGAGGCAGGATCTGGGCAGCCACAGCAAGACCTATTACTTATATAGGTACAGTATGTTCCTTAAAAGGATCACATTCTGCATGGTCCCTAGACACAGTGAAAGCTATGTTGCTCACATTTAATTTTCTGATAAAAACTGTGCTGTATATTAGAGCCAATACAGTTGCTGCTGCTTGTTTTCAGTGCAGCTAGAAGCTCTCTAAAAATAGAAACCAGTCAAAAAACTCAAGCAGCAGCCTGCGTCATTACTGTATATCTTCAAATCCTAGCAATATGAGATGATAAATAAAAAAGGACAGAAAACCTCCAGGCCACAAAACCTGAGAAAAAGAATAAGTCGGGGGGGAGGAAAGGAAATCCCTCTCAAATGTTGCAATTTTAAATGAAAGACAACATAACATGAAGATTAGCATTTTGTTCATTCCAAGACACAGAAAAATACCCCAGGTACGTAAATTAAAAATAGTGTGGCTAACAAAGTCTTCCCTCTAAAGAACCATACAGAATTCTTTAAAGCCTTGTACCAGCTTGCAGCTTGTAGCCCAAAGATCTCCCACCCCAGAACCAGCATAAAACCCACAATTTCTTTGAGGCTTTTGCCCATGTTTGAGAAGTCATGCCTAAGGTGGTAATGATCCCATATATCACTCATACAGAAATTTCAGTAAGGAATTATCCTATTGTCAGAATCACACTCTGTTTCCAGCATGACTTTGTCTGAATTTCCTGTTCTCCTTCTTCCACCACGTTGTGTATTTGTTAATTTGAAGACCATTCCCCTAGTCTCAGAGGACACCCATTTTCCAGAGCTGTTAAACTAAAGTCACCTTCAAGTTCAGTCTCTCCAGGGCACAATCCCAGATCCAGAGCTATTTCTGTAGCTCTTTTCCAAGTTTTTCAATCTTGGATTTCAGGATGTCCACCACCAGAACTAACACATTATTGCCAGCAAGGGCTCACTAATGCTACCACTAATGCTACCTCTCCTCCCCTCCTAACCAACAGCACCTGGTCTGTGACCACTCAAGGGTCACACCTGCCTTGACTGTGTCTTCACAGCCACCTCTGTAGTACTTGTTTCCACACACACAGTTGCCTGCTCCTTCCCTAAAGCCATCCTGTCTCTCTCTTCCACCTTCCCCAATGGCTTTCCAGCCCTCTAGGCAGGCACATGGCGAACTGGGCTGAGAAACCAATAAGGAGGGACAAAGACCATGGAAGGTAAGACATCTGCTTTTGAGAGCAGTGTAGACCTCATTCACTCTTTCACGGACACTCCCTTGTGGTGGGGAAAGAGCTTGTGTGCCCTTGTGAGGTTGAGAGTTATGCTGGTGGTGGCATATGCCTCCGGTAGTGTCTCCCATGCCAGACAGGTCTCAACTGAAGGGTCGGACAAAGTGTGTCCATGGGCAGGATGGGCTCACTAGTCTTTGGGCAACCACCCTAGAAGGACAACTCTAATTTCAAAACCGGGCAGATGTAGCTCGTTTAGCTCTGTAAGGCCTTCCATCAAAGAGGACACTCTAACCAAACCTACGACCTGAGCACTTTGCTGTCACCATCCTAGCTCACTAGGCCATGGCAGTTAAACCTCAGGTGTAAAGGATGGGGCCAGTTCTGCGCATGCTGTGCCTCACCTAAAAAATCCACTGTGCAGGCCCAAAGGGTTTACCCACACTTGCAAAACCCTGTGCTTGTAGTAAGCATGGGTAAAGCCCTTCCCAAATCTTTGTTCACAAAGTCAAGCTATCAGACTTCATTCAGCTATACAAAATCATGTTTTCAGAACATTTCAGTGCCTCACCACAAACCCATGTCTCTCCTCTGATCAAGAGACAGAACCAAGGCCAGAACAGGCTGCTTAAATCTGGTGAGGAGGACAGCATTCAGGCAATGGGACATGCTAGCTCGTGAGCAGAGCAGGCAGAGAGCTTCCTCCTGAAATAAGGTCTCCAGTGATCTACAATGGGTAACACTGGTACAGCCCAGTTCCCTGGAGAGCTACTGAGCAGGCCTTTGGATGGGGCTGAAAAGAACCATGGGCTACATGGACTAGCCAAATCCTGATTCCCAGACTGGCCTCCTTGCTTCTCAAGGGAAAAATAATAGATATTTTGTCTGCACATGTTCAGTACTACTTGCACTCTCCAATGACGTGCGTGAATGTCTGCTCCCTCTTCCACCCTTGTTTATCTCACTCAGGCAGTCAGTAGGGCTGCTGCCTCAGCCAGTACAAGCTGATTATTTTTCTCCCTTTTTATGCTAACCTAACTGCTTAAAATAATAAGCAGTTATTAATTCAACAAATATTTATTTAATGAGGAAGGGACAAACAGGGAGCTGTTTTCACTTGCAGTCATGACTGTCTCTGGATGCTATCCATGGTGCTACAAGCAGAATCCTTATTGCATTCACCCCTGCATGGAAAAGGGAAGCCTTTCTGCACAAGGGAATCTCTCTTTTCATCCTGGAGTATGAATGCTAAATTTAAATGTCATCAAAAGTACATCATGGAGCCTGAAGCTTTCTAAACAAATGTGGTTATATTGCATCCTGAAGAAGCTGCTGTCAATAGATAGTGTTTACTTATTCACCTTCTTTTAAACAGCATTATGCATTTAACTCTTTAGAAAGGAATTTTAGGAAAGATAAAGACCCTGATCAGAGGACCCCATTTACTATTCTTTATTTCCTTCTGCATTTTACATCCATGTTAAGAATTTAACTTTTTTTTCTTTTTTTATGTTAAATCGAAGGAGGGCAGATTTGTGTCTCTTCAAGCATTTTAATACAAAATACAAAATATGAGCAGTTGCGTTTGGTAAGGTTTATCAAATCCTGTAAACTAAAATTTCTCCTTGATTCCCACTGCTATTGCTTGGCTGCTACGTGATAACATGGAAGTCTTTTGTGGATAGAAATAGATCAATCAGTTTTCCATTGTCCAGGCTGGAACAAATGCAAAAGCAGAATTAGAGGTAAAAATCACTGGAAGACAGTGATGTATTAAAAAGAATTCCTGGGTGAATTAGACAAAAGCAAAAATATCAAAACCTCTAATGCAACTCTGTCCTCAAGAGCTTCAGTAATTCTAGAGAAAGTGGGAACCCAGCCTGGTCGGTCATCATTTCAGTTTTGTGCAAACAGCAGCACTATCTCCCTGACTCACCTGTCATTTTCAAGATTTTGTCTCTTGTAGCTTTAGCATCAAATAAAAAACAGGAGGGGATTTTTTACCTAAATTGCTTAAAAGCAAAGGTGTCACCAGTTTTCAGTGTATTAACTGTCACCCAAGACACCAAGCTGCTTTTGAAAGTCATAGAGTGCAAGTCTGGTCTTTATGATGGGATTTTCAGCCCTATAGACTCTCTGATAACAGCTCAATGTTTCAGAAGAAAGCAGCTCTCTCAGTTTGCCACTGACCACTTTTAGGCCTCTGTTAGGCTTGTAAATGGAATTTATAAGTGAGGTTTTCAAAAGTTAGCACAGATAACCAAATGTTAAGCTCACATTTCTCGTCGATAACTCTATGTGTATGAGATAAAACTAAATCAAAATTAAAACTCAGAGAACAACTATCCCCACATATAACACAACACTGAGAAACACAGCATGAATATACCTCTTTACACCCACTGGCATGCTTTCAAGGTACACATGAATACTATTCTCATGATAACATACATCTATAGGGCATGGTGACAAATTATAGCAGCATTTTCCTTGATTTCTTATGATCCCTTACCTGGGGTTATGTCTTCTGATATACATAACACCAGCCACAGAGAAAACTCAAAAAGTATCTGAAAGTACTTCTTTAGCAACCCTATGTGGCACTAGCACTATCCTATTAAGAATACCATACTAAGGTATTAAAAATGTAAGGAAAATCAGAAGTGTTTCTTAAACACACCTTCTCCAATATCAGTAATTCAAACACAACCGAGAAACCATATCACTGCAGAACTGAGGAATGCAAAAACAAATATACTAAACAATATAGGGAACAACATAAGGAGAGAAAGAAAAGGATGTTGACTAATACATCACTGAAAGCCCAATGTGCCAGTGGGAAGCACTGGATTAACTGTAGTTTATAAGTATGGCTTTAAGGGCAGAGGCTGCCCCATTTTGTTCCCCAAACTAGAAAGGTATGTGTCTAGCTTCAAATGTGAAATCTTATATAAATATTCTTTATTGAAGATATATTATGATCCCAATTATAAATTTTTGTCACTCCTGGGTCCAATTTACAAAGATTTATGTGCAAGCCTAATTCTGGGAGATGAGAACATGATGTATTTTAGTATGCAAAGAAAATCTGACCAGAGTACTATGATCAGACAACTTCAGGAGTACCAAAGACAAAAAAACTATGGAGCTTGGAGACAGCAGATCTTACAGCAACATCTCAAGAAAAGTCACATTTTATGGCTACCTCACACACTGCAGCAGACAGCTTGTTACTGAAATAGATCAAACCATTTTCAAGAGAAATTGAGGGAATAAGCATTTCTTGGTGGTTTTGATTTGAGGTTTTATTGTTTGGTTGGTTTGTTTTTTTTTCACCATAAAAGTAGAGCTGCTTCTTCTCTTGAAAATTTCATCCTGTTAGAGAAAATCGAAAACCAAAGCATTTGGATTCTGAAAAGTTCCCATATTTCAGCCAAAAAATTGACATTGACTGGCGTGATGTTGAAATGCCACCTGCTCTCTCCATTTCTCTGGGTTAGGTTTCCTATGAGAAGCAGAGAGACAAGTTTCAGGAGGTTCAGCAGCATGATTTAAGAGGAAGGGGGAGTCAGAAAGTCTCAGAAGAGAACAGGTGCACAAGGTGTTGAACTAGAGCTCCCACATTGTGCTTCAGCAGCATTTCTAACCAGACCAGGAGGAGGAAGTGAGGGTGGTTTTGCTTTTTTTGAACAGGAAGAAATAAATAGCCCCCAGATTGGCAGTTTCTAGTTTTATCAACTGAAAAGCAAAAAATCTTCCATAGGGAAGCCTTCCACCCCCTCTCTGATCCCCCGACACATTTGTTTGACCAGGTTTTCTGGGTACTGGCGTGTTGGTTCAGTGTTTCTTTTTAGGGAAAAAGAGGAGACTGTAGTCTGTCATATCTGAGGGAAATGGGTTATAGACAAGACAGATGACAAGGGTGGTTGGGCATGGTGTTGGCAGGGTGTCAAGGGTTGCTGAAAGGCGGTGGGAACCATCTGCCTAGAGAAGAAGGTTGCTGAGTTGGAGGTAAAGGGGTTAGCACAAGGAGAACAAGTGTGTACTGCATTTTCAGAAATGCTTTTGGTTTAAGTTTGAGAGTAGGGTAATCATGGACCCATTTGCAACCCCACATAGGGAAGTTATTAATGGTGCTCAATATGAGTTTATTCTCATTGAACAAAAAGTGGGTAAAAACACACTCAGGAAATAACATTTGCCTTACCTCATAAGACTACGGTAATATTGAATCAACCCACAAATAAGTGAATTTCAGCTACAAAAATGCTTAAAGTGGATTACTTATGATCCTTCTAGGTATATGTGACAGAGGGTCTAATTGAAGGAATCTGAATGGCAGCTGAAGATTCCTTGGCAAGTTTAAGTTATCCTTTCCCTGCATGCATCATTCATCCCTGTATAAGCAGCTTCAGAAAGAAAAGGTTCAGCTGTGTCTACATCTATAAACCTAAATGGAAGGCTAGTAGAAAACAGTTCTCTGCAAGTGTTCTGGCCTTACAGAGTAGAGGCTATGATTATGAAAAAAGGCATACATTCTTAGTTCATAGCAGACTAGGTAAATGCTAAGCAAAGATACCCAGTCAGGTATCACTCAGAGAATACCAACTATAACATAAGCTTGGTGAAAGCAAAGCCACAGACCATGAGGGAACAAGAGCAGGGTGAAGAGAAAACCAAAATCACAGAAAAAAAATGAGAAGGAAAGTGGTATTTTCAGTGACTGTCCAAAATAGTAAACTGAATGCTAGTGTTCCAAAATGAAACTCAGAAATTGGTGTCAGCCAAAACAATAAAACATCATGGAACTGCAAGACACTCAGCGCTATCAAAAAATAACAACTCTTGGTCAGGAGCTTAGTAGTATTATGAGACGAGCACAGGTGAACCAGAGCTCTCAGGTGGGTTTGCGAGAACATTTTCTACCTCATGAAAAATAAAAGAAACAACTCAAAATGTCAAGTTTTATAAGAACTTGAAGCAAAATACTTCACTTCTTACAGAAGGAATAATTAAAAGTCACCAGGAAAGCTAGAAAACAAATAAAAAGGGACTTATCAGCTACCTTTCCTCTACATCTTAGCAGAATTAGTTCAAACCATCAGGATTTGCTTTGGCCAACTCAAGGATTTTCTCAGTCACAAGAACTCTGTGAGTCCTCCCTAATTCCAAGGAAGCTTTTGTCCCAGTCCTTTGTGAGGTCCATCTTATGCCTGTGCTCTTCTGAGACTCTATGCTGTAATGCTCATGCTGTCTATCTCCTTTTATCACCCTTGAAATGTCCCTTCTTAACCAAGTCCCATTGTCTCGTACAGGTGCAAAGCTACATCCTCCCTCCACAGCTGCCCCTCAAGAAATGACTCAGAGGAACATAACATACAGACCAAAACCAGTCCAGTCAGACACTGCCTCTTGCATGCTTAACAATACAGCTCCCTGTAAATTACCGGTTTTGGGACTCCTCTCTTACCATACCCAAACTTCCTGGCAGGAACATGTGTTCCTGAGCCATGAAGTACTTACAGGCACATCTACTCTTCAGGAACTTCACAAGGCCTCAAAGACTGGATGTGTTCTGGAATTGTGTCACTCAACTTCATGGATAAAAGAAAACACTGATAAGGAGAGGCTTTTGGGAAAATTTTTTGAATGGAAATGTAGGCATGGAAATACAATTTGCTTATTTTTGCTCCTCAGGATAAATGGATGGGGAGGATAGAAAAGGTTGAGGTTCAACACTGAGTCTCGTTCACAACGAAGCTCCTCACACATCAGAGGTCTCTGACACAGGCAAGGTACAGACCTGGAGAGTTGTTCCTGCAAGCCTAGACAGAGTCACAACTGCTGGTAGTGGAGTCTCAGTCCCTCCCCCTCTTTCTGCCTCTCTAGAGAAAATACCATTATAAACAATACACCTCTATGGTAAACTGTAGCTGTGAATGCATTGTTTCACCAAAATGTTCAAAATGAACTACATCTGTGAATTCAAAATCAGCATAACATTCAAGAATATGCTGACATCCTGTTGAGGTCAAATTACTTCATACAGCCTACTGTTGCATTTTTTAGCATGAGGCAGCCTGACCTTGTACTCCATTAAGCAGCGTGTTTCCATAGTTTCCATGTAATCTGTCATGGATGAATTCACTTATGTACCAAACAAACTCTTCATGTTACCAGACTTGCACAGAAGATAAAATCTGAATTGCTGCTCTTTAATGAAAATATAACATTCAAAGTGAAACCTTAAAAAAAAAAAAAAGTTTATATTGCCTGTAGAAGGCCAAACCCCAATGTATTTTTGGGCTATCTCTGTGAATTTGCAGGACTTTCTATCAAAGGAGCAGACACTGCTCATCTTTAGCATTTCTGAGGATGTGAACAAAACAGAAACACCTTAAGACAAAGACCAGATCCAACGCAATCAACAGGGTTTGAACCACTGATTTCTAAGGATCATAAGGCTTCATAGCAACTTGTTAGAATTTAATTTCAGATCTTTAGTTAAACTTAGTACCAGATGCATCATGGCTCAGGACAGACATTAAAGGTCATCAGTCGCCTAAGGTTTTACAATCTTGCTTGCTATTCTCCTTTCTGCTGCAGTGAAGACAAAAGCTCTCCTGATAACACCAGGAGAGCACACATAGACAGCTTGTCAAAGTGCAGCATCCCATCCCACTGAGACACATCTGATGGCTGGAGGAATCCAATGGAGGAATGGAGCAAAAGAAAAGGTAACAGCAGCACTGGTTTGCTCAATAGTCCAAAGCATGTTGTGCTTGCTGGGATTATGTTTGCTTTGGTAATAGGGAAGACTGATCTGATAAACTGTGGTACACTGCACTTGCCAGCAGCAGCTGGCAGCAATCCAGAGATGTAGCAGGGGTTTAGAGAGTGGCTTTGGGATGAGGCGTTTTTTTATCTCAGTTAAGTGCAAATGAGCTAGGCTGGCAAAAGGGATAAAATGTTAACTCTAAAACTTTTCACTCTTTTGGCTGCCAGAAAGGATTAATATAGTTTTCTAAAAAGTTGGTTGGTTGGTTGGTTGGTTTGTTGGTGGTTTTTATTTTTGTCTTTTTTTTTTTCCTAAATCAGCCAAAGGATTTATCTGTGAAAAAATGAACAAAAAATGTTTTGATTTAAAACAAAATCACTCTTTCTTGATACCAAAGTCCACACCTAAACTGGAATGTTATGATTTTCTCCCTTAAATTTTCTGAAGGAGAATACTTCATGGTGAAATACAGATAAACACCAACATGAGCAGAAAAAAAGTGCATTTTCCGTACCCAGATATGTTCTTTCCACATTTCTGTGTGTAAAACACATGAATTATCTTGCTTGAGAGGCCTCTCAGAAAGCTTCCAGGAGCACTGAGCACATGTGGACTCCAAGCTTTGGAAGTTTCAAAGAGAAGACTGAATCCCTTTTATAAAGAACAGGAGAACAGATTGCATCACCCTTTCTTAGAGTACTGGTAGCTGATTTAAAAGGTAATATATATATATATGTAGCATATATACTGCAGTCTTCAAACTCACCTCCAAGCTAGATGAAAATGCCACTGAAACTAGTAGAGGTGAATAGAAAAGGAAGCATTTCTACATTGAGACAGCTCCCTGGGTAATATAAAACCTCTTCATTCCATTGATATCAGAAGGGCAACATCAGTTTAATCAGACAAGGACTGGTACAGGGAATAATACTGCAGGACCCCCAGATTGGTACTTAGTTGGAATTGCCCAGCCAGGAAGTCAACACTGGAAAAGGCACAAACAAGAAATTGCTAGTTCTATGATTGGGAAAGGACAGGTGTGACTGCTTTCTTCTCCCAAACCTGTTCACCTCTAGGGAAAAAGACTATCTCATTTTCTGCTGTCTTTGAAATATCAGTGCTTCCTGTATTCATTCAGTGGCAAAAACCACTGCAATGTAGATGTTTATTGGCACTGTTGGAGAAAAATGAACAAACAAAACCCCCAAAACAAATAAAACACACAGAACAAACAACTAAACAGAAAAACAAACTGAAAACACCCTAACACAAAATAGTTACTGTAAAAAGTTGTATTAAAGTGAAGAAAATTTCTCCACCTGCAAACTGATAAACTTTATCACCAATTTTGATGTAATACAGTTATGTTTGCGAAATATATCCACAGCGTAAGCGTGTGCATGTGAACACCTCTCTAACTTTACTGTGGTTTTAGGTACTGCATACCACGGTGGGGAAATGATTGATGTCAGTGATGGTAACTCAATTCTACATCAGCATAGAGTAGTCAATCTTCTGACACTATAAAAAAAAGCCTGAATAATGTTCTATTGATGTTCTGTAGAGACTCTCCTGTCTGATGTTATATGTTATTGATGCAGCTTCTTCCAAAATTGTAAAGATTTTTATTGTTTACAAAGTGAATTATGCTTTCATATCTTTTGCCTTACTTTTTTCCGCAATTGCTTAGCAACAAGTCTCCACAAAGGAAAAAAACAGAGCATGCATTCTTTTATGTCATACATAAACAGCATCTCTGGTATAACAGTGACCTCAGACAGCTTAACACCCAGGATGCATTTGGTCCATTATGTTAATCATGAGGTTCTGTACAGAGTCTGTATACATTAATCTATAGATACTGCCTTTGTAAGTGTTCTAGTCCTGGGGCTATAGCTTTATAAACACTATGCTCCATATTCAATATTTTTTAAACTGCTACTCATTTTCAGTTCTTCCTTTTCAAGAGAAAATCAGCCCAATTCCAGAACTTGAGGTGGGTCAGATTTGAGCTAGATTGAAAAAAAACCTGCAGTTACTTGTCCAACAAGTCAATATATGCTACACTGGAAACATTTCTGTAGCTGTGTCCTGGGTTCAGCAGTAGCAGTCATTTTTCTCCTTCTTAGTAGCTGGTGCAGTGCTGTGTTTTTGACTTTTGGCCTGGGAACAGAGTTGATAACACAGATGTTTTTAGTTGCTGCTCAGTAATGTTTAGCCTGGCCAAGGACTTTGTGAGCCTCATGCTCTGCCAGGGAGGAGGGGAAGCCAGGAGGAAACAGAGACAGGACACCTGACCCAAACTAGCCAAAGAGGTATTCCATACCACAGCACATCATGCCCAGAATGTAAACTGGGAGGCTGAGAGGATGTAAACCCGGAAGGGCTAGTTCGCTGCTGTGTCAGGCTGGGTATTGTCGGAGGGTGGTGAGCGGTTGTATTCTCTTCCCTTGTTACTTCCCCTATCATCATTATTATTGGTGGCAGCAGTAGTGATTTGTGTTATACCTTAGTTACTGGACTGTTCTTATCTCAACCCGTGGGAGTTACATTCTTCCGAGTCTCCTCCCCATCCCTCCAGGAGCAGGTGGGGGAGGAAGAAGTGGGGTGGTGGGGTGAGAGAGTACTGCATGGTACTGAGCTTAAACCACAACAAGCTGTAACCAGTATAGAGTATCTACTAGATTAACGTTACTGTTGTTGTTATTTTAGACTCATACAGCCCACCATGCAAGCAAAAAATTATTTGTACCTTGACAGCTACATCTTCTGTCTTTGACTTAAAGCAAAGTCCTAAACTGACAATTGTTATATGCTAGATGGAAGACCAATTGTTATAGAACTCTTCTATGTAGGTATTCCATGCTCCCGAAAGTACCTGAATAGGGAAGGACAGATTTGGTGATGATGATGTACAAGTAGTAAGGGGAGCAATCAAGAGAAAATATCCCAATAACATGAAAATAAATTACATCTTCTCAAAACCACACAATGGGTCAAACAGGAACATCTACAAGGTGCGAACCCTACATTGCCAAGAGAAAAGCACTGCATTACCTAATATTATTTTCTATCTTTAATTTTAATGAACATCAAGTTGCTATATTCAATGAAACGCATTCACAAATGGGAAGGTTAAAAAGGTTTACAGACTTATATTGGTTTTGGAGTGCACTGAGTCAGATTACTTCCAATAGAGGCAAGTACAGCTCAATCATTCTTGAATCTAATTCAGGAGGTACACAACAAATACATAGTGTGTACTCACAGGCCAGAACACCTGTGCATTGGTTTAATGAATTTGCCAGAAGTTGCAATTTACAACAGTAAGCTGCTATATTTTATTTGGTGGAGAGCTTCTGCTGTTCAGGTGAAAAAGACCCTAAGGTTTTACGCTGAAACCCACTGCCCCGACTCCTTGGTGTCTGTGTGCAACACTGCTTTGGTACACACACTGACATCTTCATTAAAATCCTGTTATGGGGAAATGAATACATGTCATTGAAAACCTATAACCATCTTCAAAGAGAGAGAAGTCCTAGAAGGTTGTAAGGTGCAATATTTCTAGTTTATAAAGTCCTTTTATTTAGAATCGGGGTGACAGTTATCCCATCTCTGCTAAATTAGCATGGTGGTGCCTTTCCAGTGTCTAACAGGCAGCACCTAAATGACTTTTAAGAGTGAGTTCATTTTCCAAATGAGCCATTACTGGCTCCCTTTGTCCATTTCCAAGTGCATCGGAATTTGTTCATGCAAAATAGAACTTGCCAAGAAAAGGGGAATGCTCAAATATGCTAGTGGAATTGGGCATCCTTACAAGGAGTCTGAATATCATGTGTACAGGGTGGATAGAATCATAGAATAGTTAGGGTTGGAAAGGATAACAAGATCATGTAGTTCCAACCCCCCTGCCATGGGCAGGGACACCTCACACTAAACTATGACACCCAAGGCTTCGTCCAACCTGGCCTTGAACACCGCCAGGGATGCAGCATTCACAACCTCCCTGGGCAACCCATTCCAGTGCCTCATCACTCTAACAGGAAAGAATTTCTTCCTTATATCCAATCTAAACTTCCCCCGTTTAAGTTTAACCCGTTACCCCTTGTCTTATCATTACAGTCCCTAATGAAGAGTCCCTCCCCAGCATCCCTATAGCCCCCCTTCAGATACTGGAAGGCTGCTATGAGGTCTCCACGCAGCCTTCTCTTCTCCAGGTTGAACAGCCCCAACTTCCTCAACCTGTCTTCATACGGGAGGTGCTCCAGCCTCCTGATCATCCTTGTGGCCCTCCTCTGGACTTGTTCCAACAGTTCCATGTCCTTTTTATGTTGAGGACACCAGAACTGCACACAATACTCCAGGTGAGGTCTCACGAGAGCAGAGTAAAGAGGCAGGATCACCTCCTTCGACCTGCTGGTCACACTCCTTCTGATGCAGCCCAGGATACGGTTGGCTTTCTGGGCTGTGAGCGCACACTGCAGCTGGCTCATGTTCACTTTCTCATCAACCAACACCCCCAAGTCCTTCTCTGCAGGGCTGCTCTGAATCTCTTCTTTGCCCAACCTGTAGCTGTGCCTGGGATATAGGATCCACATGGCTGGGCGGGAAAAACAGAAACCCTGCACCCGTCTCTGTAGTGGGTCAGCACAGATTTTAAGCAAAGGCTAGCATACTATAGCAGTCATATAAATTAAACCCCAGTTTTAGTCATCTGGATGTTCATAGTCCTGAAATGACCTTCTTGCAGGTTGTCCTGGATTGGCACTACTGACTGGGATAGAGCCATGGAGTATCTCAATACAGAGAGCCATGGACACAAAGAGGTGACAAGAGAAGGAGGTTCTGCTGTGTGAGCCTCACACTCAGCCTCCCCTAATGGCAATAATCATCACTGGACACAGAATACACTCTCACAGAGTACAATAGCCTCGGAGCAAAGAGAATTATAAGCACCTCCTCCCACTCCCAGGCAGCCTGGGTCTCTGAGCAATCTATAGGATACTGAGGACCTAGAATGGTAAAGTTCTTTAAACCAAAGGGAGATATTCACATCCCTCAAAACTTATTCTAAAAAGCAGAACCCATATTTCCTTATCTTGAAATCTGAGCAAATCTCCTCTGAGCTTATTCAATTCACTTAGTGTTTTCAGAGAACCATACATGCATTTTATCAATTGTGAGGGGTTCTGGTAGACACGAAAGATACAGTAAGACTTCAGGACATAATAAATTGCCAATAATTAGCCCTACTAGCATTGCTTCAGTGCAGCAACTGAGATTTTCCTCTCCTCTCTTTATGACAAGTATTATTAGTCATATTCTCAGGGTAATGCATGCTTCAGTTTTGCTAAGTGAAACGGCTATCAAGAAGTAACTGTGCTATTCCACACAGTTCAGCTCCAGGACACTTGACAAAAAGTTGGTCAAAAGAGAAGCTTTGGAATATCTTCAATTTGGTCACAAGCTCTGTGTAAGGGTTGGTTCCATCCCTTCACAACTGGCACAGAAAATATTGTTTCTGGGATTCATCACCTGAACTCCCCTTGCTTATTCACAGAGCATCACTGATTGCCACATTGAGAAAGATTAGCCAAGAATTCATCTGTCTCTGCTCAAGGTTCACCCATTCAAAAGCAGGGAGAGCAGAGAAAAGAGGTGGCAGATAGAAACTGTGCTCTATATTCCTATAACCAAAGACCATGCAGACCTGGAAATAGATGTGTTTAGTCCAGAAGACTCTTCAGCATATTAGCTGTGTTCTCTGCATTAGAAAAGAATCATGACAAGAACTGTGAAAGACCTTTGTTTGTGTTGAGAGAACCAGGCACTGATAGAGACTCGCACTCTAGTTTGAATCACAGTTCAGCTGTGTATGGGGCTGCACAACCTCACATAAATCACCTGGGTCTGACAGAGATCTCATCTTCTCCATCTATAAATGGAGATAATTACTCCAATTATATTCTTTGCAGGACTTAGCAAGACTGAAGTCCACTGAAGACTGTAAGGTGCTAGCAGGCAAATGAGGACCACAGAAGCCTTTAGACAGATGGTCCTCTTAATACCTCACACAGCAAGCAGAAGGATTTACAAGTATACTCAGTGCAGTTCACCACTGTCCATTATGACCATTCTTGCATCTAGAAAGGTGCCTACATATTTATGGAAAGGTATACAGCTCTCAAATATACCTTCCAGAAGCCCACCAGAGCAAGTCTAGTTCCAGATAGTTCTGCCCAACAGCAAAGCATTTCTAAACTAAGACTCCTGGCTGCCTCATGTACAAGCTAAAAAAGCATCCTAAGCAAACAGTTTGTATTCTCTGTGAAGTGTATCCACAATTGCAGGTGCAGGTGAAGGCCAGAAGGACTTATTCCAAGAGATTGCTTCAGTGCTCTAAGAGTCTCTCAAACCAAAAGCTGAAAGAACCACCACCCCAGGAACATGCTACACAGCAGCATTCAAGCAGCAATGTGAAAGTGAGTATTTTCAAAGCAATCACGGCTAAGGAAAGTATATACCTGAAGGGTATGGGCAAGATAATACAGGAAGATTAATTATTCCCCAAGGGAATGTTGCATTCCACACACCCCACTTTTGAACAGAGCTGGATATTTTCAGTACTGGGGAAGGAGGCTGGCAAAGTGTATTTCAGTAGTTGTTATTAGTGCTGATTTACAAGAAATTTAAAGTATTTTTTTAAGCATTGCAGGTTGGAAGAAGACATTGAAGTGCAGCAATCTGTGTGCAAAGACAGACTTAAAAAAAAACATGCTGAGTTTCTAGCTGCAGCTCCCCATTGAACTGATTCACCTGAAAAACAACTTGAGGTTTGCTGCCTCCAGTAATTCTGCCCTGCTTTTGCTCTCTTCTGTATGTAAATGCAATGAGTCTGTGTTGATTCCTTACAGACTGATCAGTCATTGCATATGTAGTATATTAGGGTCACGCCCAGTCCTTTCCTCTTTAACCTTCTTTAATATTTCTTCAGCACAATAAACAAATCTTGACTTATTACAAATTAAGACTTTTTATTCTGAAAGTTGAAAAGACACTTGGCAGAATAAAAAGCACAAGGAAAAAACATACCCTTCAAATATTTCAAGTACCCAAGAATCACTCACATGGAGCTGCAGAGTCCTTCAGGACATGCTAGGCTCCCCACACACCATACCACACAAGCTCAACAGAGAGAGGGGAGGTTTACATCAAACAGAAGGCTCAGAGGCAACTCTGCAGACATACTGAGACAGCAGAATACTGAGTGCCAATGGCAAGATCTCACCCTTTGAGACACTGGGCCAGAAGGCAGCTCTGGGCTGAAAGCAGTACAAAGACTGGAGCAAGTGATTACAAAGCAATAACAAATCACTTGTTTCAGGTGGGCTTCCAACTGTGCAGGACTTCCACTAACTCAGATACATGATCTTGGAGCATGTCCTGCAAGTTGTGAAGGTGAGGTGTTAACTTGGTTGCAACTGGATGTATCTACAGGCTCTTGTTTACCCACAGTGGGTCATCTAAAGTCTGTTTGAGACAGCATCTAGAGTCTTGCAGAAGGACTTTTACGGTCATAGTTTTACCACTTCCTTTGGTCCATGGCATTCCCAGGAAGATGCTGACCACAGGGATGCGATTCCTAGGGTGCTAACTCAGTGAGACATACTACCTATTTCAACAGAGCCTATCAGCGTAACCATAGTTTTTCATGCACGCCTTAAACCCCTATAGGGATCAAGCCTGACTCTGCTTGGGAATGGAAAACTGAGAACATGAATCATAGAATGGTTTGAGTTGGAAGGGACCTAGGTCCAACTGCCCTGCAGTGGGCACGGACACCTGCCACTAGATGAGGTCACCTAAATCCCCATCCAACCTGACACTGAACATTTCCAGGGATGGAGCTTCTCTGAGCAACTTGTTCTAGTGTCTCACCACCCTCATAGTGAAGAATTTCTTCCTAATATATAATTTAAATCTACCCTTTTCACTTTAAAGCCATTTTCCACTGTCCCATCATTAAATACCCTCGTAAAAAGTCCCTCTTAATATTTCTTGTAGGTCCCCTTCAGGTATTGGAAGGCTGCTTTAAGGTCTCCCCTGAGCATGAAGCAATAGAAAAGGTACTGTTAACCTGAAAAGCTGACTTAGATTTTCAGGGACTAGAGAGAGGATGGACAAACCTAGGAGACATATATTATAATACACACTGTCCTAGCAGTACTTCAGATATTTTGTATTTTGGCCTAATGTGAATGAAGAAGGAAGAAAATCTATAGCCACTGTCCTGATTCCTTGTTGCTGACGGCACACTACTGTAAGTAATACAGCTGGGTGAGTCATTCAGAAGAAATTGGTAATTTGACATTGTTGACCCACTTCCATTTCACAAATGACTTCCACCATGATTTTTTTAATGTATTTTTTTGTACAGTTATACCCTGAAAGAGTCTTTCTCAACTTCTGTCAGGGTGAAGGCTGCTTATGAATTATTTATTGTTCAGTACATACACTGTACTGATTTGTCACCAAATGTAGAAGGTGATGTAGGGGTTCATGGGTCAACCACAAAATGAAAAGCAAGTCATACTGGTTTTGCTAACTTTTACCCAAATATGTTCACATGAGACTCTCAGATACTTTACTGCTTTCATTGAAAATGTTATTAACCAAAAGGTTTGTGTTATCAGTAAATGTAGAAAATTAATTATAGAGGTTGTAGAAACGACAAAGCAGGCTTTAACACATTTGCTGAAATATACCTTTCTGTGGATTGTTTTTCTGTATGTGATTGATGGTCCTTCTCAATCACCACTTTTTACACATTCTTGGAAATAAAAATGCATGCCAACTGTTCTACATCTGGTTTAGTAATATTTGTATCAAAAATAAATGAATAATTTGCTATCAATACTGAAAAAAATATGCATCTCAAAAGCTTTTCTTTTTTATAACCTATAAAGGGTACAGCCATCAATTTCAACACTTATTCGGTACATTACTTCTTTGCTGTGTTGCTATCATAATCATAAACTGTGATTGATGTACCTTCATCTACTATGTCTTTTAGACAGGTTTATTGGCCAAACTGCAAATGCTCAGACTCAAAGGCTATGTTCCTTTTACAGAGGAATATGTTTCAAAATGAAATATCTATTGCAAATCTGTTTCTAAATCTGAGTATGGCTTTAGAGTCAGCCTTCAGACAAAACTTCTACAGCAGTGTATATGTTAAGTGTTTCATTCTTAACCCTTCTAATAATCTATCATCTAAGCATCCATTTATTTATTACATTTCTGCCAAAGTCAGAAATAATTTTTCACAAACTTTTATTTATTTTACTGCTGGCAAGACAATAGATCATGTACCCAGATTTTATTGCATATGTAAATATAACTGTGTGAGATAATTAGCAAGTTAAAAGCAAAACTGCAAATAATTATGATGACAAAATAATATTGGAAAAGGAATTTTTCAAAGCCAGTTTATTGCTCAAATTACCAGCAAGCAATTTGAATTTGGACTAAAGCAACAGTGATCTAACTATTTATGCTGTGATTTTATTGCCATTCATGTGAATGGCAAAGTTCCCATGTACACCAGTGGGAGTAGAACTAAAGCCAACCTGAGGTTCTAAAACCATGGGTCTCACCATGTACAAATTAACACCTGAAAACTGCAATTATACAAAGTTTGGGTTTGACTGTTGGGGTGTGTGTGTCCTGCCCCCAAAAGCACAGGGGTTGATTTTAATTAACCAGAAGAAAATCTGAAATTATCCTTTACCTTCTAGCAGAGGTAAAAAAAAAAAAAAAAAAAAAAAAAAATCCCAAAGTATTGGGGTTGAATATTGACAAAGTCAAAGCTAACATATAGCAAATCAACACTATACAAGTTACAAATGATCTTATTTTTCACTTTCAGAAAAGCTGTTGTGAAGTTTAGTGTGAAACTAGCCCATGAAGTACAACTTCAGTTTAGAGCAACCACCAGAGACAATCCGCAAGTGAGAAGATCAACTGCCTTTGATCCAGCTCAGCTGGCAGATGAGCTGGAGCAGCAGAACCCATGGTGCCAGACAGAAGAGGATGTCATGATGTGGGCAGGAAGACTTCAGCAAGTCTCACATGGAGGATAAAAGGAGGAATTTTCCATTGGACAGGAACAGAGAGGAAAAGCTAAAGCGGCACAGTGTGGACTGACAGGAGGAGCAGCACTTCTGAAATGCAAGGGGGAGTGGAGAAGAGTAGTACTTCACCTGTGATGACATGAGACTGTGATCGAAGATGCACAATTCCAAATTCCCTATTGAACCACTGGCAAAATCCCTGGAAAACATGAGGCAGTCTAGGAGTTAAAACTTCAGTGTTTTAACAGCAGCCCTATCCCTAAACAGGGATCAGCTGTGCCAGAGGAAAAAGCTGGTACTGCTGCAGGGATTGCAGGAATAGTTTCCTATTTTGCTCTTGCTGGGAATCTGAACACCGATACCTATAAGTTTACGCCAAAGAAAATCAAACTAGTCTGCTGATCAAAGCTTTAGAGGCTTGAGCTCAATTTAAATCTTGCCTTCATATTTTTAATGACAAATGAGTGCTACCAGAAGGATCAGAAGAGGCCAGTGAAGAATTAACCACTGATTATTAAGTTAGAGAGAATACTCAATACATTTCAGTCTCTAAAGTTAATGATGAGCTTGTGGGCAAAGACACACCTTTCATTAAAAACATTGCACCAAAGTGAAGCTTGATCTATTATTCAGTCAATGCTTTTTTGAAGCAAATGGTCATTTGACACCAAACCCTTTTTCTTTTTTTTTCTTTTTAACGCCATGTCTACCGAGGAGGCAGGGGCACTAAATCTTTGGACAGCATTCCTTCAGCTGCAGTGAGTAAGCAGGGAAAAGAATGGGACAGTCTATTTATAAAGGTATAGAAGACACAGTATTGGAGCATTTTGCACTTTCTGTGGGTGCAGACAGATGAAAGGGCTTTGTTTATATTTATTGTTTTTATGAGACCACAAGTAGTTATTTATGCTTCTGGCCACAATGGAAGTCCATATTTGCTGACAATAGAGGCCTCGCAGGTATATCAGCCTGCACCTTTATGCAAGGAGAAGAGAAAAGCTGCGGGAAGTAAATGGAACCAGAGACTCTGACAGTGCAGAGATAGAGCAGAGAGAACTGACAAAACAGATCAATAAAGTTTGTAGGTGTCTGTAAGACAAAGGCTGCTGCAAAATAAATCTCTGTTGGAAAGGAAAGGCATACGGCACATGGTTATGCATTAAAAGAAATAGTCTGGCAATAGTGTTAACTGAAAGTCTGTCTTTTGAAATGAAAGGGCAATGAGCTCTCAGGACCCTGCCCATGATGGTGAAAATGCTGGAGTGGGATCTAAAGCAAAGAAGCATGAAGTGGGAGAAGAGCTCCCTGCCTGTGAAAGGGAGAGATGGCATCAGTAAGACACATGTAAACAAAGGCAGGAAAGCAGGAGACAAAACATAAGGCAGCTTTGCAGAAATAGCTGTCAATCAGAGATGATGGACTGGCAGGGAATTTCAGGCTCTTCTTTTAGAGAGACCAAGAAGAGTAGTTTACATCAGACCCTGTCCTAGAATAGCCCAGGCAGCAGCATGAGACTCAGTCATGAATCAGGAAAATGACTCCTCTTTACAACCCAGATCTGCCACCAGCAGAGAGCAAACCCAGATTAGGAACAGAAGCCCATCTGTATGAAACATACTGGGATACTGGGGAGTGGGACATAGGGCTAATAGTGCTAGTTAAACAACAGACACAGAAATACCTGGCAGAAAGAGAGGCTTAATACATCCTATTATGCACCTTGTCTGTTCATGCTGTATTTAGCTCACTCCCCCTTTCCTCATCCACAGGGCATCTGACTGGTAACAGCAAAAGAGCAGACTGGCTATTTCTGGTCTGGGACAGTTTCTGATCACAGAATGCCCGAGGCTGGAAGGAACCTCTGGAGATGGTCTAGTCAAAACCCCTGAACAAAGCATAGCGAAGAGCATATTTCTCAGGTCTGTGTCCAGCTGGGTTTTGAATAGCTCTAAGGATGGAGACTTCACAACCCGTGGGTAATCTATTTCACCCTTTGACCACATTCACAGTAAAGAAATTCACAGTAAAGAAGTTCTCATACATTTAAACAGCATTTCCTACTAATTTGTGCCCACAATGCAAGATCTAAAAATATATCCACATAAGGGTGGCCATCTTGGGTCACACTACATTGACCCTTTTCTTTAGGACTGCGGAAGAAACGGACAAATGCACATCTATGTGCTCTTATTAGGAAAGGCTTAATGCTCAGCTAAGAGAGCAGAGGAATGTCCACCACTGTTAGAGAAGAATCACCACACTGCTGATTCTGCAAAAAAAATAAGAAGGGACCTCTGTCAAATCCTCTTGAGGAAGATCAGCTGTCTACAAGCATCCCCATGCCACTGTCATCTTCTGTCATGAGGGGCTGTAACCATTGTGCTTTATAGAAAACACATCCCATCCCAGAGCCTAGCTCATGGAGGAGACTAGGGAGGTAACACCACTGTACTACATACTCCTTACTTAATTCTAGCAGCATTTCCAGGTTCTTTTGACTGTCCAGGGGAAAGTGGAAGAGGACACAGGGGATAGAGAAAAAAAAAAAAACAAAACAAACGCTTAGAAAAAAAAAATCAGCCATCAGTCTCCTTGAGCACTTACTGTGCCACTTTGGTCAGGTTTTGCTTTTCGCTGTAGCTATGCTGTATTGAGAAACACCACTGAAGCCTCAGAGTTTGGCCATAGTATGTCCAACTTTTTGCAAGAAACCTGTTTGTTCAGAGAAACCATGGATATACACAGAGCAAGCAAGCTGCAGGAAGCACTGTTTCAAGAGGAACCACACTTTGAGAACAGCCATCTCCATCACCTTCCATGAAGGAAGAGAGCCCTCAATACAATTACACATTGTCTTACTCTATCGCTCTGCAGTGAAGCTAACTGCATCACATTTGAAGTCACCTGTTAAGGACTGTAAATGTGTCAGTGGATGAACTTATATTGTGTTCTATTTAGCAGGACTTTACTAACTAGAAATATGTGTGTAAACTGAAATGTATCATTTCTGTCTTTCAAATGATTATTTAGTACAAGTTATTTGGGCAAAATAGGAACAGAACATTGGAGACATATTGAGGTAATTTCTGCCACACTTTTACGTAATTCTGTCTCTTGTATTGCAGCTTTGGATTGCTTGATGTTCATATTCAGGCGTATTAAATGTGCTTTTGATTTCTAAAGCTAAATAAGTAGTTTTCTTCATGGGACAGGAAATGCTTCAAAAAACTGTAGACCCTTTTCCCCCAGTATTGCCTTACTGCACAAGTCATCTTTCTTTGTTTCCACATCCATTATGGTATGGATTCCTGCAGGCAAATGACTAACCAAATTTATTCATTTATTTATTTTGGATAGCAGTAACAGCTGCAGAAAGCTGGAATTTTAAAGCTTGCTGCATCAGGTCCTACCAGAAAGAATCTTTCCCTCATTTTTATGTAAGCCTGCCCCATTCTGCTTGTGTTTCTCTGTATCAGTGTGGGACAAGGAGACATGGAAGAGAAGAAAAAATTTGCAGTACTCTGCTAAAGCAATAGTACTAAGGACAACACATCCAAAAAACTGTAGCATCTTCCTGCATGTTGTGAAAACCTCTTACCGGTGTGTTCCAACTTGTTACAGATAGATACATAGGCAAGCTGATAAACACCTCTGGCTGACTTTATGTCCTTTATTTTAACAATGTTTTGATATAGCATTGACAAGGTTGGGTCTAGTAATTATTCAGAAGCTGCCTCATGGGCAGGTTTTGTAGCTTATTGTTGCTGTACATTTTTCAATTGTCAACAGTTGAGAAAGGGACAATATTAAAACACCTCAATATACCTCACCTGAAGTATCTTTTCTTATCATGCATTGTGATATAAAAAGAACTAGGAGAGTAAGGGGGAGAAGAAAGATTTCACTGAATATTTATACCTTTCAAATTTTCAGATTATTGAAGAATAGGAGTGGAGGAATGAAACAGCATCCTCATTGTGCCGGTTCCTTTTATCATCTCGATCTTCGAATCAGCTAGTGAGATGCTTAGGTACATCTCCCTTAATAAATGGCTCCTTATTGTGTTTTACCACATTACGTAGCGTCTGCTTGAGAAGACCAGCACTTTGCACCTATCACAACATTACTGGGAGCAAGATTCCAGGTACAATTTACTGCATTCCTGGAACAGAGAAGCATAACAGAAGAGCCTTGGGCAACATGGTCTAGGGTGAGGCATCCCTGACCATGGCAGGGGGATGGAACTAGATGATCTTAAGATCCTTTCCAACCCTAACCTGTGATTCAGGGACTGGAAGCTGAAGTTGTTAGACTATATTCAGTCAAAGAGAAATGAGCAAAATGTGAGGTAACTGAGGACCAAAGTAAAGCATGCCATGCGCTACCCTCTTTCGTTTGAGGTCTTTCAATACAGATTGGGAATCTTTTATAAAAGACACATTTTTCTTTAGAGATCTAGCAGAAAAAGATTGAATATTTGACAGAGAACCCACATTTTTAAAGACTCAGAAATGTGCTAGCTGAATTCAAGCATTGCACTAGTGAGGGCTCTCATTTTGAAGCCAGAATCCAAAAGGACACAGCCCTGATGTCAAGGTCTGCAGTAGGTAAAAATACTGTTCAAAGAATAAAATTCACACTGCTTAGTTACACATTGCACAAGGATTCACACTTCAGTATGCTGAATAAGCGATACTTAAAAATCAACCATTGCTGAAGTCAAGAAGACATGTACCAAACTGCCACACTCTTGGACATCTGTGTCTTGGGAATGCTGAAAAGAACATTCGGGAAAAATATTCAGGCTGAAGCCTTTTACACTTAGCAGCTGATATGTCCATCCTGATCTCTGTCTTCTGTACAACAGTACATGAACTAAGAAAAATGAAAACCTTTCCGTAGCCAAGATCCTAAGGGTTGTAAGGTCAGAAGAAAGGCAAAGAGGAACAAAGACTCATTTATTCAATGTCAGGGAGTGAACAGACAACAGGTGGATCTGCATACCTTATTGGGGGAATTGTATTACTTCAAAGATATGCTAAACTGAATCACAAGAGACATAGGTCAGTGTCTTCTGAAACAGATTTCATGAAGAAAGTTCTTTTGTATTTAGTGCTCCCTGGAATTACAGCTTAAAGATGAAAACCTGATGAGTGCCTGACCTCTTCAGCTAATGTCCTGACTCCTTGATCACTTCCGTTTCTTAATTTGACCAGTCTGTCATTTTTCTCCTGTTGGAGTATCTTCTCATTGAGAAAATACCAAGACCAAAAAAAGCTCACTAACAGTTTCTATGTCTCCTTACTAGTTCTTAGCGTTCTGTGTAAGATTTCATGTTATTCTGCTGTTTTCCTACCTTAGAACTGCTTTGTTGTTTCTCCTCTCTCTTTTAAGGGTGTTTCTCCCCAGACCTCTGTGCCCTCCATGTTTCCCCTCACAGCTTTTTCCTATATTCAATTGTGATGCTTTTTGGTACTACACCAAGTAACCTGATCAACATTGAGAATAGTTTATTCTAACTTCTTCCTCCCAGAAAGGATATATGATCCAAGGAATATATTTAAAGTAAAAACCAACAACAACAAATCCTTGCTCTTGGCATAGAGAGAGTGTTAAAGATGAAAACAGCTTTGGCAGCATTCTGGCTGACAGCAACTTTCCTGTTACTGCTCTTTGGTCTCCAGCCACATCAAGTGGTGGTGGTCATCCCCCGCATCTATTCCTCAGTATGCTCCCACAACCTAGAGAGCAGCTTTACATTTCCTGTGTAATTTCAGGAAATGCACAGATACTTTTCCACTGGAAATGTACCAACTATTACAAGAACTGATACCAAGCACTGCACTAGTCTGTCATCCTGAGTTTGGAAGCTAAATTATCCCCATTGCTCTCTGATTCCTACCCTTGTTACAACCCCCAAATTTAACATTAATTTCCCCATTGCTCAGCAGAATAGAGAGTGACTCTCCACTTTGAAAGCCACAAGTGACACTAGTACATACCCAAACATGCTATACTTCAATTTTCCTTCTAAAACACCTTTCGTTTTTGTTTGTTTTCTTTTTGGTTTTTGTGGGGTTTTGGGTTGTTTTTTTTTTTGTCAGCATTAAGCCTTCAGCATCCCTTTTTTTCAAGGAGTTTATAATCAGCATGTTTAGCGCCTGCACAGCTTTTGTTGCTGCAGCAACCCCTCTTCTCTCATTCCTCACTTCATACTTACTTTAACCACAAGTTTTACTAATTAGTACAGGCTTTTCTCACAGTTGTCTCTTGGATATCAGTCTTTCACTGTAACTCATCATTCGTTACAGACTTCCCCAGCCCAGTAGGTACAGGTCCAAGGAAGATTTGTACCACTGACCAAGATTCAAAACTGGAGAGCCAAGTGACTACAGCACAAGAAAAAATAGATGAAAGATGTTCTTTTGCTAATGTTTGAGATCCCCATGAATCATAGGATCATAGAATCATAGAATAGTTAGGGTTGGAAAGGATATCAAGATCATCTAGTTACAACCCCCTGCCATGGGCAGGGACACCTTACACTCAACTATGACACCCAAGGCTTTGTCCAACCTGGCCTTGAACACTGCCAGGGATGGAGCATTCACAACCTCTCTGGGTAACCTATTCCGGTGACTCACCACCCTAACAGGAAAGAATTTCCTCCTTATATCCAATCTAAACTTCCCCTGTTTAAGTTTAACCCATTACCCCTTGTCCTGTCACTACAGTCCCTAATGAAGAGTCCCTCCCCAGCATCCTTGTAGGCCCCCTTCAGATACTGGAAGGCTGCTATGAGGTCTCCACGCAGCCTTCTCTTCTCCAGGCTGAACAGCCCAAACTTCCTCAACCTGTCTTCATATGGGAGGTGCTCCAGTCCCCTGATCATCCTCGTGGCCCTGCTCTGGACTTGTTCCAACAGTTCCATGTCCTTTTTATGTTGAGGACACCAGAACTGCACACAATACTCCAGGTGAGGTCTCACGAGAGCAGAGTAGAGGGGCAGGATCACCTCCTTCGACCTGCTGGTCACGCTCCTTTTGATGCAGCCCAGGATACGGTTGGCTTTCTGGGCTGCAAGCGCACACTGCAGCCGGCTCATGTTCATTTTCTCATCAACCAACACCCCCGAGTCCTTCTCTGCAGGGCTGCTCTGAATCTTTTTGCCCAGCCTGTAGCTGTGCCTGGGATAGCTCCAACCCAGGTGTAGGACCCTGCACTTGGCATGGTTCATAAAGGTTTTAACAGCAATGCTTGGACCTGGAATGGGGAAGTGATAATTCAACCATGAAAAATTGAAGTATTTATATTTGTAATAAAGACACTGTTTCTTATTTGCACCTCATGTTAACCTGATCACCAACCAGAGACCTGCCTAGAGCGCATTACTTCTATGTACTAGTCCCAGTGGGCCAGGTCAGCTATGCACCAGAACTAAGTAAAAGGTGATAAAGGAGCAATCCTATTCACTCACCAGGTGAAGTCTGTGAACACACAGTCCCAGTATGCTCCCAGTCAAAATCACAGAATTTATGAGAGCCCAGAAGTAAGCTCTGACCTACAAAAAAATACTTGAAATAGAATTTGCATACTTGAGAGATTGCTTCATTCCCCAAGCTCAGCAGAGCTGGCTGGATTTGCACTGACAAAACCAGCATATTGCTGGGAACAACCTCTCAAAGGCCCCACAACTTTGCAAGCCTTCTTTCCCTGGTGTCAGAAATGGGTCCTGCACCAAGTCTAGCTGCCTGCAGGAAGCAAAGCCAACCTTTTTGACTAGGCATTCACTCAGAGCTGTAGCCTGACGTTTCTTGGGGGAAACAAAGATCTGAGAAGTTTCTGCAGTAACATGAATGCATCAAATAGCTTTCCAACACAGGAGACCAGACGCTGCTACTTCTGTCTTATAATCCTAGACAGTAGCCAAGTTTTTTCTAAGGCTGAGCAGGGGTTTTGGATGCCTCTTCTTTGGAAGACCTCTTAAAGAGATGCAGTCTTTACAAAGGAGGTGGTAAGCACTTTAAAAAACATAATTTCATCTGTCCATCTCTTTAAAGGGTTAGCTTTGTAGGAATAATCCTGATATATTTGATAGAAAAAGACAACTACTTCACAATAATTTGCTGATATTTTATAGGGAATATTCTTTCAGTAGCCTAACTGCTCCAGATACAAGCATAACTGGAAGGAAAATCTACTCAAATATTGAGTACTTCATGTAACACATTACTGTGTTAAACTTCCCTTGTGTTTTTTAAACATAATTTATAGACCCATAGTCTAACAGAGCACAATTAGCATGATGAGATCTCAATTACACTAATGGATCTCATTAGGAGAAAAAGTTGTAAAATCTTCAGCAGTTATTCAAAGGCCCACGTTAACATAAGGAGACAAGGCTCCCAAGCTTCCTCCATAGTCAGTGAAGAGAAATAGGTTCCTGTAAAGTGCAAGAGTCAGTCCAGGAATCTAATTCAGATGTCCTGATTCAGCCTCAGAGGATTATGTCTCTCACCAACTCTAACTGAAGCCTAAAGAGGATACATTCCCAGAAGGAGAATACCCTTTGTGGTTGCCCACAACCCTCCATAGCAACTTATATATTGTAAGATCACCACTATTATTGCAAAGCCTGATATGGAAAGAGGCATTATGATGAACTGGATAAATCCATCAATTTATTCTCCATAGAATAATAGTAACCAAAGCGATTAAAAATGTCATTTCCATATTTCATATGAAGACTGTGAGCCTTGTGCGATCCAATAATGGAGCTCCCAATAAAAACAAAAGACTGAGTCTTGAGCCAGATTGCTTCTTGAATCTATTTGGATAAATCATATAGTGAGCCCATTATACCCAGTCAATAACAGGATTAGTGAAAGTAAAGTGGAGAACAGGAATCACAGTACTGAACTCTAAGCCTTCTCTTACATTTCAAGTTATTTTAAGAAGGTAAAGATTTTTTTTCTATTTTCTCTTCTTTGTAGTCATTATAGAACATTTCAGAAGTGAGCAGGGAATTATTTTAACGATTTAAAGGTTTCATAAGCTGTTCCACAATGAGGAATTTAGTACTATCGAGAGAACAAAGCATAACAAAGATTGTAAATGGGTTCAGTTTGGTATGTAAAGCTCTAACATCATATGATTACACATCTATCAGCACTTGAAGTCTCCTGAATTCACACAGAATGTGGTTTCTTAAGGCTATAAATGGCAGTTATAAAGATGAAACTTTCGTATATTTCTTTTTCAATGGCAGCCTTTTACTTGCTTCCGAACACCAGCTAATAACCAAGAGCACTCTGTGGATTAGGTACCACCGCTTTATCTTCCCCTTTGGGATGCAGCACTTTTGGGCCCTTATTCCACACCTTTTTTTTTTGCTATATTTTTTTTTTTTTTTTTGGTGGGGTGAGGGAAGCAGTTGTGGGGTTTTTTGTTTGTTTCTTTGTTGTTATTTTGGGATTTTGCCTGGTTTGGTTTGTTCCCCCTGTCCCCACAGTGGTCTGGCTCTGAGTCTACTGCCTTCTACCAATGCAAAAACAGAAGACTTAAATACCATGTCATCCATCATTCAGCAGACACATCCAAAATACTCACTGGTGCTTTGATAAAGGTTTCTTCTGTACAGCTCTTCTTCTGATCAAGCAAGCAGCTTGCCAATATCCCATTTTAAAGGCCAGTATATTGCTCTTCTCCGGTTAGCAATAAGAAATTTACTTTGATACCACTCAGATCTTTCCGATCCAGTTCATCCTTAACTCTCATTACACCAAGAAGGCTAAGAACCCTCCTGTCCTCTCCTCCATTAGTAGTGTTGCCTCTGACCTTTCCTATGGCACCCTCATAGCTAAAGTCTTCTTATTACCTTGGTGTACACAAATCCAGTCCAAATGCAAACATCTTTCTGCTTCTATTCTATTAGTTTCTGTGTTTGCTCAATCAGTCTGTATTCTCTTCCTTGTCCTCCAATGCCAGACCTAGTTCCTAAAAATGATAAGCTTAAGGAGCTTAACTTTTGAAGGGAGATTTCATAACCCTGAAGTAATTTTTGTATTGTGTTATTTTTAATTTTTTCCTTCTAACAACACACTGTTATTCAGTGGGACCCTAAGCATCAAGCCCAACAAATAGCATTGTAAGTCTTTTATCATGGTAAAAATGTTGCTACAGCAAGGATTGTCTGTCGAGGAAGAGATAAGGGTTACACTGGGTTTTGGTTGGTTTGGGGTTTTTGTTATTTGTTAGTTTGTTGGGTTTTGTTGTTTGTTTTTTTTTTATTATTATTATTAGATGAAACAGTCTAAGTGTAAAAATAAACAAGGTTTTTTTCATTCTTGGTGCCAAAGGACATGACCCTGCCATCTGTCTGCTTAGTAAGATTTAATTATTTCTTCAGTTTATTAACTTATTTCTCAGACTGATAACCCCTTGGCTGTTAGGAAGGACCTAAGCTGTTATAAAGAAGTGCCTTCACATACACCAAGCAAGGTGAGTTTATCATCATCACAAGAATTCGTTTAAACTAATTCCAGCCTAAACCCCCTATGTGTTAGAAACAAGATTAACAGCAAGCAAGATGCCATATCTTCTTTAGAGATGGGTCCAAAACACCTTTGCATCTTCACATATAATTATCAACCATGTATTGTGCAGATAATCTGACAAACATGGAGTAATAAATTGGCTAGTGTCACAATAGTATTTACTTACTTACAGCAATATTCTATAACTAAAAAGTATTGCACAATATCTTGTATATTACCAAGTTCTTTCATTTGATCAAAAAGCTTTAAACAAGCTGTTCCTTTGGAAAAACTACCTGCATTCTAGACCTGTCATTTCATAGTCTTTCTTACTGTATTCTATAATGAATAAATTAGACATTATTTAATCAGATATTAGCCATGTCAAGGGCAACTTACTTTTGCCATGCATTCCATGTCATACCAATATTAATCCTCTGCTTTTCTTTACATCGTAAAGATTTTTGGTTAAAATCAGTAAGCTATGAATAATTTCTTGTTTCTCCCTTGTAAATTTACCTGTCCCTGAGAGAAACAGTTATAATTTGCTCATCAAATGTTTTGCTGGTTTTCAATTACAAAGCCCAACCTCCAGTGAGTGAGGTTAACCTTATGAAATTTTAAGAAACAATTTCTTCTTCACATATTTCCCCACGTTTACCTGAAGCCACAACTATAAAATCAGCCTTTGATTTCTTCTTGATAAGAAGAAAAGCTATGCGATCCCAAGTTACAATACTATCCTGGTTAAAACACTGCTGCGTGATTTTTCTCCCATGTGTATAATTTGTATATCACAAGGGAAGAACAGAAGAAAAACAAAATGAGTACACAGACAACAATACCATGGAGGCATTTCCAGGATGCAAGAAATACAAATTACTCTCCTGAACCAAGGTGCCTACGTCTGTCTTGGGTGTTAGAGCAGATAGTGCACCAGAAATGTCCAATAAAAAGAAACTGGAAGAGACTTTAATGGAAAATGGCCTGAATGAGCCTGTAAAGGCTGACTTTAGACTATCTCTAGGGTACAGACCTAAAACTTCATTAGGAGGTGAGAAACCTTTGAAGCACTTGCATAACATGTTTGGCAAAGCTGACGATGACAATGGGGTATTGCTATTCATACAAATTCAATTAAAAGAACAGAGAAAATGCAGAAGTGAGAACACAGGAGACAAAACGTATCCTATGTGGGTGCAAGAAGTATCACATGAGAAGCTTTCAAGTTCTTCCAGGTTTTAGAGCAGAACATTTATAGAGCAGAAGAGCATTCACAACAGAAACAGCAACATCTTTTCAGCTGAAGAAATTCAAGTTTCCAAAAGGCTGTGCCTGGGTCAAATCACTACCTTTTCATTGGCAACACTCTGAAGTTATAAAATGGGGAAAATTTCACCAAAGTCAGGAGTTGCACAAGTGCAAAGAATAAAAAGATTTAGTCATCTTCAAACTTGCAATGCCACAACAGTTTAGTCAAAAGATTAGACATTATCAGAAAATAAAACAACTTTGAGTCCCAAAATTCATCACATCATCTGGAAATTTATGAAGATGTTGACCAGAAAGGGAGAAAGCATGCAGATTTTCCCAGGAAATCAGCTGTCATATTTCAAATGGATTGTGAAGGAAGTATGAGAATCAGGTGTTTGAGAGCAAGAACATGACAGATTTTGTTATTTTCAGTGGTAACTCTGAACCTTCAGCCAAGCACTTCCTGGATGCAGACATTAGTCAGTCTGAGAGCCACTGCTGAAGGAATTAACATTTCTGCAGCGTTAATTACATCCACAGGATGTAATACTTTAAGCATTTGTAGTTATTTGGAGGATGGAGCTGCCCTTAAATTGGATCTATTTCCTACTAATAACTCCAAGATAGAAACTTTTTGTCTGTATGGTACCAACCACAGAGAGGGTCCTAGAAGGACTAAACCAAACTAAGCATTGAAGAGTACAATGTCAACAAAACACCTATGCAGAGGTTTGTTTGAACAGGTTGAACAGACATCTTCTGAAAATTGTTTGAGCAGAGTTAATTGTCCAGAGGGTCTTTACCACTTTAGAGTTTTGATTCACTGAGTACGAAGTCAGTGTTAAACTGCTGTTGCTGTCTTGTTCATTCTTTCCCAAGGGTCACACTAGCAATTTCTCAGCCCATGTTTATTTTCCTCTACTGGACTAGAGACCAGAAGACTTTTCTCTAAAACAGAGCCAAGCCTGGGAAAGCTTGGACTGCAATATAAGAGTCAGAGGTGTCTCCATGCAGTCATGGTCTAGGTGGAAATGTAAGGCAGGAGAGGTGACAAAGATAAGGTGGTCTTCATGTGGTATGAGACCCAAGGCAAGGACACAGGACATTAGCTGCCCAGCCTGAGAGAGCTCTTCCCTCATTGTCTTTTAGCACTAAGATAATTCCAGGGACATTCCAGGAACATGAAGGCTTTTTGGCTAACCAAGATAGCAATCGAATGCTAACATTCACATTAGGGAGCATAAGTGACAGAGCTGCTAACTGGCAGCTCCCTGTAGCTTGTTATGCTAACAGGAGTTCAGCTACTGCTGTAACAAGGATAGCATTACTGACAGATCCCCCGCACACAGGATACTGAAATCTTGACCCCTGTGAAGTTGGTGGGTGTCTGTCATTAAGTGGGGACATGACTCCGTCAGAATGCGCTAATGTTTCTTTTTTTATTATCCACACACATGCATATGCACCCCTTCCTTCAAAAATATTCAAGTTTCAACAAAACCATCCTTTTCTGGATCAGTCTTGCATAGAGTGCCAAGAGCAAGAAGTGCCCTTCAGCAACCCGCTTTCTATGTATGGCTTACAGAAATAGGGCAGCCCAGTCCCTTCAGATAGCAGCACATACAATCCAAGGTTACCTGAAGGGTCTTCCAGATGCCCAAAGAAACTTCTAAACTAACTGTAGTCTCTTCCACCAACTGGGGCTAATAATATACATGAAGACAAGGTAGGAATTGCCAAATAGATGACAGGACTAGGCCATCTTGAAGGAGAAAGCTGCCTGTGTCAATCTGTTAATCAAAATGTCCTGTCTGTGGTGTACCTCTGCTGGTAGCATCCCTCTTCCTACTGTACAAACCGTACAGACCAACCCAAGCAATGATAATCATACACAGTTGCCAACTGGCGGAAGAGAAGCTGCAATACCAGGCCACAAATCCACAAGACACAAAGATAACACAGAGAAATGTCAAGTATCTGGAAGACCTAGGAGTTAGGTCTGTGGCCTGACAGATCTTTTTGGGTGCTCCAAGTAGTGCCCAATTTAATTGCTCCTTTCCCCTTCCCTGAAGCCACCTGGCTCTCCTTACCAGGGCTCTGGCTTGCTCCAGGAGCTGCTGCTTCTCCAGGTAACATCTGGAATGCCCTTAGCACCACCAGTGCAGACTTTGTCAGGAAACCCTCTGAGCAGGACAACAATACCAACAGCAAAGCAAAGCTCACTGCATTTATTGAAATGTGCACATTTTCCACTGTTGGCCATCAGGCACACTACTAGGAACCAGTTAAATAAGACACAAAAGTACTTGCCACCACAGTGGAGAAATATGGGTAAACTTCTGATCACTGTACATGCATGAGTTACTCTCTATTCTTTTAGTCTAAATCTTTCACAAAAGCAACATGCAGAAAAAGATGTCTGCTTTTCAGGCTGTACTGCAATCAGCAGTTCTGAAGCATTTAAAATCTGTGGGGGGAAAAAGGAATGTTTTTATTTCTGTCATTCCCATGCTGAGGGATACCAGAAACGCCATTCCAGAAGTGTAGTCAAGTCAAAGTGGACTATAAATTTTAAAAACAACTCTTAACCCAGAACCCCAAAGCTGAGCTGGAGACAGCAGCCCTCAAACTACTTTTCAGATGGGCAAACTATCGTTTATAACACAGGAAGTTACTACAAAAAAACATAGCATTTTGTGGCAGATTCCAGGAAAAGCCTTTATTATTAACACAATGTCTGTTATTGTGTGAACATACAGAGAAGGAGTTTAAATATTACACAATTCCAACATTAAGGTAATGAATTATCCAAACAGACTGTTGTAAGCTCAGATCAGATCCTGAGCAGCTTTCTGGTAAAACACTTATCTTCAATTTTGAAAACGGAATTTACGGCCATATCTTCCCACACTCAGGCAATGTAGCAGGTGAATCAACCCCCAACTGCCCCTGGTTCCTGCAAGGAAAACCTGTTTGTCAAGTATTGTATTAATCACTAAATCTGATTACCTGCATTTTTAAGTCAAAGGGAAGCTTTTCTTTACTTATGGACTCTGTATCATATCAGTTCTAATAGAGAAGAGCAGAATCAAGCAACTGAATATCTGATTTTATCATCCTGCACCTTTCCAACAGTATGACGCAGCGTAGCTCTAGGGGTTATCACCAAACATGTCATAGAATATGAGGGGAGTAAATATTTCACCTATGAAATTTAAACTTACTACATCTCTAAATGCAAGGCACAACTACTTTTATAAATCAGTGTGTTTCCAACAGAAAAATATATAATTTTTTCTCTTCACTTGCCAGAAAATCAATTTAAGAACACAGCAGCACCCAAATTGTCTGCTTATGAGCAGACCAGGATCCTTCTCTGTGCTGTTCCTTCTACGATCTCAGAGTTTTTTTATAATTCACAAAGCACATCATGTAATGGAGTTCAATCTATCTCTAATAGACTGGCTTTGTTAACACAAACCAGAGATTCACTAAAATTGCAAGGTTTTCTCTAGACATGGTCCCAAAGCATATGCTTTTGACAGCAATGTCTTCTCTACTCCAGCAGGGATTTAATTTTCCTATTTCAAATTCAAACCTCATCGTTCATTCAATCTCCTTCAGAAGACAAACACTTCTCTGTCACCATCATCCATTTTTGCCTTCATTTCTAAACAGAATGGAACTTACACAGCAGATGCCACTTGACAGTCTGTGTACATACATTACTCCCCAAAAAGTTGTTTCAAAAATAGAGAAGAAAGGTCCAAAGCAGTGCTGCCTTAACATGAGCTCGCTTTTTATTAGACACCAGGAAACTAAGACAGACACTGATTTGGGGAATATCAAAAATAGTTCTTGAAACATTAAAAACTTCATCTGCTGTTTCTGTCTTGTTAACCACCAAAGTACTCTTTATAGGACATAATATTTAAGGTATAGTCATAAGGAGTAAGAGGGAAGCTAGCTATCCATCCATCTTTCCATTGGAAAGTAAATTCCTTCCTTTCCTGGTCCTTTTTACCTGTGATACTTTAACCACACCAGAAATAAACTGAGGTATGGGAAGGCATCTAGAGGGAAAAAATCACCTAGTAGGTTTCTGTATTCAACAGCATGGTTTCTGTAACAATGCTTAACAGAACATCCCAGACTAAATATCACCATCACTGAGATTTGTCTGACGCCAGCCCATATATACTGGATATGGATCTGGTTTACTTTAATAAAAAGCTAAACAACTAAAACAGTGGTCTTTTGCTGTTCTGTTTGATATTGCTCTAATATTTACAACAGTCCTGAGGAAAAAAAACCCAAACACATACCAAGCTGTCCTTTAGATTTCCACAGTGACAAGAGATCTTCAGATGCAGGAAATGTCTTCTGTTTCTAGAGCCTTTTCTCCCCACACCCTCACCCACCCCATTTAATAGAAATCCAACATCCTTAAGTCCTCTCACTTAATGGAACCTATTGTTATGTAAGGTACTTCAGGCTGAATGTGAAATAAATTATTTCATTGTAGGTTATCTTAAAAGTCTGGATATCCATCTGGATATCCAAAAATTGAGCTAGTTAATAATGCTTTGGGCAGATGTTTATGCTATTATTAAGCAAATTGATCTAGGATTAAGGTACTAGCCTACATTTCTTTTGAAGTCTTAATTAAAAGTTCATTGATTTTTCTATAATGATGTAGAGATGCACAATAAAGACAGTTTGCAAGCAATACACTCCTGGTATTCACACACCAACAAGAAATGCTATTGTGATGCATTCTCCATTATACTAAGTGGAAATTAATATATAGAGTCTTTTTGACACAAAACATTTAAAATAAAGTGAAAGATGGGCAAAACCAAAAAAGGTCATTATGCTTGTTTTACAAACAAAAAGCCTGATGCAAAAAGTTTAGATACAAGTAGAATCATAGAATCACAGAATAGTTAGGGTTGGAAAGGACCTTAAGATCATCAAGTTGCAACCCCATTGCCATGGGCAGGGACACCTCACACTAAACCATGTCACCCAAAAGGCTCTGTCCAACCTGGTCTTGAGCACTGCCAGGGATGGAGCATTCACAGCTTCCCTGGGCAACCCACCATTCCAGTGCCTCACCACCCTCACAGTAAAGAACCTTCTCCTTATATCCAATCTAAACTTCCCCTGTTTAAGTTTTAACCCGTTACCCCTTGTCCTATCATTTCAGTCCCCAATGAAGAGTCCCTCCCTAGCATCCCTGTAGGCCCCCTTCAGATACTGGAAGGCTGCTATGAGGTCTCCACATAGCCTCCTCTTCTCCAGGCTGAACAGCCCCAGCTTTCTCAGCCTAAGTAATTTTCTGTATCTCACCAAATCTAACTCACCTGTCCGCAGTTTCAGAGCCACCCACATTGCTGCTCTCTTTATTACCTCTCAGATTAATCAAAAGCCCAGAACTACCCAGGAGCTAGTCTACATAGGTTATAATTTCAAAGCACAGCACCTCTTGTGTCGTCCACCATGGTCCATCCCACTACTAGCAGAAGTTCACTATAGTCTTCCAAAGAACCACTTTGGGCCTCCCCTCCCTTTTTCTCTGTGCTGCATTATTTGGGGAGGGTTGCAGAAAGCAGCCACAAGTACTTGAAAACTGTCTTTCCATAGCCAGTCAGCGCCACAGCTTAGTGCACAGAGACTTTGAGGCAGGAATGTTTGTTTTGTTCCACGTTGTAGCAGAAAGTGAGCCATGTTATCAAGTTTACTGTCTACCCACTGCATTATGCAGTTAAGCAACATAAAGGAAGTTTATACTTGCAGACAAAAGTTCCTTCTCTAATTCACAGCATGTTTAGCAAGAGGATAGATATACATAGTACCTTTCTTCTCCATATATCAACTGATGACTCAGCCTGGCAGTCCTACAAAAAGCATTCAAAATTAATGCTGTAGCAGACAGCTTTGCATTAGCTTGCAATTTATACTGTTTATGATATGAACTTACCAAAGTTCTGGCTTTCTGGGAGTCTCCAGCTGTACATTCCCATTCATGTGAGTCAATATCGGGGTTCTAATAGAGAGATGCTGTCTCACCCACCAAATAAGAAGTGGCTCCTAGGGGCTGCAGTTGCTTTGGTTGTTCCGTACATTTCCCAAGCCTAACACCTATCTTCTCTAAATTTCTGCTTTAAAAGAGTAAAACTTACACAACTTTTTACATGCAGAATTGAAATAGGTTTTGGGGTGGCATAGCACATGCTGAGGAGTTTTTAATAGCATATGGAAATATTTATTCCTAGTGGTCTGTCTCAGAAGTATTATACATAGCCTAAACAATAAGTAGCTGAGAGGCAAAATCTTCACAGAATCATAGAATTGCTTAAATTGTAAAAGACCTTCAAGATCAGAGTCCAACCATTAACCCAGGACTGCCAAGGGGACCACTAAACCATGCCCCTAACTGTCACATCTACACATCTTTTAAATAACTCCAGGGATGGTGACTCAAGCACTTCCCTGGGCAGCCTGTTCCAGTGTTTGACAATGCTTACAGTGAAGGAAGTTTTCCTAATATCCAAGCTAAACCTCCCCTGACCCAGCTTGAGACCATTTCCTCCTGTCCTGGTACTTGGGAGAAGAGACTGACCCCCACCTCACTACAGCCTTCTTTCAGGTAGTTCTAGAGACCAAGAAGGTTTCCCTGAGCTTCCTTTTCTCCTTTCTCAGCTGCTCCTCATCAGACTTGTGCTACAGACCCTCCACCAGCTCCACTGCTCTTCTCTGGACCCTCTCCAGCACTCAGTGTCTCTCTCGTAGTGAGGGGCCCAGAACTGAACACAGTATTTGAGGTGCAGCCTCGCCAGTGAAGTACACTGGGATGATCACTTCCCTGGCCCTGCTGGCTACGTTGTCTGTGATACAGGCCAGGATGCTGTTGGCCTTCTTGGCTTCCTGGGCACAAGCTGGCTCGTGTTCAGCTCTCAGTCAGCACCCCCAGCTCCTTTTCTGCTGACCTGCTTTTCAGCCACTCTTCCCCAAGCCTTTATAGCATTGCATGGGGTCGTTGTGGCCCAGGTGCAGGACATGGCATTTTGCCTTTTTGAACTTCACACAACTGGCCTTGGCCCATCAATCCATCCTGTCCAGATCCCTCTGCAGAGTCTTCCTATTCTTCAGCAGATCTCCACCAGCGCTCCTGCCAACCTCGAGGATTCATATAGAACAGAAGAGAAATCTGAGTCACAAACCAAGATCCAATGGCTACTGTTGAATAAACAAACAAAATAAACCTCTGCATTTCATTTCCAGCTTTTTATCGCATCTCCTGAACCCAGCTGAGCATGGAGGAGTAGATGAGCTTTTTTGTATTTTAATTTATACAGACAAGCTCATTGTCTCACACCATCATGAAATAGTTGTGCTGTTTGAAAGTACTAAGAAGTTGTCAATTTGAGAAATCATCAAACTGAGCATGGTACTGCGCTCCTATTGGTGATTTTGAAGAATACACACATTATGGAAAACAGCTCTTTTGCTAGAGCTATTCATATGTTCTCCTTCTGATCACAGCACAAGCAGTGTTCGTTCCTGCTCTTCTAGGTACTGCATGTTCCAAAATCAACTCAACCCTTGGGCCAGGTTCAGCTAAACTTTTCTCCAAATTTGCATTCAACCCAGTCACAATCTGGAAAGACAGAGCTAGTGGAGGAAAGATGTGAAGTCAGATGCCTCCAGTTGCAGAAAGAGGAGAGGAGGTGGAAGAGGAAGAGGAAGCAGGCTCAGCCTCGTGAAGAAGTGTTTAAGAAGAGCCACTGTATAGGATATGGGATAGCTTCAAGCTGTGAGAAGCAAGTAAGAGCAGAAAGGAATTGTCCAATTCCTTTATGTTTCCAAATCTTGTGCACTAGTAACTGAGCACAGATTTCAAACCAATAAATACAATCAAGTCACCCCAGCAGAGAAGAAAAATGAAGTCCAGTCCCAAAGAATCACGACCTAAGCGAATGTCCCCACCTCTGCAGACTGCCACAGCCAGGACAGGCTTCAGACAGTCACAGCATACAGTCAGTACCACTTTACCACGGAAGAGCACAAATCACTCAACCCACACATCAGCAGGCCGCACCCCGCCAAAGTTCCTGGCAGCTGCCTGAGAATCTAGTAGCAGCCAGACATTGCTAACTGATGCCAGGAGAGGTGAGTATTGGGGTCTCTAATAGTTTCAAGAACATATCAAATGAGTCCTTTAATGACTGTCTCTTAACTCTATGGGAACATCAGAATTACATATGGAATCAGATATACGGTTGCATAAAAGCTGTTGATCTGGAGGACAACAAATACGTGTTGTATGTACAGTCCCTGGAGGGTGTGAGGTTGGCAACTATCCATTATTGTTTAAACACAGCCCACTAGAGGGAACTCAGCAGACACAAAGATGTGCAAACTCAGTTCCTGAGCAGCTTCATTTTTGCTTCCTGCATCAGCTTTTGCAAGGCTGCCTTCATTTCTGATGATTCCCTATTTGGCAGTGATGGGGGTGGAGTGTCATAAATCTGCTAGTCCTCATCAACACTGGCACCCCTGTTATAGCCTCAGGTTTGGAAACCCTCCTGCCATTAGGAGATGAACCCTTCATGAAATATTAAAGTGCTTGCTTACTGCATGCACAATCCTTCTGTGCAAAGTAGAAGTGCCTTCACCATTCCCATCCCAGTACCTTTCAAAGCAACACATTCAGGGGAAACACAAAGTGGCACTACTGAGCATATGTTTGGCTTCATTTGGGCTACAGAAACCCCTTTCCTGTTCCAGGTCCCATCAGTATAAATTGATTTGGGACAGACAGCACTGCTTCAGTCTCACCTTCTCAAGGAGAGTTAGTCTTGCAGAGAAGGAAGTTAAGGGAAGATCCAGAGGGTGAAAGTCTGACTGCTGCCAGCTGAGCTTTGCATAAGGAAAGAAGGTCTAGTCACATATCCTGGGATAGGCGCATCCCTAGTGATGAGCAGCATCTTGCTAATCCAGCCAGGTGAATGGCCCCTTTCCATCCTACATCTCTCAGCTGTATGTGGCTGCAGGTCAGTTTAAGTACACCAAACATGTGAGCTCTCTTGCTTTGCCAGCATAAGCACATAATTTAAGGTTGCATTTTTCTTTTGTTCATGACCAAGCACAACCACCTCTGTGATGCCAGGTGCTGCACTGTGCTTTGCCTTCCCCAGGACAGGGAAGTAACACTGCAGCATTCATGTGCTATGGCTGTTCACAGCACAAGAACATCCTCCCAGGAGGGCATGCGTAGCCCAGCTATTTGCTTCTATTTGCATTTACAAGTTTTAAATTTGAATGTAAAAAGTATGCCTCTAACAAAAAAATAAACAGCTTTAAAAAAAAAAAAAAAAAGAGGTGGAAACTGCGGATATCCACAGAGCTAATGTGGAGGCAGAGCCCTTGGGCATGCAGTTGAGGCACATGGTATGGTTGGGTCAACACATTTCGTGCTGTTTCAGCTGTAGCAGGTAGTCAATACCTTGGAAAACGTTGACTCTAGGGCAGAAAAAATGACCAAAAACCTGATAGCTTTGGTCTAGGAATCTACAGTTCATCTTTCCCCTCATGCCTCATGGGAAGTGCATTTCAGACCCTACACAACTCTCGCTCACATTCCTACGTGGACTGGACTCCGCAGTTACACTCTCGGAATACATGAGCTGCAGCCTCTTCTGACCCTAGCAATTTTTTGTCTCATTGGTATTTCTGTAAGTGCCAGATCACAATCTATGGACAAGCAGTTGAATTATTTTTTATTTTATTAAAATAAAAGGGAGCAGGGAGGGCATCTTTCTACAGAAAGCACCTTGTTTAATAATATATATATATATATAAAAATATTCTGTTGAAACCAGTTTTTATGGAAATATTTTAACTAGCTTCGGAGTAGCATAATGTACGTCAGCAATCTTCTACCTTTGCGTTTATAGCAGTGCTTTGTCTGTGTTTGCTTCAATGTGGACTGTGACTTCAGCTTTCAATCCTTGAAGTCGAAGACTTAATGTTAGATGTCTTCTGCCATGCAAAGTGACCATTTTTTGAAGCCTTCTGTAGCCTTCCACAGTGCCTAATTTCTAACAGTTACATCTACATTCTGAACAAAAAATAATGCCAGAGGTCAAGTTAGATTAAAAATAATCCTTATCTTTTCTTTTCTAGAAAGATATTTTTACCTGGATCATTTCTGTGACACAGCATAGCTCCAAAAGACTGTGTTGGTACAACTGAAGAAGCAGGAAGAAACAGCATGGGAGAGAGACAAGAAGGTCTTAAGCTGACTCCAATCTTCATAGCCAAGACCTAAAGGATCTCCAAGGAAAATTTTCTCCTGGCTTTGAGAGCTAAATTATTGGTAGCAACCTGAGTCCTCCCAAGAAGAACCAAAGTGAAAACCAAAAATAAATGCATTGAACTTCCATACACGTCCTCCACCTGTACTCCTGTTCGACAGAGTAATGCTATTTCTGTTTACAACCACTAAAAATCAATCTGAATACACTTAATACTAAAGATCACTCCTAAATATTTCTTTGAGCTGTGAGGCAATTTTTATTTCCACATATATGCCAAACAGTAGGATGCAGAGTTACTTTCCCCGCTCTTGGAAGTCTCATGGGACAGCTAATTCAGTTGGTATCCTTGCTGTGATACGGTTAACATCAGCAAGCTGGAAATCTGAAGATATCATGCCTGCATATAAGCACTAAAATAATCCTTCTCAAGATCATAACTAAGTCATACAATCTATTTCTTCTGAAAGAAGTGTGTGAGTCATCTGGCATCTCATGGCTACTTCTAGGAAGTATGAATGAGTCGCTGATTTTTCATGAGCACTCTAATTTTTATCACAAATGACAATATGATTCCATGATTTTATGACTCTAAATTGTCAGAGTAACACATTCAATTAAATGGACTTCAACACTTTCCCCCCTGCTCCATTAGTTATTTCACAGAGCTGCAGACTGTGCTATGGGCAGTGGGAAACCTCTTGTCTGCCGGTGGCTATTCAACGCAATTTTGCATAGCACACCAGGCACTGGAGATGGACAAATATGAAAGAGCTAAACTGAGATCACCAGATAGAGGAGAAAGATAGGAATAATTCACTGAAGGATGTAAAGCTCTGTTATCCACCACAGTAAGCTTGGAGAGTATTTTCCCTCTGCACATTCACCCTATTTAATGCAATGAACATGTGGCACATTCTCCAGATAGCATGGATTCACACACTGACCTATCTGATAAAATTGGCTAAAGATTTTCACATGGAGGAGGTTTCTGTCAGAAAGATGCTCCTATAGAAGGCTGAGGAGTGTTGCACAGAAGTGTGTTGATGACACCGAAGCTTTGATGGACAGCAGGCAACTTTCTCAACAGTTCCAGTTACCTAGAAGCTCTGTGCAGACACGGCCAGTGTAGGCAGCCCACCCACCAAGCAAACTGCTGGGGTGCAAGGCAGCCAAATATCTCAGAGTTTCTGAAGCCATTTGTTTCTGAAGGATGCAAGAAGTTTTGAGAAATGAGCTGGATCTTTGTCTTTTGTTGACTTGAGTTTGGTTTTTTTTTCCCCCTACCAAACACAAAGTCTGGCCATATGTCAAGATTTTCCAAAGTCTCTTAAAATATTTGGTCACTTAATTCCCACAGCAGTTTCCAGGGAGTTTCAGGGGCTCAGCTGATCCATGCAAATATACACAGGCAAACTCATGTGTCTGTATGACAGGAAAAGTTAAGGGCAATTCATGCAGAGCAAGAATCTATGGCCAGCAAAGCAACAAGTAGAGAGTAGCTTATCTACAGTTGGGTGTTAGCCTCCTTCAAACAAAATATTCCTTGGAGGAATAAGAACACAGATTTCACTGTTTGGATTCCCAGGGAAAAAAAAAAAAAATCCAAAATTAAATAGAATCATAGAATCAGCTAGGTTGGAAAAGACCTTTAAGATCATAAAGTCCAACTGTCACCCCAATCTCCACAGTTAGAAAAAAAACAAATTTTATTTGATTTCATACCTTGCACCTCTGTCCTATTTCTTTGGAAACTAAATGTTAAATAGAACCTAAAAATGGCTCTGTGTGTTACCTTAGGAAGCTTTTTGTCCTTATAAAGCCTGAATTCATATATACATGCTTATTTCTTCACTCATAACCTATTACCACTCTTTTCAAAATCTTTCTGAAAAAGCAGTCTGTTTGAGAACAACAACTACTGAAAGAGTTTTCTGAACTCCCAGTGGTAAAGACAAGACTTACTAATTTTAGAATTGCTACGAGAACTAATGAAGCTCCTATTTTTCTAGAGAATTCACATTTCGTGGTCTTTGCATTTCACTTTCATACCCCAAGTCCTTCACAATTTGGCTGGGTAAAACAATCTACAAAATGCTTCAGTAAACGTCGTACTTGGAAGCTACAGCAGGTTCTCCATAGCCAATAGATATAGGAAAAAAAAAAATTAGTTGTCCAGACTCCTTTCTGACCAATGAAGAAATAGAAACTTCTGAGGTTCAGTACATCTAACTGATTTTGAATAGATGTCATGGCATGAAATAAATAATTTCTTAAAAACATCCATTTCTCTCCATCAACTTTGAAGGGAGTCTCAACAAGTAAGATCAGCTGCTTGCAGTGTGGATGTCTACTAGCTGATGTTGATGAATCCCAGCTCAAAATGTCATCCCAACCCCAGGCATTTCTCCAAAGTACTGGAGGTGAAAACTACTAAGAAAGATGGGAGAGCATTTGTTAACTTGCAGCCTGCAGACACAGGAAGCTTCCAGTCAACTGTAGTTGTAATTTCTAGTAACAAAGGAGGAAAAGCAATCACTTTGTTGGCAGTTTATTTCTTTGTGAAGCTCAGGAGATGTGGTTTTACAGACAAGATACAGAGCAACGTAAACTTTCACTCAGCTTCAGCACTGTTGATGTTTTGTTCGCTCAAGAGACACAGCTCTTTACACCTACTTCCCAAGGAACCCTACGATTTCTTCCAAGTCCTCTAGGGTAGCAAAATTATTGTATACATCAAAGAAAATGCCACACAAGTGAGATACTGACTACGGCATGTGTAAGTGACACAGTAAAACTCATCAAGGAGCAGCTGTTATTAACCTTCTGGGAAATTGATCAAGGATGCAAGAGAGAATTGAGGGATGATATTCTCACACAGCTGAATGCATAGTGTGGCCTAAGCCAGCAGTGCTCAGGCTGCACAGTGCTTTTGTGCTCAAGGATGCACAAACCCTGAAACCACTGTCTCATGCTGCTTGCATGGATATCCATAGTTATCAAAGTCCCTCTTTTTTGCAGAAGGGCTTCCTGACAAACCCAGGCATCCTACCCAAGCATCAGTGTTCTAACCCATCTCATTCCATACCATACCTCAACCTTTACACACTTGCAGTGGAGCCCCACAGCCCTCTGAGAAGTGGACCAAGCGAAGGATGTTTGATGGGAGTAGGTGGAAAGAAAGTCTCCATCAGTCCCATGAAACAGGAGAAAGCAACATAAGGCTGAAAGCATAATCAGAAAAATCTCTTACATATCCAGCCCCAAGGCAGTGAAACCTAGGTTTTCCATTCCACATATAACTCCAGGCAATTAAAACCAGTAATGTAGTAGTTAATTTCAGGTTTTTGTTATGCTAATTTCGTTTCTTAACATTACATTTTCAATGCGAAATATGACAGCTCAAAAACTGAAAGAATTTCCCCAGCAATGGTCTTATTGAAAGAAAGTGATGTGCTTAAAACACTATTGATTTAACCTCTTAGGGAGCTATACATCAAAGAAAGATGACACTCCCGACTTGCTGCCAAATTGAAATGAAACTCAGCAAGCCACATAATGATAGAAGGACTAGGGCAATAAACTCCAGAGGAGCTCCTTATCTTCTAACAGAGTCAAAGTCTCCATAAGACAGATCCCTAGAGAGAAAAGAAAATCCCTAAGGGTGCTGACCTTTTAAACAAATAAACACTTAAACCTGAATACTTGTACATTTGTTTGTTTAATTTTCATCATTGCCCAAAGATGAAGCACATATAGGGGGATATCAAGAGAAGTTACTTAAAGTCAACACTGAAATACAGTTCATGTTCAACAAAAATACTAAATGGTTTCTGCTTGAATGCAATTTAAATAAATAAAAGGTTTCTGCCTGAATGCAATTTAAAGCCGTCAGGAGGAAGACATTCAGTGCCTGTTGTAGCTTAAGAACTGCAGGCAAGTGTATCTAGCTCTAAAGACTTTGGGTACCATGTTTCCAGCAAGATACAGGTATACCAATTTCTCCAAAGCATTCACTTTTACACAAACAATTTCAAAAAGAGATGATTAGAAGAAAAAACTCACTTTGAATTGATATTTACTATACCCACTGGATAGTCACTGAACAGATGGTGAGTATTCAAATCAGTAACAGCATTATCAGCAAGAGAACTATGGAAGCAAATATCAGTAGCAGTGATAATTCAAAGCCTTGTCCAGGAACATAGACAGTCAATTATTAAAATAACACATTAACCATACAGAGTCACAAATGTTCCCAACAATTTACGTGCTTCAATCCTTTGTCTGGATGTTTTTGTTTTTGTTTTTTTAAATCAAAGTTACTAGTGGTTCTTGGGATGTGCATTCTAATCGCTATAAATAAATCATGAATGATTGGCTCAATGTATTTTTCCATGGCAACTCCTGCGTCACACACAGCATTACATTTTTAAAAGAGAGCTGTTCTCTTTGAGAGCAAGGCAAAGACTCACGCTTAGGGTGGGCTTCAGATCATTTTACAGTTTCTCTTTGAGTAAAACATATATTAACAATGAAACAGAACAGTTTTCAACTAATTGTAAATATTTTAGGCACCAAAGCCTATATAGTGCCCTCCACCAGTGCAGAGAGCTGCATGGCAAATACCCATGAAAATGCAAGGCTTCTTGACTCTTCAAGCACAGATCCTCTGCAATTTCCTCAAATATGCAGCATCAACACTGGCAAAATCCTGTTCTATTCCTGTCTCACATTTGAGTCCTAAGAAACCTGCCTCCTTAAGTTGCCAGCAAGGAGGCAGAAGAAATTACTTTCCTGAGGTTTATGATCTGGTCTAAAAGCTGACTTCTCTCCACAGTAGTTTGGGCTAAGAAAAATGTAAGGAGCTTTTTGCAACACAGAATTTGGCCCTGATAAGATAAAACAAACTAAATATGAGTTGTAGGATATATTCTCCTCCCTTCTACCCCCCAAATAAAGGACATAAAGTCATACCTCTGCATTAGAATGGAAAGTTCCCAAAGCGCAGATTTCCAGCTGTTTCCTGGAAGGAGCGCATGAAATATTTGGTAATTTACAGAACCAACATAAATTTTCCATTTATGAAATAAGATTTGTACATGAGTTTAGAAATTTTGGCATCTGAAACCCAGAGCCTTCCACTGTTAACTAAAAGGAATCAAGTTTAAAGACTCAGGGTTTTTTTAAACTTTCAAAAGCCTCCCAAAAATCCCTTTTATAGCATAAACCAAGTTCTATAGCTTTATAGAACTTTTATTAGTCTATTTTATAGACAATAATAATCTTATCTATCAATATTTCAAAAATCTATTTTATTGTCTATTTTATAGACAATAGAACAATTTTCTATGGTTCTATAGACAATGCAATTTGGATGCATCTCCTGAGAATTAAAAAAGCAAACAGTTCTACCTTCAAAACTACAAGCCACTATATTCCAGTTCCAGGGCAGGATGAAGCCTTCAAAAGGAACCATTCTCATCATATTATCTGACCAAGAGTTCAACTCCTCACAGACATCCTTCCAGTTTTTAAGCTTCAGCCAGAAGCTTAAAGCACCCAAGTTTTCAGCCTGACTCTAAACTAAACCATGGTTTGGCCTTAGTTTCAACTTACCCAGAATCAGATACTGGTATCTTAGAGCATCACTAAAAGCTTACATGAAATAGAATACAGAAAAACCTATTTTGAAAATTAATTGGCAAGATTCTCTCAACCAAGAAGCTCAAGCTCTTCCTATTTCATGGTCTTCGTACCATTTACATCTGAACAAAGGTTTTGACATCAGTTATTTACTCCTCATTTTCTAAGCAATGTATATTTATGACATCCATTGTCTACCTTATACCACTTCATTTCCATTTATTCAGCAGCATTCATGTTTACATTCAGTAAGATTCATGAGACTACACATATAAACAGCCATTTGTGGAGTAAAATTTACAATGATGTGCAAACAGGTTCTTATTTCCAGTTCATGGTGAGCATCAGGAGAGCAAAGTGAATTATTCATGCCAGGTAAAATTTCTGCCTAAACTTTTTCTTGGGAGGAAACTGGGTTTTTACTCATATAAACACCTTTTACTGTCTGTTTTCCAGAAAATATGTTGAGCTGTTTCTGAATAACTTAGTGAAAACTTCATTTTAAAATTTTCCACTTGTTCAATAAAGAAATCTGCACTTTCCAGACACATCTCTTTTTAGTAACCTTTTCCAAAAGGGAAAAACAAAAATAAATGTACACCTCTGAAAAATTGCACTGGACAGCACATTCCTTGGTGTTATCAGTAAAAAGGAAAAAAAAAAAAAAAAAAAAGGAATGGATTCCATTTGTCAGGAGAGACTTTTTCATTATCAGAACCTACTTGATTTCAAGAAGAACTGAAATGCTGGAATCTCTCAACCATTAAGTCTGAACTAAACCCAATTAACCACAGGGTTCTATAGATGGGTAAACTTGAGATCTGGCATGCATTATGTTAAATCTCTTAATAATTACAAATGATTGTTAACAGAGCAAAGCTATCTGAATAACAACAATCTGGCTCATGCTAATTTTTACAGCTCTCCTGCTAAGGTACCTTACTGTTCCAGAGCTTCTAGACATAAGGCCGAATGAGAATCGCTTGTTCTCCATCACGCCAGTAAATCAAAATCACTTTAATTATTCTCCATCAGGATTCCAAAGACTTCAAGTCAGCATGGCCTGAGCCATATGGTTCTTTCTGTTTGGGCAATGCTGCTAATTAGCAAAGATGGGGAAATCCTATTTCGAAGTGATAAAACACAGACCACAGCATATGTTTACCTGAGAAGAAGTAATTTTCATTGCAATGAGTACATTTACTGCTAGATTAACAAGGAGGCTTCAAGGTTAAAGTATGAAACAACTTGGTTACATCCTCAGCTGGTGCAAGTCAATGTTGCTTCACAAAACAGCTATGCTGAATGAGACCACTCAGGCTGCAGCTGATTGCATTGCTCATCATAAAGTCCTTACTACTATGGGAAAAGCTCAGGGTCTAACACACTCCCTCACATGGAACAGCCTCTGCAAGATAAAGAATGTCACCTTTCAAGGCCTGAAGACGTCTGCATTCTTTGACCTGGACCTTCCCTTCTTCTGAAGGCAAAAATGTTTTATAAGCCAGAAGATTCCCTTAATCAGCACTTGTGAAAGAGTCATTCCCCACAGCAAACTTTAGGACAAAATTTTGTTACAAGCCAGTGGCTAGGGATGGCTGCAGAAGAGCTAAAGGTCAAAATATTGACACCAATGCTTCTAACTTCATGCTAGTTCAAGCATTTTTGAACCATCCCAGATACCCTCATCTTATGATTAGTACAGCTTCAACCAACAAGGAGATAAATCTCTTCGAAGTGAACTATGTCTGGATTGAACAAACTCCTTTTAAAAAAAAAAAAGAAAAGAAAAAAAAGAAAGAAAAATCAGCTTTGAGGTTACATTTAGAAAGCATCAAGTGAATGGCCTAACCACACTAAAGATGTGAAGCTGAACATGAAGACTGCAAATCAGAACCAACACCATGGCACTCGTTCATGCTACTATGCAAACCAAAGGGAAAGCAAATAGGGAAACCCACCAGCAGCTGGAGAAACCTGACATTCTCTTGTCTTTACTTTCTTAATTTCAACTTCATGCCTCAGCTACCACAACAGAGTCTTTGAAATTCCACCTCCTTCGTTTCTACTTATGGTAGGGGGGTAAAGGGGAGAGAAAAGGCAGGAAGAGTAAGGGGACCAAAGCTTAAGAAGGGGATACTGAGGATGATTGCAGTCATCAGTAACACAGAGTGACCTCCTTAATTTCTTATCTTTACAGTCAATTCCACTGTGAATGCATCTGAGCATATATAATTTCCCACACAGCTGCTATTTCTTTGCCTTAAACCCCCTCTGACAATTCCTTGTGGATAATTGTTCACCTGTAATCCTTCTTGAGAATTTTCCAAGTACTATCTCATGTCCCACATCTTTCCCAGAATTTGGCTGCAAATGCCCAATTTTCATCAAGCTTCACTTACACATTAGTGGAAGGGGATGAGAAAGTGATTTTAGGGGAAGAAAAAAAAAAACAAGAAAATCCTTCAGTTGTTTTAAGACACTAATTGCAAGTTAGAATGCAATTTTAAGAAGTTTTTATATTCATTTAGAATTTAGCAGGTCTAAATTATGCAATTATGAACATTATGTTAGCCTAATTAATAACCTACACTAAAAGTACACTGGAATTACATACCAATATATAGTGGATATTGTACATAAGCATCATCTTACTCAAAGGAACTTCTGAAGTTATTGATTTAAAGTTGGAATGCTTTCTTAGCAAAGCATCATGGAACAATCCTGTATCTATAGGCATTCACAAGGCACTAATTTCTGTAATCTAAGTTCTTTGAGGTATACTACAATTTAACTCTCATACCAGATTCAGGAATTTACTGTGGAAGAGAAATAAAGTGAGAAGAACTGCCACTATCACTGCTGCCTGGCCATGACCAGATTTCTAGGTGTTTTCACACTTAAAATTACAGGTGAGAGATAGGTTCCTTACTCCAAAACTGTTCAGAAATGCAAACAGCTTGTACAGTTACTGGCAAGATTTTGAGGCAGATTTTTTCTTGGAGGTACATAGTGATAGGACAAGAAAAAATGGACACAATGGCAAGTCCAATTACAGACTGGGAACATAAACCACCACCTCCACCACCGCACACACAAACACCCCCCCAAACAAACAAACCAATGAACCAAAACAAAACTCCTCAAGAATAGTGAAACTCTCAAGTGGGTTGACCAAGTTTGAGCCTCCATAACTGGAGATATTCAAAACTGGACTTGATGCAATCTGATCGAACCTGTTCTTAATTACAGGAGAGAGTTGGGTTTCCAGATGTGTTTTCCAGCCTAAGTCACGAATCACCCTATATTACATGGAGCATCTATGAGTTCCATGAAAGTCTAGCCTAAGGTTCTTGAAAATCCACATCACACCCCTAAATAACGTTTCATACAATAACATAAAGAAAAAAGTTAAATAGACTACTCCATTCAGCAAGGACACAAATTCCTTCTCCTTCACCTTTGAAGGAAACATTACAAACACATTGACCAAAGTTAAAATTGAAGCGCTTCTCAGGAAACTACATTGTGACAAACACCAATATCAAAGAGGAAGCACTAAAAAAAACCCCAAAGAACCAACCAAACTCCCCCAAACAAACAAAAAACAAAACAACACAGAGAAAATGAGAGAAAGAGACAAGATACTTCAGAGAAACTCCAAATTATATGTGTACCTCATCTGTGCTAAATGTTGAAGGTGTGATGTACAGCCATTGTAGTAAGCTGGCAAATCTGTAGAATAACAAAAACATTTTCAATGTACTTAAAAGATGACGCAATAGAAAAGTATAATCATTTTCCCAGAGTCCTTACAGCCTACTCCAAACAAATGAGGGAAAAATTCATGAGTTCCCCTTCTCTTTGTTTCAAACACTCCTCTAGCAATTATTGTTGTAACAAATATATTTTGACCTGCATGTAAATATGCAGTAACCAATCTACCTAACATTTTTTTTCACCTGTTTTCCATAGTGTAATCAGAAAGATGGTTTTAAGTGATTTTATGGACCGTATATGAAGTTTTCTTTTTTTCTCAGACTTTTACATGAATTTCTGTGTCTGTGGTCAATTTCTATGTCTAATAACCCTCCCAATTTATGAGCCTTGCTTTCCTTCATAATTTGCATGCATAATTTGTTTATTAGGCACAATCATTCCAGCCCCTCTAAATAGTTATTTGCAGAAAAAATAGGTTCTGCTGAGACATTATTAGTTGCAGTCTTACCTTCATGCTAACCTCCCTACCTCCACCATGACCTTACAGTAACAACATCCAATTATATATGCCTATCAATTCCCTCATTCTGGGGAAATTGGGTCTTTTAAATTCAGAAGCCTAGCTCTTTCCTTTACCTCCATAGCTATATCTAACAGTTATGTGATATCTGTTCCCTAAAACTCTACGGCCTTTACTACTTCTTTTTCCCAGTACCTGCCATGTCCAGGAATAGCTTGTATCCAGTTGTTTCTTCAATTCTAGTACCCCAACTTAGAAAAATCCTCCATTTTCTATCCAATTATAACCTGATAAAGCAAGATACTAATTCTCCTAATGTATTTACTTCTTCAAGAAAAGAATTTATTTAAGTACCTCACTTTAAAAGTGTGTATTTCAGGATAAGCGAAATTCCTTCTTTTTGTGAAGCTATAGTAATTCCTTAATTAGTTGTGTAGTCTCCTTCAGATCAAGATAAAGAGCACCAAAAAGGTGCTGCTTCTCCAAGTTCATCAGCCTCACTTCACATAAACAGGCTGCAGTGATAATCACAGGCAGAGCCTATTGTTATTGTAACTTCCACACAAGATTGAGACAAACAGGTAGAGAGGGGTGAGTGCAATGCTTCTGTGGTAGCTATTTACATGCTTTTCCACATTTCCTATGACACATAGAGAAATAGGTAATCTGTTGGTCCAATTTTCTCAAACAATTTTTTTCATATGCACACTCAAAATAGTTTGCAAGAAAAATAATCACCAGCTGTCAGCCAGCCAAACCTCCAGATAATGGGCCTTTTTATACTTTCAAGCTCTGAGCTACCACCAGGGTTGCTGAAATGTCAGGATTTAAAAAGTTACAATGTTACTTAAAGGTCCTTTTTCTGAGCTTTGAATAGTAATTAACTATTGTAACACTGTTGGTTAGCTGCCACCCTCAGAGACCACCAGTCTCTGCTTTACCAGTACAGCTTTGCTATTAACAGAATGCTCTCTGATTTTTTGTGAAGTGTCAGATTTGTATATCACAAGAAGTCACACATCCTGGCTTGGACTGGCAAGATACCTGTCTCCTGTTCCTACTTTTCTTCTTGATCTCTGTGACTTCAGACAAGCTGCTTCACCCTGCACTGGTTCTGTCTTCTCTATTTGTAGTCAGGGCATAGACCATGTCCCTGGAAGGTGTCTGTGTAGCACTTACCACAAAAAATGGCTTTAAGTCTTAGTATCCATAAAAGTAGGTGACAAAATGGAATGGAATCTGAAATGAAAAGGTGACAAAATGGAATGGAATCTGAAATGAAGAGACATATACTACTGTTCTGTAGAGTATAAAAACTTCCACCACTTACATAAGGAAAAATAATGACGATCATTTTAAGTCCCATTAAAAAACAGAGTAAAGCTTTCTTCTGTGAAGTTAGCATTAATAGTCAATTTGAAATGTGTAGTTGTTACATTTAAAATACAAATAAATATTTGCACCTATACATCATCTTACACGTATGAACAACAGGTGAATATGTATTTGTTTGCAGCAACGAAGACTGTATTCCAATTCTGGACAAACCACAAAACATTTAGTATGGGAATCAAACTCAAACCAAAAAGTAGCACATGTTGATTCTTAGCCTCTATAAACAAGACAACTGAATACCAACCTCAGTGTTTCACAGCAATGAAAAAGAGTAGATACATTTTTCTATAGAAATAGAAAATTTGAAGAGCTTTAGTATTTTTGGCATTTATATTCACTCTGCAATACGTCTACATCAATTACTACCCACACATGCTTTGAAGACTGAAAGTAGATAGTAAGTCTAGCAGAACTTCATGGTGGGAGTTGCAGTTTTTTTCTATCAAACCTTAAAGGTAATCTTATAAAAGGTAACTTAAAAAAATCCCAAGGATGTTAAACTGTGGGACTGACTACTTATCTCCCAAGCCCTTAATCAGTGGATTCACGACTTCAAGTAATTCTGAATTCAAGATTGGATTATTTAATTTTATTTTTTAAATAACAGTTTCCTTTAGTTCATGGAAGTATTTAGATTGGGAAGTATTGTTAACTTTATTATTGAGGAGATCAGTAATTCTTTCTGGCCCTGCAGAATTATAGAATTGACACTGAATTAGAGTGAGGAGATAGATAGGATGGAAAAAAAAGATTGTTTCTCATTAGGCCTTGGAAAAAGCCACAGATAAAGCAAGGATTGACCTTTCAGCCTTGTCTAACTTCTAACTACCTAAGTGCCACTTCATGGAAGTTCACCCTGTCATTCACATGTTAACCACAAGGCTTCTGCCCGACCCAACACATAGCTTCCAGAAAAATTTCCAGTCCTGATGCCTCAGCTTCAAATGATAGAGAATGCAACATATGCAGTCACTGGTTTTGCTCATTTGCACTTGGGTAGAAAGCAGTCAAACAAGAAGTTAATCCTCCAAGTCCTTCCAGTAGACCTAAGGAAAAACTAAAACAAAAGAGAAGCATATCACAAGGGCTTCATTTTGTTTGACCTGAATTTTAGAGCAAGATGAGAATCAGTTCTTTTCCTACATGGACCAATGCCCTAACAGCCAATGCAAAAGCTTATATGGCTAAAAAGGCTTAGAGCCTAACTGAATTATTTCCACATGTATAACTCTGGGGCAGACAAGTATTCAAGATGGGCACTTTTGCTAGTGCATCTGAGCATCCAAGCCTGAAGACAGGGCTTTTAGCAATTGATTCAGTAGCCACTACTCAAGATTTTAATTTCTCTGTTGCACATTTCATTCCTAGAGCAACATTCCAAGAAGTCTTTATTTTGGGCTCTTATTTACACAGAACTAAGCAAGGCATCTGGCTCCCTTGTGCAGGAGTCCAAGACAGTACATTCACCCATATTAATGCAATATGACGCCATGACTACTACAGACTACAGCAAAAGCTCACAGCAGCAGCAGTGAGCATCTTTGTTCTTCTCCTCATGGAGCTATTCTGCTTGGGGACATCTTTGAAGATGATGATCCATGTTCATAGTCAGTGGTTAGCCCCTGCCAAAGAGCAAATAACTCTCATCCCAAAGTTGGTGATTTGGAGGAATATAAACTTTGTGATGTCCTCTATCTTGAAACAACCCTGGAACACTGCACTGTTGGGGCTTGAGCGTGTGGTGGCACCACATAATGATAATTCTGCCTTGTAGATATTATTCAAAGGCCAGGAGCTTTTTAAAAGATATACTGCAGTAGTATTCTGTGGCAGCAAGGGCCATGCCACATGGCTTGCTACAATACCTATTAACAGACCAAGACTGCAAGTCTGGATGTCCTGCAGAACAGAAGTGGGACCCCACTGGGATGCAATAAGTATCCTGAGTTTGTCCACAGCCTTCCCAAGGGAAGCACCTAGGAGGGTATGCCAAAGGATTCATGACATAGCCTGAGATCTTAGTTTTTAGGCCACAGATGGGTGCTTGTGACAGAACAGCATGAACACAAACAGCAAGCATACAGAAATTTGCTTGTGCTACCCAGCTACTAAGAAGGAAAAAAATAACTGTTACAGCTGAACCCAGGATGGTTACACGTTACTGCAGCTTTCTCAGAGCTTTTAGAAGTACAGAATACTGTCAGAATTGTGTTTGAACTATTTCTAGTGGTAACTCCTTCCCTTAGCACCAAGTACACCAGTGCGGTAGCAGATACTCAGTGGTCTATGGTTTCTTCCAGACACATTCTTCAGCCCTATGTAGATGAAGGTGACATCTCAAAGTGATTTCACTGTCACACTTCCCTCTAAGCACTAAGTCTCTTCCCACCACTGGCCCTGCAGGAAATTTAGCTTAGACTTCACAAGTGCCTGAAATTTTAGGTTCTGGTTTTAGTTCTTGGATTTTGTTTTTATTAAGAATTTTGTTTCAAGGCACTTACATACATACACAAAAATACTGCCAGTGTGTTGTCATAATAATCTTACAAGAAATAATGCTTCAGGAACTGGAAAGTATTCTTCCTACACTCCCACATGCTCTGCTTTTTAAAAGCAAAGGAAGAAAGAAGCAAGCAAAATACCAGCCACATTCTCTATCAGGCACGGATTATGCAGGAGAAGTCACAGACTAAGGTGAATAAAAAGGTACTATCTTTGAGAAGTTTATCATAAAATCTGGTACTAGATCTTCCTATTGTGGAAATGACCCATTTTGCTTTTCAACAAATGAAATTCATCTGATATGATGAGGTTCTGCTTAGATTTTCCCAATTTACGTTCTATAAAAGGTATTGCATGCCTTCTGCAGGCTTTGCATAACAAAATAATGTTGTTTTCCCTTTATAAACTCCAATATGTTTCTCTGAAACTGTAGATGCACTGAATCATGAAGTTTTGTGTTTGTTGCAGGAAATAACAAAAAAAAATCAAGCACCAGTAACTTTGAAGTTCTTTCCTTGTATTTTCAGTGTTTCTGAAGTATGCAATTTTAATCTACCTCATTGATTCCTGACAGAATTAATAGGTAACATCTCTAGTCCTAAATATACAAGACTGTTGTAAGCAGGAGCAAGCAAGACAAGCTTCTTCTCATCTCTGATATTAGAATGTGGAGGAATGACTCTGCTTCAATCCCCCCTAAAAGTTTTCATCAGCCTGGGAATGGCACCAGTTCTAGCTCTTAGGTAGACAGCAATAAAAATCTTCATCAACCTTCTGGGGCATATGTCACATCCAGTAAAGATGTTCACAGAACCAAGGTGAAATATCAGTAACATTCAGTGTAGTCTGGGCTATGTGGACAGGAGTGGTTTGGTGAGAAAATCATACCGAAGAACATCAAAGAAGAAAAAACCAAAACCAAACTTAATTTATTTCTTCAATACCTCAATATATCAAAATATTTCAAAATAGAATACAATATTTATAGCAGTCATAACACAAGAGAAACCCTGAACACCACAGTAAAAACTCAACAGGTATTAAATCTGTGTAGTTTATCTGCTACTGAACAGAAGGACAAAGACAAGGTCATCTACTGTGTGCAAGTGAAAGAACAAGGATCCAAAATCCCCAAATAAACAGGGATAGAAAATCATAGAATCATAGAATAGTTAGGGTTGGAAAGGACCTTAAGATCATCAAGTCCCACCCCCCCTGCCATGGGCAGGGACACCTCACACTAAACCATATCACCCAAGGCCTCGTCCAACCTGGTCTTGGAGCTCCAAGGATGGAGCATTCACAACCTCCCTGGGCAAACTATTCCAGTGCCTCACCACCCTAACAATAATCTAATAATCTCCTTGGCAAAGTTCTGCAGTATTTGAGCATCAGGAGAAATTCAGAAGCAATATTATTGACTAACCAAGCTGACATTTGGCTACTGAAGTATTTAATTTTTATAGTTCCTACTAGATGAAAGGACACCATGTCCACCTCCAACTGATGGCTTGGCAAGTCAACCAGAGAGTACAAAATATTAGCTTTTTTCTTAATGGGTTGAGAAAGAGAGAACCCTCCTAAAAGTTTCTAATTTTCCCATTGCCTTTTATCTTGCCACTGCCCTTTATCTTGCTTGAGTACTTGAATTTAAGCAGCATCTGAGGTCAAGGTCTGGTGAACAACAATTCCGGTCTTCCTTCAGTCTTTCCTGAGGGGAGGTGGGTGCAGAGAAGGACTCCCAGGAGGACATTTGTGCTGGATACTACTACCAGTGCCACCCTCAGCTGGATCAAGCCACAGCATCCACATGAGAGACTGGTAAAATGGAAGAAAAGCTCCTTCCTGGTGAAAGGAACATGCATGGCATAATGCCTCAAGCAGGAGGATGCAATGGTGGCTGAACACCACCTGAAAGGTGGTATATATCCATCCCACAGCAATCATTCAAGTTGGACAAGGACTGAGATACATCACACTTCAGTCTGATAGCAGAAGCTGCTGAGAGAACATTGGGCAAATGTGAAACCCTTATAAAGAGGTATCACAGGTCTCCTGGCACCTAATAATTGTTGACACAAACAAGGTCCAAAAATTAAAGTATCTAAATAATTATATCTGTTTTCTGAGAAAGCTCCAGCTGCGCAGGAATTCATACTCAGCTGTCTCTATTCTATTGGCAAAGCTGCAGGAGTCCTTTATAATGTTCAGTCACAGATAACATACTACATCCCAGTGGATATTTCATAGTAAACCGCTCAAGTCATTCTCCACCCCCTGGCTCTTCTTGTTCGCAAGCTGCCTACAAGCAGAGTACAGATTTTTTTCCATTTAACTCACAGAGGGTTTGCTAAGATTTCAGTGCACAATCTTTGATCTGTGAATTGCTCCACACATTTGAAGCTCAAAATTTGATCTGCATCAATTGCTGACAGGGGAATGTCAGCCATAGGACTAAAAAAGAAACTCTCAGGATCAGATTTATGGTACAAATACTGAAAGCACAGCATACATTTAAGAGAGAGTAATAACTTTGGAAAATTGGGGGATAAAAGTCCCTAGGTTTACTCTGCATACTTGGCTATCAAGGACCAGTGACTTATGTGGGAGAATTCATTCCAGTTCTCATTTTATTATTCATTAGCTTTCTGCTCCACCTAGCATCTCACTATTTCTGAAATTAAGAAAATAGAAAACCTTGATCAATTTTCTTATGACTTTATGCCTCCTTGACCTATTCTCTTTTCTTACAAAAACCTTTCTTCTCTGAGCTAAACAGCCTCCCTCCAGGCCATCTCCTGCACAAGAAGCTTCTTTGCCCATAAAAAACACTTCACTGAACCCCTTTTATTTTCCCTTAATTCATCCTTTGTGCTGATACATGCTTTGGAAGGGGACAGCATCGTTCATGGGCAGCAGACTAGCTGCCTTAGTCCAAATGAGCTGCTGTTTCCCAATGGAGCAGACAGGGTGATGGTCTGATGATCAGGACCATCCTGTCCACGTGATGACTCAATTGGTGGGGAGCTGCCAGGTACTCAACAGCCAGCAATGGCTCCACTGCTCATCTGCACTCACCTGGCTGCAGTCCCTGGGCTGCCAGGGTTGGCACCTTTGAGGAAAACTAAATTTACACCCACATACTTCCCCCTCCCTTCCTCTAGGTGTTATTAAAAAAACTTAATTCCCTGATGATTCATTCAACAACACCTGGGAGCGAGTTCAGCTTTTTGTTCATCTCCAACTAAAGTCTTTTCTTCCTTTTAGCCACTGAACAGCAAGCCTTCAAGATTTAAAAGAAATGAGAATGAGTGTGTAAGTGTATGCTCGCTTCCTTAGAGTGTATGAAAGGCTAATTATAGAAATTAAATGCTAATTTCTCAGGATTAATATAGGCAAGTAAAAGGTGTTTGCATAAGAGGCTACTTCAAAAGCTTACCTCTTTTTGCTTCTCACCTATAGTTTCTACCTTTTCTCACTATGCTATGTTACACCAGGTCAGGTTTTTAATTGGTGCTCATTATCCAAGCAGTGGATACTCCTCTCTGGCCAGTCCTTTTGTCCACAGGCTACTGCTGGCTGCATCTCTACAGTGCTAAAAGGAAAGCAGACTCCCTTCCCAGCAAGAGAGGCACTTTGAGCTCTGTCACCAGTAGCTTTCCTGACACCCTGTGAAGAAGTTTAAAGGGGAACAAAATATACACAACTGCAAAATTTTCCAGTCCAGCTCCTTTGTCTGCCAGGAAGATACAAAAACTCAAATGCATGCATTACTGATATCTGCATTATTTGGTTGTGCTTATTAATAGGCACTAACTTCTACAATTTGTTGACACGTTTGCCCATGCTCAGAACAGTCCAGTTCAACATATTCTCTAAGCAGTCCCTGAAAGCATAGCACTGCAAACAACTCCATATGTTGAAGGTCTACTATATATTTGTACATACATATATATTTATATATTTAGTCATATAAAATCTTTCTCCAGTGCTACAAGGGGTCTTGGCATATCAGACTCTGATTACAAGTCAGACTGAGCAATGATGAATGGCTTTAAACTGAAAGAGGGTAGTTTTAGATTAGATATTAGGAAGAAATTCTTCACTATGAGGGTGGTGAGGCACTGGCACAAGTTGCCCAGAGAAAACGTGGCTGCCCCATCCCTGCCAGTGCTCAAGGCCAGGTTGAATGGGGCTTTGAGCAACCTGGTCTCATGGAAGGTGTCTCTGCCTCTGGGAGGGGGGTTGGAACTGTATGATCTTAAAGTCCTTTCCAACCCAAACCATTCTGTGGTTCTATGATTCTATGTCAAACAAAGGTAATGTACATTGTCACCCTCAAGCACAAGAAAAAAGTAGTTGAAAATACATTATTTCACTTTGGTCCTCTAAGCCAGATTTCAGCAGAACAGTGACACTGCAACTTACCATCTAACCATGCTGACCAGGGCTCTCTAACAAAGATGATTATCCTACCAAAAGCAGCAAGCTTACATCACAGCACAAGCTCTCTGTTAAGCAAGAATAGAGGGGTCCTAAACACATCAGAACCCCATTCCATCGTGTGCCAATAAGAAAACAAGTGGGATGAATGTAAAATGTACACTGTGTTGTTCCTAAATCACCTTGGCTTTTGATGCACTTATCAGGAAAGTCAGTATTAGGTTTATGATGATGGTTCTCACCAAGTAAGAGCTACACAACCAGTCCCAGGAACTTCACCAGTGAAAGAATAACAGAACTGCCCCTATTCAAGAGCTATAATAAGGTTAAGGAAAGAAAAGGAATTAATTTGGTATACCTAAGTGCACATATTAATTAAAGATAACAAGAATAATTATACACTAGGGAAAGGCAAAGACAGGTCCTCAGAATATCAAGAGGTCTATAAAAATTCTGGTGAAAGGCGCCAAAACCTAAATAAAAAGGGATGCAATTATTCCCAACCACCCACCTCTGCTGAGTGTGGGAAGGGGCAAGAATCACAGCAAGAGAAAGTAAATGTCACAGATGGGTAATGGGGACAACAACTGAGAAACACTGTAACCTCTCTTCAATAGAGAAAAGCTGAAAAAGAGGATTCAGCAACAGAATTTAGTAGCAGGACTTAAGACAAAATAAAGGGGCATTTAATACCTCTCCCTCATCAGTGGGACATGAACAGACAATGACTGAAAATAATTGTAAAGTGTTAAAGTGAGCAAAAACTGTAATGGGTTTTTAGCATGCTGTTGACATTTACATTTCACCTCTTTCAAGATAAGGAGGTAAAATACAGAGAATCCCCTACCTTCCCCACCTTGTTAAAAAGCACAATAACTCTTCCCTACAATATTTCTGCAGCAGACATGTTTGAACGAGGCATTTAAACAGGAAAATATCATTTACAGGAAGAGGATTGTATGCAAATGTCTTTTGCCTCCAGCACAAATGCATGAACCTAAGTAGACACTAGCTGATAAGCAACACAGCAAGAATAGGTGTATTGAACTGATATCCTACATAAGGCTTTCTATTTTAATTGTGCAGTAACTGCAGCTGACTCCATAGGGATGGTGAGGAAGCTGACATCATTAAGAAAGGAGAAAGAAGAGGCACTCACTACAGAAACATTTCAGCAGTAATTTTAAACTCAACTGGGTGCCTACAATGGGTTTAACTCATGAAGAACATAAAGTGGTTAAAAAGTAGAACCCCCTCCATTTGATATAAACAGTGCACAACTGCTCAATATGTTTCACAGAGCAAGGAGAGGCAATGCAGCTCACTATAAGAGTCCAAGGGACTCATTTTGTTGCAGAGCAGACAATATACTACAGCAATTTCAAAGCATGGTGCCTTGAGCAATTTAAGCTCTTACTAAAATGTACATCCACTCTTACACACTTACACCTCTATTGTGAGCAAAAGACAACCAACACTTAGGGTATGAACCTGGGATGCCACACGGCTCTCATCAGTTTTCAGAATCTTAATTACATTAATCCTTGGTACCAGATCCATACAGAAAGAGCAATAGAGCACTGCCTTTTTAATGTAGCTGAAATAACAGAGTGTGTTTTATAAATTTATAAATGGTTTAATTGGAGAATAGCCTAAACCAAACCTAATTTCCAAAAACTGTTGCAGAGGAAGTCTAAATCCAGAACGAAGACTGCTAGCTCTAGCAAGAACAACAACAACAACAAAAAGTTGTCAGTACATGTTTCTGCTGTTAATCTTCAGTTAGTGACCTAGAGATTTTCACTGCAGCCTTTTGATTGTACTTACTGGAAGAACAGAATAAAAACTCCATAGGTGACAGGGCCTCAGCAGGACAGGTACAGGTCAGTGGATGGATTCTGAATAAATTCCTTGCTCTTGTTCAAAAGACTCACAGCTAGTACACCACTAATGATTCCTTCACTTTCCAAGCTTTCTTCTCAGCATTTTCTTGTGTTAGGCCTAAGCATCTATTAAGTAGTGCTACAGACATTACGCAGAGGTTTGTCAGATCCAGTAAGCATCTGGCTGAAGGTGTGGCACAACAGTTACTTCACTAAGAGGCAATGATTTATAAAAATACTAAGAAATTTCAGGTACAGGGCACCTTACTGGCATGTTATCCTTTCACATGGGAGATAGTAATCCAAATTCTTTTCAAATAATAGTATCGGTATGCTTGTTCTGCCATCCAAGAGAAGATTTATGATACAATTGTATAATAAATGTGCATTGTTAAAAAAAAAAAACAGCATGCCCCCAGAGGCTTCTCACACCCAGGAACTATCTTAGTAACATCAGCCACAGGTATTTCCAAACAGATGAAAAACTTAAGGAATCAAATTCTGCATTAAAAAGTATTACTGGATCTCTTTGATTTCCATAGGACCCGTTTCAAAACAAAGGTCAGAATATGACACTGATGACTGAATGCTCAGAGACTGCAAAATGAACATAAGAGTTCTGGAAAGGTTTTTTGCCAGATTCCTAAATTGCTTTACTTCAGATAGTAACCTAGAATATTTTTTAGCAGTAATTATATGGCATAACATACAGAAGAGATGTGGCACAAATTCCACCATATGGGCTAGAAAAAGCAGATGACTAGGGAATATCTTCAACTAAAAATATTGTGTCTTATCTGACTAAGAGAATCGTAAATATTTTAAATTATAGTCAGAATATTTAATTGCACTCTTTGAAACACTGGAATTTATATGCAAAAGAAACTGACATACAACACCTTGAAAATGTACTTTCCATCCTTTTTCTGTGATTGCATTACAATAAAGATATATTCAATGCGTAAAAAAAGAGCAGAGATCTTCTGGACAATCTTCTGGTAGGAGGCAAAGAGAAATTCTAACTTTTTTCAAGACAGATTTTGGAAGACAGTGGGAAAGACCTGATGATCCATAAGACCTCTTCCCAGCATTCACAAGTGTCTGAGCTAAAATTAGTTTCACTTGGAAGCCAGCTGCAGAATATTTGAGATTGCATGATTTAACACACATCACCCATATGCTAATTTAGCACACAAAAAAGATTGTCATGGAGGACATCAAAGTGAGTCACACTGGAAACTAAACATCACTTTCTACACGATGATCCCTCATAGAAACTGACTTCTGCCAGTCCAGTGCCTGGGGAGACAAGGCTCAATATATATTAAACAACTCTAAATTTTTGACATGCCATGTAGTATTTTTGCAAGCAAGGAAATTAGGAATCGCAGTAGTTATTTGCTCAGGCAATGTTCTGATTTGCATGTGAAAGGCAATGATGTAGATAAAGGCATAGGACCAAAGATATTTGAAGGCTTCAAATAAGGAAAAACAACTGTAAATGTTTCTAGTATTTCAACAACTAAGTTGGTTGAGAGGGACATTAAGAAAAAAATTAAAATTCATCACTAACTGAATATAACAGCCCCAGATCACTACCCTTCCTCTGGGAAGGTGCAGGATATCGCAAGCCAATCTTTTGGAGAGAGGAGATGCTGCTCCACAGTGCTTCTGCACCAGCCTCCTTTCTCTCCAGTGAACCACCAAAGGGAAATCTCACCTATAAATTCTTATTAGAGGTTTTTCAGTTTACTGCAATGCTCTTATTGGCATTTGTCACTTTGGGGCTCAGAAGCACCAACACTACTTCTCTTGTTTGTATTTTATTCTCTGCACAGCTGGGCACAGTCAAGCAGAAAAGTCTGGCTTTGAGATGCCACTGTATGTTCAGATGTGATTTTTTGATACTTGGCTATACATCCTGCAGCTGTAACTGTTGTTTCCCCCCTGCAGCTTCCCTCTCCACTAGAGTCTTGGCTTCAGTATGTCTGTTTCACATCTGGGGAGCAACAGTAAGGACACAGTGGCAGCTTTATGAATAGAAATATTTCTGATGAATCAAAGCGCACCAGTACCAAAGTATCCATACCCTAGCCAGACTACATTCTGAGTTTATAGATGCAGCAAGAAAATTCCTAGCAATGGTCTTGCTATTCATCACCACAAATCCTTAGTATATACAGTCAGCAATCTGAAAACCTGTGTTCTCCATACCACACTCGTCTCCATGGCCCAGGTGTTCAGGGAGAAAATTTAGGCAGGGCACCTTTTGCAGCAGTTACTGCTTGCTTAAATATATGGCTCCTTTACTAGTGGAAGAAGCCAGATGGAGAGTAGTTGCCATAGTATTATTTTAGGCAGACAACTTTGTTCATGTAGAACTCCCTACTGAACAGCTAACTGTTCAGTATCTTTTGGTCGATGAGAAAATGAACATGAGCAGGCAGTGTGTGCTTGCAGTCCACAAAGCCAACCGTATCCTGGGCTGCATCCAAAGGAGTGTGACCAGCAGGTCGAAGGAGGTGATCCTGCCCCTCTACTCTGCTCTTGGGAGACCTCACCTGGAGTATTGTGTGCAGTTCTGGTGTCCTCAACATAAAAAGGACATGGAACTGTTGGAACAAGTCCAGAGCAGGGCCACGAGGATGATCAGGGGACTGGAGCACCTCCTGTATGAAGACAGGATGAGAAAGTTGGGGCTGTTCAGCCTGGAGAAGAGAAGGCTGCGTGGAGACCTCATAGCAGCCTTCCAGTATCTGAAGGGGGCTATAGGGATGCTGGGGAGGGACTCTTCATTAGGGACTGTAGTGATAGGACAAGGGGTAACGGGTTAAAACTTAAACAGAGAAAGTTTAGATTGGATATAAGGAGGAAATTCTTTCCTGTTAGGGTGGTGAGGCACTGGAATGGGTTGCCCAGGGAGGTTGTGAATGCTCCATCCCTGGTGGTGTTCAAGAGCAGGTTGGACGAGGCCTTGGGTGATATGGTTAAGTGTGAGGTGTCCCTGCCCATGGCAGGGGGGTTGGAACTGGATGATCTTGATATCCTTTCCAACCCTAACTATTCTATGATTCTATGATTCTATCTTTTACCTGGCTTGGATGTATCCAGTCTGAGAAGAATCATTCCAGTCTCATTTCACCTTTATTCAGAGCAAACTTCTCATCAGGGAATCCCAAATACAAGTTTCATCTTTTTGAGCTCGGAAGTTTCACAGGTGAAGCTACTGCTGCTTCAACAGTAAAGCTGAAAAGCAGAAGCTGAATAAAATGCTCTATAAAATGAAAAAAATATATATATTGGCTAAAAGAATTTAAGAGCTCATTACTGCAGTTAAAGACATGCTGTTACAAAACTGCAGCAGCAGTGCAAAGTATTGATTTAGTAGCCCAACTTCAGGACAGTAAAAAAGAGGATTTATCATGACACAACACTCATAAGTCTGACAACGCACCATCCCCTCCACTCCCATGTGCACCTTGCCAGAGGAAGGGTAGGGGATCTGGGGGTATTTTATTCAGTTAGTGATGAATTTTCACTTGTTTCTTAAAGTCTTTCTAAACCAACTTAGTTGTTGAAACCAGCTATGCTTTCTGTCCATCCACTGGAATTCCTCTGGTTTGCCTGATTAAGGGACAGAGACAAAATTTAACTGTGCTGCTGTTAAGCTGGCACTCACACCTTCTTGAAATGTCAGATTCAGCTGGTTGAGCTTTAACTGAGGAATTTGTGAACAATTTGCTTCCCTTCCTCCTCAGACACAAGCATTTACTTCATTGGGAAAATCCAGATTCTTGGGGAAACAAACCACAGTTTTCTTCCTAAACTTTATGGAAAGGTGTGCTAATCACCAGCAGAAGGGGTGAAGCTGGTGATTAGCACACCAGCACGGGAAAGCTATTTTATTCTCTCTCGCTTTCCTCTGCATTGCATGATAATTGAGTTGGTAAGCACTCACATCTTCACCAAAATACACAGCAACACACACTTCAACATTGAGAGGTGATTCCACAATTTCATCTTAAAATTCAGAGCAATCTGGCAAGGCTGTCCGGATATGGCTCACCTCAGATGTCACTGCAAGAACTTAGGAAATGAACCTATCCAATAAATGCAAACCCTGGAATCAGCAGTGTTGGCTCCTGTAAAGAGGAGCAAGCTTTTAGCATTGCTGTGGACCTGCTTTTGCATCTAAATAGGGCAGGGCTGCAAGGGAATGGAGAATAGAATAGTATCCACAAGAAAAGCAATTGTACAGCTCCCTTCTTTGTGCTCCAAACAATGAGGCGCTTTGCTGCTGTTTTGAGCACCTTATCAGTGGTGGACCACATTATTTTATCAGGGGTAACATCCAGTCTGGCCAATAATACCAGTAAATCCAAGGCCAATGCTCAGCAATTGAAATTTAAATCCGATAATTGGCATGCAAATCCCCAGTGACACCTCATGATGCTCTGTATAACAGGCAAGCACAGATGAAAAATTAATTGAATGCTGCTAAAAAAATAAAATCATTATTATGAAACTTGTTTCCATCCTGATGTATAGTGCATAGACTGCTTCTAAAGAAAGAGGGGGAATAGATGGAAATTGTAAATACAGTTTTTGTTTGAAACAGAGCCTTTCCATCAGGTTTAATGGGACAGGAATAAAAAAAAAGAAAAGGAAAGTACTTCAAGAACAAAAGCATAAAATGGAAACTAAAAGGAATAATAAATCAATCCCAGAAAAGTATCTGAAACACAAACAAAATAAATGCTAAAAATCTTAAGAATCCTGAGGAGGAAAATGATATTAATGTGATTTCATAAATGAGTCTGGTTTTCTTTAAATCATTTCTTCCTTGAAAAGGCTTTGCTACCAAAACAATGGCTGTTCTAGAGCTGCTTTTCCAGCTGCTAAGATTAAGAATGGGCCTCTCTGTACTCATAAATGCTTTCACTGTGCATAATATCAAAATCAAGAAGTATCTCAGACCTACTTCTGTGTTCTGTGGTACAAGCAATGCTGTTCTGAACAGCAAAGAAGGGAATTCAATCTCATTCGATTTCCACTGCATATCACTGAGTCATTATTGTTCTATTATGTTTTTAGGGCATTAAATTCATATATTTTTAATCCACTATATATAAAGCCCATGAAAACAAGTCTGCCACCTGTGTCATTTCTTACTGTGTTGAAAATCTCAAAAAAAAGTAACCAAGTGAAAGACCAGCTCAGACTGAAAAAACATAAAATAGACAAATTTCTTGAAACATCAAGCTTAGCCCTGCTTCTGGGTTTTCAGTGGCTTTTCCATATTCATGATGGAACAGGTGGTGTAATGCACCGTGTAGCTCAGATCCTTTGCTGTTACAGAACCACAGGATCACAGGATGAAGCTGGAAGGCACCTCTGGAGACCATCTCATCCAATGCCCTTGCTCAGGCAGGGTCAGCTCAAGCAGGCCACCTTGTTCAAGTACTCTTTGTAATTTAAGCAATTCCCTAAACCCATCTTAAGCCAATACAATTAAAAATGTTCCCTAATAATTAAGAGATCTTTGCACAGGACTCTTAACTCTTGCTATTTCCACTTAAGTTTCAGCCATGCATGGTTTCATCACTGATCACTAACTTGCTATGGGGACTTCACTTTCACAAGTTCTCTTCTGAGCCTGGTGTCCAGGAGGGCTGCAGAACCAGGCTCTCTCTGCAATGGTAGGTGCCCTTGTCACTGCATACCACATGAAAAAAACGTGATTTTGGAGCACCTGTGGTGCCAGCCTTCCTTAACCATAGGAAGATGAGCTTTAGTGTTCATAAATCCTCAGCCAGGAGAAAAAAAGTGTATTTCTTCTTGGACAAATTGTGCTTGTATCTTGCTGGTTTTCCAAAACCTCAGTTTCTCTTTGTGAGGTGAGGCTCACATTGACTTAGTACCTTAATAGTAGCTTCAAAATCAACAAAAGAAAAAAAAACACCCCCCCTAAAAACAAAACAAAACAAAAAAACAAACAACCAAAACAAGTACATTAACTATCTTAGAAATGGATTAGGCAGACCTTGAACAAATTGCTAGCACCCTTTAAGAATCTCTACCATTGGTAAGAAGCCAAACATCCTCTGTCAGGAGTACCTTTACCTAGACCAATTTTTTTTTCCACTAAGCAGAAAGTGATACACACGATTAGCATTCATTTTAATTATTTGACAAACGGAAATCTTACTTTAAAATCCACTTGGTCAGGAAGTTCCTAAGAGAACTATGACACTGTATATGAATAAAAAGAAATGACTGAAAATAACAGAGCTGAAGAATGGATCATACTGGTTCTTCCCAAGAGTATCCTGTACTGCTCCATATAACTGACACAGCATTCATGTGCTGGCCATCAGTGAAGTGAAAAATCACTACAGGTCTGTTCACCACAAGCAATCCTACCCTTTGCAATCACAGATCTGGCTTCTATTCCTAGCATGCTTGGTCATAGAATTAGACCAAAAATCTGCACCCAGACTTGAGGCACTGCAGGACTTTTCAGAGCTGGCAGTCATCTTCTCCTTTCTGTACAGATAGGAGACATATTTCAAATACAGAAGAGCTAAGGTGTGTCAGTGCTTGAACTTCAAGTATGGTTGAAGCTTGAAGGTGTTCTTGGCCAAGGCCAATAACTTTATTTGTAGGTGAACTGTTAGCCTAGCATTTGTGAAGTTCTGGTTGATGCCGTAAAGCACACACTTGCAGTAACTTTCTGCTGACTGCAAGTTCTGAGTTACTGACACTACTTCCCCATGCTCAGTGCATTACAGATGTAGGCATGAAGGGTGTTGCCACTGGACTAGAGAGGAAGAAAGAGGTTTTGATCCCTTACCATCAAGTTATCCTTTTTCAACTGGGAACCTTGATTCAAAACTCCTGATGGGAATCAAGCAAGGAAAGTTCTGAATTCTTTCCATTCCTAAATCATGAAGTCCCTTAGGCAAGTTATATGAAGACTTGCCCTTCATCTGCTATACAAAACCTGCATTACACCATTGCAGCTACTGCTTCCCCAGTGCTTTGCTATCAACTGTATTCCACAAACCAGTGTAAATTTGGCTCCAACTATGGTCCCAGCACAGTACAGCATAGGGATGTGGGCAGGAGAGAAAAGCTGAGTAGTTCCGTTTTTTCCACGGTCACACGTTTTTTCCTGCAGTTCTCACTGCAGGAAGAAAGGTATCAAGAGTTTTAATCAGTACATCTCAAAACACACACGTTAGTACTTTTCTGTGTTACCAGACAGCAGATTAGTGCAGTCTGGCTGCCAAACATGATTAATAACTTTGCAAGGGCCTTTGTACTGTATATACTATTTGCCAAAAATGGCAGAAATCAGAACAGAAGAGGGTGCATTGCAATGACAGTTATTTCAGAAACAGATGACTGGTTTTCTTGTGATTAAAGAACAAACCCAATTACATGAAGAAAACCTAGTGACATAAGCTCCTCTCTAATTCCCTCCTCCCCAGACTCCACCATCCCTCCTCCTTTAAATTGTTGTTTGGCATTCCTGAGATTAATTTCAGGGCTCTAAAATAAACAATTCCAAAAATAGTAAGCGGAAATGATAATCTTGCAAAGTGGAGTTTGTTAGCTTATTTTCCAGAAACCAGAAGCCCTGTCTGCTTAAAACCCTTGCTGCTCTACACAGCAAGTCACAAGAAGATAAATGACTTTCTGTATCAGCAAAGAACAAATGCTGCTGTTCTGGTGCAGAGGCTCAAGTTTCTGTGTATATGAAAAGCAAGTGAGCAACACAGGGCTGGGGGGACTGGGGCAAACCCAAACACAGAAGACAGTCTCTAGTCTATCAAGCCCCAGTTATGCTTGATGAGCAGGTTGGCTTTTGCAAGCCTAATCTGTTTCTCAGAGCCATAGATGGTCTCAGGGCCATGCTGCTGTCAGCATCAGATGTTCCGGTCAGCATCAGCACCAACTTCACTATAAACATTTCCAAGAAGCCTTTTACTGTAGTCTGCAAACATCAGTTATGCAGGGTACTTCCTTCAATAGTCACGTACACATCTTCATTTCCTACCACTTTTGACCATTTAAGCTCTGCCCCTCCCTGTACTCATAATCCTAGCACTGCTTGTCACCCCCAATATGAGTTCATTATGTCTAATCATAGAATCATAGAACAGTTTGAGTTAGAAGGGACCTTCAATATCATCTAGTTCCAACCCCATTGCCATAGGCAGGGACACCTTCCACTAGACCAGGTTGCTCAAAGCCCCATCTAACCTGGCCTTGAACACTGCCAGGGATGGGGCAGCCACAATTTACTTGAGTGACATGCTCCAGCATCTCACCACCCTCGTAGTGAAGAACTGCTTCCTAATACCCAATCTAACTATCCACTCTTTCAGCTTAAAGCCACTGTGGGAAAATTACTTAGGCTGTGATGCCAGTTATACTGTCCTCCAGGATATCCAGCAACAAGCCAGTAATCACTGCAACAAATGTGAAGGGTGGTGTTGAAAAATGTATGGTCATGCTCCCTGGGAGAAGTGAAGCTTCCTGAGTCCTCTAGTCAGATACAATAGCCACTACTCACCACACAGTTACTTCAATCAGAATAATGGTAGTCAAAACAAGGAAGGGTTTTTCCAGGCTGTAAGTTCTAAATCATCATGAATCTGCCTCAAAGTTCTGAATTACTGACACTACTTCCCACTACTACACAGCAGAGCCCAGATAAGCTGGGATGATACTTGATAAGTTTCAAATTCTTAAGATGGGGGCTTTCATTGTTGTCTGAAGTCTTTACAATTAACTGTATAATTAATTCATCACCACATTCTGAGACAGTAGGGAGAATCTATTCTGTCAATGAAGCATCCCCATGTACTACTGGAGAGTAGAAAGGGAGCAGCACATCCTCCACAAGGAAGAAAGCTGCAGAAGAGGAACCTGATACCTAGCAGAACTGCCAGAAGCCCAGGTCAAAGAGGTGGAAGAGCAAGCTCAACTTATAAATAAAACTTAGCTGCCCAGCTCTGCAGTGGCTTTCACCAGAGCTTTACTACAGTATCTAATAATAAATTTCTAGATGCCATAGTTTTAAAAAAAGCAGAATTTTATAGAACAAACTTGCATGTAACCCAAGAAAAAGCATTATCTGCCTAATTTGCAAACAACCTCAAATAGTTACCCGAGGAAATTTGAAGTCTCTAAGGAGGATAGCTGATGGCAACAGTTTAGATGTTAAAATATATTTAAATTTTTTACTGCTGCTGATAACAGCAACAGCACCTGCAACAGCAAATACATTTTAACCATTTTTTTACAATACTCATCAAATTTCAGACATTTCTAAAATGGAAAGAAAAAAAAAAGTCCTACTACTTAAGTTCCAAAAGGATTCCAAAATGTGTCTAAATGGAGATAAAGGATTTTAGTCTTTTCAGAGTTCTGAAGTTTACTGAATTCACAATTTTATCTTTGGTCATCTCCAAACGGACAAGGAGAACATAATAAATGATCAGAGTAAGTATTGCACAGCAAAGTATGGATTAGCAAGGGGCAATCAGAAAACTGAAATTAAGACATTAATAAGCCTACCTGTCAAAGAAGATGTGGAATGATTCCAGACTAAAAACTTCAACACAGCTTTCTAATTACAGATTATTCTTCATCATAGCAACATGATGAAAACCATCTTGATAAAGTTACCCATTCATCAGCTACTGTCATTTCCCCATAAGAATAATCCTGCTTCTTACATAGAAAGCTAGAGCTGAAGATCTATCACTGGTACACAAATTAACAGCTCCAGAAACTCAAGGGATGTATTCTCAGAAAGCAAGCTATTCATCAGTTTTCTATGGCCCTTTTTTTTCTGTGCATGTGAAGTGGAAGTGGGCTAAAATTTAATGAGACCAGACACTCCCATGTTGCAGAAGTCAAGCACTCACTTTAAATAGCATCCAAAGAAGGAACAGAATTACTTGTACACTTGCTGAATTCAAGCTTCTAATGCTGAGGGATGGCTGAAAGCATCCCCAGGACATGCCATATTTTTATGATTGGTTTAATTTGGAAAAGAATATTTTAATCATCACAGTGATTCACTGTGATACTGAGACTGCAACTGCTGTGCATGTTAATACAGCCACAGCTTACAAAGGAATGAGAAGAGATCCAGGCACTATTTTTACCATATAGACAGCACTTAAATTGTTCCAAACTATGTTTGGGGGTCTGTGTTTGGAAAGCATCCACATTGTCTGTCTCCTCTATATTACCAGGCACTACCCTCCTAAAAAACTTCCACAAACTTCACTCATTGGATGGAGGGTTTAACTAACTCCTGCCAAGTGGTCAATGAACTTGGTTGTCACTCCTATAGAGAACCATAAAACAACTGGGACCTCTTTCTATGTGTAAAATACTGAAATAATTACCTTTCAATTGTCTCACGCATGAGCATTGCACCACAGTTTGTCTTTGGGCTAAAAAGAAGAGGGTCATCTATCCAGAGGCTGCTCTAGTCTCTCTCCTCAGTGTTTTCAGTGGAGAGTGAGGAATCCTTGTGCATGCTCCATGGGTCACCCTATACCAGCATTCAAGTACAGGTATTATAAGCCCTTCCTCATCACAATCCCTACACCTCTCCCTGTTCATCTTTTGCAACTGATACTTTTCTATTTTTGGAATCCTCCTTCCTGTAAGATGCTCCCCTAGATCCTGACAGAGAGCCCTAACCTCACTCATACATAGCTTCTACTGCTCCAGGAAGACTTTATGTCCTCCAGGTCCAAATTCCTATCTTCATGCCAAGGATCAATGTCACACTCCCTCAGGGAATGGGAACACTTCTGCTGCACATCACATCCCTCAAGTATCATGCAGGCAGCCAGAGTTTCCTGCAGCAGACCCCTCACATGTTCCTCCTACTCTTGTAACTTATTGATCAGTAACTCTGGACAGCAGGAGCACAACAGGACACCTCATGTTCCTAGGTAGTCGCTTAGGGAGCCAAGAGTCCGAACTCTGCTCCTCAGGGAACACAAGAGAGAGTATCTGTGCCACATTTTAGATAGGGTCTCTCCATAAAGACCGTATTAGATCACCTCATAGTAGAGAGGATTTGCCAATGAGGAGGGACACAGCGTCAGAAAGCTGTTTAAGGCTTTGATTCCTCAAAAGCATATGCAGGGACAGTCCCAGTGAAATTATTTTGTAAAATTAAACACATGCATAAATGCTTACAGAATTTAGGCCTAAGAGAAAGCAAATGCTCACATAGCTTGGGGTAAGCACATCCAGCAAAGGATATCCTATTTTCAAGTCAAAATAAGTTTCAATAAACTTACCAACTCTATATAAACATTCTTACAAGACCATATCCATTTACTGCTGGAAGGATATAAAAGGAACAAAATAGAATTGAAAATTCTTATTACATGCTTATGCTGTAAAAGTGATTGTTAAGGGCATCCAAGAAGCTGAGAAAATATTAAGCTGTAAGTTTTTTTAAACCCCGAAGGAAAGTCAGGAGACCAGAAAAGACCAGAACGACTGCCCAAAGGCAATGTCGAATTCATAGAAATGCAAGGGCTAGAAATCCAAATGAGTGTTGGGCTAAAGTAGTCCAATAATCACTCTCCACTGGAAAATAACAATGAACAAGGGGAGGAATTTCGAAGTTTCTGGAAAACTGAAACTTTTTTCTCCTTTTATTTTTTAAAGAAGGAAAAAAAAAAAAAGGAAAGTAAAGGATAAGCTGTTTTGCTAGATGGGGGAAATGGGACTTTGCTATAGAAATGGCAAACCTCCAGCAGTTGCAAATTAAGAAAACAAAGAAAGATAGAAATGCACAAGAAACTTTTCACTCAAAAAAAAAAGGGAAGGAAAGGGAGAAGACCCTGAATCTATAGTGGGCAAAAATCACCAAGTGGTGATCATCTGAGTTCTTGCAAGGGAACTTCAAAAAAAAGATTATTTCAGCACACTTAGGCCACTGTAGCCTTGATAACTTGACAATACCACTTGAGCAAGAGATAGGCTGTAGTGAAATTGGGGACCAGAGAGAAGGGCCCTAGGCAAAATAATGCACACAGGGATGTTATGAAGAACATCATTAAAACCAGACAACAGATGCTTCTAGCACCATGGGAGGTGCCTTATGTAGCTAAAATGTCTCAGCAAGGAGGAGCTGCTTTGCTCACTTACAAAGACCACACAAAACAAAGCCCAGGGCTCTTAACCATTACCCAGGATCAGATGTGTTTGCTTTGTGTGAGCACAACTGGTAAAGCAGAAAGGAGACTTTGTTCTTTGAAGAAAACTACCTTACAGACCATTTAAAACATAAGATATCAGCAAAGAACTCAAAGCAGCTGGAATGCAATTGCCTCCAGATAACTGCAGAAAACTGCACACAGACAGGTGATGATCTCCTTACTGAAGCAATTTAGCAGACTATTTAATTGAAAGTGCTATTTTGATAACTTTGCGCATTAATCTAAACCACAACTGTCCAAATCTAAACAGTTTTACTGATTAAAAGTGAATTAATTTTCATCTTATTCTGAATATTTTTAGGGTGATTACATACTGCATTTCTTGGTGAGGAACTCAGTTTCTCTAGGAAAAAATGATGGTTCTACTCTTGCTTAAGCTTCACTCAGGTAATGAACCACCTCCACCTGTGCCCATCTTCATCCCAGCTAATTCACATGTGAATTACAGTCTGGGGCACAGGTAGCAATTTCCGTCATTCTAGCAGCAGCCACTTTACAAGTAATAAAATCTACCATTTGAAAGAAAGCAATTGCTTCATGAATGAGGATACTTTACTAAGTTACATACTCTCCCCCTATCTCATAAGAGGTAGAGAAGGAGTCAGAGCAATAAGAAGTATGGAGATGGCAGCATGAATTAAGTCGCTATCAATAACACCTGTCACATTTGTCTTCTTACACATCTTCATGTAACTTGAAGTGTGCTTCTCCCCTAAAGAACAGAGCTACTGCTCAGAAAATTCACATATGAAAATAATAGCCAAAATGGAACGTATTTTTATTTCTGAGTAGGGAGTACTTTTAGGAATGAGTGAAAATTGGGTCAAAACAAGAGGATTCTTTTTCCTGCATCCTTTTGCTACCAGCAGGCACCAGATGGTTCAACAGGTGATACAATGGTGTTGAAGTTACAGAATAACTTGCTTGCAGGAAAAAAAAAACCAAACCTGTTTCATATACAAACAAGTTCTATTATATTTTTGCCCTGTCCCCTGTGATTCAGGTGGTCTCTACCAAAGATATAGCTGTCCAGCATGACTCAGAAAAAGATTAAGAAAGTATCTTTTTTGCATCCAGGAATATGTGGAGCTTGATATATTAGGTGCATTGTGTAATATAACCAGTGTTCTCAATAACTACAGTATTGTGTCAAACATTATTTCTCTGTAGGTAATGAAAGCCTTGAAAACCAACAGCTACAGCAGCAGAGCAAGATTGTTTTTCTAAATTACCAGGAAGAAAAGGCTTTAGATTGTTATGGATTCTGTGGAGTAATTTACCTTTAGGGAGCTCTGCTGGGCACATTAAAATTCACAAACCACACAACCTGTGGCATTACAAAAATTAATATTTATTAGTGCTAGAGCAGTAACAATGCTTATATTTAATACAGTGATAGTGAATACTGTGACCTCTAACAATTTCTACTGACGTCAATGGGAATTGGGCTTTCTTCCCCACACAGAGATAGGACCAACACAGATCTTCCCACTATTTTCAGGGGGGGCTTTTATCAGTTATTCTGTGGTCAGTAGGGAGTAAAAATTAGCAGAAGACCAGACAGGTCCCTAGTCATATTCACATTAAGTACTCTGATATTTGTCCCTTAAAACTGAACTTTAAAAGAGAGGCAGAAAATGGCTTGAGCTGCAGAGCCATGGGAGGCAGCAGGGGATAAAAACTACTCTTCCCTTTCAACATAAAATATCTTTCCTACCTCCTACCTAGTGAGCAGGTCAGGCTTTGTGAACCTTTCCTTCCCTCCCACCTCCAAGGCTGATAATATCAGAAACTAGCTGGGGATGTGGCATTTAAACCACAATTGTCAATCCTTAAACCAAAGCAACACCTGCTTCTTTGCTCTCCACCCAGCACCTTAGGCATGTCATGGCAGATTTTGTGGTAGGGGTTCTGGTGTAGCCTAATGGAGGAAGCCGTCCAGAAAGGCACATGGGCTCCCGTCAACCTTGTTACTTCTTGATTTCAAGCAGCATTCAGCAGCCTTTAAGAGAGCAAATTTACAATGCTCAGCAGCCCAGGTTCAGAATATTTGATTTATTTAGCGTGTTTTCATTGGTGCATCAAAACACAGGCACACCACCAACACATAGTTACTCCGCTGGTTAATGTTTTTCTCTTTCCTGATCAGATCCTCTTCCTTTTCTTATTGTTCCTCAACAGTGAAGGAACCACTCATGCAATCCTTTTTTTGTACCTTACATATATAGATATATCTTTCTTTTCCAAGGCCATAAATCATCTCCAGTAAGAATTTTAGACATGCTTCAACAAAGCTATGATCAGTCCAACTTGTATTTCTTAGAGGTTTCAAACCAAAACTTCACTTCCCAGGTAAAATTCACCCAAAGAGAAAAGAAACCCTGCACTCATAGAAAGTAATATCAACCCAAGGTTAGCAAATGATCCTTAAATCCACTGGGGATGATGCCACTTAATATTACGTGAAGAACTGACTCATTTTCCCTACAAACCTGACCTCAAAATCAAACTTTTTTTTTTATTATTTTTTCCACTCAGGAATCTCAATGCATTCTTGAACTCTGAGTTGATGCCAGGTGAGGCACTTTCCATGGCCAAACCACAGCTCCCATGTGCAGCTGAGCCTCCATTTTCAACCACTGATATGTACTTAGCAGCCTGTTAGGGGCTGATGTTCAGATCACCCAGTATTATTTCACAGCAGGCTCAGCTGGACAAACTACATCCATCCCTACAGTATGTAAATCCTCAATGACTCTTCACTGTGTAGCACTGCCCTACATTGCATTGTAGTATCAAAATATAGGACTTGCATTTTTTCTCATCTAGTGACTTCCAGGGGTCAATTTCTCATCACTGGATAACCTAATTTCTTTAAGGGCCCTGAGAGCATCTCCCCACTGGGAGTTTGTCCACTGCCCTGCCACCACGCTGCTATGCCAAGATCTGGTGTCCCTTTCCTCACTGCAGTCAGCCCTGGCAGTCTCCATCTGTGAGCCAGTGCAGATATATTCATCTTTACAAAAAAATGCATGTCATTACTGCAGATTTTAAAGGCACATACTCATATCTACAGACAACATTGAAATTCCATGAGTATTCACATATATGGGAACACACTGAGATGGAGTTGCTTTTAGTGCTCTCCTCCCTCATTTCCTCTCTAGATTCTGCTTAGTATTTTGAGACTTCCATTCAGTAACTTATATATATATAAAAATTATAAATCTATATGTATTTATATACATATATATATTATAAAGTTTATACTTGTGAAGTATAAACATCCCTCCAGCTGGTTTTCATTAGCTCCATTTCAGAGGTTTATTATTCCATACCAACAAATACAACTGACCATGCACTATGTTAATCTTCATATGCAGGAACAACCCCTGGACAGGTTATTCCTGGTCACCAGCATTAAGTACATGTGAATAGTGAACTTGAGAAGCTGACCTACAGAAGTATCTTCTTGTATGTGCTCCTCTAGATGGCCCTCAAAGCTACATTTTCACTATAATCAGCAAAAAAACTGGGCGTGTAAATTTTGACGGAACAAGCATAAGAAAAAAGCGTCTCAAATTTGCAAGTGCTCAGTAAGTTGTTTGGTGGGGCAGGTTTTCTGGGCAAGCTTTATAGGGAGGCTGCCTTGCAAGCAGGCATGAACTGATGCTAGAATGAGATGTCCCTTTCTACATAATTTGTATTTGCTTGGCCTCTCTCTGGTCTGATCATGATAGTCTTCCTCAGTGCTGGTGTATGCTGTTGCTGTCTGCTCTGGTAATTTTGCATCTATTGAACATCTAAAGAGGAAAAAGCTTCAGAGAAATGTTGCATGATCCAAATGACTGATACATGCCTAATACTAGACAAACAGCCTCTTTGGAGAGAATATGAGGAACACAGACTGCCAGCAGTTCTCATTAAAATATTAGGTCCTACCTTAAAGACGTAGGAATGAAGAATGCATGAAGTTAGAGATGCTCCGACAACCAAATATATTTCCTTTACAAACCAATTTCTTGATGTTTTGCTGTGTATGCTTTCCCTGCATTCAATAAAAGACTGGGGAAAAAACTAGATAGTCTTTAAGGTCCCTTCTAACTCTAACCATTCAACGATTTTATGATGCAAAAAAAGGCATGTCTGCACATACACAACTATAAAACTCAGGATTGCAATGGGTGAAAAGCCTCAAACGGTTGTAATGATTCCCACTCCATCTAGAAACCGCACTATCTTGATGTGGACATTTCAACAGATATGTTTATTTGCATTTCAGCAGTGATGTTTGTTCCCTTTTGGGCAGATACGAACAAATCAATATAGCTATTAGTGCATAGTAGAGCACATTTGTATACTTCAGAACTTATATGTAGCAAGTGCTGTAACAGCAAAGTGTTCATAAGTGTCAGGTTTAAGTTTTGCTTCCTTTTTAGTTCCCAGAAAATTAAAACCACTGTTTTTTTCTGTATGGATAATTATTTTATTTTCACTGGGAACTGAAAAAAGACAATCCTCACTTGATAGTATCTCCAGGAATATTTGACTATGCTGTTATTCCTCCAACAAGATCAATTCTTGCTGAAAGTGTAATGATAGTTTGAGAAACTGGTGTCTCATGAACTTTTCTAATTTTTCACTGCCTGTCGTCTCTTTAGGTGATAAGCTTTCTTTCTTTAGGTGATTGGTCTCTCTGCTACATGATTTTCCACTCCTGCAGACACATCCTTTTCAACAATTTCCACTTCAAATTCTATTTCAGGATCTACCCTAGCACTTTTCACATCCATTTTCACTCCTGAAACTTCTACCATTATGTGTTCCAGCTTAGCTGCAACATAAGCATCATCTTCTTATAGACCATTCACCCCTAGGCCTTTTTAATCAACTCCTTTTCCAATCACAATTTCAGTGGTGGCATAGGAAAGGTATTTTCAGGAATACTTGTTTCAATATGTGTTGTAGCAGAGGGAATGCCTACCTAGGGCTTTTTCAGAATTCCTTCAACATCAGCCTCACCTTTTTGTTTTTTCCGTTTCCGTTCAAGGATGCTCAGCCTAATGCAGGTATTCTGCATTTTGGCATGCAAAAACATCTCTGGTGCTCCTTTGTCCCAACTACTTCAGCTTTTATTTCATGTTCTCCTTTTAATTTGATGCCGGTTCTCTGCAGGGCTCTCAACAGCTCTGTCTCCTCCAGAATCTGACATATCAATTTTAAGTTCTGATGTTGGAACACCCACAGAAATGTCAGCAATATTTCTGCTGTTAATTTTACCTGGCCTAGTTCCACTTCTGGTTTTGGAGAGCTGATCTCAGGCTTTGTCTCTTTCCACTTTCTTAGGATTCCTGGAATTTGGGCTTTTTAATTTTCCTTTGAAGACCTCTAGTTTCTTCCTTCTTCCGTTCACAAAAGATGATCCTTTGACTCTTATTTCAGGGTTAATCAGTTAACTGAATTTTCCCCTTTGGGTAATTGAATAACTGTTTTTTGAATGACATCTTCATCACGACCTGATTTTTTTTTTTTTTCCCTAGGAAGTTTCATATTCCACTTTCCAATCAATGTCACTTTTTGAAAGTTTTCTGTTACAGCAAGAAATTCTAAATTTTGGGTTTCAGGTTTTATGTAATTTAGCTGTACATTCTGTATCACCCACAGATATTTCAGGAGTTGGTGTTTTCTCTCCTGGCTTCAGACTTTTTTGCTTTGAAGAACCACCTTCCTTTAAAATTTCAGAATCTGTTGCAGAAAGATTCTTACCAGCAAGAGTTGTGTCCCCTTTTGATAATGCAGAATGCTGTTCAATTTTAGAAGTATCAGTATCAACTTCAAACAAACCCAAACTAGAAATTCTAAATATAGTATTTGTAGAAAGTATTTGTAGAGGCTCTATCTTCTTTGCAGACAAAGAATTTTAGATCCAGCATCCTTTAAAATGTAGCAGGAGTTTCCTTTGTTTCTGCATAACAAAGATATTCAGACTGAAAAATTTCCTTTTACCTACTCTTGGCCATCTTGGAAGGAGCCATGACATGATGTTTGGGCAATCTAAACTGTCCAGAATTTTCAGTTTTCTTAATCAGAGCCATTACCTGATATGTAAGCAGTTTTCATATCTTCTGGAACTTCCACTAAAGTTTCCTTTCTAAGTTTTCATAGTTCGGCATATGCTGTCCCCAGCCAAAATATTCTAAATTTGGTTTTCTGAACTATTAGCATGTTTGTGTTATCTGCTGCTTTTTTCCACTTGTTTCCACTGTATCAGGTGTTGTACCTCACCTGGAGTATTGTGTACAGTTCTGGTGTCCTCAGCATAAAAAGGAGATGGAACTGTTGGAACAAGTCCAGAGGGGGGCCACGAGGATGAGCCAGGGACTGGAGCACCTCCCATATGAAGACAGGATGAGGAAGTTGGGGCTGTTCAGCCTGGAGAAGAGAAGGCTGCGTGGAGACCTCATAGCAGCCTTCCAGTATCTGAAGGGGGCCTATAGGGATGCTGGAGAGGGACTCTTCATTAGGGACTGTAGTGACAGGACAAGGGGTAATGGGTTAAAACTTAAGAAGGGGAAGTTTAGATAGGATATAAGGAGGAAATTCTTTCCTGTCAGGGTGGTGAGGCACTGGAATGGGTTGCCCAGGGAGGTTGTGAATGCTCCATCCCTGGTGGTGTTCAAGGCCAGGTTGGACAAAGCCTTGAGTGGCATGGTTTAGTGTAAGGTGTCCCTGCCCATGGCAGTGGGGTTGGAACTTGATGACCTTAAGGTCCTTTCCAACCCTAACTGTTCTGTGATTCTATTCTATGTAATTCTGCTTCAGCAGTGTCGTTTCCAGACCTTCTGCTTGTAGGGATCTCTGTGTTCTGTGATCCATTACATCTATGTGAATTCCCCCTTCTCCTTCTCTTTTGTCTGTTGTTCATTTGACTTTCTATTTTGAGGATTTTGATGACACCTGTGACGCTTGTTTAGCTGAGCTATTTTTGATCAGGTGTTTCTAAACTGTGCTTAGGTACCTGCGTTGTTATAGCTGGCACTTCTGGTTCAATAAACTTTGATGCTGATTCCTCATCTTTGTTTTTTAATCCTCATTTCAGTTTCAGGGTGCTGTTTTGCATGGGTTGGAATGTTGGTTTTAATTTCTTTCAAGTCTTTTGTTAAGGTTTCAGAACACTGCTTGGACTATTAAAGGATTTACTTTTCAGTGCAGTGCTTCAAGGTTAATTACAGCACTGATCCCTAGTGGCTGGCACTAATTTTGCAACTGGAAAAAGAAAAGAAATAATTACCTGTGAGGATTCTTAGGTTGTTTTTCTGCTGTTTCTCTCATCTTACTCTGGTATGACTTCGGTGACAGTGTAGTTGTCTAGATCTGGAGCAATGCAAGTGTAGGGTGCTTTGTTCTCAGAACTTGAATGGTCCTGTCTAGTTTGTGTGGTTGATTCATCTCGCCATCCACGGGGCACATCCTTTGAGTGTAGAATACTGCAGCTATCCTAGACACTGCAAGACACATAAAACTTTTTAAACCAGGTACTTTGTAATCAAAGGATAGTTAGACTGATAAGGTGACTGACACCTTTGAAATGTTCCTGCCAGTAAGACTAGGCAATTAAAAAAATCCAAGCAACTTAGGCACTCCACCACTTTATACAGTGAGACCTGAAATCTTACTTCCCAATCAGGATGGCCTTTTAAAAACGGCAAGTGTGCAAGTCAAACATAGGTCATTATCAATCCGAGAGAATGTATTGACCGGCAATTATCTAACTTCATTTCAGCAACTGGTTTCTCTTAACAGACAGAAATCTGAACTGTAATAAACCTGTGGGAAAACTTGCATGCTTCTTTCAGTAATTATTTTTTGTTAATTATATCAAGGCTATAAATTGTGCCTTTGCTTTAGTAGGCTTTTGGTGTTTGCTACTGAACTTTCCTTAGCTATAATAAGAAACAATCGGTTCTGTTTGTCCAATATTGGTCTGGTCTTGCAGTAATTAATAGCTTTGAGCTCACAGCTAGTTTGAGGACTTGTGCTTAGGCATTTGGGCAAGGCTGGCACATCTTTAGACCAGGTCTTCTCTGACAATGCAAAACATACACTAGGCACCTAACACGATTTGTCTTATTAGTGAGGAAGAGTGAGTAATTGTAAGGCAAACAATAATAATAACTGAATATCATTGTCAATTGATATTAAACAAATATAAGGCAAATGATGAAGTTTACCCAGTTTAAGCCCTACCTCAGGAGCTGCTAACTGAAAAATAAGTCCTTTAACACTATTGCACCTGGTATATCTGCCACATAAAGTAGATAAACATGTCAAAGTACAGCTTTATCAGAACTTCTACACTGCATAAAGGAGAGATGTGGAGAAAATAACATAGGTCAAGTTTAAGAAGAGATTATTTCATACAATTGTCAACTATTAAGAATGAAGTTTGATAACTCTGAGTGCACAGCCTGTGACAAGCACTGAAGGGATTTTGCAGTCTGTGTGCTCATAACGATGCAGTGACAGCTAATGCTCTAGTATATAAAACTAACATACATTAAAAAGAAACTGCTGGGAGGAATCAATTCTGAGCAGCATTTGTTGAACATAACTCTACGAATGGAAATGAGAAAACAAAAGTATCAATCACTACTCAGTTCCTGACAGTCACAGTGGCATTTATTTTTCACTCTCGCATTAGATCCATCAGAAAAGGGAATGTGAAAGGAGTCTGCCATTTCTGTCAGCTTTTCCTCCAAGCATACAAACCAGAAAATAGCCCTGCTTTTCAGAGAGCTGAGAACTTGGAGTTTCAATGGACTTTAATAGAATTTGTTTCTCACTGAATTGCCTTTTGAAGGTAGATATGCAGACAACTTGTTTTTATGCTCAAACACCTTCTTGAACACAGCCAATTTTTTCTGGCTAACCAAAGCACCAGGAGAAATACCAAACGCTAAAATGTGGGTTTTTTTCCAATATCTGATGTTCTGAATGGCGGTGGCTTTGGAGAGAGTCCCAGACGATTCCCAGGTTTGACTGGGAAAGCTGGTTAAAAGCAAGTATTGCAAGCTTGACTGAGAACAACACCCAGGGATTTGTTCATGAAGGATCTGGTTTCTCCTCTTGTTTTCCTTTAACAAGTTCTGCTCTGAAATTCATTTGCCATTCTTCCTTCGCTTCTGAGGATATGCAATCTGCTTGAGATGTTTTTACTGGTAGCGTGCTGCGTCACAAAGAATCAAGTACATTAAGGATTTTTTTTCTATAAATGCAGAAACTCATCTCAAATGCTGACTTTTACCTATCCTAACATCTAAATCCTGCGCCCTATTCCATTATTTACAGTGAGCAAATTCATGCATCTCTGCCACAGGCTTTAAGGATTCAGACTTCTATGGAAGTTATTATTGCAGTTAATAGTGACTTGCCTAAACTTGAGGTCTCAAATTAAGAAAAAAGTGCACCATTGGCCCTAATGAGATGCGCAGTCAGACAGCAAATCAGCAAAGCTAAGGAATTTGTACTAAGCAAGTAAAGCAGATTGAACAGAGTACTGGAAAATGATTAGCTACTTTGCCATTGCAAGGGACTTCCAATTGGTCAGAAGATTATCTCATTTATTTATCTGGTATGGGACTAATTAGCAAACAGAATTTTACTAATCTGCAAAAAAGGCAACTATTTACCCAGGAACAATTAAAAACCTTTTGGGGCAAGACTGGAACCCCAAATAGCCCATAAACCAGGAAGATGAGCACGTACAGAAAGACTAAATGGAAAGATAAACTCTGAATTTAACTAAAATATACATTTAAGATAATAATTAAAGGTATATTTGAATCTTGTTCCCAGTGCAAAACAAGGAACGTTCTTCAGTATGTCTTTGTGAGAGAAATCACTTCCTCACGCTGTCCACACTGTTTGATGATGTGACAACTTCTCATAGTCGAGTCCGTCTGCAAAACCTTCAGTGTGAAATTTCCCTTGTGTGATCACCCCTCCCATAGTTAATGAAATGTATACAGTGGTACAAGACAATCTGTCTGGTATTAAACTGAACATGGAAGGTGCAATCAGATCCTAATATATTAGAAGAGCAGAACTCTAGTCCCAGCATGGTAATGCCATGTCTGTGCCTGCCCACAGCCCTATTGATCTTGCACTCACAAATCCTCATGGGCTATGTCCTGTTCTTGTCCCATCAAACCCATTCCCACCAAGATGACCAGTACCCTAGCTGCCACTGCCTGGTGCCTGGCTGGAGTGGCTGGATGGATCCTGGCTGGGATACCCTCTCCTGCCATCCTAGGATGCTCCCAGCCTTTGCGGTGCCCTGATAGCAACATTAAGCTGTAAGTCAGTTTAAACAACCTGAAGTGTTTTAGTCACAGTCAAATCAAAACTGACCCATAGAATAGTTAGGGTTGGAAAGGACCATAAGATCATCAAGGTCCCACCCCCCCGCCACGGGCAGGGACACCTCACACTAAACCATGTCACCCAAACTAAGCATTTTGTTTATATTCCGCACCAAAACAAACAGAAATAAACCTGTAGTCTCGTAAGAAACTTTCTGCTATTTGATGGCAACTTAATTTTCTTTTGAAGAAAAAAAACCCTCAGAGACAATCTGCTGATCAGCTTTCTTATAATCCAGCTGAGTTCTCATAAATGAGAGCTAAACTGAACGTTTCCACATAATCTTTCATACCAGTTTGGATATTTTTTAAGTCCATGTTTATAAGGGTTACACTATACAGTCTTGCCTCAAGCCCCCTCTGTCCACCAAGATTTTTAAATTATCTGTTAATTATTGAAGCTCAATCGGTCACAATTATGTTCACTTCAGACCTTTTTTTACTTTGACAACAAAAGTAAAGCGACCTTTGAGAAGCTGGGGATTTGTCACTCCGTATCTTGTTCTTCTATGTCTTATTTTCTATAGAGATTTGTTACAGAGGAGCCATCCTGCAATCTCCCAGGTTACATTTCCGCAAAAGTCAGCAGAACAAATTGTAGCAAAAACTTAGCAACTCCTTCATTTATAAATTGCATCTTTGCCAAGTGCTTCCCTGCTGTGTAAAGCAGATTGTCACTTCTCACTTCTGTTCCTTGTGCTTTGTCCCACAGCTTGATAAGCATTTTTACAAGTGTTACAAGACAGGATATTACGTCTTCAGACAGCCAGACACTTCTTTCATGTGCAGAGCAGGACCTGAAATGGAGGATTCTTCATAGAGGGAACTCCCAGACCAAAAGAAGATGTTGAGTGAAATCTGGAGTTTAAGATACCACAAGAAACCACAAATGCTCTTAGACCCTTGCTCAGTACATAAAAACATGGATCAGGAGGAGAATACACTGAGTTATCCAACTTCATTTTTCTTGCTGCTGCCAATACTATGACATCCAAGAATTTTCCATGTACTAAGAACTAGACAGCCTGTGGATGAAGAACAACTCAAGAGCTTATGGGTAAGGAGCAGGCTAACATGAGTGACTCTTGTGGATGTTTACTACAGGCCACCTGGTCAGGAAGTCAATAATGCCTTCTGCAGAGCTGAAAGTAGCCTCATAGTCACAGGCCCTGGTTCTCATGGGAACTTAACCACCCTCTTATCTGCTGGAAAGACAACACAGCTAGGTACACACAGCCCAGGAGATTCCTGCAGAACATTAATGATAACTTTTTGACACAAGCAGTGGAGGATCCAATGAGAAAAGGTGGGCTACTGGACCTTGTACTAACAAACGAAAAAGGACTGTTTGGGCATGTGAAGGCTAGGGACAGCCTTGGCTCTAGTGACCATAAAATAGTGGAGTTCAGGACTCTTTGGAGGAGACAGGGCAATAAGGAGGATTACAAACCCTGGACTTCAGGGAAGCTAACTTTGGCCTCTCCAAGGACCTACTTGTAGGAATCCCATGGGTTAGGGTTCTAAAAAGTAGGGGTGCCCAAGACAGCTGTTTAATATTCAAGTATCACTTCCTCCAAGCTCAAGATTGATGCATCCCTATGAGTAAGAAGTCAAGGGGGCAAGAAACCTGCATGGTTGAGCAGAGAGATTCTGGCCAAACTCACAGGAGGAAGTTTACAATATATGGATAAAGGGACAGACCCCCTGGGAGAAATATAAGAACATTGTCAGATTATCCATGGATGTGATGAAGAAGGCTAAAGTTCATTTTAGAGTTACATCTGGCAAGGGATGTCAAGGACAACAAGAAGGGCTTCTTCAAGTACATCGGTAGCAAAGGGAAGAGTAAGGAAAATGTAGGCCCACTGATGAATGGGGTGAGTGCTCTCATGACAAAAAGGATACAGAGAAAGCGGAGTTACTGAATGCCTTCTTTGATTCAGTCTCTACTCCTAAGACCAGCCTTCAGGAATCCCAGACACTGGAGGCAAGAAAGAAGGGAAGACTTTCCTGGCTTTGAAGAGGATCTGGTTAGAGATCACTGAGACAAACCTAACACCCACAAATCCATGGGCCCCAATGGGATGCAGTCATGAGTGCTGAAGGAGCTAGCAGATGTGGTTGCTAAGCCACGCTCCATCACCTTTGAAAGGCATGGAGAACAGGAGAGGTGCCTGAGGACTTCAAAGCTGATGTCACCCCAGTTTTCAAGGGCAAGAAGAAGGACCCAGGAAACTACAGGCCAACCAGCCTTGTCTACATCTCTTGAAAGGTGATGGAACAGCTCATCCTGGATGTCGTAAGGGGCAATGGGCACAAACTGAAACATAGGAAATTCTATCTGAATATGAGAAAAAATTATTTACTTTGAGGGTGACAGAGCACTGGGACTTACAGAAGTTGTGGAGTCTCCTTCTCGAGATATTCAAGACATGCCTGGATGTGGTCCTGTGCAACTTGGTCTGGGTGAACCTTCTTTAGCCGGGTGGGTGAACTAGATCTCAAGAGGTCCCTTCCAACCCCACTCTATGATTCTGTGAAACTGCTGTATGATTTGTATGGGTCCGTTGTTTATTTTTATTTTATCCCTGTCAAAGCTGCCAGTGCCTAAAAAAGGTGTTTGATAGCAATGCCATTTAAGCAGAATGGCTTTAAATCAAGGTTTTGCAGCTTCTCTTGCAGTTATTATGTTGCTGCCTCATCTGCTGTTTTCTTGAAGCTGGTTCCACAGGCAAAGCCAGGAATGCTTCAGTTCATCACTCCTCTTTGAATCCTGTCTCAGAAAGCCCAATTGTTTTTGCAGAGTCCCACTGAAATAGCATCATTCCCCAAAGAGGTCTCACCTCGAATGTGCCTGCCCTCCACAATCAATCTTGCTTCTTTGTTATTCTCAGTGCCAGGTGAGTTTTTTACCCTGCAGGAGTAGAGTTTTCTTTTTAGGTTTCTGCTTTAAACAAGTAAAGACAGAAGTGCCACCTTCTAAAGTGCCCTTAGAAAAGTCCTGGGGTTTCCTTGGTGATGGGAAAGAGATCAAAACAAAAGTGTTGCAAGTTTTCAAATTCTGAAAGGAAAAAAGTTGTTCATAAGCTTACAGAAATGTCACTGAAATTAATGGATTTGCATAGCAACAGATGAACTAAGAACAGAAATACTTAAGGTCTTGACTGTAGGGGTTCAGCTCTTTTTTGCACTTTTTGCATTCTCCCCATCTCAGCTTCATCATTACTCAAGCTTCAGTGCCAGGGAAAACAGATGTTAACGCCACACACAGTCTGACACTATAAAGTCAGGGTAGGGCCAACACTTCTCCAGGCTAAAAAGCTGCTTCCATTGCCAGTTTCCAAGACACAGAAAATTTTGGGTCAAGCCTAATGAGCGTGTGTTTTAAAAGGTACCATATACTTCTGAAAGTATACTTCTTCTGAAAGTATCGGAAAGTCCCTGACCCCGTGTGTCTGTCGTGGTTTAAACCCTAGCCAGACAGCTTGTTCACTCACTCCCAGTGAGTGGTGCTGGGCTGAGAGCAATCGAGGGCCCTCCCCCCTCCCCAGGGGCTCTCCCCTTCCCTGCTCCCAGAGGAACGGGGAGGAGGATCGAAAGAGTGCAACCCCTACGGGTTGAGACAAGAACAGTCCAGCAACCAATGTACAACACAAATCACCACCACGGCCACCAACAACAACAACGATAAGAGAAAATAACAAGGGAAGAGAATACAATACCACCGGCCAAGAAACGACTCCCACCCGGAAGCCCGTGTCCTTCCGGGTAACTCCCAGTTACCCCCCAGCCCGGGCATGACGTGCTGTGGTATGGAATACCTCTTTGGTCAGTTTGGGTCAGGTGTCCTGTCTCTGCTTCCTCCCGGTTTCCCCTCCTCCCTGGCAGAGCATGAGGCTCACAAAGTCCTTGGCCAAACCAAAACATCCTTGTTATCAGCTCTGTTCCCGAGCTGAAAGTCGAAACACTGCACTGCACCAGCTACCAAGAAGGAGAAAAATGACTGCTACTGCTGAACCCAGGACAGTGTCCCTGGGACTGGTTTTGGTACTTTTTAAGGGAATGGAAGCTCTATGGGATGATACTATTTATTTTATTTTTTTTTTTTAGCAAAGGAATCTACTGACTATCATGTAGAAGGGAAGGGAATGTGATCCAATACTCCACTAGTGAAAATTACCATGGGCATCTTCAACACAGGTTAGCAGGACTGACTGTACTGACATGTATAAACTACATCAGGTAACAACTCTGTAGCTCCAGTCCCAAATTCAGCTGCCTGCCTGTGCTCATTTACAGCTGTACAAAATTGGTTCCTCTTTCATGGAAAGCTGTTGGTGAGCTCCAACAGTCTGTATGCTAACACCATGCAAGGAAATGAGAGGAGCGAGACACAGAAATTAAGTTGCTGAGGTGGTAGCTGTAACTCAAGCATTAAAAACAAAGCAAAACAAAACAACAAACCAACATAAGAAGGCATAAAACCCTGAAGACCACACCAGAAGATGGAAACTGACCAAGATTGGGGATTTGCTGCTGATTCCCCATCAGGACACCATCCTCACCTGACTGTTAGACAGTCTGGCCAGTAAAGACTCAGGGGGTGCCTGCATATCTCTCTAGCATGCTGTGGATATCCTGCCTGCAGAGCAAACAGTGTCATTTAACAGCACAGGCACCGCAAGTTATGTTTCTATACTTCCCAAGAACAATGCTGATGAAAAGCAGGAGTCAGGAAGGGCTACAGGATCCCGATATATAGACTGAAAAAACTTTTCAAGGGGATTGAAGACAAAGATTTTAGGACAACAAGAGAAAGACGCTCTTGTTTTCAGAGCCTGAAGAACTATTTTCTACCCTGCAACAACCCCAAACCTCTTTTGCAGAACTGCAGACCTCCCACCACAAAAATCTCCCTTCAGTGGTGTCATGTCCCACTCAGGGGACACTGCTTCCCAAAACGAAGCCACGCAGCTACTAATGACTCAAAACCACTGCACTGCAAGACCAGCAGCCTGTACAGTGTGGCAGTGAAAATACTGACAAGGTCTCACCAGCAAACACCTGCCTTGGGGACACAGCCTTGGGCTCATGTAAGCATGTCCATCTGCTTTAGTTCCAGAGCGAGCTCTCTTCTCTTTTTTTTTTAAACACATTGTTACCAGATTTCATCTAGGAAATGTCTGGGAGCTTTTTTGTATTTGTGTAACATTGCTGATCCCAGATTTTGACAAAGGATGTTTACGGCCTATTGCAGCTGCACAGAAGTTTCAAGCATGACTGTGTCTCCACATATTAGGGGAAATTAAGAGAAGAAACAGGGCTTGCCGCTAAGAAAGTACAATCACGCAGGCTCCCATCTGCCCTTTTCTCTGAAGGATAAAAATTCTGGTCCTCACCTTCATGCACTAATGTGTGTTAGAGAGTTACCCAAGGTAACACAGGAATACTGCAGCAGAACCAAGAACAAAATTCAAGTTTTCATTCAGCATAAAGTTGGGTTTTTTTCCACGTCTTATAGGGGAAGATTTAGACACTGGTTGCCAAAAAAATCAAAGGAAAACTCACCAATTTATAGTTTCATCATAAATAAATAATCTCTTTGCTCCACTGAAGGCTGTCATTTCAGAGCAAAACCTCACCTAAATTGAAAGAATTTGAAGAAGTACAAGGTAGCAAAGCTGAATCCCACTCTTAAAGAGGAAAGGAAAACTGGCCCCTAGTGAAAAATAGGGTTAGGAAAAAAATAAAAAATAAAATCTAACTCTGCCAAAGCCATTCTTGACTGATTTTGTTTGAAGAATTTAAGGACAGGTTGAATAACAGAGGCACCACCTTCTATTCCAGTTTCTCGTTATTCTTAGAGCCAAAATTCTTATGCTAATTTAAACCTCCCTTGTTTTAATTTAAATTCATTATTACTGATTCTACCCACCACATCCCTGAATAGATTATTCTCCCGCTCTTTGAAGCCACTTACACACTTAACACGATTGAGGACTGTTTTCCTTCTCCTTCAGCTTTCTCTGTTTTCAGGAGACCCCATTCTTTCCATCTTCACATGTAAAAAGTACACTTTCTAGGCCCATCATCAGCACCACACTTTGCACCTAGGCCATGTCTCACTGATCACAACCCTACTGAACTGCAGTGCTCCTGTGTTTGTAGGGTTTCCCTGTTTCCTACCTGCCTTCCCTCCTTTGCATTCATGTAGCCAGAGGGATGTGATCTGAGCCTTTAACTTGAGCCTGTCCTTCCTGCTGCGCCTGCTCTGCTAATGTACCCCACAGGGCATGGGAACTGTGTTTGTAACACCTGCATTTCCCGCCATGCCAAGACACCTCACTAGTCCTGACAGATCCTTTATGTTCTTTAATGACCCACACTCAGGCACCTCCAGCACTGCTGTGACTCCTTTACATGTTAACTCAGAGAGTGACAAGCGAAGTTACATGACCCCTTCTGTCCCTGTGCCAGCTCAGACAGGTGCCATCCCCAGGGAAGGAGATGCAAATGTTTCAAACTCTGGATTTCTGCTTTAGGTAAAACTGGTTTTAATTTCAAAATGTTGGCACGCTTAGGGGATACTGCTAATGCTCTTCAACTGTCAGCACTTTGGCAGAGGCACCACTTGGTTTTCTGTCCCAATCTGTCTTTAGACATCAGAGTCTGTAAACCTGCAGATGGAGTTTTCCACAAGCAGAAGCTGACATGTCAGAAGCTTGACTGCAGGATCTGCTGGCCATGATCCAACAGCAGTGTCCCTCCTCTCAGTGGGATATGGGTTGAGAGAACAGGCAACTAAAGCTACCTTCTTTGAGGATGTGGCCACACCCCGGCAATCCCTTGTTCCATCTTCTCCAAGAGAGGAAACATAACAGGGTATTTCCAGGAAAGCTAAGAACATTGGGGTGTTTATTGTCATCCATTTATTAGTACTATAGACAAGCAGATACCAAGATCACACCCTAGTCTTGAGACTCATCCCAGACTGTTGCTTCACTATGCTAGCTAATAAAACCAAATTGAGTAGGTTTGTGTTTATGTTGGTGGGGTTTTTTGTAATTACCTTTATGCAAGTTTGACCTTAATGCCTTCTATACCAAGTGCTTCACTATGCTTACATCAAGAGTGACTACATCACGTGCTGCACCCAGATTGTGCTTTACTTGGGCAATCAGATAACAGTGTAAGGGTCTCTTCAATGCTAAAACCACAAACGCACAAAAACAACGTGTGTGATATACGGAATCTGCTCCATAACCCAGACCTAATATTCAGCACTGCAAAGACTAGACATGAAACCTGATACAGAAGAGAAGTACATACAAGAGTTTGGAATAAAGGCACCCTAGAAAAACCAAGACATTGTTACCTATCCTGAAAAATGGTAACAGGACAGTGACAGAGCAGCACATTTACCTCTTCTCTCCCAGACTGAAGCCAAGCATAGTACAGACCAAGCTGTAAAAGGGATGGCTGAGGGATATATCAATGTTCTTCCAGACTGCAAGAAAATTAGTTTAGAAAATGCTTACAAGTATTCCTTTAAGAGTATCTTATCCATTTGACTTTTGAAAATAATTCAGGTACTTTTAAACAACTACATTGCAGCCAACAAATAGAAACACCTAACAAGTATTCCTAACAGTAATAACATTTTGGAACATTCATTTATATCTGTTCTTTCTAGTTACCAAATATACACTCATGTCTAAATATTCAGCAGATAATTTGATGTTTCTGGATGTGACATTATGAATAATATTCCCCTAAAAGTGGTGGGAATACGTTATGACTCATACATGGCATCTGCCTTAAGCCTAAAGAGTAATTTAAACTGCAGCATTTTATCAGGAGATTATTAAATTTGGAACCTAAATTAATGAGCATTAACCTGAGTGAATATTTAGAAATATTACAAACGTGTGGGAGGAGAGAAAAATTACTTGATGACTCTGCATAATTTTTTAAATTATATTTAAGGGGATATAATGAGTACAGTAATAATAAAAAAAAAATAAAAGCTGTTCATAAAAAATTGAGTCAGATTGTATCTGAGGTCAGAGTCTACTAAGGGTACAGCAGTGCCTCCCATCACCTGAACAGGCCTTGTACCAAGTCACTGTAAGCAGGAAATGAAAGCACCTATTGTCCATCATCCTGAGTTCGTTATGATCTGAATGGGAGATAGCCACCATCCAAAAATTTTAAGAATGCATTAACACTGAGTTTGAAATCTTGAGTTAATAAAAAATATTTCTCATGCTAGAGAGCTTCATGTTTAACTGTAAAAGAAATTTGGCTCAAGTGAACCTCACTGTAGCAAACACTATACTGGGATATACAAATAGGAGCACTGCCTATAGGATCAAAAATATTCCTTCCAGTCCATCCAACAGTGATGAGGCCAAACTGGGATTTCCCCATGTGCAGCAACTACAGTACAGTCAGCACGTCAGCTAGCTGAAAAGAGGTGGAGGAGACCATGACCTGCAGATATCTAGAAAATATGACCTCTGAAGAAACACAGAGAAAGTTTAGCCTAGAAAAGAGAAACCGAAGAGGAAACAGTCTCATGTTAATGCATATAAAGTCACCTAAAAAGACAGTGTAGATAAATTCTTCCCCACATCTAGGATGGGGAGGACAAGGAGTATTAAGTTTAAATTACAACAGATGAAAATTCAGGATGGAGTAGCTTTAATCTTTCTAACACTCAGCAAAGCAGCTGATGGGGTGGGGAGAAGGTATTGGGGTCCCCTTGAAGAAAGAGTTTAAGTGTGGTGTCAAGCAATTGGTACATCAGGAATGGCAAAAGTAGAATTGATTATGCCTTGGGGGTGAAAGATGCCCTAGATAACTCTTTATTAATCATATGAGATAAGGAATTTGAGCAGCCATTTCCGATGATTAGCAAATGGGCAGAATTCAGTTCCTACTTATACCAAAACCATTTCATTTGGCAACATAAAGGTACCTGAAAGAGGACCTGGGATTAAAAAGACGCATGCAGTTTGTCAGGTGATGATAGGCAGCAAGCATTTCCCAGAGTCTTCAGAGAATATGTGAAGCATACCATGAAAGCGTGATTGTCCCTCTCACAAATGGGAATATATCTAATTAGAAATGTTTAACTTTTCCATCTTACAATCAGAATAGCCCACCCAGGGCTCAGAGCATACGCATCATCTGACAAGCTTTTAATGGGAACCCAGCAAACCCTGAGTTGTTTAGAAGCATGATTACTAAACTGAATTTCCAAACCCTATTTCTTGTCCTTTATGAAAAAATAATGAAGTTTTTTCTCTGTGAGTATTTATAGTACTTCATGAATTTGGGATGAGTACTAGCAAATAGCTAAAATCAGTGAAACAATAGTAAATAAATGCATAGAGATGTGAACCTAAACTTTTGATGCAATGTCTTCTCCTCCCTTGACTCTAATTAGCAAGGGGCAACTCACATGACAGGCCTTGAAATAGTCTTTTACATGATGTAACTATTAACTTTTCAGAGACATAAAGGGAGCTCCCACTCAGCTTTTTGCCTGCCTTGATACTCACTGATTTACAAGGCATTAGGGACTAGGTTGGTTATCCCATCTGACCTTCTGCTTAATGCATCTGGCACTAGAAACCCCAAAACACAGAGGTGGTGGGGAACATTACTGCTCATAGATTACGAGGGCCCTAAGCAAGGGCATGAATTCAAGGGATTTCAAGTTTATTCAGACAAACGAGAGCCATGGTGGGAGCACTCATGAAACCAGCCCACAGTTCCTGGGCTCCTATTTAAAACAGCCCAAACTCCATCAACAACCTGCACACAAATCCTACATCATTGGATTAGGATCATTTGTCTAAAAAAAGCATAGGTTTCATGGAAGGATGACAAGGCCAGTCAGAAGGATGAATGATTAAATAGACCAAGTGATTTAAGCCTGAAAGAGCTTAAGGTGGAAGAGGAAAGAAAATTTATATTGGATCTACAAAAATATCAAGACTACCTCCTCTGTGCCAACCAGTGAGTAATTGCTTCCCATATTTTCTAACATGAAAGCAGGTAACAGGTACCAGGTTTCTTTTGCCCAGAAACAAAAAGTCTCTGGGCAGCCACTTACACAAATTCATGGAAGGAAAATTCAGTCTCTTGGAGGCACCGTGTAACCTCCTACGTGAAGCCTTTGGTGGAAGCCTGTTGTGCTGTGCGTATGTGTGTGCATATGTAGGGTGTACGTTATGTCTGCCTATGGAATAGAAAGAAGGTACCACTCTGTGCTGTATTTATCAGGAACCACGAAATGCATTCATACAGAAAGCAAAGACAGACTCAGGCCTCTGGCAAAGAAAACCTCATTTTAATTTCTCCAGTACTTACACACTTCTTTCACCCCTGTCAGAAAGGTATGCAGGAAGATGTATCTTCACCTGACCCAAAAGCACCAATCCAAGTCATGACTTTGGCTCAAATATTCAAGAAAAGGAAGTATATTTCTATATAATTCCTGGAGATTTACTCTGAGACTAGGACAATGAAAGAACCGAATATTTGCTTTGATTCCCACTTTCCTCCTACCTCACCTGTCCTGGGAAGCACAATTGCTGTGCTTTGTGCATAAACCCAATGGCTGGAGACGACAAAGCCTCAGCAAAGTTTGTTTTCATTCTTGTGCTGCAGAGCAGTAAATCAGTAGAAGCCCATAAGGGACGTTTTGTGCTCACTAGTGCTGCAGTGTCACCACCCTGGAGCACAGTTTAGCATAAGTCAGCTAAAAAAGACAACCCTGACAGGCAGAAGTGGGGATCATTGCAATTTTTTTCCCATAGACAGTTGCAGCAACAGGAGGGTGCACTGAGGAATGAGTTCTCACCCTTGTCCAGTCCTTCCTTAGTAGCATCAGCTTGAATCCCTCCACTGAAGCAGGACAGCAGCCCTGAAATAAATCGCATACAACCACAGTCCAAACCCTGTCTGGATATCCACAGCATGAAGAAGATCACCCACAGGTCACCTTTGTATAAACACTTTGAGGAACAAAATTCAGAACTCCAGCCACAGTGTGCAAGACACCATTTTGGTCTCCAGTATAACCCATCTCAGGTAGGAACAGATATGAATGGTGCTTGCTGTGCATTGCCCTCTTGAGTGCTTTCTCTATTGGCAAAGAAACATTAACAGATTATTTGATTATCACAAACAAGATTTGTCTGCAGCATCAATGGCAATGCCAAGCTTCCACACAGCCTTGTTTCATTCATGAGAAAATATTGGTTTGATTTGGTTTTATGATCTTTTCCTATGAGTCATGTAGTTGCAGCACGAGCAACAGCAAAAGTTTCTTACAGCAGGAGGAGGAAAGCAATTGAAACATGAGGCTGTGGACTGGAGACAATTTTGATATGACACTTTGTTGAACACAATTATGGAGCGTTACCTCTTCTTTTGAGAAAACAAAGCCTAAGGAAATGTAGTTTTTTTAAAATAATACTGAAACACTTTCATGACAGATGCAATAAGTGCACTAAGATAAAACATGCACAGACATATTTCTCACGCACTCGCAAGTATGTCAGATCTCCCAGGGGGAAACCGTTGCTGACCCACTGACCTTCCTCCAAAAACACCCAAATTTATTTGCATTATGACTGTGATGCTTAAAACTGAGATGAGGACAAGCTGCTCAAAATTACCTGTTATGCAAGGCTAAACACCCAAACCCCATTTTGTACATCAGCTGGCATAGCTGGGGGAGGAGAAATAAACTTCTGAGCCCTGAGCCTTTCTCCAGAACAAGTAGAAGGAAGCACTACCTACATGCCCAGAACATCACTGTATGCCCTTATTCTCTGAACAGTAAAGACCCCAGATGGAGAATTTTCCCATTCAAAATAATGTGAAATAACTTTAGCCAGGTTAAGTGACAAACAAATTTGGGCAAGAAGGATCTTGTGTCCAGCACTGTATTCACATCCCAAGGGAGAAAAACGCAAGTCTGTTCCACAACTAGGAGAGATTAATAATATCCACAAGATCAACTAGGAAGCACTGCTGGTATTTTGCCACCTTGCTGCCTCCTCTCCAACTTGTGGACACGCTAACAGCCACTTGTTGATTTCAAAGTGCTGGTGGTGGTAGGAAGGACAATTGGCAGAAGCTTCCCTTGGTGAGAAAGGCTGGGTGTTGGTAAAGCTCTAACTCACCTCGCATAGGCATTGTTGGGTGCTTTTTTTGAAAATTTTCAACCACTCACGTATATTTTATCTAAAAGCCATAAAGCTATCTCTTTTTTCAGCATGCAAACAGGCATTTGACAGCTTGCGAAATATCAGGTGTGTGTGCAAGATGGGCTAAGCACCAAGCATTGGAGAGAGCTGGCTGGCAATGCCCTCCTACTTCCCTAGCAAGTGCAAGCAGCCGAAGCAGCCTCAGAAGGAGGTTATGAAAAACCTATGGCCAGATTAAGTGCCTTGTTTCAGGTCCTGAGTGTCTTGATGGAAAACATGAAGGCTTGACACATGGCTCCAGTTTGGGTTCAGTGTGCAATACAAGCACACGCACACTTCACTAGCTTGTCTAGTCCTGGCTAATTCCTGAAAACTGAGGACTTCAGGTAATAAGGGGACTGGGGGAAAAATAAGACACTGTTATAGAAGAAGAGCTTTTTCTTCAAATACTACGTGCCACCAGTCTTGTACTTCCGCCACAGTCAAGTCCCATTATTTTAAAGGGGTAGTCCAGGCAAAACAAGACAAGCAAAGCCAAGCTAAGCAAAGCAAATGGAGCTGGCAGAGCTGCTGACAGAGGCAGGTGAAACCCAGCACTGTCAGCACAATATTAAGCTGCAGTACTTGTTTCAGGAGCAAGTGCTAAGCTTGCACTAATTTTTATATTCTATTTTCCTTCCCACTCCTTGCCTGGCATGGTTTGTTAAATAGTGTCCTGCCCAAAAGAAAGGGGAATTAGTGAGGTTTTTCATAAGTCTTTTTTTGAAACAGTAAATCACAAAGCTCAGCTGATGCCCTCCTTCCCACCCTCCTCTCCCTTTGCCCAGCTGACCCAGCTTAAGAAAGCAGAGAGGCAAGCTTTCAACCACTATGCTCTTAAGAGCATGGGATTCGCACTATAAATATCCAGTATTCAAACACTATCCTTGAGCTCTCAGAGAATAAACTACCTTGATTGAAGAATGGGCTCATTAAGGTAACAAAGTGACAGCTTCGAGCAAGCTCACTTTACAGTTTCTAAATGCATCTGCTCTGATGGGATTAAACATGCATTTCGACTGGGAGGAAAGAATGGCCTTAATTTGAGGTCTGCCTCTGGCTACATCATTAAGCAATAAGACATGACAAGCAGTACACTTTCAGGGGATTTTTGGCTTACTTAGGTATGCAATGAGGTATAATGGTCAGAGTAAAACAACCTTAGCCCCCAAGAGCACCAGTATGTATTATACATACCTCTCAGCCAGTCAAGCTCTATGTATTTCCAATGCAATAATACTAGGAACCAATCAGAGAGCATCATTTTTTTGCATCCCAAACCATTTTGGATGAAATTCATCCCTGCTGCCTAAAACCCAAGTAATCAGATTTTAGATTAAACATACACAAGTCTCTGTATCTATTAAAAAGGATTTGTGAGCACTCATCACTTTAGAACTGCCAATAAGAGGCCAGATCCTGGAGATTTGGCCTGGATATTTCCTTGAGCAAGTACCATGCACAGATGAACATAGAGAGCCAGCACTGATCCTGCAGGTTTTTGACAGCTCATTGAGTGCAACTGCAGCAAACCAATGTGTATCCCCTTTCCATGACTCTTTAAAAGGCCTGGAAGAGTGATATGTACATTGATGGGTGACTTTACAACATTTACTGCCACCATGATGCAGGTTTGCTCCCAGTTAAGACCAGTTAAGACCTCTTCTGTGTAAGACTCCCACTTATCATCACTGAAGCAAATACAATTGTTAGAGCTGTTCACCTGCTACTACTGGGTACACATGGGAAAAACAGTATTTTTGACCATGCAGTAGGTAGAGGTGCCCCTGCCTAGTCACTCCTGAGGGTAGTAAGCAACCCCTGCAACAAGGGGAGACCCACATCTGACTCAGCCATGTTTGCCAAATAGAGTAAAGACAGAACTTGATGACTGGGTTAGGGTGATAAACCTGTCTTAAAAAGAGCAGGGTAGTCATGCACCTTCGAGATCCCGAATGATAGTGGAAGAATTAATGTAGCAGGTTCTGCCTACTACTGCTTCCAATGTGCCTGTCCATTCATCAGGTCTTGTAGCTCTCCTTGCCTCTAGCCTCAGAATTGCTGACGTCAATACTGACTGAGGGTGCCTGAATTTACCCATATCCTGTTACTTATTCAAATAAATTTTTCAGAGCAGAAATTCTTTTAAAAGTTCTCAAGACATACACCTAAAAATGAAGATGCTGAAGATACCTTCAGGATGCTTTCCAAAAGCACACACTCTTCCTTTTGGATTGCTGTGAATGCAAAATGCAGGCTACATATTTCACAAATTCAAAAGCAAGTCTGTTTTATATGTGGTGTGGCTGTGTGATTTATACATACTATGCAAGCAATTTAGGTAAGAAAAACCACACAAAAAAACCACAGTCAATGTGGAAATTGTTCTTTGGCTTACAGAAGGCTAATCATATGAACAAAACAACACACTGAAAGAGCCAGGTGCTCACAACTGCTAACATAATCCGACCACAGCAGATGTTCTGCATCACGCAAGCGTCCTTACTTGAAATTATAAGGGTTTATACCAACCCAGCAAAGCTAGGAACTATGTAGGCATTTCTCTTATAAATAAACTAATTTGTCTAAGTTACTTAAATGACTGAACGTGAATGGGCTTCGGGCTGACCAGCCCAGAACAACTAGCAACCAGCAGCTTTAGACTCATTTAATAGGGCAAGAGGCCACCTGAATTACCTGGGGGCTTAGGACTCCATTCCCAAGAGTGGCTTAGCAAGAACAAACAAAGGCTATTTCTCTGCTGTGTCTGAGACCTGTAACCAAAGTGTTTCCTATCAATAAGATAACACATAAAAGGGAAAGGGAAAGGGAAAACAAATATGACCAGTTAACGAGAAAAGGGGCTCAGAACATTACATCATCTCTCACTGTCCTGCTCAAAATGGAAGTTTCACTCCGATGTTTAGTCAGAAATTTCTGCTTTTACCTTATTAGCTAGAATGGACATTTCCAGCCATGCCACTGATGAACTCAAATTACACCCCAGGAAGCCACCTCCCACATACCCCTCCTGTATGTTTTCATCAGTTCATCAAGGTTGATGTTCAAGCTCCCAGCCTAATCCTCTGCTCTAGTGCAGCTACAGCCTCACATTAAAGCATGAAAATTTAAACTCATCATGTTCTGCAATATTTAAAAATCAATGAAAGTAGTGCAATGAAATGGCAGTTGCCTAGGGCTGAGAAAAGCTGCTGAGCTGGGATGCTTTCCACCAGTAAATCTGTTTCCATCTTTTATTTACAGCAATTTAAGAGAATTCATCAGTCATAGAACAATTCATATTTTAAGACAGGTGAGAGCCACACAAGTGTACCATACCCAGCATCTCCCCAAAAATAGCATGTCCTCCCACATTTTTGTAGGAAATGCGGACTCTTCAGTCCAGAGAGCCCCAGTGAAGAAGCCTAGCAACTAACTCCACTGCAGAGGGTCCCACTGGGGCTGTGCTATACAAACTTCTGCCAAGGGGAAAGTAGTCTGGTGTACAGCCAGGAGCTGGCCCTGCAAAGAAATCTTCCCCTGCACCGGCATCTTATGAAAACTTCTTTGACAGTCTCTTCTCAACTACATATTTCCTATTGGCCTATTCCCAGGGAGAGTAGAGCCTGTCAAGACAGCCACTGTTCTAAATTCAGATCTGTCCAACTTTTTCAAGCCTACACAATGCTAGATTATCTCATAGCTTTAACTTAAGGTGGATTTCTTTAAAAGCTGTTTAAATTCTGTGTCACAGAAACCATTTTTACATATTTGCTGCAAAGTTCCTTCAAACAGAAAGACCACATTGCAAGAATACTCCCATATCTTTAATTTACAGGTAGTTTTGTGTTATAGCTTCCTTTGGCAAGAAATGCCAGTAACATGCTGGGACAGGTTCTCCACCACCAAATGGAAAGGGGATTTCTCTGGTAGCCATCACAACCCATCCCACCATAATTCTTTCTGTAAATGTATACCCTTTAGGAACCAGGCAATAGAAAGAATCCAACTCATCCCACGATTAAACTACCTTCCCCACATTGCCTTACTTCTCTGGATATCAGTTTGCTGCTAGACAGGATAAAGTACTTTTTGGGAAGAGGATGCTGATGAAGAAACCTACCAAAGAAACTAGATATGTGTGTTTTATCTATGGTATGTGATTATTCTAAGATGAAAATCCTCTTGTTCAAATATCTTCAACCATATGAAGCTGAGTAACATTCAGAGCTTTCAGAAGATAGGGGGATTCATGCCATTTGAAATGAACATTTTTAACAAGAACCTTTGTCAATGCAGGATACAACATTTGGTGGGAACTCCAGAAACTCCCTTAACTTCAGTTGACATTCATTTTCTATAGTTACCAAGGCTACTCTTTTTCCTCCTTGTCTTCTACAGCCTTTCTCCCGCATTCTTGTGCCACCCCTGACCCAGTTCTCTGGCCCTAAGGACTCTTTAGCACCATATCAAGAGCCTAACATGTCTATACAACACACAGCACAGTGAGCCCCGGTTTTGATTCACTCATAGGTGTTACTGGAAGGAAACAAAATATAGCAGCCTTGTTAACAAGGTATTCCTGGAAGGCTCAAAGATTTTCCTATCAAGCTAAGATTATTTTGGTTTTAAAGGTTTCTGAAATGTTCTTCTGCCAGCTTTTCCCCAGACCAGTCATAACTTGTTAAATGAGACTGCAAATTTACCTTAATCACCGTTCTGTCCCCTCATCTCTTCCTCCTAATGGGGTTTCAGAAGAATCATGAATTGGCTTTATTCCTGTTTAAAGGCTTAATACTTTTCTCTCCTTTCCTAACATCAGGAATTCAGGTAAACAGTTAGCCTTCTGGAAAACATCTGAGATAGACACAAGTCCCTTGGACCATTTAGAGTCTATAAAGAACAGTTACCTATAATGTGCAGGCACATTACCTCCACAGAATAAGAAACACCCTTGGTGTACAGCCTACATGTCCTTGATGTGTTAACCTGAACAGACACAAAGCACTGTCCTCTGGCTACAGCTTTACAAAAATATTACCTGGTTTACCAGGGAGATGCCTTGAAGGCCCCGTGATATGGAACATAGCTGGCTGAAACCTTGCACTCCCCTCAAATAAAAATCAGTCCTGCAACATGGCGTACACAGGCCATAGGTTTGTAAAGAGTTCCATAATAGGGATAAGAAAACTGTATCTTACTGGAGGAAATACTTGACTTACTCTAATTATATCTGGCAGTTGTGAATAAGGCAGCAGTTCTGAAAGTCTGGCAAAGTGTTCTCATTGTTGTCTATCTTAGTGTTTCTAAAGACTTTCTGCCAAAATGCAATCTAGCTGTTGCATTTGATGTGAGTGGACATTCAAGCATACAGCTGCTTGTGACTGTCACTACCGTTACATCAGGGAGACATCAGACTCCAAATCAGCCTGGAAATTTCAGGGACTGTTTTGACACTGGCAGTGTGTCTGGACTGTGCTAGAAGACAACCTTTTCCCTTCATTCCTGTGTGTGCTGTGGGAATTCCACATGAAGGTCTCATTTCATCTTTGCATTTACTGTGCTCAGGAAAATCCAATCTTTCTGCAGCTGGAGCAGGACTGGAGCTCACTTGGTTCCATCCAAACCTGGTAGTCAGAAACTACATAAAGAAGATTTTGGGCCAGTGTTAGAAAACATACACATAAAGCCAGATTCTGATACACAAGTTTGCAATGTAGAAAACTGGCAAATCTGGATTTGAAAACACTGATGGTTAATTAAAAATGGAGACATATTCTTGAGCCAGATACTGAGGTGAAGAGACACTTCTGTTGGATACCTTATCCCTTCCTCCATCCAAAATGTTTCCACATTATTGCTTGTAAAAGAAAGGAAATGAAATCATCTCTTTTCTCTCGGTTTACAATTTATTTTTCAATATGTTTACAAGGAGGCCGATGATTGGCTCTATGAGGAGTTACAATACTTGCAGACCACTGTGAGTTCAAAGGAGGCATCATGTAAATACATTGTGGATAATCACTATTTCTCATTAGCAGGATAATAGCAGACAATCCATCTGAAGGTTAGAACAAAATATTTGGTTGAAGTTATTGCTTTTACGTTTCTTTATAGTCTGACATGAAAGATCTGATACTTCTGCATGTGACTCACATATGAATAGAGCTCACAACAAAACATAATACAGGAAAATGAAGAATTCCTGGCTGATATAGATGCACCTGTGTTGTGGCTCAATTAGATTTTGATTTTCAGCTCATTTGTTTATTCCTCCAGACAGCTACTGACCGTGTTCTAGAGGATCTCAACTTTGTTGAGGACCCCTTGACATTGCTGACTTTAATCACGCATCAGGGAGACCGTGAATAAATCAGGCAGTGTTATTGGCTAATAATGAAAAAACGGAAGATACAAGTAGCATTTACAAATCGTTGTGGATACATACAGGAAGCTGTATTGCCTCTCTAAACTGCAGGTAATTCATCTGCAAAGCTAAGGGCTTTGACTGCTTAAACCAATTTTACCAGAAACTGTCAAAACTTTGTATGGGAGTTCCCATGTCAACTGAACCAGCAGTAACATGAGCATATTGCTGTTTTGCCAAACTCATCATAACAACTGAACTCACCTGGGAAGAAAAGTGCGAAAGTATTTTATTTTAAACATCAAGAGCTTATGCCTTATAGTTCAGACTAAAAGTCCCTCACTGGAATCCACTGACAATAATTCTGATACTCATCTGAGCTTTGCATGTTTCCCAGTTCAAACATGTGTCTTGATCTTCAAGGTAAGTGTTTCTTCAGCTTGAAGATCGGAGTGGTTTCTTCACTCAGGCCTGATCTCTGAGCACCAAAGTCCACTTGAAGTTCAAAGTGTCTAGAAGCCAAAGTGCCAGGCCATAAAGAAAGGCCTAGAAGAGCTCTGTTGCACAGTCTGATCTCATGCTAAAGCTGGAGTAGCAAGGAAGAGAAAATCATCTCAGAGGTTCTGACAAGGAATTTGGAGATCTCAAGAAATGCATGTCCAATCAAGCAGTATTGGAATAGATTTAAACAATCTGACATCTTCCCCAGCCTTTTCAGCATATATTGCTTGTAATTGGTGCAGATACTTCTCAACCAAGAAATGTAACTAAAGATACTAACTCCCACCACACTGTGGAAGCGCTGCAGAGCTTTTGATACTAAAAGCTTCCCAAGAACATCTCCTAGCAGATGGCATAAACTTAGTGAACCATGAATGGGAAAGAGAATCTCCAAGAGATGCAGTGGCAGCAGAAACACTGCAGAGTAGATATTATTTCTGTGTCCTTAGAACCATTTCCATACAGCTCTAGACTTTTCTCCACATAGTATCTGGGACTTAAGCATCTTTAATGAATCACAGTTATCAGCGGCAGGGTTGAAGAAGGGAAAAATAGTCCTTCCTAATCTCACAGAGAGATCACTGAGACACCAAAGGCTTATCCCTAGCATGTGGTATGTGAGATGCTAGCCCTAGACCAGCATGTAGATGCACCAGTACAATTATATTAGCAGCAGCAAATAAATGCTCTGGAAGACTTGTGCTGCCTCCAGGCTTCAGTTGTTTCCTTGCTCAGCCCTGACCTCTGCAACAGATGTATCAGCTATCTCTGAATTCCCCTGGGCTCTGCACACTGCGCTGCACCAAGGGCTGAGACGCCTCCAGTAATGGTCATAAAGTAAATCTGGTACAAGATCATAAAGCAGGATCACAGCCATAGAAAAATATTTTCTGGGCCCAGCAAACAACAGCTGGACTACACCAAGCAACCTGGCTACATTTAATAATTGTTTGCTGCCCCTTTTCTCAAAGCCAGCCTCTCATCCTCCATGCACTTGGGCATAAAAGGCCCCAGGACATAAGATGTGCAAGTCACCTACTCAACAGTAGAGTTGTGTTAGCTCCAGTTCCTTCAAGGTCTTCATAGAACTGCCCATCTCAGCAATTTGCACAGTACAAGCACACATCAGATTATTACCTAGCATACTGCTTAGATGTAACAAAGCCTGAGACAAGCTAATAAAAAAAATTGCATCTCTCAGAATCAAAAGGAGTACTTTCTCTTGTTAGAAATGCCCGTGGCTTGGTTACCAGACCAGCTTGGTGAGTCATGCCTTTTAGGAGGCTTTCACTGTAATCAAGTGCTTAAGCATCCCACAGTACCAATAACCTCACCCAAAGTGAAACTTGGATAAATGACAAAGAAAGTGCTGACATTAAAGGTGATACACTGCAGTGAGTCACTCAATTAACAACCTTTGTGCAATCTTCAGTGGACAGAGAAGGGCTGTCCTATCTGGTAAGTGACTCACAACATGAAAGAACATAATACATCAGCAATCAATCACAAAGGTGAGTAAGCAGCAGTAGTTTTGTTCAGAGGCTGAGTAGCATATGTAGCTACATGTCAATATGGTCCATGGTACTGCTTCTTTTCACTTAGTTAAATGAATGCTACTGAGGTAATCTGACCGTATCATGCAGTGTCTTATCTAAAGGGTAGAATGAAAAGGCATCAGAGGGAGAGGTTTTCAGACATTCCACATAACTTGACTATTGCCAAACCCATTCTGCAACGGTTGTCTGACTTCAGATATATCACAGAAAAGGAATCGCGCAATTCTATCTGAACAGAGACTTGGATCTACTGGGAAAGCCTACAAAATTCAATTTTAATCCAAGGTACTAGTTTCTACCTTATTTTCTAGACATAAAGCCTGTCCTTTCTCCTACACCTGGATGATCAATCCTATCCCCATCCTGAAGTTTATCATTACTTTAACTGTTTTGAAATGTGGCTGTGCAGTGATTTCTTCAGTTTAGGGATCCAATTAGAGCACAGCTTCCTTCCCTCCCCATGCCAGCTGCTAGCAGGGTAACTGTGTGACCAACAGCAGCAACAAGTCAATATTGTCACCATAGAAAATCAATGTACTCTGCTTGGAAAGGATTCTGCTTTCAAAGTGGATGGAAAAGATGCAGTCAAAATTGAAATTGCAATAAATAAAACCAAGACATTGTGGTTATAAGCAAGCACAGCAGGTGAAATATAGTCAAGAAGTCAGCACCAGTGGACACCCTCCAAAGGAACCCATCATTCAGATCTACACAAACATGCTCCTGTGCCTGCTCTGCAGACAGTCTTCCACCAGCCCTCCCAGTCTCCACAGGTAAGCAGCAGCAGCCAGAGGCAGGGCACAAGAGCAGAAGGTCTGTTTCATCATCAGCCTCATGTTCCTTTCCCATGCACACATCCTTCAGTAAGCAGTCTGACCTGCCACATTGGCCAGCTGATCTCCCAAAGACAAGTCTGGAAGGCAACAGAAACTTCTTTCAGGTAAAGAATAAGCCCTGAGGTTTTTAAACAGTAAAGTTGTTTCTAACACCCAATAGCCTGATGAACTTGTCATGCAGTTGTGCAAGGGACATGTGTGGACTCGACACATCAGCCTGCCATTCCTAACAGCTGCTCACAGAGTATGACTAAGGGTCAAGGGCCTTCCACTTTCACTGCAGATTGCAGTTAACAGACTTGCACAGAGGGCAAAGGAAAAGGGTTGCTTTGAGCCACTATTGGGAGAGTGTGGACAGAAACTCTACCAAGAGGGCAAGCATGGGTGAAACAGGACGGCTACACATTACAGGGAGAATGTCAAAAGGAGACAGGTTTACAGAGGATGCACAAGAAGGCCTGGGCCTTCTTCTCCCCCTTGGAGAAGAGCCGTGAGTCCCCCTGTCTCTCCCATCCAGAGGCATTAGAAAGTACAAAGGGGCAGCTGAGAATTTAGGACTCATCTCCTGCCAGTCTTTGCCCACAGTGAGTGACAACCTGCTCTTGCTACCACTTACTGTAACTCAAGAGCTGAGCAGCAACATGAACTTCAGAACAGAATAATCAGGGTGAGTAGGGAAGGTAGTAGAGATATCACACTTCAAAAGAGAAAGCTGTCACACACCCTCCCACACTGCAGTTTTCTCAGTGGTCCTGAAAGCTGAGGACAGCTGGCAGCTACTTGGGAAGAGCTGAGTTTGCACAGCATCAGATAGGAATTCACCAGGCAGATGGAAAGTCTGTGCCACCAAGGCACCCTCCAGCCGTGTTAAACCAAATCATCCTCTTTCTCTCTTTGTGAAGAGCAGAAAGACTTTAAGGATCACACAGCATAACTGGAAAGGAGACAGGTGTCTGGGCAGGTGGGCACTGCCTTGAGTTCATGTCACTCATATACTACAAATGTTTAATGGCTCCAAGCACTCATCCACAGAAGAGATATGGAAGTCAGTGTAACATTACCCAAATCTTTGCTTTCTTTTTAAAGGGACTTTCAGCATTTCATACCACAACAAACAAACAAAAAAAAACCCAACCCATCCCCCCAGAAAACAACAACAACACACACACACACACAAAAATGCAGAATCCAGAGTCATGTTCTTTAGCACAGAAAGTTTGGCTCTACAACCTCCATAGCTTTTCCCCCCTCCTTTTAAGACAGGCAAATACAGATAAAAATACTCTAATGCTACTTATAAAACCTTTATAATGCTGTGTCTGGGGTGATCACGTTATTCATAGGTTAGCAAGCCTTACATGAAGAGTGCAGCTCATTCAGCTGATTTCTTATTCAACTTTTATACAGCAGTACATAAAGCCACTGCATACCATAAAGCCTCTAGAATACTGTTTTAATGTCTTGTCCAAATATTTCTAACTTAGCATTACAACAGTTGCTTACAAATACAAGTTGTTTGGAATGCATGAACTCAAATGGGCAGAACTCGGAAACAGCCTCAAGATAACCAAAGCAGCAAGACGAAACCTTTTTCACACTGAAAGACTTAGCATTCACTCACAATTTCCAAGGATAATGATGTTTATCCCCCTTCAACAGAGCGCAACAGCCAGATCCATTTGCAGAGATGGTGTAAACCAAAACAGCTGACCTTGCAGTGGGGTGTTCTGGGGGAGACACTTTGAGGTCTCTTTTCCACTCCCCCATCCCCATCCTGTATACCCATTCTGGTGTGAAGACACAAAATAAGGGCTTATTAAGCTTTTTTACCAACACCAGAGACAAGAGAGAGTCTGTAAATCCCATCATTTTGTTATTACTGTGGAAGTATTTTCACATACAGCAGTATATTATCTTGGAAGTTAGCCCAAGCTCTTCCATTCCACATCAATGCCTTCAATATGTTAATTAAACAGGAAAAACCCTAGCTACCCTCCTTTACCCAGACAAACTCTTGCTTCCACAGATTTCTGTGCTAATTTTCAAGAGTCACAAAGACAACTGTTCCAAGTGAGGTTTCCTATCTATCTCAACAGCAGTCCCCAGTATGTGATCCAAGCAACATCTCAGACGAAGATGAGGGCAAAAGGCTGAATTACAAAAGAGCTGGCATAACACAGTTCTACTTAACCTTCAAGAAATCCCAATGTGCGCATAATTTCTACGTATTGACTTAATTTGCAGAAATCCAACACTCCCTTTCACTTTTAGAGGCCAAGGCAGTTTTCTATTACAGTATTACCCTTGAGGATACTGCAATATCATCTCCCTATCAAATGATGAACTAAGTTTAAGAGACATTGGCTTTAGGACAGTCTTTTTTTTTGGCCAAGTGCAGAAAGATTATGTCTATAAAATTGCAAAATCTCCTGAGCCTGTGCTACTCAAACCCATCTTACATTCAGCCTTTGGAAAAATCAAGTTATTTTCTATCTTTTCTCAATGTAATGGAATCAAGCCCCAGATATTTTCAGCAGACCATGCCTGAAGAACACCTGTGTCACATTAGGATCTCCAGAGTTAACTATTCAAATAATGGTTTGTTAGTTCTTACATAGTAGCAACATGTCATCTCTTCTCCATCACAAAACTCAAAAGCACCATTCAGTCAGTTATTTCAGGATAATAAAGCAGGTTAACAGAAAGTATGCATGAGCAGATCATCCACAGATAGGAACAGCTGCACTGTATTTAGTTCTTGCTGGCAAAAACAACACTCTGTAGAGTTATGAAACACCCTGTTCCAATCTTTCAACTAGAAAGAACATCATCTGGATGCTGTATGCCATTAGTCCGAGTATCACAGTATCACAGTATGCTAGAAATTGGAAGGGACCTCGAAAGATCATCTAGTCCAATCCCCCTGCCGGAGCAGGAACACCTAGATAATGTTACACAGGAATGCTTCCAGGCGGGTTTTGAATGTCTCCAGGGAAGGAGACTCCACAACCTCCCTGGGCAGCCTGTTCCAGTGTTCCGTCACCCTCACTGAGAAGAAGTTTCTTCTCAAGTTTAAGTGGAACCTCTTGTGTTCCAGTTTGTACCCATTACCCCTTGTCCTATCATTGTTTGCCACTGAGTAGAGCCTGGCTCCATCCTTGTGACACTCCCCCTTTATATATTTATAGACACTTATAAGGTCACCCCTCAGTCTCCTCTTCTCCAAACTATAGAGACCCAGCTCCCTCAGTCTTTCCTCATAAGGGAGATGCTCCACTCCCTTAATCATCTTTGTTGCCCTTCGCTGGACTCTCTCCAGCAGCTCCCTGTCCTTCTTGAACTGAGGGGCCCAGAACTGGACACAATATTCCAGATGGGGTCTCACCAGGGCAGAGTAGAGGGGAAGGAGGACCTCTCTCGACCTACTAACCACCTCCCTTCTACTACACCCCAGGATGCCATTGGCCTTCTTAGCCACAAGGGCACAGTGTTGGCTCATGGTCATCCTGTCGTCCACTAGGACCCCCAGGTCCCTCTCCCCTACACTGCTCTCTAACAGGTTGTTCCCCAACCTATACTGGAACCTGGGGTTGTTCCTGCCCCCGAGTAGCAACAATCCCAGAAGAAGTCAAAGGGAGTATAATACTTGTGAAATTAAGGTCAGACCTGTAACATATGAACTACCTATTCAGTATGAGCCTGAAGCATTTGGGTCATAAATGCTTTGATTATGTTAATTCTGCCTTCAAAAGACCATTAAGCTATAAGGAGGAACACGGGATACTTGGCCATAATGCTGTAGCTTGAACCTTTTTGTCTTACTCAACACAGGCAACATAATCATCACAATTCAATGCCACACCAAAAAATAAAAAATGTTTTTAGAGAAAACCCTTTCCAGAAAATATTAGTGACCCCAGCACAAGTGTATACCATTAATAGGAAAAGCTTTAATTCAGTAACTTTTTTGCTTATCCAGTCCCAAAAGATCCCTAGTTTACATCCACATTCACTTAAACAACCACTTAGGTCCTTATACTTGAAACCTGACAATAAGCTTTCATGACTGCTTTTCCTTTTTTGAAGAACTGAATAGAGAAAATAAGCACCAAAATCTGAAGACTGGTCTGGAAGTATTTTAGTAGTTAAGTACATGCTAAAAGAGGATGAAGTACAGAGAGTACCATGAGTTTGTGCATCTGAAAAATGACCCACCTGTTTACAAGCCATCACTACCTTGGTCACGGGGACTTTTGGGGTTTTCACCATATTTTGAATTGTTGCTTTGCCTATCTTCATTAGTTAAAATGAGATCTCTGAGACAGCTAAGAAAGAAAGAAAATGTGAGTTTCAGCTCTCTGCAAATCTGATTGTTGAACATTTTCAGCTGATTGCATTACCCCCTGGCCTAAGCCAACTAATTGCTTTGACTCGATTGAACAATAATTGGATTGTTCCCTATAGCTGTGGTTCAATACCACAGCATTGTGCTAACAGTAATACAGTAAAATCCTATTAAATCCATGGCTTTGTTTTGGAGAACAGGACCTTTAAAACAGATATTTGCTTCTATTATGAATATTAATGCCAGTTTTCTTCTTACTTAAATCATTATAAGGACTTTAAAAACATTTAGCAACATACAGCAGGGTGAAAGAGCAGAAACTGGGTGATGGTTTCCTTCCAGGCAACAATTTTAGAAGACACTTTTCTAAGGTTTATTTGTCTGAAGAGTTTCAAAATCATGTTTTCAGATCCTTTGCCTGGAAAACTTATATTTAAGGAATTACATCACAAATTTTTTTCAGTGTCTTAAGACTATAGTAAAAATTACTAAAGATAGAACAGGTCTCCAGAGCTTTAACTCCAGCTCTTCCTTTGTTGTTTACCAAGAAAACAGGGCTTCTCTGAGGACTCAGCAGCATGCAGCCACATCTAGAGGCTAAACTAGATTCCAAGTGAATATTATTATTAGAGAGCTTTCTGTAACATAGGAGGAGAAACTGACCCTCCCAAATAACATTAACAGCTGGTCTTGCTGTGGCCAGCAGTTGCAGAGCTCAGTTATGCTGCTGAGCATTGTCAGGGTGTGATGAGCAGGAGTGCTCTCTGGCTGAGGGTGGAGCACCCGTTGAGAAGATGAGATGTAGTTCAAGTTGAAGAGCTACAACTTTGGGTGACACTTCACAGCCCGCCTTCAGCAAACAACCCAGAAGGGATATCACTTGTGGCCTTTCCATCCTTAACCCGCAGGCTGCTTCTCCTTAGCAAGATGCGAAATTGCTCAAAAATGGGGCTGAAGCTCACGTTCAGCTCACAGCTGTACTTTGTCCAAAGAATGCGAGATTAATGCTGGCAAAAGAGTACTCAAATTCAATAATTTAAATCAGAAAGAATTAGAGATCTGTAAGACTGCAGGTGGCCTGCTGTAGCCTTTGTCATAGTTTTGTGTGAATTAACCTTGAAAAAGACTAATGTTTTATCATTTTCAGGAATCATCTCAAGGCAAATGTGTCTGAGTTCATTTCATGGTTGAGAAGAGTTTGCCTCTGCAATAAATGAGAACTTCAAACCCTCCTGCACCACCTGAGATGAAAGCTACCTCCTCTCTGAATTTCCCTTGGCTCCTGTTAGCTTGCTGTGGCAGCACTGCACTTAAACCTTAGATGTGTTCCAAAAGTAGGGACTGAAGGTCTCTAAACCCCCTGCCTGAGGTGATTAATTAGATGATTGTTCACACGCAGAGCTTAAACCCAAACCCAGAGAGACCTATGGGAGTTTACTGACTAATGACCTACAAGTTGCTATCCAGAGACTCTCTGAAGATTAATCATGTGCCATATCTTTTCAGATTATAGCCCAGATTTACAACACAATTTGGTATTAAGCTTGCCCAACTCTTTCTATTATTCAGTTTAACATTAAGTGTTTGCACTGAAGTGTTCATACAGCTGTTTCAGGGAGCATTTTTGGAGAGGATATTTAGCTTCCTGACTAGCCTTTACTAGACCAAAACACCAGGAGCAGGACGAAGGCATTTACTGATTTTTAACAGATATTTGGGCATGGCAGGATGGGCCCATGACCTAGTGGTTTTGTGTTTCAGGCTGTGCTTGGCTTAGGTCTACAGCCTGGTGGATCAAAATACTTGTAGAGGGAGAACAGTCTGAGCTCTTACAGCAATCCATTAGGCTGAAACTTGTAAAAAATCTTGCCAAGAGACCATTTGGAAAGGTAAATTTGCATCTTCAGAACAGAGTCTGTTTCGCTGATAACATGGATTACAGACTGTGTTGCAGTCATCTACCACTTAGAAGTTACGAGTCTGCAGTAGGGAACAGTCTGAAAAAGCCAGACATATACGTCAGGGATTTCCCCAGTAATAGGGTTACTCATCAAAACAGCACAAAGGAACCAACCTGGATAAATTCTTCCTATCAGGAAAAAAAGAAAAAGTGATAGAGAAATAGTGAGCATGCATAGGTGAAAAATTGTGGCTTCATCAAAGCCACTCTTTCCAGTATCTGGGGGATCTGGATTTTATCAGTCCTCTGCCTGCACTCTTTAACCATAGCTTCCACCTCTGAAGAGCTAAGGGAGGTAGACCTCCAGTGTCTTATACCTAAACAAGTCATCATTCATCTACAGTGCAAAGGCAGAGATAGAGGTCTTCCTACAGAAGACCATTTAGTCTGCGAACAGATTTTCTTCAGCAGTACAGGATGGTCATATTGAGTCTACATCCTGGCACTAGCTCCAGAAGGCACAAGCCAAAGCACTGACATTAATAAATAGAAGATGTTAGAGCTGTGATTATTCCTGTAGACCACATCAGGTACAGAAGGCAAACATAAGGACCCTAAAGTCCCTGGATCTTCAGCCTAACTTGCTCACAAACTCCTTTGGTCAGGAAGGACTGTTTTCCAGAAGTACACTGCAGCATCACTTGATCAAGCATTTTACATTTTCTGACATTGTTTTTTGACCTCTGTCAGGGGCAGGTCACAGGACTGGGCAGATTGTCCTCACTCAACAGCAGGATCCTGCACAGGCACCAAGTCAGCAGATTAGATATTAGACCGAGGGGAAACTGGCTCTACTGGATTGTCTTGCTGAAAATCTCCCTGACTTCAAAGCTCACATCTGTCTTGTGAGGTGGGGGATGGTTTCTAACTTTAGTTGACCCAAATTACTTCCAGCCTTCCTCTGCAGCACACAGCAGCACTGAATCTTTGTATTGTGCCTTTGATCATTGCGCCTCTGAAATAAACTGGCCTGTGCGTCTCTGCAAAGAAAGCTTTAAAGGCATAAGCATTTAGATGAAGAACCTTGGTGATTCAGGTGTCCTTAATGCAATTATTCTCTGATTTGGAATGGCAGCAGGGGAGACCCGAGCAGAAAACTGGCTTTATCTGTAAGGTGCCGAGTTTTTGTGTACTTCTATCACACCTGAGAGTGGCTCCTCACCTAAGGGAATGAGTCATGCTCTGGTTTTCCTTCTGGTCTTATAGGTAGCATAAACAAGCTTTCCTGAAATCTTAGTTAAAAAAAAAATTATGCAAAGACCTATAGCCTGCCTCAGCCCCTGATGAACCTTCAACTTCATCAGGGATGGGAAACTGGGCCATTCTTCCTTGGTATCCTAAATCTTTCCATTTTCTCCTTGTCTCATTCCCGCAACAAAAAGTCACACTCTTCAAATGCCAAATTAACATGAAGTCACATATGAAAAAGATGCTTAGAGTTAGAGAATTTATGTCAGGGTTTTAATGACACATTTTTCTCCCAGATTAATTTCTAGTGTATACTGCAGTTGTATTTCTGCTGGGTGGGGTGAACATAGCTCTTCTCCCTCAGTACTGGGATGATTTTTGGTCATTGTCTATACTTACAATTCCACTGACTTAACTGCAATGGTAGGAAAATACCTAAAATTCTCAGGAAGATTTGGGGCTTTGCTTCAGTTATTTCAAAATAAAAAGAAGCTCAAGCAAAAAAAATACAGCATCCCAGAAAAGGGTGAAGCCAAATTTAAATACCACAAATCACCAGAATATAACAAAAGTCAGTTTTTTGCCTATTCATAGTTGTGACCCTTCTAAAAAGTGAGAAAAGGGAGCAGAGGGATTTTTTGTTTAAAAAAAAAAAAAACACAAAAAACCCCTAAACAGCAGGATATTGTGTACCTGCTATTAAACTCCATCTGGCACTAACACTGCAGGCAAGTAACAAGCTAAGACAGCCTTTTTTTTTGTAGGGGGGAAAGACTGATTTTAGCAACAGCTGTAGAAGTAAAATCTGTTTTAACTGTTTCTGCCCATCTTCACATCACGCACTTGCAATTTTTAAAACTATTTTAAAAGAAGGTGATAACTGTGTTAAATAAGTCACTCTCTGTGTCCAGCATAGAGATAAGAGGCTGTTTATAACTCCAACTGCAGAGCTTTGGCTTTTGAGCTCAACTGGTAAGTGCTTACATGGCAGGTCCCCAGTGCTTGCCCAGAAGACAAATGTTACAGCCAGAGAAAATAAATAAATTTGATTGCTCTCATGTTTAGCCTTGTTCCAGGACACCAATTCTTCTATATATGGCAGCCCTGGAGCTCTGGTACACAGACACCACAGAGCAGCACATGATGAGGTGGAGAAGCAGTCCAAAAAAGTTAAAAGCACTAGACAAGGAGGCAAACTGGATGGCTTTGCAAGAATAAGCTGAAAGAAAGTAGATGACATTTCTGCCAAAGAGGACTTGGGTCCTGCAGCTGCTCGCAGAAGTGACACACAGTGACATTGTTTAACTCAAAAAGGAGCAATCTGCAAGAGAGAGCAACCCAAGAGATGCATGAAAAACAACATCAGCATTGATCCAGCACTGTCTAGGCCAGGACAAAACTGAAGGCAAGAGCTACATAATGGGTGCATATTGGTGCAGGCACAGCATCCACCAAGGAAAATATTCTGGCCTATGAACATGATGGAGGAGCTGGCAGAGTGTGTAAATGTGTTAAATAGGTCAGTCTCTGTGTCCAGCACAGAGATAAGAGACTGTTTGTAACTCCAGCTGCAGAACTTTGGAGCCCAGACCCACATTTCAGCAGCATCTACTATCCTGCATAAGTACTTTTACATGCATTTGGGACTGCTCCCATCTCTAAGTTGTACTAAAGCCTCAAGACTGACCGAGACCTGTAAAGAGAGAATTATAAAGCAAGGTCTCTGCTTTCTCTTCCCTTGTGCCTCCCAGAGGCAGTATTTCAAACCAGAGCCCTGTGTCCAGGTCTGGCCATGAAGAATCCATGACTCTCAAAGCTTTGCAAACCTCTAAGACTTCATTGTAGCTGGTATCAGTTCATAGTAGTCCAGTAGTGCATCAGTCCATCTGTGGACTACACTGTACCTGCTTGCGATTCAAGATGAAATCCTTCATTAGGATTTAATACCCCTCTGCCTGCACAGGAATTACGTAAACCACTACATAGCTCCTCTGTGGGCCAGGTGTACCCAGAGGAAGGAGGCAGTCTGGGAAGCATGTTACACCAAAACTCTGAAAGCAACATGGTGGCTGGTCCAGAAGTATCTTAGTTTATGAATAAATGGGAGTTATCAGAGAGTGCTGGTAAAATACGTCACAGAAACTGCAAAGTTCCAGCTGAAATCAGCTTGTGAGACATGTTTTAGAGAAGCAGGAGACCAAAGGATATGGTGACAAAGTAGGAACAAAGAATTAGATCAATAAATCCTCTCATTGCATGCAGCCCTGTTTAGCATAAAAATACTATCAAAAAAATAAAAGCAAGGCCTGTGGGTGGTGAATGCTGTTCTTGGTCTTCACATTTCTGCTGTTCCTCTGCCCTTTTGTTCCTGCTTTTGGGCACAGCAAGAGAAGTGTGGAAACAAATCAAGAATCAGTTGAACGCAGGAGGAGCAAAATCTCAGACAGCTGCTAAAGGGAAGCAGAACATATGTTTACTGTCATCTTCCTCCCCGTATTTGAAAAGCCACCTCACTTCCAAGGGGGAGAAAAATCCTTTTGCAAGTCTCTTGGAAGAGAGGAGAGCAACCTCATCATCTAGGTGCTGGCTCAGCTCTCAGCGGTGGTTCATTTTCCTTCATCTGTGCCACCTTCTGCAGCGCGCTGATGGAGCCTGGGATTAACTCGGCTCTTTACTTGAGTTTAATGCTGTGTCCACAATCATCTTGCAGAAGTTGTTTCTCTCCCGTGGCAGAAAGGATCACCTTTTGCATGTGTGTCTGTGGGCTGTTGTTTCAGATTGATGGCTCATAGTGCTGCCACTTGCAGAAATGACCCTTTCACAATCCACATGACAGCTCAGTCAACTGCCTGAGGGGCCAAGAGTCAATCAGAGGGATGAGACTCCACCAGGGTGGTGTGAGGATGAAGGGCAGCACAGAGCCCTGAACCCAGACCATGGCTTGAAAGTACAAACCAACCTGTACATTGCTGCCAGTTCAGAGAGAGAGGAACAAAAGGAAAAATAATAAGGAAAAGTAATAAATTTAACTTCTGCCATTCTTACTTAAACACAAAGATGGCTATATAATCTTTTTATTCTGCAATCAAACCTTGTCAACAACCTTCAATTTAACCCATGGTGGTGGCTTTTCTTACAGAGATGCAGTTTGTGCATCTAGTTCCTTTGCACAAAATAGACAAGTATTAAATCAATTAAATAAAAAAAGATCAAGCTTATAGAGTTTCATATTAAGATGATGATCACCCTGTTCGCTGTCACACACCAGTCATGTTGGAGAAGAATTTACTCCCATAAATGAGAGGAGCCAATCTGTCTCAAATGTAGCCCATCTATGTTTTCTCTTGTCTGCTCCAAAGAGGATGAAAGTTTCACGTTCCAGATAAGTACATTTTACTTTGTTCCTGGGTATTGTTGGCACCAGGACAGTCCCACCTAGCAGCTCCACAGCACAGCCACAGTCATGTCTGTCTGAAATCAGAGCAGTAAGTACCAGGAGTATTCAGCATTATCAAGATAAAACAAACATTCACACCTGGAAACTTACCTCCTGTGATGGTTTCAGCTGGGATCTGAGCAACAAGGTTATCTGGTCATCCTTTTGCTGTTGCAGGAAGATTTCATGGCATAACTTCCTCACAAAGTTTTTGTTCTATAGGCTGAGATTGGACAGGTGTTTTTTCAGAGAGAGCAAGAATATAAAATTAAAAAAAAAGAAAAAGCTTTAGGCTGACAAATTAATGAGAATGTATGAGAGAGAAAAAACAAATACTTAATGAGTTGTCAAGGGACATTCTGTTTTGCAAAACATTCCTGGCCACATGCTAACCATGACATGTCACAACCAACACATTTGCTTGTTACGAATGTTTGACCTCAGTTGCTCACCAAGAAGAAGCAAGATACTCTCATTAGGACTGTTAAAAAAAAAACCAAAAGCTTGCTAATTAGTGTAACTCACCAAAAGAGATGATGAGCGAATAGTGTACAGTGATATTTATACATTTCTGAAGTGCCTTCTTTCATTTCATAATTTGTATTATTTCTATTCTCACCAGAAAAAAAAAAACTTCTCTATTTTATTGATCCTTTCAGAGAGGTGAAGTGTGCCTGACTTCCTACCACTAAACCTGCAGCCATACATACTTCTTTTCCCCTCAAAAAGCCAGTGGCCAGACCCACAGCTCTACCCTTGGCTTAATTTGTAGTCTTCATATTTCTGGGTTTTCTTACTCAGTCCTTGACCTCTCCTTAATTTGGACCTTGAAAATTAAGTTGGCAGCCACAGAATGTTGATGGCTTTTTACTCCTGCACAAGTAGCTTGAAAGTTTATCTTCTTTTTTTCAGTGCAAAGCAGGGAAGCTACTAGGAAAAAAGCTTTTTATGTTCTTGGTATAGTTACTAAAAATCATAGAGCTTTATTCCTATTATATATAGGAATAAAGAATGGAATATATGACAGAGAAAAGATAAACAGGAATAAAAAACAGTAACCAACTGGGATGAAACATAAACTATTAGTGATAAATGGGTATATGACATGCTCTGTTGCATTCATAGATACTGTCAAGAGCAGAACTAAACATATACCATATGTGTATGTATGCTATGTACCATTGTAATTCTCACTAAACAGGTTAATAATTTGTTTTCTGTTTCTCCCTGCTTTTCTCCTTCATCCTCAGGAGCAAATCAACCAGTAGCAAAGCTGTCTGCACAAATTCACCTGTGTGATAAGTTACCATTAATCCGGTTTCTCCACTTGCCCCTGCATTTCTCACCACCAGCCCCAGTCCCCATCCCACTACATGCACTTTAAGTCTGCACTGCATCAGTGGAAGCTTGCTTCTAAAAAAGGAGCCAACATGCCTCAATGACCCCATGAAGTCATCTGAGTTTTACACACAGGCTGTTTTCATCATGGGGATTTTCTAATGCAGGCATGTTCTGGACAGCATTCCAGAGGGAGCAGATGCAGGTCCTACAAAAGGGATAAGGATAGAATTTAAGTACTGGTATGAAGGCAGATTGTCTCCTCATCTGTCATAGCAATATAAATATTAATCTTATGTTAATTTAACAACCATTTGTCCTGTTCTTGCTCTGCAGTAGCAGCTTCTACCATTGGTGACAAAAGCACTAAAGGTTTCTGAAGTTCATATTACAGGGACAGAGTAGGATTTCCCAGGCTTGAGATTTCCTGATTAACACTGATCCCTTACACCTTGGCTATCTCAGAGAGCCCTGTGCTGGATTTGAGAACCAAAGCATTCAGGACCTGCATGATCCACTAAGCTCCATCACTCTCTAAGACACAGGCAGGTGGATTACAGACAACAGCTTTAGTAACACTCAAGAGGACAATGAGGGTGATTTCTCCTGCCTGTTTCCTTTCCGAGATGTCCACCCTTTTTTTCTTTTTCTTTCCTTTTTCTTTTAATAAATTGTATTTTTTATACCCTTGGGGTTGAAGGAAAACCAAGTTCCTTACCTGTGGAGAATTTCATGTTAGACTTCAAGATACCATTTTCCTAGGACGGGTAAGGCAATGAGAAACTGTTACTATCCCCAGTAGGAAACCACTATCACCTTTATCTAATACCTCCTGCCCTATAGCTATCACATGGGCACTTGCAACATTGACTGAGCACCAGGCTTTCCTGAGTTCAAAGCTGATCTTGCTGTCTCCCTGGCCCCATCTTCATCTTCTTTCTCCAGTGTGACCTGAACTTAATGAGAATGGTTAATATTCTGGTCCCGATGAAGGTACCTCACCCCTAGCCAACACACCTGTCTCCTAGCATTGTAGGATATGTCCAGAATCAATCTTCCATCTTAGTGTCCAAACCACTGAAACAAACATAAAAAGGCAAGAGTCAAGAAACTGGATAAAAAAGACTTCACCCTGTACTGGTCAAGAAATCTCTAATGCTTCGTGTCATGCTTTAGAAAATCACTTTAGCCTAAGACTCACTTAGTGATTACAATCCCATTTCAGCCTCAGATATCCAAGTGAAGGTCTGATGGAAGGTTTAGAAAAGGCCTTTTAGCCACAGACAGGGAGATCAATCTGTTCAGTCTCAAAAGGGACAGAGTAGGAGGCAACTTGATTACACTGTCTTCACATGGCTAAGATAACGGGCACTTAAAAGGCGTTTGTAATCCAGGAGAGAGGTTTAACAAAATGCTTGTGCCTAGAAGCTGAGTCCAGACCAGTTCCAATTAGAAATGAGGCACTTTAAAAATAAAAAAAAAAAATCCAGCTTCTTTTTTTTTTTTTTTTTTTTTAAGCCACTGATTTAAATGGTTGTGACCACTGGGACAGTCTATTTGGAAAGGATAGAGTATCGATACTAAGACTGGATGCTTTCTGGAAGGTGTCATGCAGTCACCTCTTACAGAGGCCCAGGAGAGAAACCCAGCTGGAATTTACCAAAATCTCACCTACCAGCTGCTTCTGAGCTTAGTCAAGCCCCAGAACATCTCCACTAGAAAGATGAAATATCCCCTCCTAACAATGACACTACAATATTATTTTGGTCCACATCTACCTGGGCTTTAACAGTTTGTGCCTTGAACCACTATCAAAACTATGCTTGAAATGAAGAGACCACCCAAAACCATCAGTCCATTAGCTGTTTTACTGTGCTAATACCTTATCGCAGCTGCTTCTTGTCTGCTGTCATCCTTTTATGTGTACTTTTGATCTGAAACAGAAGCTGCCCTGCATAGAAGAGCAATACATGTACAGACATCTGTACAGCCTTCTGTAACACTCTCCTGTGCCCCCCATCCCACAGGCAGGAGAAGCAAAAGTGGTTTAACAAGAAGCACGCACAAAAGACAGACCATATTTCACTCCATTTATATGTGTTCATTCCCACTGCATGAACTAGCGAACACTGCTGGCCTTCACCATACCAGCGTCCATCATTTCTCAGTATATGGAGAGATGCTACTAGCAGTAAAAACTCTAAATGATCCAGAAGTGGTTCAATAGGAACTAACAGGGCTGCATGGCTCTTTCTCCTGGCACATTTGTACCGAGTTTCTGCATACTGAAAAGAGAATAATGCTATGAGTTCCCCCCAAAATGAAGTGTCTCGACACAACATATATGTGATACAACTGGTTCCCTTTCTGCAAGGGTTTCAAAGAAAACAGTTTGCTCACTGACTAGCATCAGATCTTATTAGCAATTCTGGAACACAGTGCTGTGTGATTTATTTTTCAAAGCTGATGTTTTCAAAGGAGTTTAAAGGAAACATGATCATCTGAAAGGGGAGGGAGAGACACAGAGAGGTGCAGCACAAAAAGCTCTCATCTAGAACAGCTTTTGTCAAAAATTTGAACGTCCATTAAGGATTTCTTTAAGAAGTCCCCAGAATTTTTTATTGAAACAGTTACACACTTCTCTGTGTTTGGAGCACCAAACACACAGGCGCAGAGTGCTTTGCATGAACATGCAACCCCCAGTGGGCAATGCAGACGACTTAATCCATGGTTTTAACCTGGCAGCCCTTTCTCGCTTGCTCCTCTGTCTTTTCAGGAGGGACCATATACCTAAGTGGGGAAAAAAATACTTTAAATATCACACTGTAGCCTGGAAAAGACAAAGCACAATTTTCCATCCCAGGTATTTTCTAACTGGTACATGAGCTGCAAACACGTTTACACAGGAGCTGATGGAGAAGAGCAACATTCTACACCAACCACCAGCAGCAGGCATGGTGGACCTGCCTGCTCTGCCCATGCTGACTGGCATGTGGTCCTTGTACTGATGCCCCATTACTCTTCTCAGTAGCACTGAACTTCAATGTAACTGCAGCTGCTAAAATTAGCATGGGATAAAGTCTACTGTATTCTGAGCAATTTGCTGCCATCTGTAGTCCAAGCAAAGCTTTGTTCAATCCATGGCAGGAACATTACTGCTTTTTACTGAATCCCTCCAGCAACCCTTAGAAGTGTGGGCCCAAGACAGCACAAGAAAAACATCGAGATGCCATGAGATGACAGGTCCAGCTGGGAAAGCAACAGTCAGCCTGCCAGGTGTGTAGTCTCTGGGAGAGTCATCCCAAGGGTTTCCCGTTGCTAAGGATCCAGTCCCAGAGGGTCAATCATCAACCTTCACAGGAACCACGCTGTAGTTAAAAAGAGGGGCAAACATGGCTTGGGGCAATACTTTTCTTGCTGCTCATGTTTCTTATGTGCCTGTAATCTATAGGAATTCAAAGCTGGGACAGAAATCTGCAAAGTCTGTGTGAAGCTGAAAGAAACCACAACAGCCTGAGCAGAAACCCCTGGAGAGGCATAGCTCTTTAGCATACTTTTAACACATCTGCAGATAAGACATTTCCTTTGTCAAGCTCCAGCTGCTTGCCTGCCTTTTCTCTCCAATAAGTTAACTAGGAAAAGGGAGCTCAGCCCACTGAGCTCTGCTCAGTCAAGCTCATGGAGGCCAAGAAGGGCTGGGGTTTGGAGGCCAGAGAGGGACAAAGCTGCAGGGTACAGCTCAGGCACAACACATAAATAAATGGCTGGCAGAATGTTCAGGGGACCAAAGACCTCTTTGCCTCCAATGGCACATGGCCCCACTACTTAATTTATAAGAAAAGGAGCATAGCTCAGAACAAGCTGAGGCTCCTATTTTCACGGCCCCACTATCCTGAGGCAATTTCCTCACTTCCCTCCCAACCCACCGCCTTTATTAAAACTAACCACAATGCTTCCAACAGGGAAAAAAAGCGCTTTCACTGCAAATCGATGAAGTGTACAGCCAGGTTTTTCCCCAAAGAAAACAGTTTCTGCTTTTCAGCCTTCCCCAATTACGTTGGTATAACACATTTCTCGATGTGACAGGTGCTCTGGGTTTAATGTAACCTAAATAAAGTCTGCAGGTAGATGTAGCCCTCCAGTGGTAAAAATGAAGACACACAGCTATGCATTTTTAATGTGTGCATAGGAGGAAGAATTATCGTAAGAGGCAACAACTGCTTCTTCTCTCTGTTAATGGCATTTGGGGGTGCCAATGCACAAAAGACATTAAATTAAGCTCTGGCTCCAAGCGGGCACATGGGTACTGTCTCTCAAAACCATGGCTTGAGTAAAGACAGAAATAAGCACAAAGTTGAGCCACATGAAGCTTTCAGAGCAAGCCTTCTCCGTTTGCAGCCACGTCTGACCTTCTGCCAAGGAGCCCTTCAAACCAGATGTGGGGTGTGCTACACCCTGGCAGTCAGGGCACCCTCCCATCTTAACTCAAGCCCAAGTCTGCCTGCTCAATCTCTTGGTATACAGGTAATGCCCAAACCACCAAGCTCAGGTTGGACACCTCCTTTGGGCTACTTCATGCACAGTCCTGACCCCTAGGAGATATCACTGCCATAACTGCAGTCAATCTCTCATCACCTTTGCATTGAACAAAGTCAATATTGGTGCTCAGACAACAGACCCGGGAGATCTTGGTTATCCAGGGGCATTTCCCCCACTTTATGGACTAATTCTTACCTGTAGAGTGTAGGGATTACCTGCTGCTACTTCAGGTCCTTCAAGGAAGGAAAGGTAAGTGAGGGGCAGGATATGACCCCAGGAAGGACAACTTCATTCACACCTTGTGGCTCTGTCCACCACTGTTTTACTTGATGTGAGCACCTTGGCAGAACCTGGGTCACACTCCTGTCCACCTCTTGCCACTAGGACAAGAAGGGTGTCTTTTGTGAGTCAGTTTGAGCAGCTCCTTGCATTTTGTTATGCTCACATCAGACCTCTGCAGAGCTCGGCAACCAGCACACACAGTACTGCTTCTGAAGAGAAGCAGAGGAGACAGTTTACACTAAACTAGCAAGATTTAGACACTCTCTGCGTCCAAATGCTAAGGAAAAACTCCAAAAGATGTTACAAAACAGGCACAGACGGATTTTTGTCTTGGGGCTGCCTCTCCTTGGGAAACAGGGTCCTTGAAGCCCCGACCCAGCCAGCACCCATCACTGCACCCATACCCGAACTCAAGCCGACAGCTCTCCCGGCCTAGTTGCCTGTGACAGCAACTTTCCAACAGTTCTTCGGTATAGCAGTGCCATCTTCAGGTAAAACGCCTGCCTTGCACTATGCTGCGAGGGACCTGGCAGTGAAAGCGAGGCAGGCGGCGGGGCAGACTCGAGCCCACAGTTAGCTGCAGCTTGACCTCACTTTTCAGGTGATCCCCACCCTTGAGAACTGCAAATGCCAGCTCCGTGCGAGCTATTTTAGCCTCGTGACTACTCTCCCTCCCAACAACATTGATTTTTTTTATCCCAAGTGGAATGAGAGCAGGGACTCTCCAAGCTGGTCCATTAGCCCCTGGTCACTACTTAACTCAGACTCGTGTCCCAAGACACAAATTACCAGGTAAAGCAATCACATGTGAAGAGCAACTACTTGGTAGCAAGTGCAAGACCCTTGTGAGCTGAAATCTTCCACCTCTTCCAGCCCAGATTTTTGTCCTAATTCAGGTACTTACACAAAAGCCTTTCCATTCTGCATCCCACGTCTGAGCAGCAACAGAGATGGGCTCTGGCTCTAGCTCTCCTTCAGAGCTATCCACATTTGGACCTGTTCCTCCAAAGGGTACCAAGATGACCATCAGCCTTAGATGCAAATTTTTGCAGAAAAGTGGCTATTTACAATAATACTGTAAGCAAAGGGCCCATCTCATTGAGATCGTCGGTAAGGGCACTCTGATTCCATGGTACAAAAGCTGTATATGTGGGGAGATATCACCCTCTAGACCTGGCTATGCAGGACTTGGATTAGTACATGCTACTGCAATGCAGGATGTTTAAATCCTTATGGCACTGTCATGGTGAGTGCAATCGCACAGTCCCACCCTGTGGCTCCATGCACCTACCGAATCCCAAGGTTTCCCTGGATGACACCTCCTCAATCAGCACTGAAGAGCTTTGGGAGAGACCCTGTCTGCCTAGGGCACAGTGCCTTTGGGAATGCTGTCTAGGTATGTGACTGATGATCACAGCTGCATATGGGGTCATGCTGTAAAACTCCCATGCCTTCCCCTAGCATCCCAGTGAGGGCTGCAAGCACTGGTAACTCACACTGGAGGGCATCATAGGGGATAGTCTTAGCACAGCTGAAATGTCTGCACGGTCCTGAGCCTCAAGTGATAATATGGAAAAGCAATATTACCTCCCCACTATGAACAGGAGATAGTGGCACCTTACAGGGAGAAAGACCTTTTTCCTTGCCAGCCATCCTTCCTCTTCCCTGACAGCAGATGTTACACACAACTCTTCTTGCTGCAAATTGGCAACAATTTCCACTAAGCAGTTTGTTTCAGGAAAAGCTGCCTTCTGCCAGTAAGAGATACAATTTGGCACTATTCAGCCCAGCTGGGGATAATTCACCATCAGCGACACATCAGCCTGAAGCTGCAAGGCAGTGCAGACTGTCCTGCTGTGCTAGGAAAGCCAGGAAGTTGCAATGCTCTGCGGCACACTTCAGCCAGCAGCTCAAAGCATTGCCTAGTTTGGCAATCAGTGCTGCTTATTTTAGGGCTTGAATTAATTAAGCCCTGCAATACAAGGGGTGTGGGATGCAGTGGCAAATTACGGCTTTCAGTTGGATTCCCTGGGTCCTGCGCCAGTTGTTCTGTTTCTGGGCTGGTAGTGCTGTGGCAGGGCAGCCCAGCAGCTGCTTCGATTAAACTGGCTGCAAATGGCCACACAGAACAAAAAAAGAAAATACAGCTGAAAGCAGAGCAAACCCATGGTGGTTTGGCCATGATGCTTTCACCAGCTCCTTTAGCAGCAGAAGAATTGGCATAAAGCACCCCACCTTCAGTCTGCAGCAGAATTTGCCTTGTGACCAGGAGGATTCCCACAGCTTTGAAAACATCCATGATGGAAAAGTATTTGCATGGGTTGCACATCATAGTGCAGATGTGCTGGGCGGTAGGAAGCTGCTACACTGCTTTTTATTTCCACACTAAAGCAGTTGTCTCCACAACTGGACCAAGCCTAAGGCTCAGCATCTCTTGCCAGTGTGGTGTATCATCAGAGGCAGCAGCTCCGATCCAGCATCTAGGAGGAATTTTGGTCATATGGATACATCTGTCTGTGCCAGGGATATGACACTCCAGAGGCCTTTGGCCATTCACATATAACACGGGGAGCAAAGAGGCCAAACCTGCAGACATGCAGCCTACCTCTTTTAAGAAGCCTGTTCCTCACGCACATACCCATGCCAAGCCCTAGAGTATTGGTTTTTGGTTAAAGAGAGGTGTGGTTCAGAGATACATAAAGGCCTTTGTCTGATAAATAACATCTCGGGATTTGGAGTGGCTGCTTAATCCTAGTAACAACCACATTCAAACAAGGTGTGTAGAGGACTGATGATTGGTGGTTTCAGAGCTGTCCTCAAGTTGACAACATGCAGCTCTTCTCTCATAATGCAACGCCACTGGAGGTGACTGATTTAATGCTGTGCCTACAGAAGATGGTTGCAATGCTCAGTCTTTAAAAACACTGGTACCCAAATGGTACTCAAGCCCTGGCTGGAGGTGGGTGCTAAAGCACCTGGCCCTGGAAGACATTTCTCTGTGGCTGCTTCAAGAAAGTTCACCCTTTTGTGAATATTAATCATTTTCAATATCCCTTAAATGTGTTCAGGGTTTCACTTCAGTTTTTTTCAGGGACACAAATCTTAAAGGAAAGCACTGAGGGTGAAGGAGAAGGTGATCTTTCCATTTTACTCAGGATTTTTAGTAAAAAATCCCATTTTCCTGAACTCCTATAGCTCCTGTTTTACCTTTGTCCCTTCTTTGGCATCTCTATAGAACATCATTAGAAAAATGGTTCCTTGCAGACTTTTAAATAAAATAGACAAGGAAAAGAGTCTTGCAAGTCCACAGGCAAGCTGGAATGTGAACAATGGCATCAGGGCAGGAGAAGTGGATGCCAGGGTTTGCCCAGCATCCAGAGGAGTTGCCCCAGCTCTGCACATCAGATACATCAGTTAGGTTCAGCTTCATCCCTGAGATCCAGGTCCTTCAAAGAACCCAGGGATGGATGGTGTTAGAAACCTGTCTTTAGTAACATGGTAACTTGTAAACCAGTATACCATATATTCAATGAGAGTCTGTTTGGTTCAATAGAAATAGATCTTTATTAATACCATGCACATCATACGTATATTTAAAATACATATACATTTTTCTACTATTCACTTTAGAAAACAATTCCATAAAACCCTTCAATCAGGTCCCAAGTAACTTTAAACATTAAAAATCATTTTTTTTTATTATAGAACCAGTAGGTATTATTCCAATTCAGTGGTGTATAATCACCATGTATTTAACATAATGCAGGCTCATGCATTTCAGTAGAAATAGGTATCCCTTTTCTGCTTTGTTAATTCTGTCAAATATATGATGATATACTTGACAACACCTGCCACAGTTGATATATGCAATTATGATCCCCTGCTGAGAGCGTGCTGTACAGATGGCCTTTAAAAGCTGGAGACAACTTTTTTACAACTTTCTGGGTTTCCATGAGGTTACCTGTAGTTGTGGGTAACCCAGAACCCAGTTGCAACAGAAACCAGAAAAACAGAATCTCATGAACAGCAAAGAGGAAAGCAATCTAAAAGAGAAGAGAAGAGGGAATTGCCACATCCCCTCTGTGTTCATGGCAAACTGAGGTCAGGGTCATGTTTCCCAAGGTCCTGCTGAGTACCAAACCGGATCTGTATAGAGTGCACAGAGTTATCAGCTACAGACAGTTTGCAGATTTACAGAACATATACAAAGGCTCATATGAGGATGGGACTTTAAGGCACAATAGTCCATACACTCAACACATTCATTGAAAACAAAAGTTCAATTTACAGTGCAATATAAATGTAGTCAAGAACTCAAGTGGCAGCTCAATAATCACTTTCACTGATAATTAGGATAATTAGGCAATTGAGCGAATACTTCTGCAGTGCACAGCAGCCACAGCAGCCCCGGCCCTGCACACCCTCATATATGCTGAGTGTCAAGCACATGAGGAGCCTGTCTGGCTTTAGCGAGAGGATCTGTGCAAAGAAACTTAGATGATAACTGAAGTGTTTACAGGATCAGGGCCCTAATAGGTCGGGGTGACCGCACCAGGTCGCATAGGCAGAGATGCCTCCTTGCTGAGCCTGGCTGCCTCCCAGCATGTGCACCCCTCTGGCCTTCAGCCACAGCTCCTGTGGCCCCAGAAGATGACCTCATGCATGCACCCAGACCATGCCTCCAACAGAGCCACCACAGACCCTTCTGCATTCAGGATCAGGATCAGCATTTACAGCCAGTTAGAGAAAAAGCAGCACAAAGAAAACTTAACTCATTGAAACACTAATTACAGTCAAGTGTGCTGCTATTCCCAGACAAAAATGAATTGTCCTAAGCCAGTCATTTTCAAAATGCTCAGCTGTCATTGCCAAGTCTGTCCTTGTCACCCTTGTCACGTCTATATTCTCTCTGATGAATATACTATCTATCTCCAAGGCAACTGAGTCAAAGGGAAGGAAGGACTTCCTTTACATCCAGTGCAAACATAGCCCATGTGTGGGCGTTCCTAATGCGGTCATAATAGAATATATGTATATATATCACTGAAAGTTGACCACCTACAGACAGATTCACACATCAGAAGCCAGAAGAGCTGAATTGTAGTCACAAACCCGAAAAAGAAAAATCACTGTATGTAGCTGTATTTAAATGCTGATAACCAGTAACTTGGTAACTAAATGTTAAAATCAGTATATAATTCAAAAAAGTGTCAAATTAAATATTTTGGGAGCAACTTGCAATGTTATTGCACTTTTGTACTTCTCTATCACCCATAAACTGTGGGTTTTAAGCACTAAAGTAGAATATTCCAGACCCACTTTTCTACAGCACAAATCACTGTGCAAAGCAGAAGGCAGTAAAAACTTGAGCAACCTTAAAATATTTAAAATTGTGTCGTTTAATTCAACTTCATATCAAAAAGTCAACCACAAAACCTGTTTTCTAGAAAGAAATAACCCATTTTAACAGCTCCTAAAGCAAGTAGGAGTAAAAAAATATAATTTAAAAAAATCAGACTTTTTTTTTTTTTCAAGAAAACAACACATGAGAAAAATATGAGTCAAATAAGTCAAATACTGTCCTCTTTCACAGGTAGCCCAAAGAGTGTTGTTATCTGATCAGATTTTTGTCTGTTACATCTGTTCAGATGTCGCAACACCTTACCTAGAAGCTTTCTATGGGCAAGAAAGTATCTGCCTCTTCCAGCGGGCAACAAAGTTGCTCTTCAACGATCAATCTGACAGGGGCAATGGGTTTTTTCAGGTGAGGTCAAAGGCTTTAATCCTACTGAGCTTTTTCATTCCATTGAAACATGATTAATTTTATGTAAAAAGTTTTGTTTATTCAGGCCAGAACCATCCTATGAATATATTAAAGTAGGTCAGGGAGAGAGAAAAAAAAAAAACAGCATTCTAGCATTTCATGTAGCTGCTAGATCATTATGAACTCAGGCAAAAATGGACACAAAGAAAAAAAATGTGCATAAATCAGATCACTTCTGAGGGGAAAATTACATAGTTTAAAAAATCAGAAGATTTTCCTTTACTACCTTGTGGTCTTCTAAGGTCCCTACCCCGCCCCTAAGTCTGCATGAGGCATGCAAGCAGCCACCTGAGGCCAGAGAGCTCCCTGGCGTATAATGGCACCTCTCACAACAGCCCTCATACCAGCTTAAACACTCACAGGATTTCGGGCTTGTGCAAGCCCAGGGATAGCAGAAATATAACCACACACAACCAAGCAGCTCTGACACCGAATTACGCTGACCAAGGGTTTAAAGACACCCTTTTGTAAGAGACAAGTAAATATGACTTGTCTCAAAATAAAAACAAAACCCTAACATTCATCATGACTAATAGCACCTCCCAAACAGCACTGCCCTGTTTTTCCAGCCTTCCCACAATATCTGTACTGTTTACGTTCTCCAGTTTGCAGGTTGTCCTTGTTTAGACTGTTGCCCTTTTTTTTTTACATAAATATCTGGATTTCACTGTTTCCTTCTCTCTCCTAAACCTGTACTGGCTTCTGACTACTGATGTCAGAATTAACTTTGCTCTTCTCACCTCTTGCTTTTGCCTGTCTCTTCTCCTGCACTAATTATGTGCCTGAGATATGCGATGATAGGTGCAGCACACATGACTAGGGTTGCAGAAGGAATCCTACATGACACACATCCCTGGCAAGTAACGGTATTTGTTCATACTGTATAATGCTTCAGAAATAGCATGAGCCACATCTGCATGAGCAAAGCCTTTCAAAATCAAGTATTAGGTTCTTAGATACATATCTGCCTCCAGCTGCATGTGCGCTTATTTACTTTTTGCTTTAAAGCGCTGATAGCCAGCGAGGCAAAGCCAACAGACCTGTAGGACTTTGACAGGCTTTGGATCAGCTGATATATTTGTTCAGCAATTCTGGGATGCAAGTCACTCTCAGGTGAGCTGCAGGTGTACTGGTAACAGCTAGTTTACAGGCTCGTTAATCACATTTCACCAGGTTATAGTGCAATCTTTGCTTTTGACCCCATTGCTGGAGCATCATCTTTTCCCTTATATTACTCTTTGGTATTTTCATGACATTTTGGCAGCTATAAAACTTTCCACTTGTAATCATCAATTTGCTGAACATCTCCCATGTCATAGCTTGTGAATTTATACATTTGCATGTTCTAAGGTTAATTCCCAGATTGAAATTAGACATTTCACTTAACCTGAAACACTATTACTAGTGTTGAGCAGTTTCATCAGGAGAACCTCTGAGGTTTTACTAGCATCTGTTAGATACATTCATTCTCTATCTATGAGAGTTATCATTGTGTTTCTGCCTCTTACGTTCCACATAAAAAGAAATAACTGTCTATTCCCTAGCACCAATATGAATCTCTGGCCAAAGAGCAAATTAGCATGCAAAGAAGTATCAGGGAGATACAGCTAGGGAAAAAATCAGATGAAGTTGAGGAAACACTGATGATGGGTTGAAGAAACAATCTTTCCTGTGAGTCATTCTGGTTTGTATTAAAATAGCAAAGTAGACACCAGCTAAGAGATAATATAAGTAAAACATGAATGCAATTATTAAAAAAAAAGAAATAAACCCAAAACATTGCAAATCTCAGTACAGAGTGTCGTGTAAGTACTGAGTTAAGTCTCTGAAAATATTAAGCAAAAGGCTGTTTCCTTTGGCACTGACTCCTTCATGGTCAAAGCATTTCTCAAAGAAACCTTCTATCTATACCTTTGTAGTAAATAACTTATATTTTGCTCCTCACTGTTAGACTACTCCACTGCTTTAGGGGCTCCCCTTCCAATGGGGATGGCATAATTTAACTGCAAAGTTAATTTGAACATCTACACACAGATAACTTAAACACAGCTTTGTTTCTATGAAACACATTGCACGCAGTCTCTGTGGATAAGGACCTCCGTATTGCACTAGCTCTGTGTGTGTGTGTCAAGGTACTTCATAACCAGGGGGTTAACAGTGGGGACTGCAGAGCATTATTCAAAGTACCTTCCACTCAGCTCTGAACACATCTGCCTCTGATCACATGTGTATCTGCAATTAGTGCCTCATCTTAACATCTCAATAAGCAGTTCAAGCATTCAGAAACAAACATCAGTGGGTCTAACAGCTGCTTTAATTCATTTTATAAATAAGCAATTGAGAATTTTGCTCCAAGTGGCTGTTCGTGTAGCCCATTCCGTAAACGGCGTTCTCTGCAGAGTAAGGCACGATGCGATATGAATGCAGCTTTTCATAATAGAGCGACTGGGAACAGCACTCCTGTACCATAAACTTCAGCCGTTTTCGTGCATCAGAGTAAGCTGTCCTACAACACGAAGCCTCCTTAAAGTATTCATAGCTCTCCCTCTCTGTCTCTAGGTGAATCTTCCTCAACAGATTGTTAATTAATACAGACCTACGGAGGTAAGTTTCAGGGTCATCCAGGAATCGGAGTTTCTGGAGAGAAAGTTTTAAAATACAAGTCCGGTCCTCGGGTAGTATCACGTGCTGGGGAGTAAAGAGCAAGCAGATGGATCTTTAGGATTGAGAAATGAAAAAGGGGGAGGGTGGGGTCTGGAATGAGAGAGAGATACTCACTTCTGGACAATAGTCATGGTAATCTTGATGTAAATGTTCTTCTTCTGCATATTTTCTCTTAAAGTAGGCTACTTTCGACGTCGTTAATGTCTTTGGTAGGCCCCGATCAGATCAGCTCTGCACAAAACAAGAAGAAAAAGAGCTTGGTAAAGTTTGCTGCCACGGTGTTTGTAACATCATGGCCTAGGGTGTGTAGGGGAAGGAGAGGTCCAGAGGTGGGTTGCAGACAGGATGACACTCAGCCTTGACATGCAGCACTCAACCCACTGGAAAAATAGAGAGGCTGGCAAATGTGAAGGCATTTCTGAGCCACTGCCCTGAGGCTTGCCATCACAGCAAGCCCTGCTTCGCAGTGAGAACCACAGTGCTGGCACACACTGCCATTGCTGGGCAGGGTCTCCAGGTTCTACAACCGAGTGGGCTACCGCTGGCCAGCCTCAGCCTCGCAGAGAAATGCCCAAGCCAGGAAGATCTCCATGAGCTGCAGGAGGGGCCTGGATGGGGCCACACGTCTGCAGAGCATGCTGAGGTGTGCGTGGGACAAGGGGTGGGTTTTAATTTTTACGCACCACACACAGAGCTCCATGGCTTCCCTAGAAAACCAATACAGAGAGTATTCACTAGATGGTAGTGTCGTCCCAGAGAAGTAGGAAAGCCTTAATCTCGGTGGGAGGGTGATGGAGCTGATTTTTCTCTGGGGTGCATCAGTTTTTCAGGGCACAGAGAACAGAAGCCCAGCCCTTGGGCTAAGAGAAGGAACTATTGGGCTTTTTTCCTGTGATGAGAGCCCAGTGGAGGTCTGCTCTGAGCTCGCTCACCTCTGTGAAATGGTGAGCAATGCAGGTGGCATCATCACCTCCCAAACAATCTTTTGTAAGAAAATTCTGTTGTTTGCTTTTAAATGCACTATGGTTTTGTTGGTTTTTGATTGATTGTTTGTTTTGTTGTGGGTTTTGTTTTGTTTTTTATTTACTATGCTGATGTTTTAAGGCACCTTTTAGAATAACTCAAAGTCAGGTCCTATGGGATATGCTTTCTTCCCCAAATTGAGATCTCCTTAGGGGCCATTTGAGACTTAGGTTTTCTGAGGAAAAAAAGGACTTGGGTTTGGGCTATTTCTCTGCCATAATAGAAAGGCAAAAATATATTACATAGCCAAAACACAGACCTCATGTCCCTGGAAGTATCCTGCCATGGAGCCTGGAGGGCTCCTTGAGTCTTACCAGCAGGTGGAAGTGAAAAGATACCCACACAACTATTTCAGGGACTGGTGGCATCTCTCCTTCACTGGTAGGAAGGAGTAATGTGCTCTTCCTTCCTTCTGTACATCAAAAACTCTTAAGAAGGGACTGAAGAAGAAATCTCTTCGTAGGAGAATCTTCTTCTATTTTCTCCCTAAATTTCAGGGAGGTGTGGAGGTTTCCCATAAAGGATGCTACAAATCTGGGCAGAAAACTCTTGACTGGTGGTTTAACGCCTTATTTGGAGGCAAGACACCCAGCCCTGCTCTGGAGCCCAGCCCAACATAGATTGCCTGAAACAGCAGCATTTCTCCAGGAGAGGGACCATTGCTCTTGCAGTGGGACAATGCTACATTTCAGTCGACCTGGATCATAGCACACACCAGAGGTGCTCTCTGCACAGACCTCAGCTCAAGGTTACAGGTACAGCTGACATTTTCTCCACTCTGTTAGCACTGAATTGCTGCAAACACCGGTTTAAATTCATAGGCAGCAACCTTCACTGCTTCCAAGTTTTATTCTAGTACTTAATTTTCACCAGAGCCTGGACATCCTGAACATTTAATTACTCTGATATTAGCTTCTCCTACGTGAAAATCTGACTGCTGTGTTATCTGAGAGCAATCACAAATGCATTTATCCTCCCAGCACCATGGCACAGGAGAACATTACAGTTTTCCTTACACTACTCTGCAGAAGACAAAGGTATAGAAGATGAAGTGACATTCCTGCAGCCACCCAGGCTGTCAGGGCTCTGAAAGGAGCCAAACCCAGCGGATAGGTTGATGAGCCAACCATGGGCCCATCCTTCCCCTTCAAACCAAGCCTCTAAATGCTAAAGTTTGCTCCCTAGTGGTTTTCGGTGAAAAGGCTGGAAGTACAGACCCAGCACTATGTGTGTGCAAGCAGAAAATCAGCCCAAGTGCAGGGGCAAGACAGACAACCACAGCATGCAGAGCATCACAGCTCTGTGGTGCTGTCCCTCAGCTCTGCCAGCTCTATGCAAACCTTTCCTTTGCTGCTCCTGGCCACTGGAATTCCTTTCCATGCCCCAGAAATGGAGGGTGATAGTGGGACTTTCAGCATCCCCTGAGCAGGGGTGGCCCTGAAGACACCAGCAAAGAGCAGGGAGCCAGGACAACACAAGGAGCCACTAGAGTGCTGACACCCTGATTTCTCAGATGGAGGGCTGTGTTGGAGCACATGCCACAGGCTGGGAACTGATGCTGGCTGGTGGAAGCAGATGGTAAGAACAGTATTTTGCAGAGGGACACATATGAACACCCTGGCAGTGGGTTCATCGAGCATCCAACTGGCACCCCCTTTTCCCATCAGGGCCAGCCTGGGACATACCCCTCAGGAGCAAAGTGGTTGGCTATATTTAAATTCCTAAAGACTTACACCAGACAAAGTGGCAAAGTTAAAACAAGCCCACATAACCTGGTTTAGTAGCAAGGAAGGGAAACAACCAGCAAATGAGGACCAAGAGCATCTCTGGGCTAGAAGGTTGGTTTTAAACATGTGCCCACTTGTAAGTAAAAGGCTACACTCTAAGAACAAATTAGCCACAAACTGCTCGCCACCAGGATTGCTGTCAGCAAATTCCAGCAATTCCAAATCTGCAGGGCTTGGGGCACTCACTTCCCCAGCCCAGCAGCTCCTACAGGTGGTTCCACCTCCTCTCTCTGGCAGGGAAGGGGTGCTGCCTGCATTTCTGTAGCAACAGGATGAGAAAGTGACCTGAAGGCAAACAAGTCCCATCACAGGGCTGCTACACAGAAGCTCAAGCTCTGTTCTTGTGCTCAGTGTAGCTGCCATCCTATCACCTCATTCCCACTGTCATCTTTTGCGGCTGCTGGTAATGTCCACACATCTGTCTGCATGTGCAGGGGAATGATAGCTTGAGCTGTATGTCCTTGCACTGTGCCCTCGACACCAGCACTGATGTTAAAGTATACAAGGGGCATCACTCCCTGCAGGAGACTTGCAGGGAACAAGCCTTTCTCTAACAGTTCTCTTCAAAGTCAGAGCAGACTGGCTCTGTGCTGCTCAGCTGGAGTTACAGGCATACAAGGCTGTAGTAATGCCGCAGTGAATCAGACCCTTAGTGTTTTGTTTAAATATAAACATATTGAATCAGTGCTTTTTGTGTAGAAGGCTATTCTCACAAGCCAAGTGTTTTGACAGTTACAGCAAGGTGGTATGAGTCACTGCCTCTGCCTCAGTCAAGCTCAGAGACAGATACATCTTAATCACATTACATTTTTTCAGCACTACACCACAAGTCAAGGCACAGGGCCAAATATCCCCATGGGGACTAACCAGTGTAGCACTGAGTCCAGAGAGTGCAGTTTGTCCTTCCAGCCTGGATGTACCTCTCAAAAGCACATTCAGCATCCCACCAGTGTTCTGCTGTGAGCCCTCTGCCAGTCACTAAGGGCTCAGTAAAATTGGCAAAGGGAGGTAGCACTGTCAGGGCTCAGGAGCCACAGGGCAGGCACTGCCTGCTCATGCTGGCCAGTGTTTACACCCCGTCGATGCGAGCCTGCTCTGAATTCACTGCACATCGGAGGACAGCGGCTGTAGCTGCCATTAACACTAATTGAAGTTTGAAACATAAATCCCATGCGCGGCAGTGAGGGAATAGATGTGTCTGTCTCAAGCCCGGATCTCTCAAATGCAGCTTCATGAGGGTTTTAATTGTACTTTCAGCAGAGTAAAATATGCCTGCTCCTATTTATTTCTACAGGAATAATTACAGTACTGTATGCGTGGTACCCACAGAGTTATCAGGCATGTTTGGACAGAGGGTTATCTTATCTAAATTGGACTGTAAATAGATTTATAACATGGCAACTTCATAGTTGAACTGTAAATTGCAAGAAGTACTCTTCATCTGGTCCCTGTGCTCCTGCATCACCCCAGTGACAGGAGCCCCTCTTTGGCATGAATTAGTGCCAGGTGATTTCCACAGGGCTGTAAGATAGCTCAGACAGGAGGCAAGACAGAATTTAACAAATGATTGAACAGCCAAGGAAAAAAACAAACACAAAGCTTGTTCTTTTCCATCCCAAGCAACAGAGAGGGATCTGGAAGCCCCAGGTCTGCACAGCAGCTCTGCCCCAGATCTCATGCATGAGACCCTGGGAATGGTCCTATACTTGTCTCTCTTCAGGAAGAAAATCATCCCTGCCTGCTCAGTGCTGCAGTGAAAGGGGTTGTACAAGCTGGTACTATTGGCTTGTTGATGCAGACATCTGCAGGGGGTAAGCACAGACCTTCCAACACTGCGCGCGGAAGGCGGTGAGTCAAATGTGCTGGTGCCCTGCAGGGTTTCCTATCGCAGTGTAAAGGAGAATAATCAATATGCAAGCTAAAGCTGGCTCAGATGGAAACCATTTCTGAACACCTCTTGCATGCACAAATAGAGAACCTTAGGCTTCTAAGCACACAGAAATTGTCATTTGTTATCAGCAGGAGACGTGACTTTGGCATGGCAAGGCTTATCATCATGTCCTTCCTACTGCTGTCAAACTGCAGTGATAAATTCCCCCATCTCTAACCTTAGCAGCACTTGCAATTAGAGGGTACTCAGCCGAAACCTTCCTCTATTTCATATGCTACGCTGCTGTATTTCCCATCTTCTGGGGCAGGAAAAGCAGCTGGTCCCACTGTGGGACTCCCAATTGATAATGCAAAGCTACCAGACCACAGGCAGGTAAGCATGTGGATTGAAAACACATGTCAGCCCCAGGACTTCACACAGACTGCCAATCGATTTCTGTCCTTCCAGAGTATCGAGTCTTATTCCTCACTCAGGCAGAGAAAGCCCCCTTTAATTGACCCTCAGAAAGCTGGGGACCCACAGCCGCGCTGTTGTCTGCTGGCTGGAGCTGCAGGGTTTGCACTTTAAAACTGCCTTTCTTTTAGTTTCCTAATTGCTTTGCAGATATACCTTAACTGCAGATTCTCCCTGGGCACACATGTGTGTAAGGCACAAAGACCTGAATAGCTCTCATGAGTGCACAAAGACATGAGACTTAATGACCGACTGTTCCTGTCTTGCTCCCTGTAGTCCTGCTGCTTTTATCAATAGAATAAATTCATGTTTCCAGCTTTGCCCCCTTTCCACACTGATCCAAGTAATACCCCTCACTGATGGCAAGCCTGACCAGCTGAAGTCTGCAAACTTGTTAGCTATCTGAGGATGAGAAGTCAATCTGCAAAGGGATAACCTCAGCAGTTCTGGTAAGATTTCCTCCTCACACAGGCTCAGTGAGCATTTTTGGCAACACAGCTCTGCTGGGTGGTTACCTGTCATGGTGGGTCAAGGAGAAACACACATGGTTCAGGTGGCAAAGTCAGAACATACACAGCAAGTAACTGGACCACAAGAGACGAAAGTGCTATTTCAGCAGTCCTGAGGGGAGAAAATAAGGGTTCTGATGTCACATCCAATTCTCTAACTTTGACCTTGCTTCCTGGACTCTATTTCAAACATCAGAAAAGCAAAATAAACCATTAAGAAAAATCATTTCAGTCTCTCAGAGCTATAACTGTAATCCTCTCAGAGTAAATGCCACAAAAAAATACAGCTTGCTCCTCTAAATATCCGGAAGTTTCCTGAGCTAGAACATGATTACTGCCCTCAACACTACCCCTTAAAGTGGCACATTATTTTCTCCATAACTCTTTTCAGCCTCGGAGGAAGGCTAAAGGGTTTCTATTAAAACCACACCATTATTTTGAGTAGTAGTATTAATTTTCTGTCATACACACCACACTGCCGGTAGAGTAATACAGGTCTGGGGAAAGTCAGATTGCAGTTTTCATTTAACAGAATTATTGCAGCATGCATGTTTCAGTGTTTGCCTTATGTATGGTACTGTTTCTAGGCTGCAAGTAGATGCATCAGCATCTGGCCAATGCATTCCCTTCTGGGGGGAGAGTTTGGCACGCTGTAGTAAAAATATTTCCCACTCCGGGGGACAAACAATCACAGATATGCACATGCATGTCCAAACTCTGCACTTTTACATGTGTATGCAGAGGCACTCACACTTTTTATGAATATGAATGTAAATAAGCAGGTCTAAATCCTGCAAGAGGAAAAGAAAAAGAGAGCACATACGTTGCATCTCACAGCTATAAGACAACTGTATTTAGATAGTTGCCTCATCCTAGAGGTTGGTACTTCATTAACAGGCAAAGAAAGAGTAGGTATGGTTACTTTTCAGAGTTCAGCTTTGACTGTAAAAAGATGACTCTGATTAAAATGACCTTCTGTAGAGCATGCCAGCATCTGGCAGAGCAGTAGGCACCTCTGCCCACAGCCAGCAGAGCTGCAGGACGAGCAGCTAGCCTCCCTCTCAGCTCTTTGCCCTCTTCCACAATGCACCAAAGGCGAGAGGTCACAAATACAAAACTTACTCCGCACCGACAGCCACCTGCTAAAGCTGTTTGGGCAGATCCCGCCTGCAAAGCCCCGCGGACAACCCCACGGCTGCTGCCACTGGCACAGCAACGACAACTCAACGGCACTCACCCAGCGAGCCCCGGCTCCAGAGGGGGGCTGCTCCCCGTCCGGCTCTCGCTGCCGGGAGCGCTGCTGCTCCTGGAGGAGGTGGTGGCGGTGGTGGTGGTGGCGGTGGTGGCGGTGGCAGCTCCTGCGGGTCCCTGCAGCTCGCGGAGGTGGGTGCCCAGATGTGCCCCGCGCGGATTGGTCCAGCGGGAGCAGATGTTGCCCGGTTGCTAGGAGAGTTGCTGGGAGCGTTGCTAGGAGACCGTGACGCTCTCTCCATCACTGGCGCGACTCGAGGCCGCGGGGAGGGAGGAAAAAAGGGAGGGGGAGGTCCCTCCAGAGGGACGCGCAGCGCCGGGTGAGCCGGAGGATGGAGGAGATGCCGCGGCTTGGAGCTGGAAAGGCGGTGAGGAGCTGCCTGGGGCGTTGCGGCAGGGGATGGGGTGTGAAACGCCAGAGCTGCTGGGGGTACAGCCCGGCAGTACAACCTCGCCTCCCCTCGGGGCAGGCGGAAGGACGTAGGGAGTGTATCAGCAGCCGCAGGGGTGCCAGGTGTCAGCTGCAGCACGGAGAGAGGGGGAGAGCTCTGCGCTTCAGGGGAGACTGGGAGAACCATAATCCTGCGCCTGAAACTGCTGGTAGCAAGAGCAGAGAGCCCAGCTTGTCTGCTCTTTCTGGGTCACACTCCTCCCTTTTGACTTAGTTGCTCCTTCCTTCCTCCATGTCCACGACCACATCTTGGCACACAGGTTTTTATCCCTGAGCCTTTGGGGTGTTCCACCACATGCCATGGGCCTCACCCAGGCACATGCACCTGTGATCCCAAAGAGGCACCACAGCATTCTAAAATCCAATGGGCCGGAATTGGGATTACTGCAGGAATAGAAGCCACACAGCAAAACAATCCAAACCTCCTGCTCTCCCAAACCAAACAACAGGTTACTGTGGGGGGGGCAACTCCTGCATCTAAGGTACCAGGGGGATTATACTACTGAGCACCCTCCTTATGGAAATAGGTGAGATATCAGACTCAGCCTACCCTCATAACCAAGGGTCCAGCCAGCAAAGCTCAGAAAAAGTTTAAAAGCAGTAAGTAAAATAGTACCTGTGCAAGGCAGCATGCCCAGAGAGGAAATCCCTTTTCCAAAGATCCTAACTCTGTAGGCAGATACTGGCAGATAGAAGAGTGTTTAGAAATAATATTTTTTCAATTATTATTAAAAAAGTTTCTCCAGGCAGCAGTAGGGGTCTTCCCTGGAAGAAGAGTGCCACTTGTGACTTGGGAAAAGTGGTTGGGCAAGACAAACTTTTCTGGAAAGCCAGATTGGTGCTAGTGGCTGCACTGAAGTTACCACCACAACACTAACCTAGATCAGCCCCAGACACTCAGCCTGGGCTTTGCTCAGCACCTTTCTCCAAGATAAAACTTCCTTAAGCAAAAAATTCCTTTTGTGCCTCCCAGCTGTGACTGTGTCCGTGGATGGATACCACTGCTCCCGAGAGCCTCATGCTCATGCTACCACCATCTGGGCAGTTGCTTACTCCAGCCCATGCCCTGTCCTACTATTGAAGGTGACTCAAAGACTCAGCCAGTGCCAAAACCAAGGTGAAGTGCTGTGGGAACACATTAATTTTGGCAGCATCTGTAGCTCCTGGACAAGCCTGTTTTCTTGTGATCTGGAAGATGGGTGTCCCATGCATAGCGTATCTGGGCATGTCACTGCTGGTAGGACACACAGAGCTCCACTTCCTCTGCTTGCTCCATGGAGGTCCTGCAGAGGAGCGTGTACCAGGCTTAGTCCTTCTCCCTCTTACATGGTGGGAATGGATGCACACTTCGTTTGGCATTCTCCTGATCTATATCTCATCCAAAAGAGTCTTGGCAGGCAGAGTCCCAGCTGACATATGCCAACACAACAACCTCAAACAAGTCACTCCATTGACTTCGAGTGTCTGGTTGTGTTTGGTACTTGGTATGCACTGACATGCATGTGCATGCACTCAGCTCCTCTTGTCTTTGCAGTTTGAGAAATGATCAGTCATGGCCATATACTTGTTTCAAATTATCTCTGAAACTCTGCTTCTTCTATTGAGAAGTCAAATGAACTCAAACTAATTTCAAATTTGAATTTTCTAGGACAATAGGAAGGCACTGGAATTTAATTGATTTTGATTACCTGACTTATTATTATGCTGTCAGTAGCGATAGTTCAGGTTGGTGTAATTTTAAATTTACTGTGAGATGAATCTGACATTTCCCTACCGCTGAATAGAGGACTTGAGCAATTCTTTAGCTCTTCACAAGGATGTCATAATTAATTCAGTAATATCACTTCTGTAAGCAGAGATAGAAAAGGAAGACACAGAAGCACCTACTCTGTGACTAAGAGCTGAATGAACGACAGGCTTACTTACTCCAGTGTTCCTGAAATTGATTGTATTTTTTTTTAACATTCAACACAATTTCTGCTGCAAAGACCCATCTTCCCCTCTCCTGTCAGCACACAATCAGGACTTACTAGCTGGCGATAATTTACAGCCAAAAGGTCAGCTAATCTTTCCCCAGCTGGCTCCAAGAAGCATTTCCAACCCCTGATTAGCCCAGAGCAAATTCTTCAATCCAAGTCTAGCTGCTCTTCTCTGTCCCCTTTCTGAGGGGGCAGAGTGTGCAGGGAAACAGATCCCTCACCAGTATAAACCAGCATTGCTTTCCTGGCTGAAGGGGACCTCTGTCAACATGAACAGCAGATGCTTTATCGCACCCCACCCCATACCATCCCCTTCCCTTCCTCTTGCCATGGAAGCAGAAGAGATCACCTCCCATCCTCATCTGAAGAGGAGCTTTCCCCTCTGCCAGGGACACCTGCTTAGAAATCTCCACCCAGCTGAAGCACACAATGTTTTAATGCAGTGGAAATTAAACAGAACCATGACCTGGGATCAAAATCTCTATTGACAGTGATATTATTTGAAAAGATAAGACTTTAAATGTATACTGCGCAAGATAAAGCCCGGACAGGCAGACAACAAAAGAGCAGCTACCCCCCCCCCTTTCTTTTTTTTTTTGTCTTTTTAATGCAAGATTGCTTAGCATAGTCAGTGCTATAATAAATCTGATTTTAAATGGTTTAGAGCGATCAGAAATATAAAACCCCAGAACATTACCATTTACTTTAACTGCCTCAAAGAAATAGCCAAAAATTAGTTCCTTCATTTCAAAGCAGCTACGTCTCCTTAAGCCAACTGTTAAAGAAAAAATGAGTTAATGTACTGTCTTGCATTTAAAGCACTGAATGCTCAAAAGATGTGAGCATATAAAAGCACCAGTCCTCCCAGGCAGCATATACCTACACACTTGCTGTATTTCTAAACACAGCACGCAGGAGGTATTTTCAAAAGATAAAACTTACCTGAAATGTTTATCATTTGTACCTGAAACACTGAGCAGTTTCAGATCCAGGGAGTTACTTCCTGGACTAATTTTGATCTCTGGCTTGGCTTACTCAGCTGACTCTGACAGATAAAAGACCCTCAAAGGCTTTCCCAGCTGTTGACTTGTCACAGAAAATGCAGAGGAGTGCATCTAGTTTCTGGACCCTGTTGATGCTTCCCAACAGTTGGCCAACCTCAGAGGGACCAGATGATTTGGGATGTTACTCCTGCCTGCACCTGAAATGCAGCCTTTGCATTTCATCCTAAAAGACCAGTTTTTTCTGTTTTTCCTGTACTAGAACTTCATTTTTGCTCTATTTTCCAATTCATTGTACAAGAAAATTTGTTGGCGTTTTGAAATTTTTTGTTTGGTTGTTTTTTCTTACCTTTTTGCATTTAAAAAAAAAATTCAAGAAACTTCCAAGAACACACTGGGGAAGAGCAGAACCAATAAAGCCCATTTTCCTATGCATTTATGCTCTCTGTCCCCCTACATCCTCCCCACCAATCAAATTCCACCATGTCCCCTTGGACACCTCCAGCTCTAGCACAGACTGCAGAAGAGGCAGCACAAGCTGTATCTGCTCCTGAGCCGCATGCTGTTTTGAGGGACCGACCCTTGCCTAGTTCTTTCTGCTTCTCTGTAAGTGATCCTCTGTCAGCTGATAACATTTGTAGAAGCATGATTGTCTTTGAGACAGTTACTCTTATTTCAAATGTGATTGAAATTGGCCAACCTGTTAAAAAATTACAATGGTGGAAGAGAGACTGGCAAGGAGACAGATGGCAGACAGCTCAGCTTCTCTAGCCTCAACTGAGCTGATTGAGAAGTGGGAATGTTTTCACCCTCTCACGAAAAATTAAATCACTCTTTCATTAAAATTCAAAACTTAGTTTGCCGACATTAAAAATGTGACTTTTCCAACTGGTCAAAATTAGCATGAAAGCAGGCATGTCTCAGCAAAACAATACTTGGTACTTCACCAAGGAATGAAGCCTTTCTAAGCAAGGAATTACAATACAGTGGGAAGAAGAACATGATAATTAGAACAATAAAACAAAACACAGCCGGAAGCCTAGCGAGACCCACATGTGCTCATGCTGAACAGTGGACACTCCAGCAAGAGCAGCAGCAAGCAGATTGCCAAACCCAACCTCCTATGTGCACAGCAATGCTGTACACCAAGCACATACAGAGCCTGACATACTTTACCAGCAGCTTTATGGGTGGCCTTGCTCAGGCCAAGCTGCCCAAGTCTTGGCACCATGACATATGGCCCATTCCCCACTCTCCCTGAGTTCAATGCCAGAAGCTTCACTGTAGGATGTGCTGAGCTTGCATGGGGACACAGGCAAGTCTGCCCAAAGGAATAAAACAAAACCCACTCTGGTTATCCCTGTGCTAGTGATCAGACTCAGAAAACCCACCCAATGTGAAAATACCTTCACCTCCCTTGTCACCCAAGGATGTTGTGAGACTGCAGGAGCAGCAAAGCAAATGTAGCATTCCCAGCAGTGCCAAAGTCCTTTAGAATAATTGCTGGTGCTCCTTTGTGTTGGGTTTACATGGGAGAAATAGCGCAGAGCCGGTGAGGAAATTGAGGCCAGTTGATGGGCAGGGTGAATTTAAGTGGTTTTCAGAAAAATGCATGGGGTGAAACAGCATTTGAATAATCAGGCCAGGAAAGTACTGCCCTGCTAACAACTCAGGCCATGCCACTGCCTTGGCAGCTGTGCCCACCTGAGATCCCAGAGTAAAACACATACTTCACCATCAATTTGCACCAAGGAAGGTGAGTTTTTCTGAACTCCATGTCTCCCTGGGCAGCTGAGGCTGAAAAAAGGTACCTTAGTACCCCATTTCCTCGCCATCTTTCAGATGAAGGACTCTGGACTGGGTTTTCTGTGCACCCAGACATGGCTTATATTGGCTGCCGTTGCCGAGGCTTCCAGGGACTGAAGCTACCAGCTGTTGCCAGGAAAAGAAACTATTTCTGGGCTGGTCCTGGAAAGCCAGCTCTGCGGATGCCAGCAGGGATTCAGAAATCATGGTTTCTTCTGTCTCCCTCAAAGACAGCACTGTTATTCTGAGAGGAAAAAACTACTCCCAGCTCAAAATCACCAATTTGGACATTTTTTTTTAGCTTATATCTTTTTCTGTGTCAATGTAAGCATGGATTATAACTGCGACCTGGCAGAAGTATACCGCACACACAAACACATTGTGATCAAAGGTACATGCAGGCAAATGTAGTCATAAGATAAAGACATACCCCTCACCACTGCGGTGATGTGCACAACCTCATGACAGCCCAATTTCAGTTCTCCAGCCCAATGCTTGAGCTCTTACCTGTTTCCAAAGCAAGACACATACACCCCATGGCCACTCCAACTGCTACAGGGGCATCCCTTGGCATCCTATGCACCTGGTCGGGATGTCATCAAAGCTGGTACCTACACACAGGAAACATGTTGGTGACATTGACCCCCACATGCCCTGGCGCAGGTACCAACACATTCATTGGTGTATAGGAGAACCAGTGGCTGGAGGACCACCACTGAAGATGTGTGAGGGCCTGCTTCCCAACTCCTGCCAGGGGCTGGATAAGGGATGGTGAAACAGCAGATACCACATGCATAGGCAGCAGTTTTCCTTCCCCACATAGAGCTGGCTAGAAGGTGGTATACAGGGGGAGGCAGACATGTGCAGCATGGGAACCTCTTCAGTTCCCTAAAGGCCCCAGCAGCCCCCACCTCCTGCCGCAGGGCCTCTCTGTCCTTGCAGACAGACAAGGGGACCAAGGGGATATTTCGTGTTCCGCCCAGTTATTCATTATACACCAGACACCTGCATCTTTGTTCTGAACAAAACACATCCACCTCTCCTAGATGCATATTCACTCTGTTCTGCCACAATATTAAAAAAAAAAGGAAGATACGCCAGTTTTGCATGTCTACATGAGCCATCTGCTTCTATTTTATTCATAAAAACCTGTAACAACAGTGTTTGCCATAACAAAATAAGACTGTTTCTGAGATGTGGATGGTTGTATGTGTGCGTGGATAATTTCATCCCAGAATTCTGCAGAAGCTGGGTTTCATGCTTTTTTTTCCAGCCAGATATCATCTAGACATTAGTATTCCAAACGTATCATATAATTAGCAAGAGACAATATATTGTATGATCATGCACGTTAGCACTTAAATAGAATAAAAATGTTTCATTGTCAAGTCCATAAAAACTAAGAATAAACCTCTACCATGCTTTCTGTTGAATAGCCAAACATCTTTTCATCATTTTTTTTCATCTTTTTATCACAGTTTTGCACTTCAGCTCTTTCTATCACACACACAGCAAGCGAAATGATGCTCGTGCCATTCCAGTGCCCTCACCAGTCAATATCAGCCATTTATTAACTACATTGAAGATAAAATTTTCAGTGCAAATCTTTGAAATTTACAAAGTGAAAAGGGTATATGAATTTGTTTCTTACAACCTTCTCAGTATGAACAATTCTCCTTTTATAGACGCATTTGCCATAAAAATAATTCAGCAACAAATTCAAGCTCTGGAAGTCTTACTTTTGAACTGACAGAAGTTAGCGACCTGTTCTTTTATTGATTTGTCTGCACTGTTATTATTTAAAGTGATCAATTTTATAAATTTTGTGCTTGTACATTTCAGGATGGGAAAGGAGTGCTGAGATCTCACTTACTCTTGATGCACCCTCAGCCACAGAGCTGAATTACTCCGAATACCAACCAGCTCGCTACCTGCCCACGGTCTGTGCTGAGAATATGACAGCAATGAAAAGGAAAAACCTTACAGGCAATTATTCTACTAAACACCGGGAAGGAGATGCAGTAAGTGAGTTTACAATGCTGTCCTGTGGCAAAGGTGGTGGAGAGGAAAAACTATCATATCACAGGGCCTGCGAAAGAAAGAGGAGATGCACACACCCCTCAGCACTGCATCACTAGTGTCCAGCTGTGACTGCAACAGTGGGACAACAGGAACCTGTACCTGCCAGAAATGGTATATGGTTCCAATATAGAAACAAGCCAATAAACACTAAAAATAACTTATTACATACAGTATATTTAAATCAACAGTCAAATATACATTGAGATATGCTTCATGCAAATGCCTTGGGGCACTCTCCCATAAAAAACATTTTTATATATACAACATATAAATACCACACAGTATTTAAATGCTGAGTCTACCAAGTGATTATCTCATTTACTCTTCTTGACAAACAAAACTCTTCTGGGAAAAAGTCAGTGACGTTACAGTTGAGAATAGAGTCCAGCAAGACAAAAACCACAGCAATGCCAGCAGAGGACTATAGGACAGATGTGGTACTGGCTTAAATGGAAAACTTGTGCTTGAGGTGCCATGTAGTGACAGCAAAAGACTGAAGGATAGGTTTCATCCTGAGCACCATGAAGATAAAATATTGCTACCAGGCAGACCTCTATAGATATTAATGGGAGGATGGGAGAGGCAATGATGGAGACAATGTGAAGGAAAAGCACCTGGAAAGTGTTAACAAGACACAACAGGGATGAGGAAAGCTAGCAAAATTGTACGATTTTCCCAGCTGCTAACGAAAGAAATTTGCAGTGTTATCCTAATTCTGAGAAATTAAAGGAGAGGGAAGTATTGGGCACAATGAAGTGCCTTCCTTGGAGGTGAAGGCTAATTAATGGCTGTGGGACTCAGGAGAGAATTTAGCTTTTGTCTGAATCCTGAGTTCTCATTCTTCACTCATGGCCAAGATCATATTTTTGTCTTATTACTCAAAGAGATAAGCCCATGCTGGGTACGATGTTACAGGGGATAGACACCTCCAGAGTATTTATTTATTTGATGGTCACCTATTACAGCCAGGAGGAAACACAAGTGCCAGGAACTAACGTCCTCACTTCCTCACACCTGCAGCTGCTCAAGGAGGTGTGGTTTCTGTTAAACCACTTCTGTTAAGAAAAACCCAACTATTTGCTTTCTAATTTTCTAGGTAGAAGAGCAACTAACAGGTCCAAATGGAGCTTCATAACACCCATCAGACTCCTGGGTCTCCTTTTCAACTTTTTTCAACCTCAGCTGCCTAATACTCACTGGATGTGTAACATGGTGATCATATAGAATCATACAATCACAGAATTGTTAGGGTTGGAAAGGACCTTAAGATCATATAGTTTATTGTTGTGCAGGATCATACGGACTACCACAGCTTACCTGCATCTCTTCCAAGCAGCAGACTTCCTTCTGCTTCATCTGTGGTACCTTGCAGGATTCTGGGTTTTATGTCCCTATGATGGGCAGTACCCAAATACCACACAGGTTCCTAAATTAGGATGAAAAAAGTCTCAGTGTTGGACTTCTACCTGCCTTCTACAAGCACTGGATTTTCCCTGCTCTGTGTACAAAGACCTGTCTAGTGAAAGTGCTTAGCTCAGGCTGTTCAGCTCTGCAGAGATGTCAAAATTCATCCTCCCATGGCAAACTCGGGAGCAGAGCAAGGGGAAGAAAATCTCACCCTCAGCCTTCTATTCTGGGGGAGCAGCACAGGGAGAGCCCAGCCAGCAGCTCTGCTCTTACACCCTCATTTGTACAGATGGCTTGTGTGGAGCCGAGAGGGATTGCAACACTAGAAGAGATGAATGGAATCTACCAAGTTCTTTATCCAGGCTACAGTATTGACCTATATCTGCTTCATAAAGGTGAAAAAACATGGATAGCTGTGTGGGTTGAGCAAGAACATCTTCCTGCTGCCAGCTGGCAAACAGCTTGGGGATTACAGCATGAGGATTAATAGCCTTTGTCATTTGTAAGTGCAGATGCTAACCTTACTCATATGACAGACTGATCTTCTTTGGATTCTGTGCCTGTTTGCTGTTCCAGAAAGATGACCTTGGGCTGCTGTGAGAGACAAAATATTTACACATTCATTTCTTAGGGCCTACAGCGTAGGCTGCAGGAAGACACAAGCTCACTCAGCACTGAGAAAAAAGGAGGCAAAAAAAAAAAGCTGTATGCCTTCGGCTTGGAATCATGCAGAGAAACTGGGTTTTAGCTCAGGCTTCACGCCAGTGCAGCCCGGCTGTGCTGCTTTCTGGAGCACAGAGCGAGCAAACCCCCAGCTCTACAGCAGCACAAGCACACTGAGAGCCTTCTCTCCCCACCACCTTCCTGGCCACTGCTTGGGGTTTTCATTTCGTGCCTGACAGCTTGTTAAATCTGCACCAGATTCTGAATAAACACCCAAACCACCTATGCTGAGTTACCCTGTACGTCTTTCCAAGCTTTAGGATCTGTCAGCTTCTGGCTGCTTTTCTCACAGAAGCACATCAGCTGGGAGCCAGCATCACTGCCTGGGGTATGAGAATGTATTTGCTGGGGTAGCGCACACTGAAGGGAAAAAACTGCCTCATTCCAAGTGTGAGTTCTTCCTCAAACCCTGGCTGCTTTCTTCCCCCTCAAACCATATCACAAACATCACACTTAGTACATTTTAAATGGAAAGTGGATGTTCCTGCATACTAATTCCTTCAGGCTCTGTTGTCCTTTTACAGAGCATGATGCTATGTAAAAAAAGAAAGATGAAAGCAAGTAGAGAACAGGTTGTTTCCTCTGTCATTAACGCAGTCCACACTGCAGTGAACGGGTGTCACTCCTTCATAACTATTAAAGTACCACAGCCCAGCCAACAAGCTTCAAACTTCACAAGGACTAGAAAGCAGAACAGCAAGATCTTGATCATGAACATCATAACTTTAAGACAACCCCTCCAGGAGTCAGCTCCCTTGGAGCCTTGGGGATAATGTGATAGAGAAGGCCACATTCTTTGCTCACCCTTTCTGTCCACCTTTCGTGCTGAAGGGCAGAAGGCAGTTGAGAAGCCGAGAGATGAAGTGCTGTGATCACACAGATTAAAGATGATGATAAATATGGGAGCAGAAAGAAAGCTCTGCAGGCATGCTAGCTCCAAGGTCATCACCAGCTTCAGCTGAAGGAGAAAATGAGGAAATGCCTGCTCCTCTGCCAAGCTGCCACCTTCAGCTTTGTGCTGGAGAAATGATCAATAGTGACTAGCAGCCTTTGGTTCTGCGCATCCAAGAACATCTAAAGACATTCATGACTGAAGATCAGTCTATTATGTAAAGCACCAAATAACTTATCGGGATCTGCAGCCGCTAAATATATACCCAAGTATTGTTCATGTGCCCCAGGAGCTGCACGACCCACTTTACCCCTCAAGGGAAACAGAGACAAGCCAGAGCGACAGGAGAGAGCAGCAGGGTCCAGGTAATTAAAGACATTGGTAAAAAGGAAACCCAAACAGAACAAACGATGTAGCAGACCATCCAGACAAAGCCTTTACAAATGGGCACTTCAGTAAGCTGTAGCTGTAGCTCAGTGGGCTAAAAGAGGTACTCATTCCTGTGGGCATCAGTTGAAAGTCACCATTATTATGGGGAACATAAACATGGTGAGATCATTCTGTTCTGTTGTCGATACACATTAAAAATGAAAAATAAAACAAGAGCAGAGTGCCTGGCAGGACAGGGGCATGCTGGCTGGAGAGAGACCAAGGAAGGAACAGACTGCAACTAGCTGAACGATGCTGCTCAAGATAGAGAGATGTGTTCAGAGCACTTGCCCACAATATTCTGGGCTTATGCCAGTGCATTTAGTTCCTTTCCACACAATGGTTTTGTGGGTTTTCAGGCTGTGATTTTTATTTTATTTTTCTCTCTCAAGAGAAGAAAATTCAAATAAGCTATAAGGGGATTCCAGACAGTGGTGTTAGAAGGGGATGAATTACCCTAGAAAACAAGAGTGCATTAGGAAACCTCTATTATCTGGACTTGCAAGCATTTCCAGAACCAGGTCAGCCATTTCTTTCCGGCTTGCTAAACTCCCCATGGCCCTCCCACATCTCTTCTCCCCATCTGGATCCCCACAGAAGCAGAGGTCAGGCACCAGCATCAGCATCCATGTGGACAGAAGCCAGTGGAGCACAGGGCCTGAAGTCTACTGACCATTGCCAACTGCAAGCCAAGTACAAGTCAAGATTCCCAAGGAATGGCAATCTTTCTGGGAATTCAGTCTTGTCAACCACTTCCAAAAGAAACAAGGGGTTGAAGCAGTGATTGAAAGAGCAGTTGTATTTACATAAGACAATGAACACAAGGCCAGCCTGTATCAATATTAGCAATGGCTAATTCAATCTGTCAATGGGAAGAATATGAAATATGGAGGAGCTGCTGCAAAGCCTTCATTTCACAGACAGTTAATCCTAAAAAGAAAAATAAGCCACAAAAGCAAGAAAAATCAAGGTAGCAAGCAGGAACAACCCCAGCATCCAGCACTGTATTCATCCCAAGATTCCTAAATTCTTCCATTGCTTCAGTAGGAACATAATGAACCCCACAAATGCACTAACATTTTAAGCTGCAGCTCCAAAACCCCAATGTTCCCTTTGCGTCATGCCTTTTCCCTTCCCTCTAAAATTTCTAGAAAAAAATCAGGCCAAAGTGTTGTTGCAAAGATGCAGCAACCTGCTTCCATTGGAGAGCAAGGTTTTAATGTGCTCAGATATTAACTTACTCTAAGCAAGTTAGTTGCACTCGCTTTGCTCTGACTCCTGATACTCTACACTGAAATTATATATTAAAATTCAATTCCCTTAATGCTGTATCTTCAGAAAAGATCTTGATGTGAAAATGGCATGAAAGTCCAAAACCAGTTTACTTCATCATTTCTTAGGAGTATCTTTTTCACTCTTTTTAATCACACTGTTATAAATCTGGGTTATCTCCAGTTCACTGCTGAAACATATTATCAGCTTATACTTTTCCCTTAGCTAATCATGAAACATAAGCAATACTTCACAGGCTCAAGAGGTTATGAAGAGAACCTCACTAAGTTTATTATACATACACATCCCAGATAATAAAATTAATTATAAACACTTGTATACACATTTTATGCAGTTCAGGAAAAAAGACGCAGAGACTGGAAAACAACTGAAATCAGCAAATGCATCTTTTCAATTGGGATGTTTCTTTACTTTTTTCCAGAATAAAAGTACATAATAAAAAACCATTTATATTCTGCTGGTTACCACTCACATGCTCATTTTCTCTTGCACTCAGCAACATTAACAGTGCCGTCAAAAATGTATTTACTTGCTGAGCTGTATTTGGGTTATTTGTGATACAAAGCCTCAGTAGTGCAAAGCACATATTACACCAGCTTATCTAGGCAGTAAGGGCAACCCTCTTTCATAGGATACCCACCATCAGAAAAACGATGCTCAGACAGGTAAGTGATAATATATAAAACCATGTCCTGTCAAATAATTTGTATCACCTATACCAGATGTCCTTCTGCATGCAGATTATTCTGTCTGCCTCACGAGGACAGACAAAGACTGTGTGTATGACAAGTGATAACCTGTATGTATCACACCACTGCCCGCAGGGTCTGGCTAGTCTGGATGTATATGATGTAAACCTGCACCGAGTATCAATTTTGGTCAAACAGCCAGTGCCAAAATTTGCATTAGTTAGATTTGCACAGCACCATTGAAGGGAAGGAGACACTGTGGTGCGGTAGGAGGCAGAATTTGGTGCCAGGTCTCAATAAATGACAAAACCAAAACATGAAGTGATTCAGCACAGACAAACCTTTTCAGCAAAATAATTCCTGTGTCTTGCTACCATCACCAGGAAAGGGGAGTTAATAGTATTTGAAGATCTCAGCACCTTACTGCCTACATACCACCACCACAGCGGAGGGATGAACACCCTCTGCTGTGTCACACACAACATTGCAACAGCTAACAACTGCTGAACTTTCAATAGTTGAGTAGCAGACTAAGACATGTCCCCTATCCATCATCTCCATAACTTCAAGTCACAGAGACAGGAAATAAGATTAAAATAGAAAATGACAATATAGTCTGTACCGTAACTACATAAAAGTATCATCACCTTCTCCAGCAAGCCTGCTCCTTGCATTGTTTTTAGTTAAAGGCAGGAAGCATAATAGTTCTCACTGGTGTTAGCTCAACAGAGCCAGCAGCTCCTCAAGGAGAGCCCCCTGGATCCCATTCCTTGCCTGCAGGAGAGGTCGCCCCAGAGATGAGGTGACATGGTCTGGCATCCTCCGCTGCTCCATGTGTCAAAACCAGACCCCTTTCAGCTGCTGAGAAGATAGTACAGGACAGCACATTCAAAGAGCCCTCAGCACTGAGTTGTGCTTAACAGAGTCACAGACCATGATCTAAAGCCTTTTTGTATAATGCTCACAGAAATGCTTTTCTGAATGAACCTTCCTTAAAAAGAAAAGTAACGTATGAGTAAAACAGTGATGCAGAAAAGAGTGATTCAGGCACAAAGGTGGATGTGCAGCTTGTTCTAGTCTTTTTTGGTATTTGTGATGACAGAAGCCAGGAACTTCAAGTAAACATCTAAACATGCATTGTATAACTACAATATAAAACTGATGTTAGGTATCTCTCATGCAAACCCACGACAATGCAGGCTAACAAGTGCACAGGATGCTTAATTGAAAATACTGATAGTGCTTAGTGCTAAGATCAGTTTTTAGTACAGAAAAACAGTAGTAATGTGTAGGCACTTGAAAGTTGACGAAGAATTTAAGAGTGCTTTCCCATGCTGCCTGAAAAATACACCATTCAGTTTATAGTGGTATCAAATGCTTATTTCTAGGACGTAGAAACACAATAATACAAAGGGAGAGAATGTGATCTGCATGCAGGTTAGCCTTTCTGTGAGCTATCTGCATGTCAAGAATATCTGCGAACTTCACTAACATAAATAAGGGAGGGAGGGAAGACAGAGTTTACTCCAGAAAAAAACAGCATCAAAATTGTCCTATGATGGTCATACCTATGACAAAATGAGTGAGACAATGACCAAGGAAAGGATTTTGTAGGTATTCCCACTGCTTCTCCCTAGGATTAATTATTTGGATGTACAATAGGCAGGACAACCTGGAAAGACAAGAACTAAACTTGCTTCCCAGGCCTTGCTATCTTTAATACCTGTGACTGCTGATACTGAAAAGTCAGGACAAAGTGCATGTGACCCATCAGAGCACTGTGCTTGCCATGGCACAGCTTTTTGCTGCTGACTGAGAACAAGGAAAGACAGCTCATCACATCAGGACCCACAGGCTGTCCTGGTAACCACTAGGACTCCAGCAGCATGTGCCACCTGCAGACCTGTGTCCCCTTCGATTCCTTCATTTCCTGCCAATGACTTTGCTCTTCCTCTCCGCTGCTGTTCTGACCCATAGAAATCCACCCAATCATCTCTTTGCGCTTCATGCTGCGTCTGTTGTATATGGAGATCATTAGTGTGACATCAGAGAGCTGGAAGAGAGCAACCTGGAAGATGAAAGTTTCTTTGTAGACAGGGTTGGGCTGTCCTCGACGGATGGAGGTTTTGCAGTGAGACATCTCCTGACCCACAGAGTTGCGCAGGCAGAGCTTTCCATAAGTATCTAGGACAAAAAAGAGGAAATAGTAAGTTAGGCATAGATGGTAGAACAAATGAAAGCCCCAAGCAGTCAAAAAAACACCCCCAAAACCTCCGAGTAGCTTTGTCTACAGTGAATAATAGATGAGGGCTGGACTGCTGTCATTAGAAAATCCTTGAGATGAGAAACAGCAGGATTGGATTTCCTCATATTCAGCTGCGGAGAAAAAGGATGAAACTGATGCATGTTTCGGCCCTACTTTCTTGAAAAGAGGAGGAAACTTGGCTCCCAAGCCTAGCAAACCTGTCTAAGACTAACGGAAACTATCAGCAATCTCTATGGATTCTCCCCAACAAATGATGAATCTCTACCTTCCCCCTTCTCCCTCACAGTCAAGCTTCATTGGGGCCATCTTACCAGGGCTTGCCTTGGCTTCACTTGCCTATCCACCATTCTCCTTTGGAAGAATGCCTCTATGATCCTTATTTAATATAGCAAACAAAAAGGGTCCTGAAAGAGATGGAAAGGGAACCTGCATGCATTGTGAAATTATTTGATCTGACATGACAGTTTCTAGGTTTTTTCTAAATTCTAATTTGTCCTGATTTTGAAGGAAAGTACAATGATGTCATCGTTTAAACTTTTTTGGTGGACTGAAGGTCAGTTTTATTCACTATTTAAAGTCAATACATGGAATAAAAAGGCTTAGTAGCTACAGAAGAGGGATGGTTCAGGTCAGTGCTCCTATAAATCCACCCTTAAAACTCTTGCTGCTCCTGTATTAATTAATTTACCTCTGCTACATGATCACTAATACATTGGTCTCAGGCAGAGCTCTGTTGTCCCAGTGCTCCACAGACCCAGCTCAGTGTAAGTTTTCACCTCGCTCTGCAAGTGATGGTAACAGATTACTTGTCAAGAAAAGTCCCCTCCTAACCTCTTTGTGATCTGTGCCTGGGGATTCTGCAAGTGAGGCTTATTTCAGAGTGTGCTGAAGATAGGAAATAAATAACAAGCCTCCGTCTTTGTCTATGGCATTTCTATCCTCTTCTGTTCCCTTCTGATGTGATATTTTACGCACTTATCTACTGAGCAACACAAGGTGTGAAATTACACTTCAGGTGTGAAAACACTTCTGTGTCTCCAAAGCAGGGCTTTCCACTCCTCTCAAACTGTTCCACTGAAAAAGCTGTCAGGAGACTGGCAATCAAGGAGCAAATTGTGAGCCTGCACAGCTGTACAGCTATCCAGTTACTGCGGGGGAAAGTTCAGTCCAGTCATTAGCTGGGGGTGCCAACCTGTCTCCCAGCGTAACCCTGGAGATGAAGTAGATCTTGCCAACAAAGACCTACCTGTTAAGAGAAGCAGAGCTCTGACCTGAAATGTTTTCCTGATTGTTTCTGGGAAGGAAAGAACTGCTATAACTAGAGGTGGACTAATTCCCACAGTAATACTCAGTGTTGGCGGTGCTGAGGGGCTGAAACCTGTAACGACTTCACACACATCAGAAACACAAAGCCCAAGAGAGGAGCCTCTGTTCTGTGAAACAATGCAAGCAAACTACCAGACACAGTCTCTTGCAGAGCTTGTAGAGATGTCGCTTTGCTTTGCACTGACAAACTGTAACATGCACCATTCCTCCTGTGGAAGTCCTGGCTGCTGGTCTGAGGCTGTGAGGAACTTGCTGGAAATAAAGTGCAGAGTAGAGGTTTTATGGGTCTTTTAAATGTCTTAATATTCTTTTTTTTTTTTTTTTTTTTTTTTTTTTTTAAGGAGGGGATTTCAAAATAATGAAAAATCTCTGCCAAGTTGATTCTTAAATACAAACAAGCAGCTAATTAGTACAATTCCCTGTTGGAATTTTAATTTTTTTCTTTCTTTCAAATTGAAAGCTTACATTTTCTATGTAATTTCAGTGTATTTTCCAAACCAATCCCATTTATAGGCAGAAAGCTGAAGGGGCTTGTTTCTGCTGACACACAAAAGAGGTGGGTGCTGAGACCTAGGAATTTATGGAGGTGAGACCATCTCTGTTTGCTCCTGGACCAATAACTCCATTTTTTTCTAGATGTGTCCTTGGTGTTATACTGATTTCCCCATTACCCTCTGAGAACTGCTTTGCTGAGGGTGAGGGCATTTGAGTGGGATCACGGTAGGACTGGGTCAGCAAGGGCAGAGTGGAGGCATGGAGCAGCACTGGAAAAGTCCTGCTCTTTGATCTCCTGGCAGCTCCTGGGAGGGTTTCCCCAGCCGAGGACTGCTACAAACACTGTCACTGCTATCCTATCTGGCCATGGTAATGTGCAACATAACTAACAGCAGATGAAGTATGCTTTAGTTTATCTCCCCATGCTACTTGAGGGAAAGGTCACCCACACATGCTTGTATCTTTTTCTGAGAAGACAGGGAGAGGACTGAAGTCTAGATTTTCCTCTCAGTTCCTTCTGACTGCTGCCAGTATTGGCAGCAGCTCAGGTGAGATTCATCACACCTAACTGCAGGCACATTCATTTGAGTGCTCCCCAGAGGAGTCAACCAATTTATAATCAATACCCCCAGAAGAAGCACAAGGCACAATTCAGCAGCAATCTAGTAGACAACGCTACCATTACAGATGATATAAGTTTTAACACTAAATCTAATACCACAGCTAAAACACTTCATAGGATGCTGTTTCAGGATGTCTCAGTTAATTTTCCAGGCAATGAATGGATGAGTTTCTTGCAATTGTAAACTCTAGGATACCAAACTTCTGACTGATGCCTCCACTGTTGCAAGTGAGGAGTAATATAGCTGGCTTTAAAGAAAAACAAGCATCACATGACCAATGACTTATATCCAACAGGGATCAAAGTCAGAAAATTGGGCTTTTTCTTTCATACACATCAGATCCACTACATAATTTTGCACCAAGGCCCTTTCTATACAGTATCAAGGTAGATGAGGATTGTGCATGTATCATCTGGATCAGGGAAGAACATGCAGGCAGGGAGGAGACTATGCCCAGGACAAAGCCAACACCATGAGCCCTTTTAATGCCCATGTAAACACAGGCACAAAACCAGTGTGACAACTAAATCAGATTGCTAACTCTTCTTAAATTTATTCCATTGGATGTATTTTACCAGCCAAAAGAATCAAGCTTGCCTGAACAGAAAAGAGTAGGTGTGGATAATTTATTTAGCATTTAAAATTTGCTTTGCAGAGCTGGTACGTATGAGGCTGAGCTGATATTCTGCTCCACTAACTACATTTTAAGACTGTGGTTTGCCCTTATTCCATTGTGCTCTTTGCAGCATCTTTTTAGATGTCTCATTAGGAAACACTTCATAGTTCTCCTTATGGTTCAGTCTGGTTCTCCGAGATAAAAAGCTCTCCCCTCCATTTGGCTTTGTCAAAGAAAAATCACCCCCAGATACACAGTGAAATTTGTGGAACTACAGCAAGGATGAACTTGAAAATTTACTGAGGGATGTATGTGCAAGAGCATCCATTCATTATGAAGGCAAACATTTTCCACCTAATTACATGCTCAGATTCAATAATGGCCTCATTACTGTGGTATCTCAGCACTCTTTGCTCTTCAGTATATTTACTCTCAGGCCACCTCTGTCAAGCACAAAAGGAGAAGAGAGATTAAGGCTTGACATTCTTTAAAATGCCTAAGTGTTCACCTTCCATTTAGGCACCTATCCTACATGAAGGAGAGTGAGACCTCTTAATATCTGGGAATGTCTGAGACTGCAGCTTACCCACAGTTACACAGAAGCCTGTGAAGAAGCAAGAACAACATCTGATTTTGCCAAGACCAATTTTAGCACTGCATCAGGCTCTCCTTTCATATAGGCTTTGGAACAGAATTTCGTGCTACAGCTCATCTTTACTCTAATTTTTCATCTCTGGTATGAGTGGATTGAACAATGTTACCATATACATAAAATATCAACACCTCTGCATTTAATACCAGAGTGAAAAGCACTAAATCAAGGAAGGCTGCAAGAAGCCAGACACATTTTGGGCTGGCGCTGCATAATCTTACTCCAGAGGTTTGGCCAAACCTCTCCTTGTGCAGACTGCTCTGTCTCCATCAATACTGCCCTAACCATAAAACACCTCTTGAGAGCTCATCTGCAAAGGCAACCACTTTATCTGTGATTCTTCTAATGACCCATTTCTGTCATCATCCTTCTAAGGGAACTAACTGAAAATGACAGCTCAAGGGAATAATCAACTACAATTTATATGTTCACATTTTTCAAGCAGGGACCGTAATGTTCATTCTGTTTTCATTTACCCTAAGTTCCACCGTTATTAATAAAGCTGACCCATGAACAAGAACACTGCAAGTACAAAAGCATCTAACAACCTGCTTGAATTTATATTTAGAAAGGAAATAAACAACCAAAGACTCCTGACCCTTTAGGTCTGTGGATTGCAGAGTACAAAACAGTGCCATACAGACTTTCCCACCCGCACACCAGGCAAGCTAGCTCATTTCCAAAAGCAGTATAACCATGTCAGCATGCCGCAATCCAGACTAATAACAGCTGCAGTAAAATAAAGCCTTGGGCCTAGAGCTTAATTTCACCCAGCTGGCATGCCCACGCTCCTAGCCTACATGATAAATGGCAGTATTTCATGGCAAAGCAGCCCCAGAGCTTGCCTCTGTGCTATCTGTACAGAACAGCCCAACACGAGGTCTCCGAGACCCAGGAGACCATTTCTTCACCAGGCATGGCATTACCTCTCCATTAAACCAGCAGTGAGCAGAAATACTCTGAACTGGATTGGGAAAAGAGCAGGGAGGAGAATTAAACCCAAGCTTTTGTTCCCAGCCTCCCCTAGTGAATATCTGGATTAGGCCAGAGGCAGGTTGCAGCCTATTCTATAAATTGTACGAGAGCTCAGAGCTGCTTGTTAAGTTGCTGAGGAGACAACCTGTCTACCCCTATTCCACCAAGTCTCTGCTGCTCAGGTCCCCTCTCTTGTGGCTGGCAGCTTTCACACAAGGAAAAGGCTGGGATCAGGCAACCTTCACAATGTGAGTCATTAGAGAACTGACCAGCAGTGCCTTTAATTTAGAATGCAGCAGAAATGAGTGCTCTACTCTCTGGAAGCACTGATAGGCCTTGTTGTGGTTTAAGGCCAGTTAGTAACTCAGAACCATGCAGCCGTTTGCTCACTCCCCGCCCTCTTCTCCTCCAGTCCCAGAGGGATGGGGAGGAGAATCGGAAGAATGTAAGTCCCACGAGTTGAGATAAGAACAGTCCAGTAACTAAGGTATAACACAAACCACTGCTGCTGCCACCAATAATAATAATGATAAGGGAAATAACAGGGGAAGAGAATATAAAACTAAAAGGGGAGAAGGAAAACAATAAACACAAGCGATGCACAGTATAACTGCTCACCAACCGCTGACCGATACCCAGCACAACCCAAGCAGTGATCTGGGCCATCTGGGTGACTCCCCTCAGTTTATATACTGGGCATGACGTGCTGTGGTATGGAATACTCCTTGGGCTAGTTCAGGTCAGGTGTCCTGTCTCTGCTTCCTCCTGGCTTCTTGTGCCCCTTCTCACTGGCATGAGACTGACAAGTCCTTGATTGGAGTAAACATTACTTAGCAACAACTAAAACAATGGTGTGTTCTCACACTAAATCCAAAAACACAGCACTGCACCAGCTATTAGGAAGAGAAAAATGGCTGCTATAGCTGAACCCAGGACAGGCCTAGGGGAGGGAATTGACAGCATTGACTTGTTTCATGCAAAGAGACAGGCTGAAGAGGAGCAGACCAGGGCTCTCTGGAAGCAATGCCCAGGTGTCCCAGGAAAGAAAGCTGCTTCCAGAGACCCTCCAAGCTCGGTTCCTTGGTGAACTCCATGTCCACTCCATTTTACAGTGCCAGCTCTCACCTGGCACACGAGTTGGGCTGGAGAGCCAACTTACCACCTCCCTGCACTCTCCAACCCTAAGGAGGTGCCCCTTTTTGGGGAGGGGAAAGAAGAAAGAAATTTTTTTTTCCCTTGTCCACAGCTGTGGGACTGGGAGAGACACCACCACACATTCTGCTTTAAATGCACTCCTTTGATTCAGAAATATCTTCATTTTTATACCCAGCAAGTGTAACACGGATAATACTTTTCATAGACCACATGCTATCACTGACATCTAATTATCATGGTACATCCCCCGCAAAAATCTCACAATTGCTTCTTGAAAGTCCCTTATTCCGTGACTTGTTTTTCTGAGCCTGATCAGTCCCAGGTCTCACGTGTGATGGGAAGAGCTGTACCAAGCCAGTCCATCCACTCAACAGTACCCAATACCAAATGCCTTATTAAGTCCATTAAAATATGGCAAATACGGCATATGCTGATTCTCTCCCAAATACCTTCCCAGTCTCCAGCCATTTGTGACTCAAGTCAGAGGCAGTGTTTTCATATATATTGGTCATCAGTGGATTTTTCTCTGTGACCTTGTCCTGTGATGTACCAGACTTAAGCATCCACAATGTTCTGTAGTGAGGAATTCAACAGCATTAAAGAGCTGTCCCCTCTTCAGGACCTGCTACCTCCTTGCTTCATTTCATGATCCTTTGGTTTTGTAACAGGAAATACAACAAGTAACTGTTGCCAATTCAATCTCAATGACACTTATGATTGCATAGACCTTTGTGAAACATTCCTTTTTCTCCTTTTGTCATAGCATGATGGGAGGCACAGTTTGTTCAGCTGCAGCTTCCTGCAGCTGCTCCCATACCTGTGATTGTCTCTAATAGAGGTCTTTCCAATTCTGCTGCATGCTATTTGAATAGAGGGAACCAAAACTGTACATAGTATTCATTATGCTGGTGACCGTATATTTACAGTCAAATACCAATTTTTCATTTTGTCCTATGTGTATTTCTAACCTTTAATTTGTTTGGGGTATTTTTTCATGCAAGACCTTATGTTCATCCATACTTCATCTTCTGCCTCACTACCCAGCTGCTCCTTAGAGACATCTTTCTGGGGCTCCTTGAATCTGGCTTCATCTTTAATAACCTGAGCAAAACTTTCTCAGCTGATCCTATTGTAAATTTATTCAAGCTACATTCAAGTATGTGCAACAAAAAGATGGAGGACAATTGGTCTTGTACAAACTTACTGTAAGGAACTGGCAAGTACTTGGCAGCAAGTAGCTGTCCCACACCTCTATTGCTCTGTTAACCAAGATCTCTGGAGGACTGAATACATCCCAGCTTGCTTTGGTATAGATCCCCCTTCTATTATTGATAAGATGGAAGCATGAATTACAAACATTTAGGAGCCCATGCAAGTTCCCCTGTTCAGCGCTAGATATGCAGGTTAAAAGTTAGGGGTTTGGTTTGTTTGGGTTTGTTTGGTTGCTGTTGTTGTTGTTGTGGTGGGTTTTTTTGTTTGGTTTTGGTTTTTTTTTTCCCAGCTTCCTGGTCTGATTTGGAGTAATTAAAAAAATTCACCTGTGCCTCAGTTATCCAGGAATGAAATAGCTATAGTAACTTTTCTTCTCTCACAAACAAGTTCATAAAATAAAATCCACTAATGGCTTTCAAGCATTCTGATACCAGAGCAATCAGGATGCTAATTTTTCTATGGAAGCATCTTCTGTACTCCTCGGCATTGATATCTGCGGCTCAGATGTTTGTTTTCAGACAAGGCTTTATGCCAAGAATTTATCCTGTTCTAAACAGAAATCCTGATAAGCTTGTTCTCTCTCTCCTGTCTACAATAGCATTAATGCTATTGTATTTATTTAATGGGGTTAATATGCTGCTGGTATAATAATGATCATGTATGGATGTAATTATTATGTGTGATTAATTCTGCAGCTGCTGAAAAACTTGGAGGACTTTCCTTAGGCAAGGGAATATCTTCACAATAGTCCTTCTCAAATTGCATTACACACAGGCGTAAACCGCAAAAGAAATGCAGAAGGGGAAAGAATGAAGTATGGATTAGAGGAGACAGAACTGCACCCAGCAAAGCAGCTGATGAAGGTTAGACACCATGTGAACCGAGACCATCACTCTGTTGCATGTTTATACACTCACTGACTAGCACGAATGATTCCTGGTCTATCACTACAGTCCCAAGGTACCATGCTCATAGCATGTAACTGGTTATAATTTTTTTAAGATATGTCTGTCAGTGGTGTATAATAATGAACATCCTTTAAACTAACACACTGGGTTTTGTTCTAAGAAGATACAATAACACAGACCGAAATATGAACCCCTGCATAACGCTAGCATAGGTTAATGATTTTTACAAGAACCGAAGAGAATGAGGTGCACAGTATACAACCCATTAGCACTAAAATACAGAGTGTCCATGCCTGACAAAACCGTAGATGTTTTTCTGCATAAGGCTTTTTGGCACACACTAATAATTTACAGCCCAATGCTGCAGCCATACTCTTGAGTGCTCTTAAGTGCTCTGAGTGATAATGGATCTATTTGTGTGATCAGAGATTGTAGACCCAGGCCTATAACTCAGCATGCTCCCAAAACAATACCTGGACACTTATCCTTGACCGTTTTTATCCTTAAATTACACATATGTGACCTGAAGAGAAGACACTGCCTACAAGATTTAAGTCTCCAAGTTCTCCACCTGTTTTCTAACCCAGTTATTACTCATATAATCACCCATGACTTTGATGTTTACCTTACTCAGTTTAAAGGTTTAAGTGAAGGAGAAGATACGCCCAGGAAAAACTGAGATGTGCACAATCTTCCTCTTCTTCTCTACAAAACCATCTGGTTTAGCCTCTGCTGTCTTTAACACCTAGAATCACCAATGCTCCAGTCCAGATCCTTCTGTACACAGTGAAATCCCTGTGCAAGGATGCCAAGCAGTGAGCACACACACTGTAAGAGATTCTGAGCTCACCTATGCAGGACTGCAGGTATCAGATGCGAAGGTCAAGGTGGGCAAAAAGCACAGCTGGAGAATTTGCTGCTGTGCATGACTCTCATGACATTCCCCATAGCTGCAGCTGTCAGCAGCAGACAATACTAAAGACACTGGGCTGTGACAGGACCACATATGGGTACTGTACAGGCTCTGTACATGCAGGGCTAGGAATGGAGATGGATTCTACCCGTTGACTTATCTCAGTTGTACCATAAATGGCTGCCTCAACAGCAGCCTGTGCTTGGTATTTCAGTGTCCTGAAGCACCGTTATATTTGAAATCCTCACGATACTTTCAAGAAATAAATCAGTCCCTCTGAGCCTCAAACAACAGAACTGCAGATAGGATGTATTTGAGAAAACACAGAGGCTATTTGCTCACCCTCCAGAAAGGGAGATAGCAGTTTTCGTTTTCACCCAGAGAAGCACTTATTGAGCATCTCATTCAGCATGTTTCAGACAGTAATGATCGGACCTCACAGCACTCCTCTGCAGTGCCTGCAGGAGTTATCAGTGAAATGCTACTCAAACATCTGAGACAAGGGCTGGTTTTCTTCTTTCTAACTTCTTTCAGTTTCTGCTTCACTGGGTTTTCCTTTTCTCACCACACTACTGGGAACTTTATAAGAGCAGAAGAATAATGCTGAATGCAGAAGCAACAATGTGACTTGGAATAAAAGAAGCAGGTTGTGATAGGTTCAGAATTCAGCTGTAATCATTTATGAATTTCTGTGTTTTACCTATAAACTGATTTAATGCTAAGAGATACTGGTCTGACAATGCTGAAGTTGACCTGGATACGGAAAGGATGCAAAGAAACAACTCAAGATAGCCTTAACAGTGAAGACTGAAGAACTGTTATGAAGCAATGCCAGGACTACTACTTTGGATGGCTGACAGAAGTTATTGTCCAGCTTATCAAACCAATTAGACTACGCTTATCTGAATTCCTGCAAACACAAAAATGGAAAATTCAGGCAGAATCTAAATCAAAATGTCCCTCAAGGAATGTTATAATTTTCCCATATACTGCTCCTGTTCTTATCCCATCAACACAGAATGCTTCTCAGGTTTAAAGTTGCTGCCAACCAAACTACTGCACTTCTGTACACCCACCAGCTAAGAAGCTGAATGGGATGTCTAATCAAGGCAGCTAAACTTTCCCATGCTGAAAGCTAACATGTGCACACATGGCTAACCTGCCAAATGCTATCCCACCAGAGGCCCAGGACAGACACAACTCGCCAGCACTCATAGACAATGAGTTATAGGGCTGCTCAGTTTACTGTAACACATGGAGCTACACAACATGCACCCAGAAAGACATTTGTTAGAAGAATACCAAAACCTGTGAATAATTTATTGCAGGTGAGAAGCTGGAAGGCAATTATTTGAATTCTATACAGTGAAGACATTCAATTTATGGGAAAAGAGTAGGCACTACATATGCCTGACCCAGCCAGACACAAGACAACTTGCACAGGGCCTGATTTAAGAACAGAAGTGCTGCATAATCCACATCTTCAGGCAGCTAAGAGATAAAACTCCAATACCACAGGTAGATACATGAAAACATGCCAGAAAAAAACACTGTAGTAAATTAACCTGGAGCTGTATTTGGACTACTTGAATTTCATTTCTGAGAATAAACCTTTAGGATGTATCTCCACCGCAACATATATAAATGCAGTTGAGCTTGCTTGCTACAGCATGTGCTAAAACATTTGTCTTAGTCTGTCTTTGCTTTTAATTACTAAAAAGGTGCCAACATGAAACCTTTTAGTAAGACATGTTCTTGCAAACAAGACCATGTCTTTAACTCAATGGACAGCTATGTTGCCACAGCTAATGCAAGACTTGCAAAGGCTATGCAGACTGGGGTCATGTTTTATTACTGCTGCATAGACTTGCCCTTAATTCTCAAGGGACTGACTGATGACAGATTATTTCTGTAATATACGTAAGTATAGTTTAGTGGAAACTCAAGTTTTCACATCCATATATTGAAATATTACATAAGTGTTTTTTTAGCTCTGGGCCAAAATGCAGAGTATCTTGCAAAAGCAACCTTAGCATTTTGCAAGTTGGAGATACTATGTCAAATCCAGTGAAGGCAAGGGACTGTCAAAGGTTACTACCTGTGACAGGCAGGCAAGCACATCACAGAAAGCAAGCACATGAACAAACAAGAAAATATTATTTCACATAGCCATTAGCTGCTGATTTCAGACAGGAGGCAAATGAACAATACAAGATGAATACAGCACTGCCATTCAACCCCTGAATGAGAGACCCCAGCAACAATGCAGGTAACACCATGCACTACGGCTGCTTTATCATGGACATTAGCACCACTGTCCTTGTCAGGGAGTAACTACAGCTCAGGCACTAACTAAACCTCCTGTAACGCAGTTTCCATTTTTTCCTTTAGGCATTGCAGGAAGAGAACTCAACTGCTGCAACCCAGAAGAACAACTTTCAAAACTTCTTTCTGCAGAAAATTTCCTTTTGTGGCAGCAGAGAATTCCCAGCAGCAGAATCCCAAAGGGCCCAAGCGCCAGATCACCTAGCCCTCAGCAGCACAACAAGGGGACTAAACAAGGTATAGCCCTGGGAAACACTTACTGGCACTAGGCAGGGCCTCTGTAGGTCACATGGTAACATATAATCACTTGAAAAGTGCTTCTTTCTTTTTATGGATCTGCTGAGAATTGCTCTGTTCTTTGGGTATAATAGCACTTTCGCCATAATCAGATCTTGTCAAGGTATATGCAATAAAAGAGACATTGAAGTATTACTGTCCCATCAGTTGTGTCTTCATGATTGCCTCCAATTACACGGCAAAAATTACCAGCACACGTATTTGAAATAATGCTTTTAATTTTCAATCAGATGTTCTGCAAGGAAACCTACCTCAGCAATGACTAATTGAGTATCTTGAGGAAGAAAATAAAAACCAAATTTTGACTCAATGGTGTTATTTAACAGCAGTGAAAGTACTTACCAGGTGGCCTATTAATGGCGAGGTTTCGGAAGTGACTGCCTTTGATCACCTCCACTGACAGCCGCCCTGTAGTGGCATTGTATGACAATCCCACAAGCAGCTCTGGCACCCCTCCATGCGACAGGGACTGTGTTGAAGAAGCACTATCGCTGTGAGAGACTGCTGACAGACTAAGCTGAGAGTCTGCACTCTGCAGGGAAAGAGCACTGAAAGACTCATCAGGACATTCAACACCACCCTCCCTTAATTTATATCTTTTACCCTTGTTTAGTAAGATCTTTCTTAAGAAATAACAATGACTAAGAATGAATTACGATGGGGCTCCAGCAGAATCAGAGCATCACTTTTACAAAAACACACCTCTGAACTTGCTCTTTAAAGATGAGGAACTCTGAGTAATGTGTTATCACTAGTGTAAATCAAAGCCTCTGAGATAAGTATACATCCTACAACATCAAACACACAGTAAATTCCCTTGACAATGTCTTTTGGATGGAATGCATTTTGCAGTTTGGGGTTTTCAGGTCATGTACAGTGAATTTTCTTTCTTTCTTTCTTTGTTACTATGATGCTCTCTCTATCCCACCCTACCCCCACCCCCCCCCCCTTCTGCTGGAAAATACACAGTTTATTGATTTCATGTGCACCACCTCCCACTGAGCTTTTTTTAGACAATGAATCATGACAGAACTCATCTATACAAATTGATTGGCAGAGCCAGAGCAAGATACAACTGTGATGTGCATGGAAGACTATAAAGCAGCACAACCAGTTCTTCCTCACAAGACCCACCCTTTTCACTTCCACCTCTCATGAAAAGGAACATTACTAGGCATTTCTGATAACATGTAAACTGCACAACACAGAAATCCACAAGCTAGGTGTTAGTGCCAAAAGAGGTAGCTCTTGCAGTGGTAGTAGTACAGATCCACCCACGTAACAGTGCACAAAAAACTACTGTCCTTGTTGAAATTAAGACATAATTAGCCTTGGTGGTTCCAGAACCAGCCTATTATTTCTGACTGACACAGCATTTGATGTGTTTATATGTAGTACCTCTACATGATTTTGTTTAAGTTTGCTAGCTGAGCCATTGTTAATAACACACAGCTTTGTGTGGGGAAGATATGGCCTTACCGATAAATTTTCAAGTGACAGTAGGACAGATCCACCAGTTTAACCCTAATAGCTCTGAATGAAAGGTGTCAGCACAGCTGGTCCCCATTCACCAGGTGAACAATTTTACAGAGTCCATGTTTCATCCATCAAACTTACACTCAAGTTACTCCTTGGCTCCAAGACCAGTGTCACTTTTGTTTCCCCTTCCTGGCTGATGTTGCTCAGGCAGAACAACTGCTCACCCATCATCTTCTCTCCAATCATCTTGTGCACCGCATAGAGTCGGAAACGAATGCCATGGCTGCTTAACTCCTCTGGCTCCAGTTTATTGAAGGTAATTTTATCCTTGAACATGGGGATCGGTCCCCTCTGAACACTTGTCTTACCCCTCTGTTTCTTGCTAGGCATCAGCACTGTGTGCACTTGCCAGGTGTTCACTCCACTGCGGTCTTTGTCTGGGATACCCCTTGCTTCTAAGACAGTAACTACTAACTTTTGACTTGAGGCTTTATAGTTGAAGAGGATGTCTAAATCACCACATTTACAGATGGGCTCATGAGCACTATGATGAGCTGGTATGCTATTCACTTCAGTATGTTCCTGCAAAGAGAAGGAAGAAGTAAAAGCCCCATTGAAGTTCAACTGCTTCTGTGATCCCTACTCTATTTAAAAGAAATTGTTCTCCTCACTTGTGCTTGCAAGTGCAGGCAGTTGCTCTGCAAAATAAGGATCCCACTGTTTCTAAAAGGCCAGGGATAGTTAATTGCCTCATTCTGTGTACTATTCCTCATACAATCTAGTAAGCAACAGCACTTGTTGAAGCATTTCCAAAGAAAAGTTTCATCGATATTTAAATGTTTTGCAGAAGATTTAATTTGGCAAAAATTCTAGAAAAAAAATAAAAAAAAACAACAAAACAAAACAAAAAAAACCCTCAGTTTTGAGATATTAATAATTAATCCTGAGACATTTAGGTTTAGTTTTATTAACCTCCCCCAGCTTCATCTATTACTTCGAATATACACTGGAATTCTTTCAAAACTGATTTTTTTCCATTACTAAAATCAAACAATTCAGTCAAATCTGCTAAATTTTTAGATATTTTGTTACACTGGAAAATAAAACAAAAATTAAGCACTGCTTTTGAGTTGAAGGGAGGGGAAATCAAGATGTCAGAATTTCTTGCAGAATAGAAATTCCATTTCTAGATGCTGCCTTATAATTCAATAGCTTTTCTACAGCTAAAGCAACAATAATCAAGAAAAACAGTCTGATTAAATACATATTTACTCTTTATTCTCTTTTTAAATCTCCCAAAGAAAAGCATCTGTTCCTTCAGTTCAGATACTAATACATTTGGAATAAAAATTCAAAATAAATAATCAAAACATGCTGAAACCAATTCACACACAATCTTTTATCTACTTTTAAAACAAGAACCATCTTGATAAAACAAGATAAAAAACACCTCACCTTACCTTTTGATGAGTAGGCGTGTGCATTTCTGTTCAAAACTACTTTTTTATCTTAGAGCTAGAATGTGCTTCATGTGATAAAGTGGTTGCTATAGTGATCAATGACTTGTATTTAAACATGAGTATACACTGTACTAGGGAAAGATTTTCAGTTAATAGCCAGAAGGTGAATTAGGGCCTGTCACTAGCAGTCTGAGTCACCCTCCTCCTCAAACATTTATCTTCTTTCACATTTCAAGTAACACTTCAACATCTTATTGTTTAGAGTACAGATCAGGAATCTTATTGTTAAGAGTACAGATGATGGGCCACAGGACTTCTGACGTAATTCCCTTCACAAGCGTCTAGGGTGGCATGTCTCCCAAACAAGACCTTGGACAAACCTCAAAAATTTTATCTACTTGCTGTCAATCTACTTTTTGAGTGCTCGAGTTCATCTGCCATGATGTGCAATGTTCCAGCTTTTCATATGTGCTTAAGATTCATATATACGAATACAAAAGTCCATGCGTGCATATTAGTGATGGAGACCTGCTGCCATATGACTTGAGGAAGCAATGCCCAATGATATCCAACGCTTGGATAGCACACAAAATTACTTGGTTGCCCATAAAAATGCCTTTCTGCATGAACAGCAGGCTGCAAAGACAAAAATGCAAGGCAGGCCAGCTTGCATGGAGAGACTGTGATGTTATGTAAATGCTAAGTGCTGCTGTGTAGCTGTCAAGTTATTTCTGTCTGGCTGATGAAATAATATCTAAGAAGGAAATGTAACGGGATTGCACTTGACTCATGTTCCACATGTTCACCCCTCCCTACTTTCATCTGTGCATTTGCTATTGAGAAGACGGAATCAAGACATTTAAGAACTGCGGCTAAAGTGAGGAGATAACTGTGCCTGCCGCATAACTGCTTTCATCAACATGCCTGAGCTGGAGAATGCAAATTCATCATAAACCCACAGGTACAAAGACTGAAGCACAACAGGGCTGAGTATCTCATCTCCTGGCAGCACGTAGAGTAGACTGAAGATCAGTTATCACCTAGCTTTTGACAGAAAAACTAGAAAGAATCTGGATTTCAGGAGATTTCTGTGTGTGCTACTACAGCTCTGGCCACATCCACTGCAGAGAAAACAGCATGAACTGGAGGCAGAGAGGGAAAGAGAAATGACAGATTCTGTGGCACTGACCTTTCTGTGGGCAGCCAAGCTTTAGAGACACCACGGCCTGGTCCTATCAGACTATTTGGGACTCACCCCTGTACAGGTTTTCAGCACGTAAAGCTTACAGATGCTCTATTATCTTTCTGTGGAAGTCACTAACAGAATTCCCCTCAGCTTTCAGAGCTGGGCTGGGGCTGTCCTTTCATGAAAATATCGGTTATACAGACATTTAAACTGGAATACAAGGAAAGTGTGGGTTTTAGGTATGTCATCCAAATTTCTTTCTTCCTCTTTTCTCAGCACAGCTGTTGAGACGTCAAGCCAAGTATACAGATTGATACTGTATGTCTAACCCAGTTGTCCAGTACAGCCAATATCCACTTCATGAGGTAAAATAAGCATCTGCCAGAGAAACCTGAAGGAGTTCCATGGACAAGGCTTAAAATAGTACTTGTGGTTGCACTGCAGGGGCATAAAATTATCATTTTGTTTCTAAAGAGAGGTCCTTTGAGTGGAGCATAACAGTGCTTGGACATTTCTGGCATGTCAGAACATTTAGTTCCTGCAATAAAGTCTTTCATTAATCCACACAATACCTTTGGATGAGAAGCTGCTTGTAGTACATAAACTGGGACTTAGTCATACCTGCCCCCTGATTCTATAATCATTCTTTGCATTTTTAAAATGTAGATACCAGGAGCAAAACAAGACATGTATTCCAAAGAAATACAAGAGGACACTGGAGACGTTGCAGCACGTAAACCATGGCAATGTACATCAAACGCTGAAAAGGAGAAATGAGCCTCAGAAGGGCAGACAAACAGTGTGTTTCAGAGGCACACAGCAAAGAGAGGACAGAGCTGCCAGTGCACGGAGTTCCCATGTGTAGCGTAGTATTTTGGGGAACTGGATTGTACAGCAAATCAAAATCTGTTCAAAACTCCTCTTAGGGCTGCAGCATATGCACCAAGAACTGCTTTCCATCTCTTTAACTTGCTGCAGGCAGCATGCTCTGAGGAAAAGAACCTTTCCCTCAAAGCCTTGTTCCTCAGAGTTTGATGGCAGTATTCATTCCACAGCTGAAGAACAGTCCCTTATAACTCAGGCTGAAGATGTGACCTTTGTGCTGTTCTTTTAATATATCTGATGCAGGCTGATTTTTTTTTTTTTCAAGAAATTTAATCTTGTGGTAAAGTAATAATGAAAACCCACACGTGACACTGAAAAAATAGGAGAGAAAATGGAGATGCTAAGTCATCAGGTGCTTACAATGCCTTAAAATCTGTAATGCTTTCTTAAGTCTTCAAATTATAGGGGCAGAGCTAAGGAAAAGCAGAGGAGCTCCAACCTCAGGCTCTCTCCTTCCCTGGAAGGATGCCTAGTATCAATGGGGACCAGAGTTTTGATCACTCGGCTATGTCATGGGCCACCCTCACCAGCTGCCTTCAGCTTTCCAGATGCGTCCACTGCCTAAGCCATAGAAACTACCTGGAAAAAGAGGCACAGGTCTGACCCAGCGACCATACACCAGGTCCCTAGACACTCACCCTGCACATACAGCCAATAACAAAGCTCTGGGCTGCTTCTCTGAATGAGTGTTAGTAGCAAGAGATAAAATACCAGAAAAAGGGAAAACATGTAGAGAGGAGCATATGTTCATGCACACATGCACAGGGAAGTACCACTACCGTATTCTGTGCTGACCAATTTTTCACTTCATTTCTCCTCTAATATTTTTTGGCCCCCAATACTCTTTGAAAGCTTATGCTGTGGGTAATACATGACAATTCACCATACCTTGGGGTTCCAAGGCGATGACCTGTCAGTAGCATCACTTACTTCAAAGCCCTGGTTGGTATCCACTTCCAAATGTCCTTCTGTGGCTTGCGGCCTAATGGCATCAGCAATACTGGACTCCATCCTAGGCTCTTCATGCTGCCCCATGCCCCTACTCTCAGTTGTTGCTCTTGAATCAACAGATAAATGGTCATCTTCACCATAGGATAGGCTGTCTTGGTAACTCAGCTGGCTTAGTCCATCCAGACCTAATAATTTTCAAAATAAAATAATTTCAGAGGGATTAGAAGAAATTTCTCTCTCTCCACCTCCCAAAATGTGCTTTTCTCTCTTTTCCTCTCTTTTGCACTCATCTCCAGTGCATGCAAGACAGTTTCTACCTCTGTGTACTGCAGCACTGAACTTATAAAACACCATAGCCTGTATAAATCACTCAGTGGAGTGGACATGGCTGTTTCTCACCCCATCCTGAACTGAGAAACCGTCTGCCTTTACTTGAAGAAGTTAACCAACAAATGTAATTATCAATTGAGGTTTTGGGATATTGAAGTGCCTTGGGGCTGCCTTGCAGCCCCAAAGCAACTGTTTCCATGAAAACACAGGTCAGACAAAAAACAGAAAGGCACAGCACAGGCCTGATGAACAGGTATCAGCAATTTGCTTCTATGCAGGAGGAGAAGGAGGAGGAAACAACAGGAGTTAGCATTGCCCCAAGCAGGTGGTGCTGGTAGGGAAAGGAGTTTCATAACAGGGTACCACCACAACCCTACTACCCATCCCCAGGAACTTGGGAGAACATGACCAGTCCCACAAGCCAGCTAGGAATCTCCAAATCCCATACTGGGGCTATACGGTCTAAAGAGAGACTGGGGGGAGATGTGTTCCCTCATTTCCTGCCTGCTTTCGTTAGTTAAAAGTTATCTGATCCTACACACTTCCTCCATGGGCTAAAGGTTTATCAATGAGAACAAAATAGTTTTCTCTGGTTAGAGTACAGTATCCTCTTTCCCACAGAAGTCTCTACTGTGAACACAGAGCATTTACTTGAAGGTATCAGCGAGAGCTCTCTGGTTGGACTGACACAGATAATTACATGTGAGGGACATAGATGAAAAAAAATCATGATTTGGCCTTGAATGTGTTCTGCAAGAACTTTCAGAAGAAAAACAGGGACTTTCCTCCTCTTTATGCATCTGATGCCAGGCCTTGCTTTTGCTTTGTCTCCCCTTCTTTCAAATAAGCAAGGAGCATTTACAGTGAAAGAAAATAAGTTGTGCTCCCAGACTGCTGACAATACTAATGAAAACAGAATGCCTTCCTTTGCAAACACAACTATTTGTGGTTTAGAGTGGTTGAGATTGGAAGGAACCTCTGGAGGTCATCTTGTCCACCCCCAGCCCAAGCAGGGCCACCTGCTTGCTTGTCCTCAAACCTGCAGGTTTGTTCTCAAGAAGGTCATCACTACAGAACAATCATATTTTTCAAAATTGGTCTCCAACTCTCATCTTTTAAAATAATATTAATTACTGTGTTTAACAGAAAATTAGTAATTTGCTTTGGTTTAGATGAATCCATGTTTTCATTCCCAGCTGATAAATGATACAGGGAACCTGGTGAAAACTGACACAGAGAAAGCTGAGGTATTTAACAACTTCTTTGCCTCAGTTTTTACCTGCAATTGCTTGTTCCATATCTCTCGAGTTCCCTGAATCTCAAGGCAGGGACTGGAGGAATGAAGTCCCACCCATCACAGAAGATGATCAGGTTTGAGATCCTCTGAGGGACCTGAACATATACAAGTCATAGAACAGAATCACAGAATAGTGAGGGTTGGAAAGGACCTTAAGATCATCTAGTTCTAACCCCACTGCCATGGGCAGGGACACCTCACACTAAACCATGTCACCCAAGGTTCTGTCCAACTGGGCCTTGAACACCACCAGGGATGGAGCATTCACAACTTCCCTGGGCAACCCATTCCAGTGCCTCACCACCCTGACACTAAAGAACTTCTTCCTTATATCCAATCTAAACTTCCCCTATGTAAGTTTTAACCCTATGTAAGTTTTAAAACTTTCATTAGAGCCTGTCACTACAGTCCCTAATGAAGAGTCCCTCCCCAGCATCCCTATAGGCCCCCCTTCAGATATTGGAAGGCTGCTATGAGGTCTCCACGCAGCCTTCTCTTCTCCAGGCTGAGCAGCCCCAACTTCCTCAGCCTATCTTCATACAGGAGGTGCTTCAGCCTCCTGATCATCCTCATGGCCCTCCTCTGGACTTGTTCCAACAGTTCCATGTCCTTTTTATGTTGAGGACACCAGAACTGCACACAATACTCCAGGTGAGGTCTCACAAGAGCAGAGGAAAGAGGCAGGATCACCTCCTTCGACCTGCTGGTCATGCTCCTTTTGATGCAGCCCAGGATATGGTTGGCTTTCTGGGCTGCGAGCGCACACTGAAGCTGGCTCATGTTCATTTTCTCATTGACCAACACTTCCAAGTCCTTCTCTGCAGGGCTGCTCTGAATCTCTTCTCTGCCCAACCTGTAGCTGTGCCTGGGATTACTCTGACCCAGGTGTAGGACCTTGCACTTGTCATGGTTAAACATCATAAGGCTGGCATTAGCCCACCTAACAAGTGTGTCAAGGTCCCTCTGGATGGCATTCCTTCCCTCCAGCGTATCAACTGAGCCACACATCTTGGTGTCATTGGCAAACTTGCTGAGGGCGCACTCAATCCCACTGTCCATGTCAGCAACAAAGATGTTGAACAAGACCCGTCCCAACATCGATCCCTGAGGGACACCACTCATTACTGGTCTCCAGCTGGACATTGAGCCATTGACCACAACTCTGTGTGAGGCAAAGTCCATGGGACCTGGTGAGATGCATCCCAGAGTTCTGAGGGAATTGGTTGATGTAGTTGCTAGGCTGCTCTCCATTATACATGAAAAGTCATGCCAGTCAGGTGAAGACACCAGTGACCAAAAACGGGGAACTTCACACTCATTCTTTAAAAGAGTAAAAAGCAGGACCCTCGGAACTACCAGTCAGCCTCATCTCTGTGCCCAGTAGGGTCATGGAACAGGTCTTTCCTGGAAGATGTCCAGGAATACGGATGACAGAAAGGTGATTAGACACAGCCTATATCGCATCACAGAGGGCAAACCCTACCTGAGTAATCTGGTGGCCACCTGTGCTGGACTGACTGCGTTGGTGGATAAGAGAAGACCAAAAGATGTCATCCAACTTAACTTCTGTAAGGCCTTTGACATGGCCCTACACAATATCCTCAATGTCCAATCAGAGATCAGCAAAAGCGGTGTACCTCAGCAGTCTATACTGAGATCAGTACTGTTCAGAATCTTTACTAATGACATAGAGGGATTGAGTGCACCTTCAACAAGTTTGCAGATAACATCAAGCTGAGTGGCACACTTGATGCACTTGGGGGAAGGAATGCCATCCAGAGGTACTTTGACAGGCATTAGAAGTGGGCCAATATCAACCTCATGAAGTTCAACAAGGCCAAGTACAAAATCCCATGTATGGGTCAGTATCAGTACAGTACAGGCTGGAGGATGAAGGGATTAAGAGCAGCCCTGCAGAAACCTCATCAGTAAATATAATGTTTCTGATGCATACCCACTCCACAAAAAAAAAAAAAGAAGGGAAAAAACAAAACAAAAAACACAAACAAACAAACAAACAAAAACACTAAGGCCCCAACCCAAAACAACAAAGGGAATGGGGATTATACACAGGAAAAGTTTCCTGGAAGTGTGCAGAAATCCCTGCCCCCTTGACTGCTCTTTCAATTTAACAGCTCAGAGATTAGGAGAATAACTTTATCCCCTTTCTTCACCTATGAATGTTCTCACATCCTCCCTCCCAGTAAAATGCATCAAGCATGGGCACTTCAACAGAGAAGTCTAAGAGCACCTTGCAGCTTTGTAATTATGTGTACATATTACATATGTAATTATGGTCCTCTTCTGAGACATGGGAAATGATCCTTCAGAAGGAAAAAGGAATCCAAATTCAGATCTCCCTGTGCTCTTCTCACTCCCTTCTGAAATGCAAAGCCCACCTCTTCTCCTCATGCTCCCCTGGCAGACCTAGTACTGAAACCAAGAGCCCTCATTGTCTCAACACACCCATGAGCTGAAACTCTTGAGTAAGGGCAGAAAGCAGTTTGATTTTTTTTTTTATTACTCCCATTCTTCTCTACAAAATCAGAAAATAGAAAGAAGTAAACACAAGAACGTAAGCAAGAAATAAAATAACAGAAATTTCACAAATTTACTGAGACTGAATGGGTACAGGCACTCCTTAAGGCATTTAATTAGCAAGCCAATGTCTAATACACATTTTAAACAGCGGGTCATCCATCAAAGCACACACCACACAGCAGGCTTTCAGAATAAAATGCTACTGTAGTAAGAAATTATCCTCACACAATTGTCTTGTGGTTTTGACTCCTGCTGGGATAATATCTGGATCAATAATAGAGGAATTTACAAAAACTACATTAAAGCCATAAAAGGCTATTCATAACAGGAGAACTCCAGAAACATATTAATAGAGCAAGCCATCTCCCTAAGACTTGGGCACAAAATGCGTTAGGAAAGCAAATGTAGTATTCAGGGAAAGGAACAGAAAAGGTGATTCACCAAAACCATTCAATAAAACAGTCTTTTTCTTTAAAGTAGTTTGGTAAGAGATAATCACTTACAAGTATCAGTATTATAGGATCATTACAGGTAATAACCCAACTATACAGACTAGAACAACTACACCTCTCCAATTACATCCGTTCTAACATTATATTCCACCAAAAAATGGTGAAAACAAAAGTTCTTCATGTAAAGGAAAAGGTCAGAGCAGTAAAATGCCTGTAATTTACCTGAGAGATCTTTAAGGAATAAAATGTCGAATGTCTTATGTATACCTGACATGAATAAACAGTACAGCGTCAGGAATACACATTGAGACAGCATTATCTATTTCAAATTTAATTAGCCAAAAGTCCCCACAGAGCAATAGCAGTCAATTCTAAAATTAAGTGTAGATAGTACTTTATACTAAAAGAATGTGATTTGATTTTCTTTTTCTCAGTCCTGCCTCCCAACCTTTCCCTGTTGTGTCACACATGTCCACAGGCCAGGAAAGAGGCAAGGGGAATACTGAGGAGCAGAAATCACCAATAAGTCAGGAAAGTCTGCATTCAGGGTTGGAGAACTGGCTATGAAGAAACTGAAGAAAATGATGAGCATCGCCTCCAAACAGAACACAAAGGCACTGGCACACGGAAGCATCTCTCCAAAAACACAGGAAAGCTCAGCACATCAAACATTGAAAATCAGGCTGAAAAATGTCCCCTCACATCTGCAGGTAAGTGGCCTGGTTAACCTACAGTATCTTTCTTCTTTTTCAGTGATACACAATCTCTCAGTTCTATGAGGAGTTACAATGGGCCAAAGAAAAGTCCTGAGAGGCCTTATCACTTCCTAAAACACACTGCCAGAGTTAAAAGATGGAGTGCAATAGATCTTGTTAAATTAACACCACACAGTTCATTGACCAGCAAGAAACACTGAGATGAAGAGTACCATGTACGCCTCTTACCTGTGCTGACCAAGGTGATGTTTGCTTTGTGGATTGCAATGAATCCCTGTGCTTTTCCAAGAAAAAGTAAGTCTTTTGTTTGTGATTTTCCAAAATGAAAGAAATTGGATCCTTTCTTCTAGACTGTATGGAAACTGTACATAAACACATGCTGCAGTTTAAAGCCTGTTTAAATATGGATCAGAGGAGGGAAGGATTTCAGTATGGATCTAGGTACTTCTGGTCTATTAACAGTGATTTTCAAATCTCTTTTCCTGAAAGACAGTAACAGCAGCAGAGAGATGAGTCTGTGGGACTGAGGCATATTTGTCCTCATGCAGCACTAATCCTCTGGCCTGGTTTTTGGTACAGTCCCAGCTCCAAATCACTGTATGGTATGCCATTGCTATATGCTCCCTTATACTGAACCAAATCAGATGCAGGGAGACAAAGCAGTGCTCCTGCCCCTGGATATTTTGAGATTAGCCATCAAAAAGTGATAAAAAACTTCCTAGAAGAGCCTCAAAGGAGCAGAATTATTATCTAATTACAATAAATCTAAACAAAAATGCCTTGTAAATTTTAGGGGTTAAAGAGAAAAAGGATCTTAAAATTTCAAGTGACATTTTGCAATCAGGCCAAGATTGTTTAATTTACCACATGCTGGGTAATGCCTGAGAAGACTCCATGTTTCCATAACTAAAATAGGCTCTTTATTAACAGGGTGATTTGCAGAGAGGCTGTGGGCAGAGCTGGCATTCAAACCATTCAGCTCCTCAAGAGCATCCTCCAAACACTTCCTTCCTGCAGTGAGTACTCCTCTTTCCAAGCTTTATTCAGTTTACTACAGAGAGGTGAAAGTTAAAGCTAAATGAGTCCAAAGAGCAGACTGCCATGACACTGATAACAGAAACAGAGGGTCAGGAAAATCTCATGTAAGAAAATCTCACGATGTGAGAAAACTTTGCCGTATGTCAAGGCGGAGAGAAGCTATTCAGGGCTCTCCGAGATGCTCAACTTCACTGCATGCCTAAATTTGTTACAAAGTTCTGATTCTGAGAGAAAACTACCAGCTACATGAGGGAAAGGTCTGGTAAGAGAACACAACGAGAAGAGAAGTGTTGGGCAGAGTCCAAAGGTCTGAAAGTGCCAGGAGCCTTGGCATTTTCAAAAGATCCTTCATCCCTCTCACCCAGAAAGGACCAGAGGGCATGCTCAGCTGAAACAGTGTTTGATATACCCTCAGGGCACAATGATGGCTTTATACCCACATACCTGTCTGGATTTTGAGATCGCGCTAGGGGCCAAAATGGACTCTCACACAAATGGAGTTCTCAGACCAGCAACTGGAGCAGCAGGCTGTGGGGTTATCTAGGATTTACCCCAACCATTCAGCTTTCCTCCCAAACATGTCTTACCGGCAGCCGTGGGTGTGTGCAATTATTGGCTGTACACCCAGTAACAGCAGCTCTACATGCCTCAAGCCTCTCTGGGTTTGAAGGAGACCTGACATACCCAAGGATTAGTTGGGCACTTGTTCATAACAAAGGATCTAATCTTGAGCTTATTTAAGAACAAGGCAGAGTGCCTAATATCTTAGTGGAAGTAAGCTTCAACATCTGGTTTCATCTAGTTTCTGAACAGCTATTTCAACAATATCAATATTACCTCTGAAAAGAAAATTAAGAAGAACTCTGCATCATATTATGTCAGAAGAAGAGTTCAATGGAGAGGCATCTTTTTAAAAGATCGCTCTAATCAGATGGTGCAAGAAAATCAAGCAATTATATTTCAAAATTAAAACATCCTACAGAATTAGAAACAAAGGGCACTTTCATGACTCTTCCCTCTAATAAAATTCTCCAGATTTTAGAATGTGTTCAGGCCAATTTTCTAAGTAGCTATGTTCTCAAATGCATTTCATCTCTGTTTGTATAAAAGAGTCATTACATTAGTCCATATAAGATCATAAAAGTCTTCCCTTCTGTGCCATAAATTTTAGTTTCTGTCATTGCCTGACATTTGGCATATGTGCTGGCAAATGATACAGCATAATTCACTGTTCACCTTGTGTTTGCAAAGCTGTTACAAAAGGAGACATTCAACTTCTGCTAAAAGGCTTGCTAAAGAAATTACTTGTGTGGCACAGATCAAAAACAATTAGAACAAAGTCCTGCAGTCTTTACTGTGGCAAAATTTGTGATAAAATCCATGAAAATTCTAGTTGATTAGGAGACAGAATTCAAAAGCAATATACAGTTAATGGAAAGACCTTCATGAACTTCAGTAGGACATGGATCCAGACTTTTCCCTCTAACCATTTTAAAAACGAGCTGCAGGTAACCAGTAAGGAAACCAAGTAAGAGAGAAAGCAAGATTGAGGACTTGCTCTCCACAACAAAAGAACCTCTCCATGCTGAGGCTCTTAGAGTCTTAAGACTCCAACTTCTTAAACCTTACTGCATGCAAACAGTACCTTTGAATTCAGATACCTGTGTACCATACTCCTCATGTCTGGAGAGCAAACAGCTGAATTTGGGTCTATGGTCCACCCCTGCTGGTGTTGCTTTTTCAGATGCTTCTGACCAAAAACTTTTGTTAGCATGACACAGAGATATCAAACTGCTTAATCACGTCATCATTGCTGCCTGGAGGTGCTGTCTATTCTTCATCCTCCCTGTAACTGTTTACTGGCAAAAAAATCATAACTCTGGCTTTAGACTGTCTTCTGCCCTTAGTCAAGAAGCCAGAAGACACAGGACATTCCTAGCTCTCAGAAGGACCTTCCAGGAAGAAAAAGGGGATCAAGGGTTCAGGGAGGATTTGGGAATGAACTTGAGAATCACCTGCTTCTTCAAACCTCTGTAAAGCCTGTGAATTTCATATTGTATCAGCAGCATTTATATATTATTAGACCTCCCCCAAATCTGCATGTGACTCTATTGTTTTTTTATTAAGGTGTTTGACAGAGTAGAACACTAAGACACAACACAGAGGACCACTTGTAAAATCACTAGCATGTGCAAAGACAAAGTAGTAAGCAAAGTACTTGAAAACTTTTTCATGTTTCCAGGCCTCTGCAGTTCCTGCTAAGGTGGAGAGGGAACTTCTTTTGTGCAGAAAAAGTAACTCAGACATAACCTGCTCTGGGTTAATACCAGGAACACATAATTACGGCACTTGGCTAACAGGCACTGCTGACTCCATCTGCCAGCAGCAGAGGAACTCAGGAGACCAATGTAAATTATAACCTTTAAAAGTGAAGATACGCATTTGAGCATGTCCCTGTGAGTGCCCTTCCCCTCCTGTTACCAACACGTGCTTTGAATATGAGATGACTGCACCCTCATTAGTATGTGAATATCTGCCAGATGGGTGAAGGAGGGTTCAATACATACTATATACACTTGGCCTTGCTTTATCAGGATGAAAACGCAGAGGCATTTTGCTGATCTCCCTGCTATCAGCATCAGGGAAGTGCAACAGCAGGACATTTTGATCCACTGACAGCACAGAGAAAGGAACAGTGGGGACAAAGGGCAGTAGGTGTGTACATGCATGTTTGTGTGTGAACAAGCCACCTGTCGAGTGTGGTTGGTGCAATGCCTGCTCTTGAGTATGGACTGTACGATATGGTTGCCAAGACTCACTGATAATCACTATGGTAAACCCAAGCAGCTGAAATACAGGACATTGCAGATGAATGGGTGGAGGGCAGCTTTCTCAGTGACACTGCCTGGTTTGGGAGGGAAAGCATGCTTTTTCACCTCAAATTTCACACCAGCCATACAGCTAGAGGTGGGGAAACTGGATCCCAGTTTTACACACTGTGTTAGGGCTATTAAAAATCTGTAGCATAAACTTAATGACAACTGCTGTCACTGCTCCATAAATTTATCTGCTGCTGCACAGAAGACAGCACTCAGCTCCGCAGGCAGAGAGGACAAAACAAGGAAGCTGGCAGTACCAGAACAAACCGCTCCCACCACCATCCCAGCAGGAGCTGGCTTCTTCCATGCTGCCACGCTGGTAGACTTGACCCTCTGGTCTGATTTGCCACAGTTTGACAATAAGTTTGCTGTTCCTTCTAGAAAATTGTTCTCAACCGGAGGAAAAAGCTAACAGTTCCTAACTTTTAGACATTAGTTTGTAAATGATCAGTGACCAGCTATCACAAAAAATCGATTATTTTTATATAAGCTGTTAAAAAGAAGTTTCTTTGAAATTTTTTTAAGAATTATTTCAAGCTGTATAAACCCTATAGCCTAAATGTGCTATGATCTATTCAGATAAACCAATACACACAAAACTCTTCAACCGTGTCAGTTCAACATGAGCATCTACCTAAAGCTCATGCAACTTCTACAGGATTATTTTAAATGCTCAGCAAATGCTGTTAAGTCCTATTTATATGTGTAGAACTTTTGGCTATTTATGGTAAATAAAAATTATTCTACTTAAAATGAAGTCCACTTTTCACTCAAACAGCTTAACAAAAAATCCTGAGTAAAACATCATCCTTAGTAATTAAGCCATATCTTCCACCATTTTCTAAACCAACCATAACACTATAAACCTGGATATGTGGACATGAGGCTGTATACCTGATGTGCTTTAATGTAGTGTGCAGTTCTGGTTACTACAAGAAATTTCACAAAGGCCATGTGGATGAGCACTCCTGGACTGTTCCTGTGAGGACAACCCCTGGATGACCTGCATGCATGCAACTCCCTGCAAAAGAGAGCAGAGCCCATTTTCTGAGACAGAATAGGAAAGGTGAAGGGATGGAGGGGAAGAGTTTGGCCTGGTTTGATATATTATTGGACACTTGACTTTGATTTTAACTTTACTAACACCCAAAGCATGACTTCATCACTTGCTATAACACTGGATGCTATTTTTTACTGGCATCCAGGCAAATTAAATGCCGACACTGGACAATCTGTATCAAACGCTCGATACGTCTGCTGTTGAATCTCCACCTGAGCAGCAGACAGCTCCATGTCAACTTAATATCTCTGTATTAATAAAACTAACTTTACCCAAGGGAGAGAAAAATGTTCACCATTCAAATATACAAGTGTCCTGATTAGGAAAGGACAAGGGGGAAACATTTTCTGTATCACCATGGAAACTGAAATAAAGGACCCATAATTACAATCTAAATTCTGGAAAGATAATGAATACAGCTTGAGATCTGCAGATGTTGCATAGCATATACATATTTCTAGCAACTTCAACTCAATTACCCCTATGCAGCATCTGGTTTACAAATCAACTTCCCACCACTCATAAGGAAGCATGTGGGATTTTTTTTCTGTAGAGGAGATAGTGGGGGAGGAAGGAGGGTGATCTCTTTTTCATGAAAGATATTTCAAACTACCACTATTTATTCAGAAATCTCAAACACTCAATCAGTCACAAAGTAAGCTCACAGGCATCCAAACACATGAAGCTAAAATGCATAAAATAAATAATTCAAGAATTCTCCACAGTGTTACCAAGTATAAAGAATAACTTATCATTTGTTCAAAGCTTATCCAAGAAAAAAAAGAAAAAAGAAAAAGAACAAAATACATAGTGTAGGTGTAAAATATAGATGTACTGCATGTGTCCTGTCTGCCTGCATGTCAAAACCCCAGCAATAACAAACAGCAGTCATTTTGGATGAACAATGAAAAGTTTGCAAATGCCAAGTCTCTGCTTTTCCTACACATTTAATGCTGCCCTTGTGTGCCCACTTTCTTCTTAAAGATTTTGATTCTGTTTCACAGAAGTCAGGGACATCATCACCAAGCCCTGAAGGAAGCAGAAGTACTAAACAAAAAAATCTATTTGACCATGTAACCAAAGACAATATCAGTACCTCTCCTCTATGCATAAGGCATATACTTGGAGCATCCCAGGAGCACTCTGTGGTGTGTTCTTTGCTATTACAGAAGCAGTCACATAGGCTTAGCCTTAAAATTTTCATGATCAGGATGACAGAGAGAAACAGTGATCTGCAACAGCTCCCAAATCAGCAATACCCAGAACACCCAATGCACATAGAAAGAAAAGGGCTTTTCTTCTGAACAACTGGAAAGGTCTGCTGCAAACAAGGGACTTGTTAAAGCTTCTCAGGAAAAAATAAGAAACATTTTGTAAAGGAAACATGCAGCAACACATGTGGAGTTGCTACTACCAATTCCTACGCAACAACAGCTCTGATTTGCACTATCTTCAATCTGGAATATTCTTGCCTTTGCTCTCAGCCATCTGAACTGAAGTTCAGACTGAAGTTCAAAGTACCATAACTACCCAATTTACCGTCTTGACTAAGGAAAACACCCTGTAGCTTCACACAAAATCCGAAACATCTATCTAGACCACAAATGAATTTAAAACTGATGAAGAAAGTGCTGTGATACAGTAAACCCATGCTTCTACACATGCCAGTATGGACAAAGACACTGCACAGCGACCATGCATCATTGACTAACATGGACTGGTCACTTCCTAACAAAGAAAAGGCTACCTCCAGCTGGGCTTTCTCCTTGCGCCCTGACCTATGTGGTTTTGTCACTTTCTGGTAGGTAAACCAACCAGGGAACCATTTGGTACCCAGTCTTAAAGGTAAGGTCCATTTGATGAGTGTCAAGTGACAGTGTCCTGCTTCTGCAACATGTCAATCCCTACCTGTTAATCTGTTCTCACCCCATAACCAAACCAACTGGGAACCTCTCAGAGGTGAACACATTTGGGTGTCTAGGTGTCTGCATGCAATGCAGGCAGATGGAATCACAACTTGGCAGCTTTCATACCAGGGGAGTTTTCCAACAAAAATTAAAAAGTCAGAGAGCATTTGGAAGCAAGACATCATTTGTCTCTGGCCATCAAGCATCTCTATAGCCAAACAATACAGCACTCAGAGCAATAAACTCCAATTCCACACACTGCTGTGCAAAGAAATAGAGAACTGCCCACAGAAAACAGCATGAAAATCAATATATTTTCCTGTTGCTTTTTTTCTACTCCCAGATTTGGATTTTAAAAACAGGAACATGGGATTCAGCTTCAAACTGACTCTCACTTTGCCACCTAAGGTTCTTCCTTAGTGAAAGGAAATGGCAGCTAAGAAGCAGAAGCACAACTATCCCTGATTTTACCAGTCACCTACTTTACATTTTATGTGTGGAGTAAGATTGAGTCAGGCTTCATTTATGCTATGGGGATTTACCAGCACAGGACCAGGATATGTGGAAAAGTGGAAGAAAAAAGAGATTACACACTGTAGGAGACACTGCTAAGTCAGGAAATCCCCTGCTGTGGATGCAGTTACATACCTTTGCCAGCACAGGTTAGGTTGCTTGAAGAAAACATGCAGCTGCAGAGGCAGGAAAGCACCTCCTGTCAGCAGATGCTGTGTCTAAGCTGGAGACACTGCAGGGTGCAGTGTATGCTCTGGGGCATGGGGCTGTAAATGCTCATGGCTTTGGAAAATGAACAAACTGCTGGATCCCAACGGCTGATGAGTTAGAAAACACTGTATTTTTCTTCCAACAAAAAAATAACTCTCACTTTTTAAGCATTATGACAGTTTTCCTGTTAGCTTTTGTACTACAATGGGGTCCCAATCAATTGCCCTTCTACTTCTTTGCTTGGCTTGGATACACACTTCTCCTTCTAATGAAAAGGAGCCACTTTGAAGCCCTCTCCACTACATTTAAGGAAGTTTCTCTGAACTGGCACTAGCTTCTTAGACAGGGGAAGTTCAGGTTGGGTATAATGAAGTCCTTTACTGTGAGGGTGGTGAGGCACTGGAATGGGTTGCCCAGAAAAGTGGTAAATGCTCCATCCCTGGAAGTGTCCAAGGCCATGCTGGACAGAGCCTTGGGTGACACAGTCTAGTGTGAGGTGTCCCTGGCCATGGCGGGGAGGTTGGAACTGGATGATTTTAAAGTCCTTTCAAACCTAAACCATTCTATGATTCTTCCATAAAATGGCCTTCTACCTAGCAGAAATCAGACTGGCCAAAGAAATGCTCAGGAAACCCAGGACACTGACTCTTGCTCCTCTTCAAAGGAGTTTCACTACCCTGCACTCACAACCTTCCAGACTCAGCATACGCATGCTGATTACACATCATTCATAGCACCCAACATTGTAACCATAAGTCTCTGCTGATTAACAAGGTGAAAACCAACTGCCTTGCAAGGATATTTGCTTGGGGTTGCTACAGATAACAACTGCATTGCAACAGGGCAGATATTTATTTTCCCACTGATTTTTCTAATTAAACTTTCTGTTTGCTACCAGAGGGTTGATTCACCACAGCCCACTTTCACCACTGTTGTAACACCACCGTTTCCATAGCACTCCTGGGAAAATCACAGATTTCAGCAGCAGCAGTGGGTGAGTGCGCAGTGCAACGAGACTCACATGCGTTCAGGATCAAAGCTGTTACACAAAAGGGACAATCTTGTCGTCCTTCCCTTCCCCTTGTTTCAGTTTTAGCAATAATGTGGCCAACTCACCTGATTCAGTAGTACTAGGGAAGGGGCAGGTAACTCAGCTGAAGCAAAGAGCTGGTCCAGTTCACCACACAGTGGCATCCTTGTGAGGACAGACATGAAAAGTAGCACAACTGTGTGATCGAGGAATAGCAATATATCTCAGCTGCAGTTTTACATCAGCTACTGATAATTGCAAAACTGGACCCTCAGGCCCACTGGTTTTGTAGCTACATTATTTACAGCAGTAAGACTAGACCTCAAAACTGACCCTGAGAAGCAGAAGTTCATCAAACCTCAGTGCTCTCATTAATCCAAATTCAGGGCTTTCTCTCCAGCACCACCATTTTCATACTATTTGCTAGAAAATACTCCCACACAGATTATGCTGCTACATATAGACCATATGGGCTCCTCACCCTGAGGAGAAAAAATGCCTCCAAGCTCCCATTTTCTGTAGGCAAGCTGCAATGAGTTTCCCCCAGGGATGCGTAATTTCACATGGATACTGAGCTCTCCAGACAGCGAAGCACCCATTTGAACATCAGGTAGGGTGCTGAAGCCATGAGATCATGAGCTATTATCAGGGTCACTGGAAGGGATTTTTTCTAGATTTTGCTATGGACTGATTTAAAATTTAACCTGAGTCATTCATGTTGGTCTACAAATAGGTACTGATGAAGCCTCCCTAACTCCATCTGGGGAAACTGCAAGAGAATCACGCAAACAGCATTTGTAGAGGTACAGCCCAACCACACCCTCCTCACCAACTTTACATTTTACATGTGGATTAAGGACCTGTTGGTCCTTGGAAGACTTGACACAGCCTAACAGACCATCAACTGTCTATAAAACTGCACACTTTTTCCTCCATGACTGTAATCTTCCTCTCTTCTTTCACTGCAGCCTTTCCCCTCTGCTACTAAAACTTTCAGGAGCCTAGGATGCCACTCAAAATGATGACTACTGCCAACAGGTCATTCCAACAGCCAAAAATCAATTGGGCACAAGGAAGTCATATCTTATCTGGCAAGAGGTGAGGACCAACATCAGCTCATCTTTTGGCAGTGATCTCATCTCATGTAAGATTACATTAGCAATTCTTGTGCTGTTAAGCAATGCAAAGGTGCTAGGAAGAAACGAAGATGAATTATCCATGCTTCCAAAGGTCCTAATGGTCATTCTCTTCTGCAAACATTTGTCTGCCATCATGGATTTGCATAAGTGGCCTTCTACAAAGTGGGCTAAGCTAGCAACACCGACAAAAAGTAAAATAAAATACAGTAAATACTACTGTTTGTATCAACACACTGAAATACTATGCTCCAGCTCTGCACAGAGTGCTCCTAGTATGCCTTCACGTAACCTCCACCACAACACAATGAGATCATTCACACCTGCCTCGTCTGTAGTAGGAGATGGAAGGTGAGGAGGCAGGGTTTCTAGGAGAGAGGCAACACTTCCCAGATGCTGCCAAGATGCTGTTTATCAGTAAATGGAGCCTCTTGAGTCCCAAACAACCTTCCCAGAGGAAGATAGTGTTGCAATTGCCATATGGGGAGTGGGAAGAGGATGCCACTTAGCAAAAGTGGATCAGAAAATACATGCACAAACACACACTCACACACACAATTTGTTCTGTAACTGTATTGAATGGTAAAATCCATTTCTTCCTCTCAAATACACCCTTCTCCATGCAGCTTATGCAACCTTTTAGATGGCAAGAGCAGATGACAAGTACTCCTGAACACAGCATTCTTCCTCATGCCCCCTAAAGATCTAGACACAAAGAAGCTCTGCCCACCAGACGAGAAACTTGGTGAAAACCCAGACTACTGATCGCCTCTGAGCTTGCAAAGATATTGTGTCTAAAATCACTGAGTGAGGGTAAACAGCAATGTTGACATGCCCAAGACAGAGCTCACAATGGTAGGACCTTTGAAAATTGAGTTTTCAACCACTCTTTGGTTTCATCCCCTCAGCTGTGAAGCTGATATGCCACAATCCACCCTCCTTTCAGGGCTATTGTATACTCTCATCAGAGCACACTTTGGCACCAGCGATGAAGATCTTTCATAATTTGAAACTTTGAAAAGACAGAATTGCAAAGGAGCACTTTAAATATAAAAAGAAATATGGTACCACCTTCACAAAGACAAAAGTCTGTGCACAAACACTTTCTGAGTGGTTCTGAATCTCCCAGAGAGAAAGCATTCAGTGCAAACTCACATCTGCCCTTCATTTCAGAAAGCAGAGGACTCGTACTGCTTTCTTCAGAGAGCAGGTGCATACCCCCAGTCACATTACTGCTTTCTCCCACTTGAGCAGCCTGGAGCATTTTAAGTGCTTTTGTCCACTGCCTGTCTTTGCTTTCCTTCACTCAGTCCTAGTGGTGCTATTGATTCGGTGCAGCCTCTAAATGTCCTGCTTTGAGTACAGGCAGTGATTTTTAGAGGGCTACATTCTGGCTAGAACACTGGCTGGCTCCATAGCCAGACAGGTGATAAAATTTACAAACACCTGGGATCTTAACATGCAAACTGGCTATCTATCTACTTTAGTCTTAGGTTCAGGCAGATGTTTTATTTATCACACATGCAGCATCTTTTTGTTATGGGTATATTTTGCTATATGGGTTTATAGGACCTCACGAAAATTTCCTTCTTGCCTAGGAATTCCTGGCTGTAGGAAGGGTCATTTACTGAAGTCAGGAGTGCATATATACAACAGAAAGAATAATTTACTCTACTACTGCAATTACTAGCAAAAAACAGTGACCTCTGTTAAGCTGGAGGCCAAGGTAAGTAAATGCAATAGTGCTTTCTAGTTTTAAAAACTCCTAGAGCATCAGAGGAGGCCTCCCCTTACACATGTATTGAGGATAGCTATCTAGCCATCTAGACAAGATTCCTATTAGGATGTTAAACTTCTGAGTGTTCTAAGTTAGAAATAATTATTTTAGTGCAACTGAAATGCAATCTTTAGCTAGCACTGAGATTGTCTAATTGATGGGGAAAAAGTCTCCAAGGATTTCATGCAGTTTAAGTGTAGTGATTACATATATATTACCCTAGGGTTATGAAAACAATGTCAGATAGCTCAGGAGACTCTTCAATCACAGAACTCTCTGTGCAAAAATAGTTCAACTCTGATTCAGAAGACTCAGCTCTGCTGATGTGCCTCTCCCCATGCCTTTTTAGAGCAGTGTCTGCTGAAACTGCTAACTTAATGGTAACTTTGACTTTTTGTTTCCGAAGGACACTGTCCCTGAGTAAGAAGTGGACTAAAGACATCGCACTCATGGCACAATTATTGCTGCTCTTCATCTTTTTCATTATTATGCTTTTTTTTTCCTCTATAGATTCAGGCTGGGAAGCGGAAGGACCAGCCAGCAATACCCCTCTGCTTGTGGTGCACTACTTTTAGAAGTGTCTTACTGCTTCACTGTTTTTTTTAACCCCAGTTTTTTAGCCAACTGTGTAATGATGGATTTGGCAGCCACAGTCTTGCCAGCCACCCCAGTCAGCTGAGCAGCAGTGTCTTAGCTGCAGGGGGATGCAAAAGCTGCTCTCTCCCCATTCTGCAATGGGAGACAGTTTCTCTATTAATCAGAAACACTGAAGTTGGACTATGAAGGAAGGTCTCAGGGAAGCTGCAATAGAAAGTTCATCTGTATTTGCAAAATTTACAACTATATGATTTGCAGACGGTGGCAGGGATCTGCCTTCTCATCACTAACCTCTTAAATCAAGTACCTGGCATTGCAGTATTTCCTGCTGAACTACTTTCTCATTTTTAGACTGTGAATCAAAAGCATCCAAAGTAAAAAAAAAAAAAACAAAAAAAAAACACCTGCATTTTCTTGAGTCCTTGTCATAACATTATTAGCATCATTTAAGTACAGACCAGGACCTGGCAGCAGCCAAACCTGCACCCTGCTGATTATCATGCCTCACTGTGTCTAACAGACGCTTGACTTAAGAACCCAACAATTTCATTGCTCAAACATTTCATTAGACCCCTAAGCCTAAAAATGGTTTTCAATAATGTGCGTCCTGCTTTGGGGCCTCAGAAAAGCCACTTTGGGAGCTAGGAAACATTTCTTGGGAGGCAAAATGACATCAAAAACACATTTGATAAAAAGGAGAAGGCATAATGATGGTTTTTACTCTAACGTTATTTTACTTCATTTCAGAAGTATGCTGTAAGCTTAACAGAGGGGGAAAAACACTGGATTTTGCTTTTCTTATTTTTTAAAACAAAATTATTCTCATCTAAAGTTTGGTTGCTGGCTTTTCTTCCCCTAAACCCAATAAACTATATATTGGAATGACCTTGTAGCAGGATTCTATGGCTCTTTAATCACCAATGGCTGCTAAATGAAGCATATCTATTTTCTGTTACATTACTATTGGCAACCAGGTCTTCAGTAAGTGCCCAGAAATATTTCCATGGCAACAAAAAGCATTCAGCATTGCTACTGTTTTGGGCCAATCTAGCTTTAAAATATTCTATTGTGGAGAGAAATATGGTACATTAAGTGAAATAAAGTCAAGATGCAATGTTCTGAAAAGAATATAAGGATAAACAGGAAACATGTATTTTTCAGAAATGGGGTAAAAAAATGCCAAATGGAAGGAAAAATATTCAAAGCTAATATAATGCTACTGAATGTCTTTACTGAATGTCAGCAAGCCCATATGCTCACTTACATTGAAAGGTTTAGGTAACAAAGCTAACAGAAATAAAGATACCTCAAACATCTTCTCTTGATCTTTTTAATCCATGACTGAAATTTTAAGTTGCCAGGATATTACAGTCTCTCTGCATGTCTAGGTTACCATCAGAAGAGTTCACACTCTTGATGTTAGAGAATGAATCTAAAGGAAAAAGAGGAAATAAAGAGTTGAAAAATAAAATATAAAGAGCATATGTGTGTTTTGGAAGTGAAGGGTCACATAGAAGAGCAAAACGAGTTCTTCCACATCAAAGAGCTTGTGGAAGGCATTTTCAAAACACAGTTCAGCACTTTCTCTCCCATTGTACAACTGAGTTTTGAGAAAAAAGGCATCAGCTCCCAGCCCTTCAACTCTCAAACTTTGAGACCACTGGACTGCCCTTTGTCCAGTGCATTACAGACATGAAAAGATAAATGACTATTTGAGAGCATTTGAAGTGACATTCTCTCTGGTGTAAAAAGTTACACAATGCCCCAGAGGGCTTCACGTTGAAGTAGAGAGCTCTAGGAGGCAGCAATGTGTGTGCTGGGGAGCTCTCTGTGGCCAGCCTTCGGATCCACAATGGCTCCATACAGCTTACTATGAAGGAAAGCCAGTAATATCAACAGAGTTGAACAACTACTTGATCAGTACCTGCTCTCAGCTGTGAGAGAGGTTCAGAGTGACTCTCCCCTTTAGCTGCAGTGACTCTGGCATCTGTCTGTCACCCTGTGTGTCTCTCACCAAGAAAATGAATCTGGTTCATCACATGCTCCTAACGATGCTCTTTCTCAGATGTCCCTGCCGACAAGACTGCAGGTAAGAAACTACACTGACGTGACAGCAGCCCATTCTTGGCCCCCATTTCCCTGAAAGCTCACTACATTCTCTCCGATCCAGTGAGCCACGGTGTAGTCCAGAGACAGGACAAAGATCTGGAGGCCACCATCAGAAGAATGTGTTCAGCACACGGCTGTTCCCCAACCCTCTCTGAGGGATTTGCCATGAATTGCTTAACAGCCCCTCTTGGGGGTAGAGGCTCTGCAGAAGACAAGGTTGAGCCCTGGATAGAACCAGGAGGATCCATGGCCCTACCACCACTTGGAAGAACACTACCATGCCCTGCTCCATGGCATCTGTGCACACACACTGGACACGTAATCCTAACACACATAGATATATAATAGCAAATCCAGACCTGCAGCAATGACTTGTGCCTATGAACAAACCCTTTGGGCAAGATATCACACAGCATGTATAGGGGTACCAGAAGGCAGGGGGATATGTACAGGTTAGAGGTTGGGCTCTGAGAGATACAGCTCTGGGGTGCTTAACCTGAGAAATGGCAAACATTCATTTGGAACATGAAACAAGAAGTCCCAGTTTGGGAGACAGAACAGCTAGACCAAAAGCTCTTTTTAATTATTTACTCGCTGGCCATAACAGAGCGAGGAATAAAGAAAAGAGCTAATTTTAACACTCTTAAAGAACACCATCAAGGTTTATACCCTCTCAGTCTGATATTCCTATTAAAAACAAAAGCAAACAGGCTGATCTTCTGCAGTCTGCACAGAAAAGGCTAAATATGTAAGACTACCCTAGAAGCCAAGAGTGATTGAAACCTCTTGGTCATCATAAACCAAACATTTTCAAGAGCATCTACTGCCTGCTTCAGAAGAAGGAATTTACATATCTGAAGCCAAATTCTGAAGACCGTCAGTGAGTCTCAAGTTCTTCAGCACCTTCAAATGGCATATTCACTCCTCCCGCCCCGTTTCCTCCCTTGTTCCCCTTTCTAAGATGTTGCTAAGGAGCAGTTTTAACACAGTAAGACCAAAGGATGGTGTCAGCAGGACTGCACCTTCCTGCTTGTGGTTGGGACATACATCTCCATCACTCCTCTGTGACTAAGGTAAATTCTAGCCACATTTACAGCAATATTTAATGAGTACAAGTCACATGGCTGAAATCCAGTCCTGAACACAATCATCTGAAAAGCTGTTCATATCACTTAGTGATCAGGAGTTATAGTTAGGCTTATTTAAAACTGAAAATATCAAATTCAGTTCTCCTTCCCCTAATCTCCTGCCTGCTGTCCTCTTCAGCCTTATTTGAAAAGTCTGTGGGGGTGGTGGGAGGGAAGGAAAGTGATTTGGGAGCTTCTCATCCATAAAATCATGAGATATGGCTGGCTTTTTAGTACAGCATTCACAGCACATGGCACAGTAACATCTTGAGATTCCTGGCACAAAGAAACAAGGTTTGAGATTATATATATCCTTAATAGCAATGACGCAAAGGCAGATGGTTCTCAAAGCAAAGGCTTAAGGCTAAACACTCCCTTTGAAGGTTCCTGCTACCAGAAACAAAATAGGGAGGTGGCAAAATACTCCTTGCTGCAGCAACAGGACCCAATTGCCTTCTAATACATAACATTTCACCCTGGAGATTTCCATTTATTTCAAGGAGATAGTATCATGAACAAGAGAAGAATTGGAAACAAAAGGAAAGGTTAGATTTTGCTTTGGGATTTGGGGAGTTTTCTTTCAGCTGTGGGAAACAAAGACAACACAGAACATAATGAGCAGATTAGCAACTAAATCAAATCGATACCAGAAAAGTGAGGTCTGTATAATACTGTCAGGGTGCGTGCTAGCTGCTTACCTGCAAAACTTGCCTTGCCAGTATTACTTTTTAAGGGGCTACCCAAGCTGAGGTTGTGCTCATGACCTCCCATCTTCATGGAGGGTTCACCTTCTTCCTCAACAATAGGAGGAAGCTGATCAAGTGTCTGGAGATCTTCGTTTGTCCAGTAGGATCCATTGGCGATCAAAGACCTAGTGCTTTCAACACACTGCTCTGGTAAGCTGCTGGTATTTTTAACCTGCTTTTGCTTCTGCTGACTCATGCCAGAGCCGTGAGGGAGGTCTTGTGAATCAAGATCACGACCCCCAGCGTGACCATCTTCTTTAGGATGTAAGTATTCCTCATCCCAGAGGTCCAAGTGTCGTTCATCATCCAATTCCTCAGAATAATCCTCATAAACTTTGCTATTCTCCAAGTCCCGGTTCCTCTCATCTTCTGATTTACGACCCACTCCACTTAAATTCAGCAGTGAAGCAGATATAGAGTCTCCTGCTTGTTGAATAGCTTCATATATTTGAGATATCCAAGATGACAGTGGCTGAAGGAAATTCTGAGCAGCCTCAGAAGCCATGTTTAACACTATGTAAGTATCTGGTGATCAGTTCAGCTTTGCCAGCATGTCACTTGTAATTCAGGTTGCTACAGAATAAGCATCGTAAGAGATTATTGTAAATTACTTGTCCATCAACACCTGTCGACACACCATGTAAGATGTGTAGAACTGAGAGAAGAAATGAAAAAAGCACTTCTACCCATTGAGAATAGCGTTAGAAATCCAGAAATGATGAACAAATTACATGTATTTCTGCAGAGATCTAGAAAGCTTTCATTCAATTGCTAAACCTTACATAAAAATAAAAACAGAGAACATTGGAACAGAAGTACCTTTTCTGAAGCACACACATGCTGGTTACAGCTGTCAACAGACCTGGAAAAGAAGTACAGAACAACCTGCAGTCAAATACCTCAAACAATCTCCTGGCCCTGACTTCTGTCATTAGCATTACCATGTCCAGATGGGAAAATTGAAGGGTCGAGAATTTGGTAAGAATTATGGTTTGATTGATTTAAGTGATAGGCCTAAGGTATGCAGAACCAGCCCACAGCAGACAAGTATGTCAAGTGTTTTGCTCCAGAAAGTCACGAGGATGGAGCCAGGCTCTACTCAGTGGCAAACAATGATAGGACAAGGGGTAATGGGTACAAACTGGAACACAAGAGGTTCCACTTAAACTTGAGAAGAAACTTCTTCTCAGTGAGGGTGACAGAACACTGGAACAGGCTGCCCAGGGAGGTTGTGGAGTCTCCTTCCCTGGAGACATTCAAAACCCACCTGGACACATTCCTGTGCAACCTTATCTAGGTGTTCCTGCTCCGGCAGGGGGATTGGACTAGATGATCTTTTGAGGTCCCTTCCAATCTCTAGCATACTGTGATACTGTGATACTCTGAAAGGCTCTGAAGAAGACCTCTCTGTCCACAGAGTAACACAACCCAACTTGTTTTGTCCTTCATGGAAATCAAAAACAAAACAAACAAACAAAACCAACTAAGCAAACAAGAAAACACACTCCAAAACAAACAAACAAAAACCCACCACCAAACAAAACACAGGAGGTAGAATATTATATGTATGAAATGACAGGGAACAGAAGCAAGTTAACAAGAGCATTGGAATCGTGTCAATGTATATTTTCTCAAAATTGATGTAAAGCCTAAATAAAAACATGACTTGCAGAAAGTTAAGGTGACTTTTTACCCAATATACATCTTCCCACATTATCACAAGACAGATATTCTTCTAGGAACCCTGAGAATGAGAAACCTACAAATAGGATGATGGGGTTAGGAAGAAAGAATGAAACAGTTGCAGATTTTAGGCTAAAAGACGACTGAAAAGAAACAAAAAGAAGAATCAAAAATGAATGCCACTTTCTTGCTGAACTTACAGATCTAGGTGCAGTCAAATTGTAAAAGGGTCAACCCAGTATAAACAGCAAGAAAATAAACTCAACAGCAATGTGTATTACCTTCTGAAATGGTCTCCAGAGAAACGTAGTGGGAATCCCAGTTATTTGTTTTTTTTAAAGGGAGCAGGGACTACAAAGATCCCACCTTGCTCAGTGAGCAGCTTTTTTACAGATGAGACCTAAGATGTCTTTACCTTTTGAAACACTTGTGCCAAATAATTTTGTTCAGTGATGTTGACTTAACACTGCAGATACTCCCAACAAGTTTATTATCAGCTTCAGTACATACTAAGAATTACAGTCCTAACAAGGGCAGGAAAGGAATGTAGGTTACTAAAGCCATTTTAAGAGCTGATGTCTGTTACAAACTCTCCAGGCATGGGGCACATACTGTTCCAGTATCTCCCTGTCAACCAAAAGCCTCTGGTTCAGCTCCTAGGACCCAGGTAATGCTCTCTGCCATGCATTAAATCTTTGGCAAAGAACAGACAATGTCATGGCGTAACCTTGCATGAGGTGAGCTGTTCCCTTCATTGACTCCTCTTTCCAATCCTGCCCTTGGCGAAGCCTCTCTGCTTTGTGCCATTTTTTGCACAAAGAGAAAAATCTATTTTCTCATAAACCTAAAATGATCACACACTTCAAATGACACATTTTTAGCATAATGCAGATTTGTTACTGGTAAGTCACATCACCAGAGAAATCACTAGCAGGAGATGGTATTTGTAACAGTGAGATTCTCATAGGCATGGAAGGAGATAAATTTGAGTGGGTAAGTACTGGTTACCGGATACATTTTTAACCTGTCATTTATTTACAGGCAACAGCGAATCAATCTCTGATTTTAGATGAAATAAGAACTTCATAACACTCTGCCTCCGTCTCAGCAGCAAGACACATGACAGCAGTAGCCCTTGGAGGGATGCAGGCATCCAGGAGTGATAGCTAACCAATGCAGATAAAACATATGGGTGCTAAAATGAAGTGCTGATCTGTTCTAAAAATCAGCAGAACATAGACTTGTGATATTTGCACAGGGAATAATTAGCTCCTCTTGTTATTAGATTTCAGAGCTAACACCCAATCGGTCCAACAGAGCCATCCCACTTCTCCCGGATGCTGTGGCTGACTGTACCACAGCTCAGGCAAACATCGTGGTCCTGCACAAGAGACTCCTCGTTAGGCATTGCAACTATAAAGATGGAGGGAATTTCTGAAGGTGAGATTTTACTTTAGTCAGGGAATTAAAGCCATGATCTCCAGTCACCTGCATGGCTTGGATGTGGTCATTCAGCTATCCAAAGAGGCAGATAAGACTTGAACACACAGCTTTCATATACCTAGTAGTTGACCCAATAATCTTGCTATAAGTAGGCTAGGGGAAAACATGACGCATACATACAGAGATATATAGATATAGATATATATATATATCCATAATTCTACATAAGACCTGCAAATTTGCCTGAAGTGAAGCTGGAGAATTCCAACAAATGGTTTTATTTCAGTTTATAGACAATGGATAGACACTGAAGTATATTTCACCCAAAAAGTCTGAACCACTTTGCAGTAACACCCGCGACACGTCTGTCCCAACTTGCAGTCCAGCACCTGCATAATCCCTACAGGTAAAAGCAGTGCAATTTTCACAGTACCTGACTGTTTAAGCTTTGCTTGGCTGCTCCTCCTGCCCTCTACCTCTTTACAAAGACTCCACAGTCAGTGATAGCTGAACAACTGGAGTTCAACTGAATTCTAAATTGCTTATTTTTGGTCCTGCAGCAGATGGATAAAATGTGTAACAAGCTGCAGACAAGTTTAAGCGGGCAGCCTTTTTACAAACTCAACAGAGGATCAAAGGGGGCTGAGCTCTGTTACAGACTTGCTGTTTCCCAGGAGCTCTCTCCCTTAATTAGCAGGCACTGCTCTAACAGGGTGTTTATAATATATTTCACAATGTGGCCTTTTCAGCATAACAGATTTTTACTTTTGAATTCTCTAATAATTTTGACTTGTATTAGAAAAAAAAAAAAAAAAGAACTGAGAAGATAATTTAAAATGTGTGGGAAAGAAAAATCCATTCCTTTTTAAAAGCATTCATGAAGAAAGAGACAGGGGAAAAAAAAAAAACAGTTTAGCAAATTCACTTCAAGTTCCATCTTCTAAAACTAACAAGAAGAATCTTCACACTGAATCGCTTGCTTAACTCAAAGCTTTTTTTTTTTGTTTTCCTCTTGGAAAATCAGCTAAAAGGATCAATGTTAAGCCTCTCACAGAAACCATCATAACCTTTACTACGATCTATATTAACTTGGCTTGATGAGATCATTGTTACTGAGTAGCGTTCCCATTGAGAAGTGCAATTACTGTGTGGCTAAAAAAAAAGAAAACTATTAGCAGAATTTCAAACACTACCACAATGCAGAGGTTTGTAATATTAACAAAGTGTCTTTCCATTTTCTTGATATGCCATCAGATGAGGTTTTCTTAGAACATTTCCCTTATTCAAGCTGTCATAGAGCGTAGGCACAAACTGCTTTTTCTTCAATCACTTTTTGTGTGGCCTTGCGGAAGCTGCCTACCAAACTCTTCCATTGTAGGGAGGTTCATAGACCACAGGTTGAAAACAGTGTCCCAGCATATAACAACTGAACAATTTTCAAGTAAGTGCTTATTTCTAAAACACTAGATGAGGAAGAAATCTACAGCCTCCCTCCTCTGCCTGGGAATTTACTGTCCCATGTAGAGACGCAAGAAGAGATCAGCTCCCAGCTTTCAATGGTTCTAAGACATTTTGGTCACATCAGTGTTTTAGGAAGACCCACTTCTTTTTCCAGTGCCAAGAAAACTGTACCAAAAAAAAACTTCTTTGGCAGTTTGGGCAAGCTGCTGAATCCATCTGTCCACAACTGAAACTCTGAGTGGTGAGCTGGGTCACCGGTTTAGACAGCCACACTTCATGTATCCAGATGAATGATTCCTCTGCCTTCCCCACTTTCTAGAAATTTTATTTAAGACATTGATAATGATTTATCTTCTGAGCTCACTGGCTCTTCATGTCCACCTGACATGACATAGATCATATCCATGAACAGGAGCTTTATTTGTGTGAACATCTAGGAAAAGCAGTGTTACAGACCCATCATGAAGTCCTGCTCCAAGCTTAGGAGGAAAGATCTAAACCAAAGTGTGAATCTCAGCTTTTGCCTAGAACATCAAGGTTCTGTGCAAAACACAATGTCATTTTGCTGTTCATGAAAGAAGGGAGTAAGGAAGGCTTGGAGGGGTAAGATGATTTAATAATTTTTTTTAAACTATTCAAAACTATAATGACCCTGATCCTGCTCTTTTGGATTGGAGCCCCAATTATCACACATGTAAAATAGCAGAGGAAAGATTCGAAATGTACTCCACTGAAGGCAGGCAGCAGCAGTACTGGGCCAAGAAATCCTCTGTCCCAGTTCTGGGAACAATCTGGACTCCTCACTCCTCCTGTAGTTGCCAGAATCATATTTAAGGAAATGCTAACAGAGCCCTTCCAACCTCACAGTGAAGGATAACCAAGCAATTGGTTTGAAGTTGTTGATGCCCCATTCCTGGAAGTGTTCAAGGCCAGACTGGATGGGGCTTTGAGCAACCTGGTCTAGTGGAATATGTCCCTGCCTGTGGCAAGGGGTGTGGAACAAGATGATCTCTAATGTCCCTTCCAACTCAAACCATTCCGTGATTCCATGATTCTGTGAAACTGTATTTCCAATGAAAATTTCACAGTGTCAAAACCAGCCTCTGCACTTGAGGCTGCTCAGCTGATTGGAGCCCCTTGCAGAAGCATTATGAGGGAAGCTCACAGACATTGCCCAAGGTTCACATCAACTGTGGGTGTCACTGCTGACCAAGTTTCCCTAAGGTAAAACAAAACAGAAATAGAGAACATCTTGGTACCTTTTTGGCCTACATGGTATAAAAATGCTATTTATGTAGCTGACTTTAATGCATAAAATGAAAAGACAGAGGCACTTTACAAGTGATTATGTGCTCTGTAATAATAGTTTTCAGCTGGTGATTCAGAAACTCCAGGGCATTCAAGAAAGATCTAATGGTTTATATCAATAAATTACATACATCTCATTGGAAGCATTCATGGGTTACAAATCAACAAGGCAATAAACCCACTGCTGCAAGGAATCGGTCCTGCAAGCCTCAAAAGGGTGAACTGAAAACAAACATGAGATCAAACAGACAGCAATGCACCCTGCTCCACAGAATTTAGCCTACGCAGAGGAAGCCTGCAGACTTATTCCTCACTCCCAAATCATCTCATGTCTTTGCAGGCAGCTTGCTACTAGTGATGCCGTGCCAAATTAGTTGTAAAAATTGATACTCAAATGACGTAAGTGGTTTTGATCAGGATATTTAGCCCTATGGTGTCTCCTTCTTTCTTCCCATTCTTTTGTTGCATGCTCCCCCTTTGTCAAAAATAATGGCAACAATTACTGATTCTCACAGCTTCAGTGGAATGGGGAGAAGAGGAAAGGGATAAAAGAAAAAAAATATTATGCAAATGTGATATTAATTGTTCAAACCTGTGGAGCCTTTTGCAAAAAAAACAAACAAAAAAAAAAGAAAACCAAAAAAAAAAGCTACACCAGTAACAGGGCTGAGGAGCTGAATGCAATTCCCTATACTGACCACTTCCCAGCTTTGTTTTCGCTTAGACTGTAAAACCCCCTGAACTCAGAAGCGTGCTCATTTCAGTATACTCACAAAACAGGCAATCTGTGACTGCACAGATAGATACTACTGCCACCAAAATACTTTCATAAAACTTACATAATCATAGAATAGTTAGGGTTGGAAAGCACCTTAAGATCACCTAGTTCCAACCCCCTGCCATGGGCAGGGACACCTCACTCTAAACCATGTCACCCAAGGCTCTGTCCAACCTTGCCTGGAACACCACCAAAATCTTAAGGGATAATTGACCATAATCTTTGGCCTGGATGTACCAGAGAGCCAGATTCTGCTTCAGCACTGGTGTTAAGTCCAGAGTCACCCCACTGAAGCCAGTCACATCCTCCAAATCAAAACAAGGTCCTTTGTGTTTAAAGAGCCACTTGTTACCATAGGTTCAAAAACCTAAAAGTTCTGTACCAAGTGGTCTTACAAAAAGCAACAATGAATAACTTTAATTATTTGTACTTCTCAAACAGGGGGTTTCAAAAGGGGCATCAAGAAAGTCACAGATCATTGGAGTATTAGAAAACTGATGTTAGTAGTGGCAACTGTGCTCTTTCAAGGTAAAGGAGTAAGAAGCATCTGTAATTACTGTATTAAGAGAATGAAAGAAAAAAACCCAGAGTCAGAAATCACAGCACATTCTGTAACTGAGCTGCTGTCATTCATCTAATTGAAGACAGAAGAACCAAAAGGAAATCACAAGTTCAAAAGGCTGGAAAACACCAAGTTACACCACCACTCAAACCCACCCACCTGTGCTGTCAAGCTGTTGCAAAGAGCAGACCCAGTAGATTGACTCTCCACCCTGCCTGCAACCATGCTACCCAGTCTGCAGCAACTCAACAAGCTAGGATCAATTGGAGCAATTACTTGCATGGAAATCAGCAGTGCAGAGCATGTCTAGCTGTTTAACACAATGAACATGTTTTAGAAACATTCTGAGAAGTCACCCAGTTACTGTTACTCCTTCTTCCCCCACACACACTCCATTACAGAGTTACAGAGTCTATGGAAATTGCTCTGTATGGACCACCATCAAGCAGTGCAGACAGTGCTTTTTGGGAACCACAGCCATAAGTAGCAAATGCAGTGGATAATTATTCATTCCTGGTTATCCATGTGTACACACATGGCTAAATGTATAGCTCCCATCTCCTTTCACTTCTGCTAAGTCAAACCATCAGTCCAACCTGACATGCTGGGAGGCTAAGAGGTCACTGGGAAAGCCAGACCTGGTTTCCAATGGTTTAAAAGAATTCAGAGCTGTAAATCTGAGTGTACAGCTGTCCCTACCAACTTAAGAACTGCTCCCTCACCTTTTCCCCTTCATTTAATTTAGCCTTGTTGCAAACCAGGTTCTCTGGTATCTAGGGTAGACATCAGTGGCAACAGTCACACTGTTTCATGTCCAGCCACTATTCCTACAAGCCTCTATACAAGCAATTAAGAAAAAAAGCAATTTAGAAGAGCAGCTTCATTTGGGCACTGAGAAACTTCTTTTTCAAGGCCTTCTCTCCCTCTTGCCACTGGCAGATCAAGGAACCTAACACCATGGCTGAGACACATGCCTCAAGTAGGTGGTATAAATAACCCCATACTCATTTCCAACCCACACCTCACCAAGGACAATGGAGCTACTGGATACTCAGCAACAGGGTTACAAAGAACAACCATAATTGCATTTCTTTGGAAAAGGACATTCCTTACCATGCTGTCGGAAGAAGACAGTCTACTGTGCACTCCAGACTGGTACTGTCACACTCACCCACATTACTGGTTTCTAAACATGAAGCTAAGCCTCTGCTGGCATTTTTATGATCCCGCACACTGCACATGATGGTCCTGGTGCCTGACTGGGCCCAGGGCTGCACGCGCAAAGCAAGGTCAACGTCCATGATAACATTCCTGCCTTTGCTGAGTGTTATAGGTGTTGATGCTTTCCTTAAAATATCAGCTACAGGAGATGAGTGGTTTATAAAAGAGCTGCATCTCCATTTATTTGACTGTGCTGCTAGCCCTAGAGGCTAGAGCAGTGGCTGTGTTGAACAGCTTGAGAACATGAACTGAAAGTATCCTCAAGGCTGTAAGACAGAAGGAAAAAATGGAAAAAAATGTTTCTTCAAACCTCATGATGTTTAAGCTGAGTCCACATATCAGGAGTACATCCTTAACATCACAACAAGTGTTCAAGGCATAGCACAATTGGAATATTTCTGTATAAAGCACAGTCAGGAAACTACAACTTCTTTCCCAGTCTCAGGTCACATCATTATAAAAAGATTACAGTAGTGAACAAAAAAGGCCCTTTTCAAGTCACTGCACTGAAACACACAGGTAGATACAGCTCTTTACACAAGGGTTTTCCCAGCACTGTCATGTTTCTGTGAAGTTCATTTCATCCACGAACTTCTGAAGCAAAGGGCTCAGCAGCACTGCATGCAAGAACACCATCACCACCTCTTAGTCCTGAAATTCATGCTACAGCATCACAACGTCTCATACGAGACCCCACTGACATTTGTCAGACCTCTGCTCAAGGGAAGGTCCTCCTTCCTTGCTTGGGGGGGATGCTCCAAGGGGAAATTTCACCCACACACACTCTCCCACCACCTGAAAGGTTACAAATGCTGTGAGGATCCACTCCAGCTGACTATATTAAGGCCAAAGGTCTGATGATTAATCTTTTCCTCAGTAAGGAATTCTGCACATGACCTACATAAAGGCTCTACATCACTCCAGCTGTGTCAGGACTGCTTCATGCCACCATCACTTTCTTCTGCACATGCTTGGGCATAGCCAAGCAAGCAAGCTTGATACGCATGAAGTTAACTCTGTGCTATTGGTTACATATTTAGCATGTTCTCTATCAGGTTCCACAGCTTGTTCTGAGCATTCGCTTGCAGTGCCAAGACCATCCTAAATACAGGCTGGCTGTGTCCAGATGAGCTCCAGCCCCCCCCGCCAGTGAATGCACTCCTGCAGCTGAGTGAGAGGTAACCAAGGCAGCACATCCTTGCACAAGTGATGGGCTCATTACTAAGGTCAATGAAGCAGTCAAGAACAGGATCCACAAAAGCTTCAAGTATAAAAAATGTTATCCATTGTGCCCCAGTAATTAAGACGCTTTGTCCTGGAGTCTCCTGAAAGGTTTTCAATTAATTCCTCACTTTCACAAAGATTTTTTCTTTATCTATCCTGTTCCTTGCATATGGACACAAATTGTGCAATTAAAATTAAATTAGGAACAAACCAGCCAGTTGTATCTTAGAGCCATGACAAGCGAAGCACCTATTGCATTCTATCACTTGCCTCGTTCTGAGGTCAAGCTCTACACAGAAACACAAAACCAACAACAACTTTGACATTTTACAGTACATTTTCTAAATGTCAGCCTGTGTACCTGTAAAGTGCAGACAGATGCTTATGTTTCTATACCAACATTCATTTTTGTCAGTAGATAACTCAAAACTCAACTAGATCCAAGGACAAAAGAAACATCTCATGCACTGAACCCATACACACCTTCTCAGGCTACAGCGTTCATGCACATATGCTGTTGCAAACTTAGGTTTATCCTACTGCAGATGGTATAGTCATGCCAGAGGAATCAAAATGCAAAATGGCTTTTCTCTCCTACTTAGACAGACACGTTCTAACCACTCTTCATTGATCTCCAGATGTGGAGAAACAAAAAGATTTCCCTGTGAGAGCTTAGGACTGGAAAGAGCAATCATTAGTGGATTACATGTTAAAGAACAGCAGAGTCTTTAGAATCAGGATCTCCTTGTAACAAATGCAGCTCACCAGAATAAGTTGAGAAGACAAAAGGTGAACACTAACATAAAAGTTACACATTACAAACACTCCCATCCTTCTTCTTTCTACCAAGCAAAGTCAGATTCTGAATTTGAAACAAACTCTGAGAAGTCAACACTCGTTTTGGGAAGTCTCCTTCACCAAGCAACCGCAATGCTAGAAACAGCCTTTCCTGGCTTCCCAGCCCAAGCTCAGGCTCCAGGTTTCTACATTTGCCATGTGACACACTACATTAGCCCAAGGTTTAATATATTCTCTCATGCTGCTGTCCTTTAAAAGAATTAGCATTTCCTGCATGCATATCCCATATTGGCCTTACAAGTATCTAAATGCTATGGTGAAATTCAAACTAAATATAGAGGTGATATTTTTAAATAGCTCTTAGCTCCAACTCACCAAGCTGATTTTGTTTGAATGGAAAAAACAGGCTCCAACTTTAAGCTTCCATTGTAATTAATGATTACAACACATTCCTCTGCCGTATCAGATTTAGCACCTCATTAATGTGTGTGGTATTTTGCTTGTATGGCACAGCTGTAGTTAAAGTTGAATTAGTGTTTCCATTATAAACCCATGTTTTCAAAGGTTTATTACTCAGACATAAGATTTAGTCTGAAATGAAAATTGCCACCGAGTGTGTCAGCAGGGAAGCAATTTTTTGTCCTTCAAAATTTGGAAGGAACAAAACACAAAAAAAGCCAGCCACCCTGTTTATTAATAATTCACATTTTAAAAAGCATTGCAAATACATGTTTACACGATAGCCTGTGACAGCTCCCTAGAATGTCAACACCCACACACTCCTGGGAGATGTGTCATCTTAAAAACTGAAATAAAAGCCACATTTTTACACCACTTGATGAGAGGCGAAGAGAAGGGAAGAAAGACTTAAAAATAATATCGAAGAAGGAAACTTATTAAAAAAACTCCATAGTCTTTGTTTAGAAACATTAAAGTTGGGACTTTCAATGGAGAAGGAAACAATTTCAAGTACTTTTAACTTTCTGGTGCCTGTCCCAGGCTTACTAATGCATTTAGCAAGAAGCAGCCAGTCTCACTGAATTCCTATTACATATGGCATCCAAGCCTTCAACTTCCCATAAATCCTGGACTTTTAAGGTATGATGAGTTCACGCCCTTTCCAAAAGCATGCTGAGCTCTGCATACAAGGCAAAATGTACAACAAGAAAATCTCCAGGGGCTCCACAACTTTGAGGTCGTGTCTTTCTACAATTAGCTTTAAGATGGAATCTCTGAGAATAGACCTTTTAATTGGGAGGCTTCTGAGGCCTCCTCTTGGCTGATTATTACCATGATTATACGCTTTTAACATGCAAATTTACAAACAAATGTACCATGAAATCACCAAATTCCTAGTTACCACTATTATCAGAATGGATGCATTTTTGATGGCTGAGAAACTTTAAAATGTTACTTTTGTAACACAGTAAAACTCCCAGTTATTTTGACTCCAGGACTTACCCAAGACATAACGTTTCCAGATAAAAACAAACACATGAAAGAACATGTAATAGCTACTACAAGAAAACTAGGACAGGCATATCTTTCATGAGCAGAAAGGTAGTGTTGTTACTCAGAATTGCTCACATTTTGCTCTTCACTAGATTAACAAAACACCCCCACAACAGAGAGAGAGTGGGGAGTGTGCTTTTTACCCACTGTTGCCCTCCATTTTTCAAGATATTACTTCACACAACAAAGATAATGGGAGCATGGTAGCAACTGTATATCCATTTGATCAAGTTTTGGAGGTTAGTATAGTCTATCCAAAACCCTGCTGTTTTCCACACAAATAACCCAAGACACAGAAAATGGGTTTATCTCTGTTCTCCCAGTAGTCAAAGCTTCAAGAAGAGTCTGTACATCAAACACAATATAATACTGTGATACCTACCAAAGCCCTCTTGAACTCTGGACTTTTCTTTGTAGTGTTTTCTTCTTCCTTCTTGCCCCATGCATGGAAGCTCATCTCCCTTTTCAAAGCAGAGCTTCTTGTTGATGAAGTGGAAGAGGACTGCAGGGAGGATAATGAAGACTCCAACGGCAGGTAAAACCCCAGCTGTCTCAGGAAAGAAAACATCAGCACAAGTGGGAAAATTGTCCTGAGAAAGTTGTGGTTTAACCACATCTGTATCCACAGCTCTGATTCCCCATCCCTTCCACAGAAGAAACGGCACTGAAATTCAGCAGAACTTTGACTTGCATTAAATGCATTAAACTTTCTGGTGCCACCATCCGCATTGGGCTCACCTACGGGAGGTATTGTGGTAAATGTAATGTACACTACACACCAAACTTGGCTCTGATCAAGGTCTTCGTTTCTGTCACATGATGAACTCCAAGAAAGGCTCTGATTTTAATAACCTTTCATAACAATGCAGAATTCCACCAGCCTCAAGAGAGACACTCTGAAGTGCAACAAGAATCAGCCAAGAAACAGCAGTTGGTCATAAACCATTTCTGCACAGCTTGTGGTAAATTCTCAGAGGCTGCTGCGAGAGGGGAGCAACTTAGGGGTCAAAAGACCCCAACACCTCCTTTGCAATTTTTGCATTTTCTTTTAAACCACCAGATTACACTATAAAGGCGCTCATGAACTTCAGTACATTTACTAAGAACCAGGTTAATGTATAGCCTATGATCCTCTTTCAACTGTTGCTTTACCCTTAAGTAAGAAGTACATTACTGTACTACACGATTACCATTCTTTGCTGCAAAAGACCAGACTCCAGCTCAGTTTAGCTCCTTTGGTGTCAGGTTTGGCCACATAATGAGCACAGTGGTTTTGCACCAGCTGACAACCTAGTACTACGCATCTAAATGATCCCTATGTCAAACTGCAGAGAAACAATCTTATTTCAATTTATCATGTTCTGCCTGTACCACTGGGTCTGCAACAAACCACAGGCGCCAGGAAAAAGCTTTTAAAGCCATTTCACCTCTCTCACACATATCAAAATGCCAAAACAAAGGACAAACACTACATACATCATCTGATGTGGATGACAAGGGCACACACATCAAAAACTGTAAGTGCCATCTAAAAAGAAAAAGGCTTGTTTTCCTGGTACTTACTTCACCAGGAAGGGGTGAAGTTCAGTTGTTCAATTCAAGTCAAAGACCCTATAAAAAATGAAACATCAGCAGCATCAGTGGCACACCAGGGATGCCTGTTATTGCAAAGCTGCAGCTTACAGACAAGATGAGCTCATGGGATGAGATGTAAACAGAGTCAGCCTTGCCTGTGAAACATCCCACTGGGAGTTTACAAGACTTGACTCAGCAAAAGATTTAGGTAAGAAGAGCTACACTGGCTTTAGTTACAACCTTGCTATTGCATAGCAGGACTGTCATCTAGGGGATTAAAAACCCCTAAATTAATACAAGCCAACATGCCTCAATTGCCTCAGCTGGAAACAAAAATCACCAGTGCATAGCTGCAATCCACATACAAGTCAGACAAGTGTTTAGGACTGAACCCAGAGGAACATGGCTTACACAAACTCTGGAGGTGGCTCTGATCTTGGTCACTCCAGCCTAAGGAAGGAAATGAAGTATGCACTGAATTACAGCAGCTTAAATGACAACAAGATCAAGTCTACATTTCCTTTTCTCTCTTCTGCATGGGCACAGACACTTCTCTGGCAATTACTTCTGTGTCCCTTTTATGTCACACCAGCACTAAGCAGCCCATAAAGACAGTAGGTCTCCCTGACAGCACTGAAGATCAGTGCCACTGCTTCCCTGGATAATTTGGCAGGCACATACCAGACCTATCTTCACTTCACACCTCAACCCTGGGAGCAGAGCTGGGAACATGAGAGTGGCTGAGTGATACATCTACTCTGGCTATTTTCAGCTGCTGAAGTCACCATTAACTGGCTGCTGAAGCCAAGTAAAAATCAAAGGAGCTGAGCATAAATCAAAGTAGCCATAATGCCAGAATATACATGAAAGCCTAGTTGGGTCCCATCACTGACCCCTCCTTTTCTTGAGCATGGCGTATGTAGGAAAAAGGATTATGCTCTATCTTGCATACAAAAACCACTCAGGATCACCACATCTCAGCTTGCAAGTGTGTGTGCATGTGAGTGTGTGTGCATGTGTGTGTGTGTGCATGAAATTGGAGCAGGTATGTAGCAAACTGACAATCACAGTTTGAAGGCTCTATGTGAGTAATTTCATTACCAAGAGTGTGATGTAGAGGGGTGGCAGACACTGCTGTTACTATTTGTTAAGCCCTTTGATAAAATCTCAGCTCTGAGCCCAAGGAGATGTTGAGGGTTTCCACTTCTCAGACAGGGCACAAACAAGCCCCCAATATTTTCAAACACAAACTGTCCAGCACATGCTCCGATATGCCACATGACCCCCAGCTGCAGAAATCCTCAAAGTGCCCCTTTCTCTAACAGACATGCACAGTACCTTGAAAAATTCCAGAAGAAAATGCAGACCCTTGACTAGACTAGGCAGCCTGAAAGTAAAATTTGGAGACAAGTTATAAGCTGCTATTCACTTGCTCTAAAGGATCTCAGATCAGCACAACAGCATTACTGTCCACCTATTCTTGTTTCCTAGTCAGCTACAGAGGAACAAGAAAGTTGTAGTGCAGTGGCATAGGACCTGGGATGACCCTTCAGGCTTCCTCTACTCTGGGACAGAGCTGTAAAAGGCATCTCGTGTCATTGCTCATAAAAGTTGCAGCAGCAGCTTCTGGGAGGAAGCTGTCAAAGCCAAACACTATCAACTGTGTCTGCACAGAGGAAGAGGCTTTGGAAGCATAGGTAAGAAGGGACTGCACAGACCATTCCCCCACCTCACCCCCCAGACATCCTGAACAGCACAGACTATCAGCCAGCTACTAACAAGGGCTGAGATCCCTGCACCGCTCCTCCCCTTCCCTGTAGGCACCAAGCAGAGGAAAGGTGCCCCAGAAAGACCACCACAGTTCTGGCAGGAACTGACACCTCCCGCTCCCATAGCAAACCACAGAGTCCCTTTCCTAAAGACAGGCTGCCTAACTGTAAAGAGGTAGCTGAGAGTTCTGCAGCACAAGGTGCATCCTGTCCCACAGCTTTAAGAAGTTTCCTCTTCTCTCCCCCATGTTATCTGTGCCAGATATTAGAGGTTTGTGCCACAGTGACTCCGAGGGAGGGCTGCGATTTTGCACCCGAGCACTGTCTCATATATGTGGGTAGAAACGTTACAGTCTGTGCACTTGACTCCAGCTGGAAGCTCATTTTCCTCTGTGATAGGAGACTTGTGGACAATCTGCTCCTCCATCATCAAGAGGAAAACATGCTGCACCTGCATACAGTCCGGACCACTTAGACAGCTCTGTCAACCCTCAGCTGGAGGGCTTTCTCTGCAGACCTGAAACTCTAGGCTAAGACTACACCTGGGAAATTATTGTCAAACTGATCTGGAGTAGAGCTCTGTTTGGTGTGTGGTGGAATGTCTGGGCCTGGGAGGGAGAGGATGAGCAGCAGAAATGCACACACATCACTTGTGCTACAGCACTGCTGGAGTGTTCAGCCTTACAGCAATAGATGACAGACTGAGGGCAAGAAGAGAAAATTTACTGAGGCATTCAACTGCTGGTTCAAACCCTGGGCACCCAAGTCCAGGGAAGGAGCTGTCCACCACATGCTTTGGGGTAAGAACAGTCCATTCAGCCAGGACTCTTCAAATCACCCGGTTTTAAATAAAGGAATTGATGCCACAGACACCTTTGTGGAATACCACAGTGGGTTCACACATTCTTTTGCCCAGGTGAGAGTGCAAGCCAAGAAAAAGTGTTTGTGCTCCTGGCAGGTTGACGGCATGCAAAACTGCACACACTGCTTTGCATACACTGCTTAAGAACAAACAAGAGGTGCATTGTGAATGGCTCCAAGCTAGGAAAGATATCACAGTGCTGTTTCTGCTCCATCCTCTCCCTCAAAGCTACCTCTACACTACAGGATGACTTCAGGGAAGAATCCATCTGGAAGAGCAGGAGGGAAGTGTTGGCCACACCTTTACATGCATTGACAATGGCTGGGTAATTGGCCTGCAGGAGGTTTCATAGCAATTCTGCTGGCAGACTTGGCCCATCCAGACAGACCAGAACAAGGAGAACAAATACAAGAAGTGCCACAGTAGATTCACTTGGGCAGTCTGCAGTTAACAAAACCTTAATCCATTCAGCTCTGCATGGGTTAAATTTTGCATAAAATCCCATTCCAGACAATAGCTCTTTAATTCCATTTGATACAAAGCTTCCTGCAAAAGGGATATTTACTGGTACTTTTTAATTACAAAAAAAAACATAAATTGTCTGTTTTACTGTCTGTGCTAATTACATTTCATTATATATTTGGAGTAAGCTATGATTTTCCTGCTGGCTCCCATGACATTTTTCATTATCAACCACTAATTGTCTAGCACGCACACTGCATTGTGAACCAAGTAGGCTGATGTGTGGGCAGAAGATCTAGAGAAAGCTGCAAGGCAGTAGAAGTGCACATTATTATTATTATTACTCTTACGATGTATTAGAAAGGTTCCACCTACTTGCATACCTACATATCCTCATCCCTATCAGCAGTATCACAGTGCAGCAAAGCTCAGGAATCCATTTGTAACAAGCCTTGTGCTTAACAAGGCTCAGCAACTACTGGAGGAAAGTTATGTGGGGTGAAACGATGACAGCAGCCCCACTGCAAGGACGAGTTCCCTGCTATGTGCAATGGAAACACCAAGAAGGTTTCTCAGTCACTTCCTCTACTCGGTGCCCAAAACGTGTGGGTATCACTTTGCCCACTCACAGTCTGAGGCCAAGGTTATAAAGGAAAACAGTGCCATATGTGGATTACTAAAGGAATAGGATAACTAATGGGATCTTTGTGAGAGGGATCAGAAAAAGACAGAAAAAAGGTAAAGAGGTTTCATGAGCTACAGCTAACACTGCTTCCATTATAGCAAAACCTCCAAAGAATCCATGCAAACTCAGAAAGTGCTACAAAGGGTGAAGCAACTCACTGCACATAGCATTTCATAAATTCAGACCAAAGGAAGCTGTAGGCACCAATTCTTCATACGGCAAGCTGCTAGAATAAGGAGTGCATGACCTTAGCGTTATCAGCCTTGGACAGGTGGCAATTCTATCCATGTGCACCACACACACAATATACAGACTCTTCAGAAATAAATGTGTGTTTTCACAGGATTGCAGCTCCCTCCTGGTATCTATTTCAAACAAGACAAAGCCTGACCCTTCCTAACAGCATTGTGAGGGAACAGTTGTATAACTCCTCCTCTTCTTCTCAAGGTGATCCACAAATACATTATCAGAAACACAATCAGACCACATTCAGTGCTATGGCAGAAGAGTAAAATTCCCATCCAAGGCAGGTGGACTTGTCCTGCATAGAAGCTTTATTTTTATGTGCTGATTTACAGATACCAAGAATGAGGAAGTTCTCTAGTCCTTTTATAGAAGGAATGTGAAGGACCAAAAGGCACTTTTGACTTGAATATATTTTTATTAACTTTTAAAGATTTAAGCTGTCCTTGTGACCTATGACATAGGCATGCAATTTCAAAGGTTTCAAAGACAGTACAGCAACTTCATTCTTCTTTCTCCTATGACCCACATAACCACAGTCCCTAAACACCTTATATGTTTTGCCATGTTTATCCCACCAGCAACTCTGTGAAGCAGGAAAATGCTAACATGACTACTCTACAGAAGAGAGGTCATGGCACAGACACAACCCAAAATGGTGGAAGCAAGACTTGAAAGAACAATCAAGAAAAGTTCTATCCATGTACACAGGCACTTCACTATCTAGAAATACCTCACTTTTTGAAGCAAGGCTGAGGGTCCCAGGTAGACCATCTACAGCACATTCCTAGAGATAACACCACGGCAACAGCTGCAGGCCTTTGGGCATCTCCTCAGTCACTTTGGGTCACCTGAAAGCCACAGAACTGGCATTTCTGCGCATAAAGTCTGATTCTTCTTGGGGACGCTATTCAGTAGAGGTGCTGAACACGTCCTGGCAGCACTGAGTTCATGAGAAGGTACATCGGGCACAACAAGGGACAAGGAGGCAGTGGCATTAAGCCAGGGCACTCACCTGAGAAATGGGACAGACCTGAGTTCTCAGGATGCAGTCTGGACTTTGCTGACAACCTGCTATAGATAAATGACCAAGCCAGAAACACTTGGCAAACTCTGGAGCATCCAGCAGCTCCCCTGTGAGAGCCATAAGCTAGCAATGAGGAAACCCAAGTTCAAGGTTTTCTTTGAGGCCAGATTTTCCACTTTACAAAGGCTGCTATGTATCTTGCTGTATACAGTGCAGCAGCACTGTTTTCCCAGCAGGAGAAATCCCACCCTGGCCTTAAACAGTGCTCCTGACAACATCTGCAACCAAGCACATATGGTTCTGTGAAATATTCTGCTTTCAACAAAAGCCATTTTCCAATTAGAAAAGATTAATTATTTGTTTTGCTGGATGTGTTTCAGACAAGTGTGGAGCACTAGTTCAAGTAAACAGCAAGTACACAGTGTATGCTAATGATGATGCCTGATGTTCGGCATCCAGAAGAGTCCTGTCTTTCACCCCATTCCTCTATGTGTAAGCACACACACCACAAGTACAGATGAAAGAAGAGAACGGAGTTGTGTCTTAATGGAGAGGAGAGCATTCATGCTGTCTAACAGAGGTGATGCAAGTAACAATCTAGGCCTCTAAAGGGTGATTCAGAAATTAATTGTCAATCTTAGTAATAATCTTAGAAAAGGCTCCAATTCAGCATGGTATTTAAAATTCACTGAAGTTAACATGGCCAGGGAGACTGAGAATTTTAGTGGCACAGCACTTGAATTGCCATTCACAAACTGAAAACTGGTCCTCTCCACATCAAGGCTGAAGAGGTTGAGTGGGTACAGCACAAAGAACATCATGGTACCCATCCACGCCTTGGTGCTTCTGTACTGCCACTGGTCCCTGACAGGATTGTTCTCAAAGTTGGTCCAACAGCTGAGATAATCAAACTGAAAACCACAGCCTTCACAATTGTTTGTTTCAGTCCTTCTCCAGAGCAGTGAAGAAAATTAGAACCGGGCAGAAAATTACTTTCCTAGTCCATAAACTATGAGTCACCCTCACACTCAAGTCTGCTCTGTCATTTTTTCTCTATCTCAGTATTCACCCTAATCTCTGCACTATGCTCAGTTTTGCATGCTGGAACTGTTTTGCATTGTAAAAACAGCCACCACACAAAGCAGTGAGAGGACTAACTTGGTTTTCACCTAAAAGATAGGAAAGCAAGAAAAAGGCTGTGGTGATAATTATCTACAACACCTAGATAAGATTAAATGAGAGAAAGAAACTAGTCCCTGAAAGCCAGCCTCCTGCTGCTTAGGGCTCTCATGTTAGAAATGAGACCTGTGATCAAATGCAAGTCTGAATTAAGCAGGACAGAGGCTTGAACTTCTCCCTCTCACATGTCCGTTGACCAACTGACCTCCAGAAAACCTACCACAGTGGGAAGGGACAGCTGGTTTCTCTCACCATCATCATGCTCTGCTCAGAGAGGAATTCTATCCTGAATAAGGACATGGGTCTAGGAAAGGTTATTCAATATTATGTATTTCCTAGAAAAAGCTGCATTTAAACAGAATTTAATTGTCTAAGAAGAGCATGTTTTCTCAGGAAACTTTCAGCCTGCTCTTACTGTAGTAGGTTTGTCTTTGATCGTGTCCCAGGCTTGATTGCAGTCACAGTATGACACAGAGTTCATAATCGGATACACTTTGTCATAGCTGACACCACCACTGCCTTACTGGTAGAACGGGAAGACTAGGGCTGTCAGTCTGCCACCTTTCTTGAACACTGAAGTCACACTTCTTTTTTTCTCCTTTTCCTTAAAGACAACTTCTTTGTTGCCATGGCATCACTAATGCAGTATTTTGAGATGGGAAAAGAAGATAACAGTGCATCATCACACTGACACATCTATCAACTGCCAACCTCTCAAAAAGGGTAAATAAGTAAGGATGCCAATGTAGACTTTTAAAGGCTCCTCCATCCTTTTTAATTTTTCCCCTCTCACATACAAATTGCTGTCTATAAAGCTCATGCCTTGATTTTGTGACAGAGAAGGTCTGAATTTGTCTCTTAGCAAGCAGTGTCTAGGTTTATTTATTAATTCCTTCTCTTCTCCCCACACTGCATGATACCAGCTGAAGCACACACACACAAGAGAAGAGAAGCACCTGCATGTTCAAAAAATGCCAGCCTGGCTCCCCATGTTAAGCCATGCAGTGACTGCTTCATCATTCTTCTTGTACAGTGATTTCTTCCCAAACTAACAAGGCATCTACTGCTGAGCACAACCCACGTTCATGTCAAAAGTAAGAGAAACGAAAACAGGGACTGTGATTGTATCTCCCATATACCACCTTGAAGTCACAAGGTGTGGTCATGTTGGCTTTGTAGCATATCTTTCCTATCACTGCCAGAAGTACTTTAAAGAAACCTTTACTAACTTAGCAAATCAAGTTTTTGCACTCAAAACAATAGCATGTCCCTCCTTGACCATGCATACAGGAACACTGCACAGGGTCCCTTCCAAAATTTCAGAGAAAGCTCTGCATACGACTTGCTTAACCATGTTATCTCAGTAAAACCAGGGAACACTCACAGTGACAGATTCCCATGTCCCAGCCAAGTGTCCAACTTTGAGTCCAGACCAATGAACAGACAATGACAGACAGAATGACTTTGAGCACACCACCACTGTTGCAGTGATGTTCACAGTGGTGACACGATGAGTTCTTCATCTTGCAGGTGGTGTAAAAGGAGTAATAATGCAATAAAATGAAAACTTATATAAGCTGAATTTATCAAGCCTTCTGCAACAGAGGAGGGAGCAGAGAGCAGCAAGTGAAGCAGTGACAGAAGCTCAAACTGGAACAATCCCTGCTATGGGTCAAGAATTCAACAATAAGCACAGAGTCCTGTAGCAAACAAAACCAAGTATTTTACATTTGGGAGAGAGAGGAAAGAGGTGGAGAGGAAGGAGAAAGAAGGGTCTCAGTTGCTGCTTGTTTCTTATTTGTGGGGATAGGAAGAATAACTTGCCTGTACTCAGAACTGAAGTGCTCTCACCTCTTCAAAGAGGAATATAATTGCGATCTTTAAGCTCTCATGTATGTATTTTTCTCATCCACAAAGCCTTGTTCTTAGTTCCACCAATCTGACCCAAGGCAGAATGACTCACCACAGCAAAAGGCTGGACAGCAGCTTCTTTTTCTAAAGACCTAAATAAACCCTACTCCATCAATTGACCAAGGACGATGCAGCAGTAAACCTCCCACTGAAGGCTGTGTGTTGCCTTGACAACCTGTCTGATCTCCATTGCTCCAGGGACTGGAAATGTGCTGCCAACAGGAGATTTCAGCTAATCAAACCAAATCTCCTAATACTTAGACAATTTCCCATCTGTGGAGAGCAGGCCATGTGCCCACACAAAGCAGGGAACCCTCCAAGCACAACCATGGCTCCTCCTTGACCGGTTACTTGTTGGATCCTTGTAGGCCACGGACATCTCCTGATAGCTACTGAAAGTGATGAAGAGGCAGCAAGAGGCCACAACCCACATTCCTCCATGTGCTAGCTTATGTGCTCAGCAGCTCCACAACAGTGCTCAGCAGATGCCTGGCAGGCTGCAGAGAGAACAGGCAGAGAGAAGACCAGCCGCCCGCAGGCACCAGGACCCTCAACGGTCCATGCCTCAACCCTGACCTTTGAAAGAAAAGTAGTTTCCAATATTGGTAACATACACTACCTACTGGCCTACACGTTTTGAGCCTTCTTAGGGCACTCTGCTCCCCTTTTCAGATCCCATTAGACACATCCAGGCAACATAAGAGGCAAACTGCTGACCAAAAAAAGAAGTGGGGCAACCATGAACCTTCTGGACCTTCTTAGACCAAGGACTGCTGTCAAAATGCAGCATAGAACACCTGCTTTATTCTAAACCTTCTAACTGGCAGTGCTAAAAGAGCAGCTTTGGTGGCTAATTTTGCCTAGGAAGCACAACCAGTAATTGATTTTTTTTTTTTTTTTTTTTTAAAGAAGAAACAAGACCAACCTTTCTACAGCTCCACTAAAGGTTTCTGGCTCCTGCATTTAAGCCCAGCCACAAAGACAGACGATCAGTCTGGCATTCAGCACAACCAAGGGGCCACAAAAAGAGGCATGAACAGCAGACAAGAGAGGAATTTTCTACAGATGTGCTGCTCCTGAGACAAGAAATTCTGTTTGCTGGGATGAGATTCATACCCATGAAAAAGCACCAATTATCACCTAACAACCTCCAGTGCTGCATCATCTGAAATCATGTTAGATTTTGAAAAATTATTTGATAGATATTGATAAATGGTTAGAGTTTGAAAGGACTTTAAGATCACCTAGTTCCAACCCCCAAATGGCCCTTTCCATGCAATTGCCAAAAGGAATCAGGGCATTTGAAAGCAGATTTAACCCTGGCATTCAGGCTCTCTTTCACCTCCTGGGTCATTCTTTACTGCATTCCAGAGGACACTAACCCACCAGTCTCTGAAACCCAAAGGCACAGACCCTACACCAAGCTTCATTCCATGCATGTCATCTGCTGCCAGACTAACCCACACTACTGCACCAACTGGTGCAGAAGACCCTTAGATGCTTTTTTGCTGGTATGGAGGCCATCTCCACAGGAGATGCTGCCCCACCAAACTGCTCCCTGAGACCTGGGCTAGCTAGCAAGGTCAGGCTCCAGCTCCTGAGGAAGAAGGTGCGGGAACTGTTGGTATTTAAAAGGGACCCGGGAGGCGGAAGAAGGCTGCTCATAAAGCAGGGTGTGGCTTCAAACAAAGAGTGCATTGTGGAAGATTTCTAGGCCTCTGGTATCAACCAAGCAAACTACACCCATGGAAAATATGTTGTAACAATATCAACAGACATTAAAACAAATGCCTGGGGAAAAGAATGCCAGTGATTTCTGGAGTCATGTATTTAATAGAGTTAAGAGCTTAGCAAGCACTGCCACCTTCTACCGTGCCACTATGAACATTTCTCTATCCACGTCAGTATAACAAACCAGTTCACTTGTTACTAGAGCTGCAATGGAGAAGGGTGTGAACTGAAGTCATTGCTCAGCAAACCAAGGGCTCTGTGATACAGAAAAGGCAAAGAAGTCCCAAAGGCACAAGCAAGAAAGAACCAGAGCTGGTTTTAATGGCCAGGAGAACAGCTGGCTTGCTATATGTGCTGTCCCATCTTATTCTTTCCTCTATCACACCTTCTTTCTATTCCACGCATTCCTCATCCTTGCTTAATCTCAGTTCAGCCAAACTGAATAAAAAATGGACCCTGGGACTTATACCCAAAATATCAGTTGCTACAGGGTGCAGAAAATCAAAAGCACGGAAATCAAAAGCAGAGCTGACACCAATCTAATGGGGAGCAGGAATGATCTCTGAGAAAATAAATGCTGATGATGCAAGACACCCTCCATAAAACCTTTGTAAAAGGAAATGTGCAGGGCAGGATCCCAGCACTATAAAACCTGTGAGAAGGGCCCTCTCCAGATCGCAACACTGCCTCAAAGGATTCATTTGCGTTAACAAGTTTCAAAGCATACATCCAGAGTTTCTTTCAAGCAAAAGCTGTGACATCAGACTGGTCTTGGGAATAAATAGGGAGCCATGCCACTTCAGAGCCAGATGAAGAGTCAGAAGTGGAGCTGCAGGTAGAGGCAGCTGTTAACCAGAACAGATGCAATGGAGACTAAAATAGATTCCACATATTTCAAGGACTTCTGCAGCTCTGATGTTCCAGTCTAGCCCACATGACCATACACACACACATTCTGAAAAACACTTGACATAAAGGACCATAAGAATAAAGTGCATCGTGTTCCTTGGATGTTTTCAGACACACTGAGCCAAGCCATGGAGTCTACTTACTGCTTTCTTTGGATCTCTCCATCAGTTTTCTCCCACAGATATCATGTTAGATTCAGGTCCTTTTTTAACCTACCCCAGTCACAAATACATGCAAGTATGGTTTCTCTTGCATATTGATCAGCTGTGCCCTCTGCTTGACAGGAATGCAAATACTCTGCACTTGTGTTACTCATTATGGATCCAGAATGATGGCCTTACTATTGCTTCACAGTGAAATCTGATTTGAAAGCAGGAAACAGCACATTGTCAAAGCAGAAAACAAAAGAAAAGGCTAACTCCTGTTTCATTATTGCAATTTACAAGACCTCCGTATTTCAAGAAAACCAAAGAAGCCTACAAATCCGAAGTAACAAGTGTTGGTAACACATAATTTCCTTTTCAGACTGTAATTGTCACCAAAGTAACAAACTAGGAAAGCTATTTTCTCATCAACAAATAGCCACAAACCATTCAAAACTGGAGACTTACCTAATCACACTTACATAAAGTGGAAAAACAAGTCAAACCAGCAATGGAACACTTTTCTCAGAAGCTACACATTTGAAACCTTTGTTCGTGGGACAGGTTGCTAAATCCTCCGGATCCACAGTGCTCACACAAGCTGGCCAAAGCTGAAGAGAATCACAGTCCTGAGTTTCAAACACAGGAGCAGTGCTCGTGCTCTTTTCTCTGCATGTACTTGTTGATTTAAAGTCCTAAGGAAGAAGGAAGGCTGCTCTTTGGTAAACATGTGACAGCCACTAAAGGAATGCTAGTCAGAGAAACAAGATAAAAGCAGCCTATGCTGCTTTCATTAGGGTTTATTTAGAAAGTACTACCTTACCTGTACCTTTCCTACTGCTCTCACCTTATGAATGCCAGGTCTTTATTCAAACAATTATCCTGTTAGTGAATTTACCTAAAAAACAAAAAAAAAGTTACAGCTCAGTTATCATGAAACTGTGATTTTTTTTCTCTCCTGTAGAGAAATACAATTTATTACTCGAATTCACACTCTGGTCATAAATATTTTGGATCTTCTTTAGAAATGTACTTTTTCCATCCTGGATTCCTACAGGTTTACAGAGAAAAAGAGTGGAAAAAGTAAAGTAAGAATCACAGCAGGCATCCGGTCTAAACCAAAATGTTTCCTCTCTAGGGAGCAGTCTATTCCTAGCATTTGCCAGGCCTCAGTCAGCCGTTACCTTTCTTGATCAGCTCTACGCACTCTCTAGCTGGGGCCCTGCTCCATTGCTATGGGCTCCCAGGCTGGAAGAGCAAAGCTGCACCAGCAGCTCCATGCTTGCTGATGGGATTTGTATACACAGACATAAAACCTGTTCTTACAGCCAAAGGAGCAAGCGCAGGACTGATCCTAATGCATACCAGGTTATATACCTACTACACAGCCATGAACCCTTAGAGATTTCGTCTTGGAGACTGCCTCTTACAGAGACACAATTCATTGCAAGAATAAAAAGAAAAAATAAGAAATAGTAGAGAATGGACTTCAACTCCTGGGTATTTTTTTTCTGGGGGGGGGGTGTTAAAAAAAAAACAAATCCAAACCTTAAAGTATATTTTAAGGAAGGCTCTGTTACACCTGCAGTGAGATCATGTCCTGTTTTCACTATCTACACAACTGATGCTTTGAATGTGCATTTTGGACACAGATTTGATTCCCAGTAGAAGGGCTATATTTCCCCAGCACCCAGGGCAAATCCATCCCCACTGTCTCAGCCTACAAAAGGTCTCTTTGCAGAGAAACTGGAGCTCTTCCCAGCAATTTACTAACCCATGCAAAATTTTGTTTCCGGTTTCTAAAATACCTGGTGGTCCTCAAAAACAGAATGAGAAGGCTGCAGAGTAAAATCACACATCTGAACCCAGCAGCTCACAATGTTCAAAACATCAGAGAGCACTGCAAAAGTGGGCAGAAAATGGGGGGAAGGAAGGGAGCACTACCCACTCAGCAGGGGCTTGCAGACCTGGCTGCTCACAACCAAAAGGGCTTGTGGCCCCACTGCCTGCAGCTCTTTGTAAATTGGCTCTAATCAACTATCAGCAGTATCTTGCCTCTCTAAGGTAAACTGCTCCCTGAGGCAATTTTCTGCAGGTGTTCCTAATGCAGCTCTTTTTTTCCCCCAAAAAAGGGCATTCTGATGATCTTGTTTATAAAAGCTGCTGCCTGGCAGATCCCTGAAGAGTAGTCCAGGCTGGCATCTTCAAAATAAAAGCTACTTAGAAAGAGCTCAAGAGGGGAGAAAAGTACTCATTGAGTAAACATCATGCCACTTAACTTACATGAGTCTTACCACACCAGATTCCCCATGGATCTGGCAGTGTCTTGTTTCCTGGGCTGTATGATGGCTGCAGGCAAAAGGCATAGGATGGGGAGAGCCCTGGTGAAAGGCCACAGTTGGAGACACATGCTTTGCTTTCAGCAGAGCTCTTTTCAGACTCTCTTCCGTCTCTGTGATGCCAGTATGCATGGCTGAGTGATCATGCTGATCAGCCATACGAGGTCCCAGAGCAGGCAGGCGGCAGCCATGGCACTGAACTAAAAATATGCAAGGGCACAGCAGAGCAACAAGGGAAAAGCAAAGCCTAGTTCTATCAGGCTAGTCACTGAAACCAACCGATTGAGCAGCTTTCACACACTGCCCAGGAGACTTGCCTTGTCTGCTAAGCCAGTGGGAAATCTCCCTTTCTAATTCAGGAGCAAGCACCAATCCCTTGAAGATTTGCAGGGACAGGCTACCAGGACAGGGCCGGGGCAGTTCTGCCCGCATGTCTGTGGGTGCCCCGTTCCCTGTACTTACACTTAGTCCTAGTCCTGCGTGATTGAAAACAAATGTTGAAACAAGGAGGCACAAAAGTACAAAATGTAATCAGTTCTAAGTGATGTTAAGTTTGATGGTTTTGTAATGGAAAATAACTGCGGTGCTTGAAGGTAGTTGACATAGTTTCAGGCCCTCAGGACCTCAGTACAAAAGGTGTGAGAAAAGCCGAAGAGAAGGACAGGACCTGGGGATGGGGAGTATCTGGGACTAGCAGATGTCCAGGGTGGGCACAGATAAACTAACTGATAAGTAAAAGGACAGGATGATTGCTATGCTTGAGGTGTTAATAAACCCATTAAACTGGTGTAAGCATCTACTAGGGAGTACCCCGGACTAGCAGATGTCCAGGATGAGAGCCGTCAAACTAGCTGATAAGTAGAAGGCCAGGATGATTGCTATGTCTGTAGTTCATTAAGCTTGTGGGAAAAGTAAACGACCCTTAAAGACCACCACATTTTTGTATGCATGCCGGAAACTTTTTGGAAAATGATGTAATATGCTCAGTGACCATCTAAGGATGACCTGTATAGCAATTCGGGGACACACTTTAGGAGGAGCTCTCCCCCGTGTCTCCCGGCGCCGCAATAAAGAATACCTGCTTGTCAACTTGAAACTCTGTTGGCGAGCTTGTTCCTGGAGTCTTCTCCGAATCACAACTGAGTCCACATAATACTTTGGAAACACCAAACTAGAGAGCCTGTGGGTTACATGAGTCCCCGTTTGCAAGCAAGAGTATAGAGAAGAGCAGATCTAAATCTCAAAAAATGCAAGCAAAGAGCCACAGGCAATGGCTCTGCCAATGAAAATAACCAAAACAAGAATGCAAATACCAAGTCAGCACATAAGCTAAAGCAGTGTAGCCGGACGGATGAGAGAAACAGACCTGGAATACAGGCAATAGCATTCACTCTACGATGGGAAGTGATGAGAGGCAGAGAGGAAAATACCCACCTAACAGCTATCTTGACAGAGATGAAGGAGACAGAACTAAATATCCCGGGAAGGAAAAAAAAAAAAAAAATCAGCAAACAGCAACACATGCACTGATTGAGAACACTGACAAGAGGAAGATGCCTCCAGAGTGGCTTTAGCTAATTCAAACACTTGCCATGTACAAACACTACAAACTAATCCCAGCAACACTGATAAGCCACAGTATCAGACTGTAGGTCCAGCTGCTCATGATACACAGTAAAACCATTTGGAAATGCCTGAACAAATGCCATAAGGAGCTCAAAACACCAGGAATGTTATCACAAAACTTTCACAGTACTTGACATGCACAAGCACTGTCATCTGTCCATGCTCAGCACTTGTGAATGACAGCCTGGAATCTGCCTGGAGGGCACCACCACAAACAGGGGAAAGGAGGATGCCAGGGCTGTGTTGCCAACCCAGCCCAGATCCAGCCATGCTCTGAAACAAAGATTTGTCTGGATGTAAATATGGGGGGGGGAAGGGGGAATAAATACTTTAACAAGGGACAGCAAAACAATGCTCCTCAAAACCTTTCAGTTACTCTAAAGAGAATCTCAGTTGCATTGGGGAATGCCCATGCCCCAGAAAACACAGGGAATCACACTTTTAGAGTCTGTACAACTCCACTGAATGCAATATAGCTATGTACCAGCAATGAAAAGAAAATCAAACACTTAAAAGATAGCTATGAGACTAACAGTGCAAGCAAAAAGTACAGGAGGGATTTGCCATCAGTAAAGACATGGTTGCAAGGGTAGTCCAGCTCAAGATTTGACTGGAGGGCTAAAAAAAGGTTGTGCTTTCAGTGACAAAAACATGCTTTAGATCACAGAAGTGACAAAAAAGGACACAAAAGTCATTAAGAGAAACAAGAACAAGAGAAGCTGCCAAGCAAAGAAGGCAGCTTCTACAATACAGACTCCAAGGATCATAAACAACATAGCAGAGAGGGGTATCTGGGCTTCACTTGTCAATCAATTGTGAGAAGCAATGGAAAATGTCAGCGGAGGGCCTCCAGGGTTCAGGGTGGTGAGAAGATGAACCAAAAGAAAGTTGTAGCACATTAAGAGACAGGCTACATAACTTTCCGTGGCAATTTCGTTTATTTAATTAAGTGTATTAATGCTGGCAAATCAGAGATTTAATATTTGTTACCAGAAAGGGAATAAATGTGATTTTTTGGAGCATCATAATAAAACTGAACATCAACAAAACAAGCAAAGTACAGCCCACTTACCCCCTTCCTGCAGAAAAATGACATCAGAAGTGGGCTCAGAGGACCACCTGGGAGCTCATATATAGGCCTGGCTGGAAGAAAGAAAAAAAACCAAGTCACCCCTCATGTCATTCTTGACAAGGATGCCAGCAGCACTTGCTCCCCTCAGGACAGTGCCACAGCCTCTGACTAGAACCCTTTGCTGACCTTTGCTTCAGCACCAGCACAGACCACGCTAACACAAATGAGTTTGGCTGTGTGAGAAAAATAAGGGTTTGTACACATTTATTCTGCTTTGTTTAATTTTATCTTATTTCACAGTGCATCTTTGAAAATCCTAATAGATGGCAGTTCACATCATTGAATGATTATTAACTGCTGCAGCATGGTAAATGAGAACCTCAGCTTAAGTGTCAAGTTCCAGTTTTCAGCAGTGTCAAATGTTAACTTCAGAAGTTATCTAAATAAAAATTAAGACCTTTGAATAAAACTACTTTTAAACCCTAAAGAATAAGTTTTGACTCTATTGCTCAGCATAGGTATTTAGTTTCTGGGAGAGATTTCAGCTAAATTTTAATAGTGTGGTAAAACTTCCGAGTGTGATTACTTTGTCCTGGGTTCAGCAGTAGCAGTCATTTTTCTCCTTCTTGGTAGCTGGTGCAGTGCAGTGTTTTGACTTTCAGCTCAGGAGCAGAGCTGATAACAAGGATGTTTTGGTTTGGCCAAGGACTTTGTGAGCCTCATGCTCTGCCAGGGAGGAGGGGAAGCCAGGAGGAAGCAGAGACAGGACACCTGACCTGAACTGACCAAAGAGGTATTCCACACCACAGCACGTCATGCCCAGGATGTAACTGGGAGTGAGCCGGAAGGGCTGGGAGACTGCAGGGTTGGAGGAGGTATGGGTCCGTGCTTGGTCAGGCTGGGGGGGGGGGGGGGGGGCGTGAGTTATCGGTTGGCTGGTGCTGAGGTGTTGTATTCTCTTCCCTTGTTATTTCCTTTATCATTATTATCATTGGTGGCAGCAGTAGTGATTTGTGTTATACCTTAGTTACTAAACTGTTCTTATCTCAACCCGTGGGAGTTGCATTCTTTTCGATTCTCCTCTCCGTCCGTCCCCCCGGGGGTAGGGGGAGGGAAAGAAGGGGGGGGAGTGAGTGAACGAGTTACCTGACTGGGTTTAAACCAGGACAAGTTAAAGCATCTACAGAACCTAGGGTTTAAATTCCCACTTGAACTATCTAAGTAAAGTAACTTGGAATATGTTTCAGAGCTTCTAATAATTAAAGTTTACAGTAAATCCACAGAATTCAATAGAATTAACTGGCTATAAATCTCAGAGCATAAAACTGGCTTGCAGAGGTAGCATGTCAGTGACATCCAGCCTTTCTGCAAGGTGCCAACCATTGAGCAAGCTGATTAGTCAGTCTTTGATTAACTGGCTGCTGTGTAAGACTCAGGGTCAATCTACTCAATTAGGTGAAGGTCTGGTGGACATCAGAGATGTATATCAAAACCTACAGCAAAAGCTTCAACACAAGATGAGAACATACCAGCAGCCTTTCTTCTCTGCAAGGATCCCTCTCCCACAGGCAGCCTGCTCTCCAGCCATAGCCGTAAGCGGATGCTGAGGAAAAAGCAAAAGCAGAACACCACAGGTGCATTGAGTAGCCTTCACACCTCCAACCATATTCATTTCCAAGGATTTTTGAGCCTGACATGGTTAATTGTTTTCTTCCAGGTACTTAACTAGCTTCCCACTGAACTCAGGTACACTTTTTGTGCCCACCAGAGATCTCTTCAGCAGAGACCTCTGCAGACCTACCACCCACTGCATGAAGGTCCAGCTCTTTCTGTTCCTCCTCAAGCTGGCTTCCTCTGGTAGCCTCCAGGCCTTGTGGGGTAGCGAAAAGCAGTCCCTGCCCACCTCCCCATTACTACTCACATAAGTCTGTATATCTGATGATCCCCCAAAGTTTGTCTCTTTTCACAGTTTATGAGTCTTTGTCAATCAGTCATGCCCAGCACTAGAAACATCCACACTGTCCACACCGTTGACCTCACTGCCTCTTCCAGTTCTGCTATATCCTTTTGGGAGTGAGGCGGCCAACACTGTGCACAGTACTCAAGGTAAACTCTAGGTTTACCTGGGCTGTTACTCAACAGCACAGTGGTGCTTCCTACAACAAAGGACAGCTTGTTGGTAAGATGAGGCAATTCCCCAACTTCAGAGCATTGTGCCAAGGAGTGCATAGACACAGACTGCAACCACCTCCCACCTTCCAGCAGCAAGCCCCATGCTGTTGCAGAGGAGGAGGGACTCACATAAGGGGGACACAGCAAAGCTCAAGGGAAGACAAAATCCAGTGGGAAACTGTAACCCCCAAATCCAAGAAGCAGGAGAATATGAGAGCAAGTGAGGCCAGTGGGCAAATGGTGTGACTTGTTAAAAAAAAGCACAAATAAAGATCAGTTTAAAACCAACCAGATTGTAACACTGGTCCATGAGACTACAGGAGACTGGGTATGTAGACAGAAAACAGGAATAATTTGAAACCACCCCACACAGACTGGGAAACTATCTTGACAGGATGATGAAAACACTCTATTTTTTTGACATTATAAATAACTACTTAAAAAACTGTAATAGAAAAGCAGCTCATCCCCAATGACACATTCTTCAGCATCCTATAGAAGAAAAAAAACCCAAACCCACAGAAATCTAAGCAATAAACTTGGATCTGAAAAAGCAGAACTACATAAAAATCAGTGTAGCAGTAAAAAGAAATAGCTGGAAAGCTGCAAACACTTCCAGGAGATCATGTACAGGTACTATAGGAAAGCATCAGGATACTTACATCATTCATTCAAAATACTTTAAAAGGACTAAAAAAATCAATTTGTTGTTTGGGGCTGAACAGCAGATTAAGGCCACTACTGGCAGTAAAGACAAAAAGGTGAAAATGAATATCCTTCAGAATGTGAATATCATGTTCAAAGGAGCAAAAGAAGAAAAGATCATGAACTTCTGGCAAGTTAAATGTGGAATCATAGGAGGGCAGACCAAAAAACAACTGTGGTAAGCAACTTCCTAGCAGCATGAAAATTTAATTACAACTCTTTTTCAAGTGTTGCAGAAATAGGGCACCTTCCTGAGAGCTTGTGGGGTCAGAGATGCTGAAGGTACACAAGGAACACTCATGACACTAGGCCTAGAGAGGAAAGCCAAATTTTGCAGCAGTGTTACCCGTAAAGAAGCTGAAGGACATAATTCAGCTATTTTCACTTATGAAAGGTATCTCAGTGACTGTCCAACCAGTTCTTTGAAAATAGTGCAGCATTCAGTAACAAGGCAGATAAATATTATGAAAACTAGTGAATAAGACCACAAAAACAGCCTTGCCATGACAAATCCATACTGCATTCCCATTTCTTCAATGCAGTGCAGAAGTCTTGAAAAGGTTATAATAGACTCACACGGAGAAGCAACTTGGATAATGAGGGGTCTGAAATAGCTTCTACTCAAGTAAAAACTTCACTTTTTCAGATAGAGAAAGAGGTAATTATGGGATTAGCACAGGAATGGAGGGGCAATAAAATGGTAAGTGGTATGGAGGTGGCAAATAAGGAATGAATTATAACTACTTTGTAGAAAAGAACTAGAGGGCACACAACAAAATTAGTCGGTATCAGGTACAAAACACAATGCACAGAAATAACACCTAAAGCAACACAAGACTATGAAACTCACCCCTGTAGGACAATGCAGGGTCTGGGAGCACAATGGGTTCAAAAAGCAAACAGACAAATGGAGTATGGGTTCATCACAGGCTAACAAACATAAAGACCATACTTTCAGGGTTACAAGTCCCCAAACTGCAGTCAGAAGCCAAACACACAGCCAAACCGCTCTTAAACATTCTCCCCAGGTACTTGCTACTAGCCAGCACCAGGGACCTTTGCTTTGACGCAGCACAACCATTCTTCTGGCAGCACCCCCCAGATTGCTTTTCTGTTTAACTTTTTAAGTTACTTTGAAATCTAAATACAATCCAAACTGTAAGATTGCAAGCTGTTAACAAAGGATGAAAAATTAACTGCTTGGTTTGCAGCTTTCACTCAGTAGACCAAACAAATAAACTGCTCCAATAGCTTCATCTTTCAAGTAATCTTTCTGATCATTTGCTTTAACTTCAGGGGTAGGAGTCCTGGCACAAAAAGGTACCTGAAAGCTAATTCATGCTGCTAATCACCCAGCGACTAACAGCATCACCCCAAGTGATATGCTGTGGACACACAGTCAATACCAGTCCCCTGGTCCTGCAACTCAATTGTACAAAAATTGGATATTGTATAATCCCAGCTCTCCCCTAAACTAGGGCGAGGCATTAATCTGGAACCTTATCTTTATTCATTTTACTATTTATTTATTTATTTATTTATTTATTTTACTAAGATGCTCTCAATTTATGCCAAGCAGCACAAGGAAATGTCTCTGCTTTAGCAGTGAATCCTCTACCAGGCCATGATCTCCTCCAGCCTGGAGTCTGTTCTGCCACAAGGATAAGCACTTACCAGTGGTAACTCTCTTGGCCAGATAACATCATTCCAGCAATGGCAAAGCAGCATCCTTCTTTCAGCCTCAGCGATGTGCATGTAATCAGTGGGAAATACGAGAGACTAACAGGCAGTTTCATGGACAGGCTTTGCTGCCTGCTGGAGAGGTCTGGAAACCAGTGCACAGGGCACCAGCCCAGCTCTGCCCCACTGGCTGTTACTCACCCTAATGGGCAAGGAAACCAGAGAAGCCTTAGCCCATCCAAGGCAGAAATCATTCCAAGAATAACCATTAATTTTGTGAGGAAGGGAGATTGGAAAAAACATCCAACTGTTTTTTCAATGAAAAGCACTCAACTTGGACAGGAAGTCTCCATATCAGCCTAGATTCCTTTCACTTTTCTGGCAGTTTTTACACAGCCAAGTAGGGAAAAAGAGCTCACAGAATGGGGAAGGAGAACAGAGACAGAATGAAGAAAGGAGAGAAGGTAAAGCAGAAAAGGAAAAAACAATTGGAAAGGTGTTGTGCCCCCCCGCCGGGTGGCAACAGTTCAGCTTCTAACTTTGAAAATGAGATTTTTTTTCCCAGAAAAATTACAGTATCTTTTTATTTACACTTTTCTTTGATGCTGCCAAGCTCAAGGGAAATAAGTTTTGAATAAAAACGTTAAAAACATTTTGACCAGCTTTGCCTGAAACAATCGATCAGTGGTGAAGGGCAGAGCAGGAATAGGGAAAAAAAGAAGAGGCCAGCAGCTGGGCAGCAAACAAAGCCAGCCTGGCAGAGAGAAGGTGGCAGCCCCTGACAAGTCTGTGCTCAAGCTAACACACCCAGACCTTTATTCCAAACAAGGCTTATCCTTTGAAGGATGTCCTGTGCTATCTTCTCCAGAGAACCCTATCACATGGTCTAGGTCCCTCAGACCCTGCCAGCTCCCTCCAGTGCGGTCCACAGGGCCTCTCAGGTGCCTGTATCTAGCAACATTAACGGCTGGTGCCGAAAACAGATCAGCAGGCTTGTTAGGAGCCAGTCACCACAATGGTGGTCACCAAGCTGGCTTAATATGACTCCAGCCATGCTTCATGCTCTTGAGTAGCTGCTCAGATATATCTGGTAGTCTCCTTTCAGTGCTCAGATTCATGCTCTTCAATTCCTATTCTTTCTTCTACTAATATAGTACATCTTGCTGGCATCTCTTAACACTCATTTGCTGGCTGGCTGACAGGTCTCAAAAAAGCACGTCTTTCCACTTCGTGCAATTCTGTTTAATCTTGTATGGAGAAGGTGTATCACTTAAGCAACTTTTTCTACCCCTCCTTTTCTGCATGAAAAAAGAAAGAAGTTTGGAAAAAGAATGACAGCAGTGTTTTAACCTAAACGGGAGCAATTTGCATGCAAATCAGATTTTTCAGGTGCCACAGAAGATGTGGGGGCCCTGCCAATCTGGAGGGAAAAATAAAAAGAAGGGTGAATTTGAACAAACACTGTTGAATGATGAACCTGCAACTTTCAGTTTCCTCCCTAGGACAAAGTGTACTGGAGAGAAAGTCTCTTCTGTACTACAACATATTTATTTTCATTCTCATTGACAGTACCATTGTAAGACAAAGAACCTGTTTTTTCTTTTATTTATATGCGTTCTCAAAGCCTCTTGCTTGCAAGTCCTACAAATGTAGTCAATATGTGAGTAGGTGCAGCTGGATATAAAACCAAGTGGGAAGTGGTTTCCTTACTGAACTTGATGAGAAAATGAGTTATACAATCAATAAAGTAGCACCAGACTGTAGAGAAAGAGAGAATCATATGATCTGCTAAACAGCATCCAGACATTATCAGCAATAAATCATGGTGCTATGAAGTTAGCAGAGGCACAACAGAGGTGATAAAGCTGTGGAGAATAGAGGAGCCCCAGGGAAGGCAGCAGTCTGCCACCAGCATTTTAGCTCAACCAGTTCATCACCCCAACAGTATTTCTCCCAAATGTAAGCATTTGTTACACATGGGGAGAAATCCTTATGCTGCAGAGCTGGCACTCTTGTCATAAATAGGGTTATTTGCACCTCTCAGAGAAAGACCTTTCAGAAAATTACGTCTGTGGACATTTATGTTCTTCTGGCAGCACTGAAGCAACCTTTTTGGGAACGTGAAGGCACCAAGACCTGTGGCAGGGGATGCCAGAGCACTCCATGCTTAGGACCGCTGCACCACACCACAGAGCAGCTATGTAGCCATTCCAGATCCATAGCACTGCCATAACAGTCATTTTCACAAGAACCTCAACATCAAATTCACCAGTTTTCCCTTATACTTGAAAACAGAGAGCGCAACCTGAGGAAAATGCCTTGTGTTTGCCTTCTCATGGATGTGAACAATGGAACTGCCATATCAGGAAACAGTCTCCAGCACGCAGATTAGTAAATAACCTACAGCTGCCATTTGCTAACACAAACATACATTGGTCTTGGAAAACCTGTACTGAGCACAAGTTTTGCAAGTATTTGCTCTTCAGCTTTCTACTTTGATGTTCCTGGTATGCCAGTATAATTTACCACCACTGTTCTTAGAGAAGTGTTACACCCTTTCTAAAATAAAACAGAGCTATGTGACAGATCTAAAACAGAGAAATGCATCAGATCAATTAGCGGTTCTGCTGCTTTTATGGCACTGATTGGTGTTCTCAAGCTAAAAGCCAGTTTTCCAGCGAGAAAAGAGTGGCTCTGCATACGGGCTCCATCTGCCGGTACACTGCTCTCCAAGCTCTGCTCAGTGTAGAGTAAACTGAAACAAAACCTACATAGCCATCACTTAACATTTTTCTTCTCTCAGCCTATGAATTTCAATAAATACACTATCTGTTCATCTTCTGTGTGGGAGTTCAGTCATCTTCTTGGCAGCAATATTATTCTAGAGCAATTACCTGTGTCTTTATCACCTATCATTGTGCATCATCATCTTTTCATCATGTGTAAAAACCAACCACTTTATTACTACAATTTCTGTAGGCAGCCCGGTCCTGTTAGTTACCATGGAGATGATCTGTCAAAAGAAGTCTACATTTAAAGAAGTGAAAGCTGAGAAAAGGAGATGAAAAACACAAAAAGCCTGAAATGAACTTGTTTCTCTAAGTCAGAGTTTAAAACACAAAAAGCACATCTTGGACAGCAACACTGAGATGCCACTAACAACCTAGTTAAGAATCCATCAACCTGCCAATACAGAGGATGTCTCAATGACTCACAAGCATTACTATATGCACAGAGGCTTGGCTTTAATCCCTCATCCAAGTCCCATCACCTGCTCTTGGGAAGGCCAATTTCTTATTAGTATAAATCAAAGATAAAATGGAGGGAGGGAGGACAGGCTGGAACCGCAGGCAGCTGGCAACAGCAATTTTCGCCTCCCTGGTAGTCACTAGCAAGACAGAGGATTTTACATCAGCTGCGCTATAGTTTATACCCATTCCTGAAAGCCTCTTTGAGTTTATCTTTCTCCTCCAACTTCACCCTGGTTTTGCTCCACTTTTGCCCCTCCCATGGACTCCTGCCCAGCTCTGCTCTTTTGCCCCTTCCCTCACATGGAGAGGGAAGAAAGGAAAGCTGCACATGGCTCTCCTCTTTCCATAAAACATATGCATACTTGCAGCTGTTTTACCTCTCTCAATTCCTATATATTTCAAAAGAAGCTGTCAGTGGCAGCTATTTACAGATGCTTGCTCCCTCACCCACACACATACACCCCCTGCCTCACTTTATGAAATTCTGTTTTCCTCTTTGAATGTTTTCATCTCCTCCAGCCTTCCAGCTCCCACCCTTCCAAGCTGTAATTGCTCTCATGTTACTGCAGGAAAAATATTAGCAAAGTACAAAGCACTTGCTGATGCTCTGTGTTTCTAGGATGCGTCATTAGCAGGCTTGAGCTGAAACACGCCAGGCTGCAAACGGCTTTGGCTCTATTCATCTTTGTATCTCTGGAAGAAATAAGCAATCTCAGAGTTGTCCAATTTGTTTAATATCAAGTACACATGCAGTGAGCTTTAATGATGTGGCCTGTCATGCTGAACTGTGAGAGTACAGAAAATGACCACCTATTCACTATGTTCACAGCTACCTAGCAGAATTATCCCAGTCCTACAAATCATAAAAAGATAGCTAAGGAGAAAGGAGACAATCTCCAAAAGTTTCTCCAGACTTAAAAGCACTTTATTTTCTGTCTGTCCACCCTGAGACACATGGTACTTAATTTTCATAAGTGCTAAGTGTCCATGCTTTCCACGGGTTTCCACCTGCATAAAACTTTCTACGTTAGGAAGATGAGTCTAAAGAGCATCAAATTTAGACACTGCAACTAGACAGATGTCTAGAAATCTGAGACTAATCAACTACCAGGGTATTAGAAAAGGCACTGCAGCAGAAATAATGATCGGGTTCAGCAGCAGAAGGTTCCAGTGCTTAACTTCTGAGAAAAGAAGGAGGGAATATAAAATAGGCAGGAGAGGGAGAGGTTACAGTAAAACAATAGGCAGGAAAGAAAAGTGATTAAAATAGAAAAATAAAACCCAAAGATATATCAGGAATGCACTGCCATCAGAGCTCAAAGCAGAAATCTCATGGACAAAACAAAAAGAATCAAATCTGCAGATTTGAGAGACTAGTTTAGTTTTCCTGAGAAAATATGAACTAAGCAAGAAAAATCACATTCTGATCTCAAATCTGATCTTCCCTGAAAACTTATTATGAAGCAGAACTTCTTCCCAACTGTCCCCTTAGCAAAAGTGCTATTGAAGAGAGACTGAAACCACAGATAGATCAGACAGTGCAAGTTTCAATCACTGAGGAAATGGCACCCACACACCCTCCTTTAAGGGTGTGGGTCCTGTGTTTCCTCTCTCTCTTTAGATACCTTTCAGTGTCAGGTTGAGCCATCAGCTTCCATATGGCGCTTTATCTTCTACAAGACAGGCCCAGGGAGTGTCACTTCCCTGCTCTTTAGCATGGCTGGTTGCTGCACAGATTGGATGTAGATGGAGAAGTTCCCAGGCTACAAAGTGGTTTCCAGCATCCTGGGCCAACTTGAGCCGCCACTTGGTAGGCATGCTGTAGAAACTTCTGCTAACCTCATTTTCTCCAGCCAAGCCTTCCAGACAGGCTTAGCAGATGCTGACTCCCTGCACAGGATCTCTGTGCCCTTCCAAGGCAGATGCCCTCAACCAGCAGCATCTGTGCTGCCTCTCTGCCCTGTGCAGAGAGGTGCTGGCAGGCAACTGGGGCAGACGGTGTTTCTGCTTGTCTTCTCCTCTTTCCCACTGACAGGTCTGCAAAGCCAGCCAGAACTGCCCTGACAGGGAACACTGTCTGTCCTGCCCGCTGCTGCTGGGAGATGCTCTCCCTGTGGCAGCAACAAGAATAAAAATGGAGTACAGGATAAAGAAGGATTTCTTCTTCTCTTCAGAACAAATCAAATACAACCCAACACACACACTGCTCCATAAAATGGCCAAAACATTCACCAGGAATCCTTGGGGGCAAAGGAGAGAGAACCAGTATGTCCCTTTTCATTCCCCTCCAGAGAGCCAAAAGCATATTTCCCCACTGGTACCCATGAGCTGCTGCAGCAGCGGGATGCCAGATTATGAGTCAGACCAGGCAAGAATTGTTCCCTGTGCCAGGGCAGCACAAGATGGGCAGGCTTGGCAAGGGGAAAGGGTGGCAACATACAGCAACTTCACTAATGTCAGCAAGCCCTGCACAAGGGTCAGCAGGCCAGCACCTTCCCAGAGCAGCCTGCTACAGCCTGGAGCACTGCAAAGCCCACACCACTCTTCCTGCCAATGATCTGTGCCTGGAGAGTGGGCACAAGTGCTCATCCCTCAGCAGCATCACATATCCACAGCTTTCCTAAAAGTCAGTATGACCTAACAGCCACGAGCACAGCTATCACTTTCCCAGTCTTGAACTGGCTGGGACAGAGTAGAGAGAACATGGGGATTGGCTGCATTCAGATGGCACCTGCAACCCATCTCCTCCATGGTCTTACATGATCATCCCTTGGCATGATGATTAACATGTGGACTCAGCACAGATATATATATCTGCAATCCAAGTGTAAAACAAGCAATGGCTAGATAATGCAAGCTGGGATAACATGTGGCATGCCAGATGCTCATCCAGCCCAAGGTCGCCATCGCCTGATTTTACTTCACCAGTGGCAACCACAGGATCAGACCACCTAAACTCCACCTAAACCTTTGAACTGTCATGAATTTTTCCACCCAGTGATCCAGCATCACTCTTCATCAAACCACAAAGCAGGGAGTGCAATGGGAAAGGCACAGATAGACAGCACTACAGTGGGAGATAAACAGATTTAATCACTTAACAATCACTTAATCACTTAACAAAAGGTATGCTCAACCCTTTGTTCAGAATTGCTTTTTGCCAAAGAACCAAATAGAAGGCAACCTTGCATCTTTCCTGGTTTTGCAGGTATAAACAAGTCAACACAGCTAAGCCAGTCATCCTGTCTGCAAGAGTAATCCAGAAATCAGAGCTCCCACGACACTACAGGCAGCTCTTGGTTGGCAACAGGTAGCCAAAAAGCCAGGATCCCTTGCAGGGAAAGGAGACAAGCCTGCTTTCTCATGGACAGTCTCACTTCATTTATCTGGAGTTCTGCAACAAATGAGTGTGAATACTTTAATAAACCCAATTTTGATAAAATGATCAAATTATTGCATCGCATTAGCTCTTTCAAGATGTCAAGACAAGAGGCAAGAGAAACTGAGGCACCACAGTTCAGGGTGCTATATGGAGTGCCTGTACAGAGCCTTCCTCTGCCTGGGTGCAGGGTTGCTTGCAGGCACAATGGGGAAGGGGTGAAATACAGACCATGAACCAACATGAGAAGGACTTGGGGGTGTTGTTCGATGAGAAAATGAACATGAGCCAGCTTCAGTGTGCACTCGCAGCCCACAAAGCCAACCGTATCCTGGGCTGCATCAAAAGGAGCGTGACCAGCAGGTCGAAAGAGGTGATCCTGCCTCTTTACTCTGCTCTTGTGAGACCTCACCTGGAGTATTGTGTGCAGTTCTGGTGTCCTCAACATAAAAAGGACATGGAACTGTTGGAACAAGTCCAGAGGAGGGCCACAAGGATGAGCCAGGGACTGGAGCACCTCCTGTATGAAGACAGGCTGAGGAAGTTGGGGCTGTTCAGCCTGGAGAAGAGAAGGCTGCGTGGAGACCTCATAGCAGCCTTCCAGTATCTGATGGGTGCTTATAGGGATGCTGGGGAGGGACTGTTCATTAGAGACTGTAGTGATAGGACAAGGGGTAACGGGTTAAAACTTAAACAGGGGAAGTTTAGATTGGATATAAGGAAGAAATTCTTTCCTGTTAGGGTGCTGAGGCACTGGAATGGGTTGCCCAGGGAGGTTGTGAATGGTCCATCCCTGGTGGTGTTCAAGGCCAGGTTGGACAGAGCCTTGGCAGGGGGGTTGGAACTAGATGATCTTAAGGTCCTTTCCAACCCTAACTATTCTATGATTCTAACATTGGTGGCAAGGACAGAAACCAGGATCTAATACCCAAAATGCAAATCTGAAGGATTAGGTTAATGAAGAGGTACCATTATAACTCTTCCCTGTAACACTGTAACACTTATATAGTCATACACAAAGCAATACATATTTCTGTGACCAGTGTTAATTATTTCAGCTCACAGCGTGTTTATATCCTCAGTTCAGCAGTAGCCTTGATTGGTTCCTTAAAAACTTAACAATAAACGTATTCCCAGCCTCACCTTAGGGCAGCAGTTTACTGGCAGTGCTAGATGAAGTGTACAGTCAGCACCACCCACAGCAGTCTGCCTGGCAGAGGTGCTGGGCTGGACTGGATTCAAAGGCAGCTCTCAGCTGGGGAGATACTGAGACACAAATCATCAATTCTGACAACATCCAGGTGGAAAACCAGGAGCTCCCTCAGTGCTTTTGGAGAAAAACAGGGACAGGAGATCACAGATCATACCCCCAGTTGTTCTCACGTCACTTTGAGAATATTTTTCTGTATATATCTCTGACTTATTGGATGTTCCACTAGTTTTTACAGGTTTTTCATTAACCAGCAAGTAAAGCAGGCAGCTAAAGTCAAACTAGACCTGTACATTGAACAGGCAGAAAGTTCTGAGCAAGCAGTTTTTCCTTCCCCGGTAAAGGTTTAAGGAAGACACAGACACTAGATCCAAGTGATGTTTTATCTTCTGTCTGCAGGCAAGCATAGTGCAAATTCTTGAAAATATCATTGCTAATTCTCTTCAGACTATTTATTGCCCTTGCTACTTACATGTATTTGAAGAACAGAGTAAACTTTTATGATGTCTTCTGCTGCACAATATTGATGCACAATGCCAGCACAGTACTTCAGGGACATCCTCCTTTGTACCCCTCCCACAAATGCAGGAACACATCACCTTACTTTCAGCTCAACAGACCAGGAATCCACTTGCATACTTTATCACATGGCCTCCTGCACCAGTCAAATCTGGATACTTCATCCCCAAGTTGTGATTTTCAATTCTACTTTAAAGCCCACACTCTAATTGAGATTCTCAGACAAGGGTTTGCAATTCCTTGGGGAGCTCAGAGCATTTATCCTCTCTAGAGAACAGCTCATCACACAAATTGCTGCCAGCAATGAAAGGCAGTTAGGATCTTCCTGATTAATACAAAAATAGTATACATAAGTATTCTATGATTCCATGATTCTATGATATATACTTCCAGCAAAACCCATTACAATTGTGTCTCATTCTCCAGCCCCAGAGGAATCAAAGACTCTCATTGGAAAAGAAGATGGAGGTGAAAGGACCACCAAAATCTCAGCTGAGCCCCAAGATCATCATACTGGCAAAACTCTGGGAAACTAGTGTAAAGTGAACACATTGGTCCTGGGGTGGCACTGGGAATAAACCACTCTTCTCAGCAAAATCCTTCAGCTGTGGCAGAGGTCTAGCAAGGAAAACCCCTGGCTGACATGGAATGATCTCTGCAAAAGAAGATCAAGAAATTGGCTTGCTGTCTGTCTGCTTTGTACATGGCATTGCGTTAGATGATGCAGCAGAGATTTCAGCTGGCTTCAAGCTCGTTTGCACAAGTAGTGGGGATAGTCTAGCCCTGGCAGGAATGCACAGCTAATTAATCTTGCCAAGGATTAATTTGCAGGATAGACACAGAAAAGCCTGTAAGCTTCTCTGGGATCTAGCCCTTTCATCTGCAAAAGAGCCACTACAACTAGGGTGCTTATAGCCAAGAGACACCAGTGCCATGTCCAGCTGACACCACTGGGCTGCCCATTCGTGCTTTTCCCCTGAGGTAAAATTTTACATGGGGGCATTCCATACGGTTGGTTGCCTTCGCCAGTATGGAGCTGTGACCATCCCTGTATGAGGCTCAAGAAACAGTTCTTCCTCTTTTCTCAGTACTGCTGCATACTGCATCTAGTACCTGGTAGTATCCTGGGGGTAAAGAAAATAAATATTTAAAAATCTGTTAAAAAAAAATACAAAAAAAAAAAGGTTGTGGAAAAAATAACACCTAGGTAGACATAAAGAAAGGTGGACTATTTCAGCTGAAAAGATGAAGGAGAGAATCACTGTGGATAGAAAGGGGATTTCTCTCTATTAGATACAATGCTTAAATTGCAGCAGGAAAACCTGTCAGGAGTTAGATACAGTTCATCTGGATGTGGGGCAAGGGAACAGACCTGTGGTCCTGTCCAGCTTCATTTTCTATTATTAACTTCGCTCCTCAGTACTCATGGGTCAAGACACCCTCCTGCTGACTAGTGTACAAAGCCAGACTGAATAGGATTTGGTACCCATTTTGCTCAAGCTGAAGAGTTTTCCCACAAAAAATAATGGTTTTATTTAGCCTTTGTCCTAAACATCCAAACAAAAAAGAGTAAAAAATAACCACAAATAAACCCTGAAAAAGAGAGCAATTCCACAGAAGGAAAGTCAGTATTAAAATCCATCAGCAGAGAAGCACAGACTCTATTAAATTTATTGTTTGGTTTCAGGACTCGGGAAGAGTCTCTTCATTTCCTGTATCTCTTGAGTATTTACTATGTCCCCTATGAGCTAAGTCTTTCAGAGTCATTTTAATGTCATGTTCTAAGCACTTCTGCATTGTAAATCATCGATTTTTATCTCCTTCTCCCAATCAATGCAAAGATATTTATGCTGAACACATAAAAGCTCTTGACACTATAGGAAAACCAATTACACCCTGCAAGATGTTTGCTTTTGGTCGTTGACATCATGGAATTATCCATTACACTTTGCACATGCCTGCCGTTTACAGGAAAGCAGTATGACCTTGCCTGCCTGAAGTTTGCATCTCTGTGACCTGGTAAAGCCATGCAGTGTGAGCTTGCAGCTCCCTGCCTCAGGGAGTACCTGAACTGCAAACGGTGAAAGCTCAAAGAAATCGGGAAAGGAGAAGCAGCTATCATGCCAGTCCTGCTCCTGTGCTCCTATCAGACATTGCTTGCTGTCAGAGACAAGATGCTGGCAGCAGAGATCTTTCTTCTAGCCACTGCAGTCCTGTTTCTCTCCACAGCCACAGGGACAGTGGAAAATTTACATTATTTCTTTCAAGTGCTTTCCAAGTGCTGCAAGGATGCGTCCTGTGTCCATCCTCTATCAGTGTGCCAGGCTGGTCCTTCTGTCTCATCCCACTCCTACATGCTGGGCTAGCAATAACTATACTTAAACTCTAGGGCAGATACACACTGAAGTACCCACAAGCTCCTGTAGTAGTAAATTGTATAGAGGACACCGTGAACCCTTTCACTTGCCTACCCTAGCTTCCTTCTCTTTAATAATGCTCCATCCTTCCTGGATGCAATCAGGGCACCGGGTGCAAAAACACAGAGCATGCTTGGATGGCTCCCCCGCTCCATGCTACTGGCAAGACAGGTTCATGGGATGAGCCAAGAACCAGCCCTTTTATCTTAGCAAAACTGCAACAGACTTGTCAGGTCTCCGAGGCGTTTATGCTCATGACGCCCACCAGTCCCTGTCTTGCACTTTCTTCTTCTAGCAGTAGCAATTCACACCTTCCTAGCAAACCACTGATGAGTCTGTGCTCCCTGGAAATGACCCACCACCAAAGGACCTCCCAGGAGGTGCAGTCTCCCCAGCCTCAGCATCACATTCTCTTCTCTCCCATGTCACCAGCTCAGCAATGAAAAGCAGGTCTCCTGCTATGCTGACTGACACATGGATGCGCCTCACAATCACAAGACTTGATGCTTGTTTTCTCACATATTAGACAGGAATGTGTTTCGCTCAGCACTAAGTCAGCAGTATTTGTGGAATAAGGGTGTTGAACAAGACCACACAGGAGCGCTGTACCTTCCTTAGCACTGCTGTCAACTTAGCCTTTCCATTTCAGGTGTTTGTTCAGATTTTATCTGAAGTTGACAAATGCCTGTGGCCCCAGCAGGTGAGGAACAGCCTTCACAATGAGCTCAAGAGAATTGCATTTCCTTTTAAAACCTTGGTAAGATCTTGAAGTGTAGAAGGCTAATTCCAATGAAGTCAGGAAGCTGTGATGATTACAACAGATCCAGCCTGTAAGCCATGAGCACACCTTTAATAAGAGTATATATAGAGAGAGAGCATTAAACACCCAATGGTCATCATTTTCTCTGCTGGTTGCAAAAGCAGGAATTATACAAGCAGCAACACCACCAGAAGCTTTAGGATCCAGAGTCATCATGCTTGATTCTCTTTAGATCCTGACTGACCCAGCTGAGTGAGGCAGAAATATCTCTCATGATCAGAACAATTTGTGTGTCTAGCAGATACAAGTTCCAGGTACTGCATGGGAGATTTATTCATTCATAGCCAAACTGCTTATACTTAATCTAGTTTAAGTTTTTGAACTTTCCTTAGAAGGAGACGGGGTTTTTATCTCTTGTTGCCAAAACAGGCAGAATACAGTAAATTCTCTGTAGATCAGGCCCAAATCACCCAGGAAAAAAAGGGCAATAAAAAGCCCCACTTTGTTTAAAAACTGACAACTGCACTTTGACTCCAAATTTTAGGGAAAAAATTAGCCCACTACCTCACCACTCCCCCCAGTTATTCATCTCCTTCTGAACATTTGGAACATCAGGCAGTCAAAGGAACAGTGTGAAAATGCCAAGCAGATACTGAGGGCAGAAGCAGGAGTAGAGAAAAGATCACTCATTTTAAAGAGGTTGACAGAGACATGCACACAAAAGAAATGCTAATGACAAGATCTTTCAGCGTATCGGTTCAATGGCATTAAGCCCTTTGGCTATCTCTCTTCCTCAAAAATCAAAGTAGTCTTAAATAATAACAGTATAAAATTAAGCAGATTTCATACTCTTTATTCTAAATCAAGTAAGGTGGCACACGTGGCTCAGATTTAAACCACAGAGGAAATAACAACCTTAATTCAGAAGGAAACTAGACAGGTATTTGCCATCATTCTGTTAATCCACTTTACAGTCACACCTTAGTTAACTAGAGAACACACAGTGAAATAAATTGGTGCAAACATATATTAACAGTGATGCCTGTGTAATACCTATGCAACATTCATCAAGCAGGAGTCAATCAGATTCAAAAAGACCTGTATCAATAGACATCCTACTAGACAATGCTACATCTCAGTGTCTGAGAACAGTGTGGTCCAACAGGGCACTTTGTTCAAATCACCTGTTCATCTGAACAAACTAACACCACTGCAAGCCCTGCAAAATGCTCCACACTTCCTAGGGGAAGGAACCAATCAGGCTGACGCATACCTGCTCTGTCCTAATACCTGCCCCTGACTTCAGACTCAGACAGGACAGACCTGGAATCTGAAGGAAGAAAACCTAATGGGGAAAGTCTGCAGGGCTCAGAGAAGGCTGATAACATCTGAGGGGAAGTAAATGAAAGAAAGCAGGGCATTTGCAGTGGTCTGAAAGAGACCATATCAAACAAAATGTAACCATATTGTATGTACACTGACAAAGCACAGGTACCTTCATCTCTTTAAAAGACAGCATGTTGCATTTTATTTTTTAGCTCAGTCATGTCTCTCTTATCCACATCTCCCTTTTTCCAATCTCTAATTTCCACAGATGAACAAGGTGCACTATACTTAGAAAACAAAGAAATAAATGTCTTTCAGAAGTATTAGAGTGTAAGACACTTTGCACAGGGATGTGCACTATGTGATTCCCATAACATATATGAGGTAGCAGTTGTATTTCATTACGTTATTGGAAGAAAGAGTCCCTAAACAGAAACAGTGTAGGACAAAGGAGGGTCAGTTGTTTAATGCTGAGTCCACACACAGACTTTTGCATGCACACAAAGCAACTCCTTCCTGCTGTGAAAGGCAGTCAATTTTCATTTGGAAGAAGCATTGCTAATGTGAAAGTTAATAAAAAACTGTCATCCAGTGACTAAGAGAGTGATGTCTGTAGCAAGATCCTTGCTCAAGCACCTGGCTGTTGGATTTCAGCACTGAAATGCCCACCACTGAAAGTACCTGCAATGTGAACGGCACGCTGACTCTCTGCCCATCCCCAGTACGTGCACCCGTGTGAGCAGCCAGAGGCAGCCTGAGGCACCTCTGGAAGGACACTGAAGACAAAGCAGCGACTCTTGCTGATGGCCACAAAACAGGATGTTACTGTACGTAACTGTACTGTTTCCTTCACAGCTAGCAGAGGAAGAGGGTCATGCAAGCCAAGCACGCCCTCCAGAACATCCTTTGAGATAAGTGTGTGCACATGTGCACACATGCACATGCACCTGCACCTTCCCAAAGAGAACTGGAGGCATCTGAATGTGATTCCCCAATTTAACTCACAGCAAACAAGTGCTCAGAGGATGACAGGCTCCGCAGGCCTCATGTGCTGCAAGACGTGGATTTCAGTTCACTTTGCAGAGACATAAAAGGTCACAGGGTGGAGATGTGAACTCTCTCATAAAGCAAAAATCCATGCCAAGTGCTCATTAGATAATCAGCCAGCTGCACACAAACTTTTATTGGGTAGCAAGGAGCTACAGACCCCTTCTGACAGCATAAGCAGCCTCTAGGCTGTGGCTCAACATTCTTAACAGCAGCTTGACATACTGAATCAACACCCTGTCATTTTGAATGCAGCCCTGTAATATTATCTGCAGACGTGTGTGTGTATTCCACATCTGAACTCCCACCTGAAATTAATTCAAAACCTTTCAGGGAAAAGGAAAGGAAATTTCGAGCTGCGCTCTGCTGACATGATGGTTATTGATTTCTCTCCCTGCAAGGAAACCAAGACAGCACCTCCAGTCAAAGGATATGTTACATTATGAGACTGTCCTGGAAGACAGGTGAAAGCAATGTGAAACAAATAGTTCTTTTGTGGACTCTGCTTGATGCACGGGAAGAGTGATTTTGGTTTGTTTGCTTCCTTAATACACAAATATGCTACCAGTTTTTTCCAAGAAATTAAAACTTTTTCAACCCAAGTACAGTCAGTATAATGCTCAAAGTCCCTCCAAAAACTGGGTCCAGTCTTCTGCTACAAAAAATTTCAGGAATCAAAACTTTCTGTGAAAAAAATAATAACAAAAGCTTTCATTTAATTCTCTATTATTTTTAACTGTTTGAAGCAATCATCCTGCAGAGTAAGATCGCAATGAGATAAACCCTGGAGATACTCGCATCACAGGGGTGCTGCAGTGCCCTCTAGAGTCTGCCACTTACTCATTCCAACATCTAGACAGATTTTTGCAGAACTGGCTCTAAAGACATCACAGAGGGAGTGCTGTCTACCACATATGAAGCACGGACAAGAGTTCAGATTCAGACTCTTCAAGTGGTTCTCAGTGTTATTCTGGATGATATCTCCCCCCACACTCCTCTTGTTAAAAAGGCATCTCTATAAAGTAAGGCATTACATTTTAAAAAGGACTTTCAATATCAGTATCTTTATAATCCACAGAAATAAAGATGCTAACAAAGGTAAAAACAAATACTGTATTTTTTCTTACTTTCTCCCTTCCAAAAGCCATTACTATTCCTGTAACTCAGATTGCAGGATGAAGAATCTACCTGGCTCCCTCCAAATGAAACACTGCTGCACTCAGAGCTGCTGCATTCAAACTGTGCAGCGCTACAGAAAGATGGATATTGCTCCTAGGAGTGCCTTTTTCTGATTTCAAATTAGTTCCAGTTCCCTTCTTTCAAACTGATAATGAAATATCCCCAAAGCAGCTCACTACTACACATACATATCCATCTGCATGCAGCTAACCACCATCCATTTTTTCCACTCATAAGCTGTCAAGGACAAAACATATCTTAACCCTGGCATATCAAAACTATTTCAAGTACGTTCCGCTGACACCACGTTCTAACTAACATATGTACACATCCTCATGTCCCTTGTAGCAGGAGGTGGTCTAGATATATTTCATCCTTTTGCACTGGGAATGGTGGAGCATCTTCTACACATTTCAGACCTCTTGCTTCACCCCTAATAGTTACGCATCTAAGCAACCCATATGCTTTCCCAAATGGTGGCATCTGCCTTTCTGTTTTTGAAATACACAAATATATTCTTTGTACTTGAACAGTGCTCAAAGGCAGTAGCTGATTTCAGGATTCTGTGATAAGCTCCCAGTAACAGATGGCTTTCACTCTACAGATCACTTGGGGCCTAAAGAAGGAACATAAAGGGGGTTGAAATAAGGACAGAAGCCATCTTGTTTGATTTGTCACCATCCACATCAAATTGCACAAATTCTGTGGGACATGATACGTTTCAGATATGTAATAGATACATGCCTGAATGTATGCACACACAATGTACCCTTAAAAGAACACAGAGACATGGCTGAGCCAGCTTCCTCTTGTCCATTATCAGATGACCTTCTCAGCATCACAGCAGTAGTAGTGAATTCAGGTCTGGAGAATGTCTTGGCCTCATGAGCCAGGTAGTAAAAACAGAGCAGGAGTAAGGGGCTCTGGGGAAAAACGGGAAAAAAAAAGAAAGATTGCCCAGCTGCTGAAAGATATGCTGCAAATTACAAAACCAAGACTGTCGGGACCCTTCTCAAAGACCTTGGAGCCTGTATGAAGTCACGCAGCCATGAGAAATGAAGCATCAATATAAGATGGTCCCTGGCACTGCCCAGACTAACTGCTGGATGGCAGTGGGAATATCAAGGGCTGCATTCTTTGTGTGGTATTTCTAGCCACACAGGATAGGGGCATAGAATATGGCTCTTAAGAGTTTCTCTGGCTACATGCCAGTGTCTGGAAGAAGACTAAGGTTTCCAGGGGACATAGTGATCCCTTAGTCTCCAGCAAATATCATAAAAGAGCCAAGAGGTTGGGGTTTTGGGATTGTTCCCTGAAGCTTGCCTGTTTTCTCAAGCTCCACATCATCTCTGCTGTACTCTGCCCTGTGAGGCTTGAGCTTGCATGGAAATTACAGCACATTAAACTCACTCCATGGCCTGACTAAAGCACCTTATGTAACAGCTGGGACTGCCCAGGGGATCTTCCATCACCTTTTCCGTTAAAGTTGGTAAAGGTTACTTATCTGCTACAAGGCATTGCTATCCTGGACATCACAAACACAACCTTGAAGTCTTTTAGCTTAGCCACGCTCAGTGTAGCCAAATTCCTGGTCCATCTTATGACAAAGGGACTTCCCAAAGACAAACTTGTAGGCTTAAATTGTAGGTTTGAACTAACTGTGTGCCTTTAAACTAACATAGTAGAATACAGCAAACTGTTCTAACTTGCTAGCACATAGAGAGAAAGGAATGTTTGGCTGACAGGGGAAGCAACATCATGGGACTGATAACAACTAAGGAGACAGTAAATAAAACCAGGGATGCCAGCCTTCAAGACAGCAGAGTGGCGCCCAGCGCAGAGCGAGACTGGAACAGAACAGAAGCAAGGACATGCCAACTGCTAGCTGAGCACTAGGACCTTGCAAGCATGAGCAAGCACTGAGGTCATTCAGTAAACACAGTGAGGAAGACCATCGTTGACCAGCAGAGACTCCCACTCAGCACGAAAGCACATGCATAATTGGGATGCAAATATTATAATTAGTTGGGGGGATTTCATGAATATGTAAATGATTTCCTGGAAAAATCTGTAAATATGCATGAGTATGCTAAATATATAGCTGCTGCTTGCAAGTAACAGGCATGCTCACCTGTGCAAAACTACTTGAGTGTGTGCTCAGCACTGCAATAAAGAATGCCTGCTTTCTAAAACTCCAAATTGAGTCTTAAGAGAGTTTCTCTGATGGACTTTTATGGCAACAACTCACTTTACAGTTTACTCTCTCTGCCTCTCTCCTCCAGGAAAGGAGGGTCTCCATGACTGCCTTTAGCTGTCTCTTGGTTTGGGTTTGAACTCAGCTCATTTTTCTGGAGCTTCTCAGATGGAAATAGGAAGGAGCTTGCTCTTTAGTAATGATGGCAAAGACTTCACTGTTAGGAACAAGATGAAAATAGACAAACATGGGTTTTAAATTCTTCCCAATCCTTCTTAAACAGTACATGCTTTATCCATCTTCACCTGCACCCTCTTTGCCATCCCTCTGTTCTGAGGGATATCTGGATTTTGTCTTTCCAGCAGCAGCTCCTTGGAGCTACAGGCACACAGCTACCATGTGGATGTTACAGCAAGAATGAGCCTCAGTTCAAAATGAAGACACCAAAACCCAGTCTCCTGTAGCTTGGTGTGCACTGGGCGCCTGAGCTCCCATCACAGTTAGTGCATCACCACTCAGTACAGCCTAGGGAGCTCAGAGAGCCACTCTGCTGAGCACTCACTCCATATCTACTTCAAAGTGAGCTGAATCACTTTCTTGGCTTCATGGAGCATCATGACTAGATTTCCATTAACTTTAATGGGAGCTCAGATGCCTAACACACACCTTCACGTTGGTTTAATCTCACAATGAATCTCACCTCTGCCCTTAAACCCATCACAATGACATAGAGCTGTGCGTTCTCTGGGAAGCCACACACCTTGCATAAAATATTATGTATACAGCATTAGCATAATTAAACCAGTGCAAGTTTTATGTCTGGACATAACTTAAGTATACATTCCCTATTTGCGCTATTCTAAAAAAATAGGAATTTTGTTATGTGGGTTTGATTTGGTTTTGGGTTTTTTTACAAAATACTATATTCCCTCTGCTAATTCAGTAGTGCTCCCTCCATGTTTTGTTACTGCTTATGTAATGTTTTTGGAAACTACTGAGCAAACTGCGAACACTGGAATACTACTATCTCAATCCAAAACAAAGTGGGAAAGCTTTTAAGTTTGTCAAACATACATTACATTAAATCACACTCAATTAACCTAATCAAATATTTCTCCAATGAAAACATACGTTTCTGGGCTGGCAGTTTCTGACTCAGGCACAATTCATTCAATGTTAAGGGAAAATCATCAGAAAAACCATCTGTTCTCTCTAAATAGAGGAACTATTTTTACCTTCATGAGGAGCCCAAGTAATTATAAAACAAGGGTTGCAAAACAAAAACAAAACCAGTGGGTTTCAAAAAGAAAAATAAGAGGAGAGGACAAGACAGATGCTACCTTGTGATGATCGCAGTACAAACATGTTGCTAGCCATGTGCAGTTTAGGCCTTACACTCTTCACCCCTTGTGTCATCCCACTAGCTGAAGCTACACAGTATATGCTACAGGGAGGCACAGGGGTTTAGAGAGTGAAATTATGAGATTTGGTGAATGAATATTTACATACTAGAATTGAATGCCAATAGAATCACAAAGTTCTCAGAAAAGGGTGATTCTCAAAAGAAATCAGTGACAAAAGTCCCACACAATTGTTATTTTTAGGTGCCAAATTCAAAACTGCAGTCCAAAACCATCAGTCAGTTGACACCTAATCCTAGGGGATCTGACATTTTTTGCATTAAAATTCCCCAGGCATCCACCTGCTCACAGAAACTGTGACAGAATTAACCAAATCAGCAGAACTCCCTCATACCCAATCCTTCCCACAATCGTAACACAGAAACTTCTGCCTACGTTTCCTGATGAGCTTATCTATTACCAGGGAGACAAATCACCCTATCAGATCAAGTGGGCAGCACCTTTCTTCCAGCAGTTGCATGGCTACAGCTGCAAGACAGGACAGACCTGAGTGGAAGTCCTGGGTCTGCCTAGAAGGATCTGAACCCCAGCATCTGCACTCCACTAGCCTGTGGAGTCCTCCTGGAGCACAGTAACTCTCAGAACAGTAACACTGCTGAAGCTGCTTCATTTAAATGCTAAATGTACCAAAGAGAAACACCAAAGCACAACTCCATCGTGCACAGTGAGTTACCTGACACAAGGCAATCTTGACTTCTTGCTTGTTCCCCAGCGGTTGCTGATCAGAAAGGTGGGAGGTTGCCAGTATCTGTCATTCTCAGTCACATGAAAATGTTGGCATATGGCTTTTGCAGCCAGGCAAGTTGACCACCCTTGGTACACAGCACCAGGAATAGCATAGACTGAAAAGCCTGAAGGCTGTCAGATCGTGGACTGCCTTAAAACACAGAATTTCCCAACATGAACTACGGCAACAGGAATACACCTTAATTTGTTTACAGGCTGTCTTCTGACTTCAGCATCATGAAATGCACTCTGCTTCCATGGAAAAGCCTATGATACACCATGTCTATGATTCTATATACAACCATATAAAATCCAGTGGGGAACACTTCTTAATTGCAGGTAACAAGTAATTCAAACTGCAGAACAAAATCCAATGCACTGCTGCAAAATCCTGCAAGAATTTGTACATCTCATCTGCAATGGCTCCAGTAAAACCTTGACAAGCACTTTCTCTGCCATACAGCAACAAAATTGCCTGGACTAATTTCTGAGCAGGGCTCCCTGCTGCAGCACCCACATGAAGACCAATGAATATAATGGCAGGGTCAAAGGTACAGAACTTCTAAAGTCATTTTTGCAACTAGAAAATTAAATAGGTTGTAACTATACCCATGCCTCATGGAGCATGTGTGTTTTTTACAGGTCTGTTTAAATGCAACTATCAACTTCACCAACCAAAACCTAAGCCCTCCTTGAACAAAAATAGGTGTTTTAGGTAAATGTGTGGATTCTTTAGTAAATGATGAGGCCATAATCTCATCTGCTACAACAAGCAACATTCTAGTCCTCGTGGCAATAAAAAAAAAAAGCCTTCTTTCATTTTATCTACTCCTCTCAAAAGAAACTCGGAGGATTTCAAGTGCTGCAAAACAAGAAAAAGGACAAAAGCCTCCCACACATTAAATATATCATGTGGGATTTTTGTGGTGATTGTGTTGTTCTTCAGGGTTGACTCCAAGTTCTTAAGCACAAAGCGTAACCATTCTGCAGAATCCCCCCTCACTTGAAGAACTAATGCTTAGAAAAAGAGAAAGTACCACATCAAAAAGCAATAAATTATTTCAGAAAGCTCTTTTCTTTCACAGTGAGATATCACAAAGGGCTGAGTAGATCTGTGTAAAAATTACTGGGTTTTAGTTCAGTCACCAAACACTTTGTTTCAATTGTGCAAGCACTTGGTTTTCAGGATGAGGTGATGAGAGACATCTGGGGGACTTTTAAAAGATCTATATACATCATCTGAATATGCTCTTTAGACACTTCGGAGATGTAAAACACATTCTGATTTTCCACATTTTCATAAATGATTTAGAAAAAAAAAATTTTTTTTTTTACCAAAATAATTAGGTTTGGTACCACAAAACTTTATTTTTAAAAATAACAGCCATCTGAAAACATGTCTGCCAGCTGTAGGCATAAGCACTACCTGCAAGTGCCCAGATGCTTTCAAAGCCTGTCAAAGCCAATGAAGGCTAATTAAGGCTTACCCCTCCTGCCTGCTCTTGGAGGCACCTTGTATCTTGTACATTTGAATCACAAAAGCCCACTAACAATAATACTAATACAGCTAATAATAATACCTAGCTTACATGTAACACATTTTATTACAGTGCACTGCAGAAACAGCAAAGGGAAACAGATGCAGGGAGGGGAAGCAGAATGCTACGGTCTCTGAAGAAGTCAGCAGCAGAGCAAAGACTAATGCCCAGCACAAGTCCAGCCATGCCCTCTGCATGGGGCTAAGAGAGTTATGAAAAGTACTTGCAAACTGGAGGTGTCAGAATGATGAGAAGTACCCTAAAAGAAAATAAAACAGCCCCATTCCATCTTCACCCTTCCCCAGTGCCACTCGGAGCCCCTGTACTCCTCTCACAAGAAGTTTTCACCAGGGAGCATCATACAATTTATTCCAAGCCTGAAATGGGGACCATGTTAATGAAAACATGCCATCCAGCTGTTATTCCACACATGCATGAAAAGTAGCTGTGATCCCACAAGCAGAGGAAGGAATAAGTGTAATTTTGTGTTTGTATATGGAGAGTGAGCTCTGTGATACCCTTCCAATACCCTGTCTTCAGCCAACACTCTATGGCCTTCCTACTCAACCTGTCAGAGCTTCTGATGCAATCATACACTTTGTTCTTAAAATCATATCCTCTCTTGGCTTATGCAACCATCCTTTCACACCTCCAACTATTTCTTTTCATGATCTTCCTATCTTCCTCTAGGCCTTGCCCATCTCCCTGAGTTTCCCAGGAGACCTATTCCTTTTTTTTCTCCCATCTTACTTCCAGTCGCAGCCTCTATTTTTTGTTCAGCTCTGCCTCCAATCCAGATTTACCTTTCCATCTATGCTAGATCTTGGCATGCCTTTCCAGTGTTTTTACTCTACACCTTGTGAATCAGCTGAAACTTCAACATGGCTAAAGCACAGCTCATAATTCTGTTTGGCCCAAAATCAGGGCATCATCCTGTCTCAGAACTTGCTCTGGGGTTTAGCACCTTGTTTCTGTATAATGCCTGTATTGTTATGCACTTTGCAATCTTCCCATACTCTTTCAACTCCCTTCCTAATCTTTTCCATTTTGATTCCTGTGAGGTGCTCTTTTGGGACTTCACAAATGGCATCCTGTCTTCCTCATACCCACTGACAAGGTAGTCACAAAGGTCACTTCTCATTGCTTTAACCAAGTCCTGCAGCTGGTCTCCCTGCTGATGGGTAACACTGCTGTTGGCAATTTTAACCATTTACCCACTCATTTAACCCTTCAACACAAAACCAGTCTATCTTACACATGAAAAGGAAGATATCCAAGAATTCCATTCCTGATAGCACAGCTAACACAGTGTCCATGACTGATTAAAACATGTCTAATTTGATTCATTTATAGCCACTGTAATAGGTTGAATACATACATATCAAATGAACAGTTGATAACTATATCCTCCTCGGACCAGGAATTGATCTCCAAAAACTACATGAAGAACAGTCAGTGCAAAGTCTGAGTGCCTAAATAGCAACTAACCACACCAGTTTGTGGACTTCGTGTCTTCCCAGCCCCAAAACAGATTAGACTCAAGCCCTTGCTGAATAATTGATCAAATTTTCTCAGTGCACAATCAGAGCCATCAGCAATAGATCATACAAATAGAAAATGAACACAAGATCTCCTTAATGACCTTATCTAAGGCACATAAGAGGCTGGGTTTCAAAATGAAGCTGCCTGATGGTTTTAGATAACCTTCCCTATTAATTACAGATATTCCTACTTGGGTAAGAGTCATCTCTACAGCTGAGCAGCACCATGGAAGGACTTAACCAGGCCAGATGGTACACACTTGCTTCCCTTGTGCACTTGTACCAAAAGAACACTTCAAGAAAGTAAAGTGCAGTAAGTTCCAGACTGCCACAGATGGGTCCCTCTGGAAGTGCTGGCATCATTACTTAGAGCAAAGGCAAGCCACAGTGCTTCATTTTACAAACCCTGACACAGCTCACAGTGTTCTCACAGCTGCAGTGCTTCCAGCTCAGGGCCCCAGCACATCCACAGATGCACCACCACATTTGCAAGACTTCTTTCTTACTTGCTCATCTGCACTGAATGTGACCCATCTCACAGGGACCCAAGCCTATTGAATCAGTGCTAGAGCCATTATCATCAAGGTTCTGGGGACAGATTTGATTTAAGGTGCCCTACAAGCTCAAAAATGGCTTGGTGCCTCACTTGCATCTTCAAAACCTCTAAAAATATCTTTAAAAAGCCTGGCTCTAGGACCCACAAGCCCAGTGGCCCTTTAGCTTTTATTTTGTCAAAGAAGGAATGCTGCCTATACCTCTGCAACTGCATCCCAGTTCTTCAGATGAAACACTCCCCATCCTCTCCTCCTAGGCATACGAAGCTGCTTACCTTTGCAAATAATAATGCCCCAAGCAAACTCTCATCAGAGGCAGTGTCCCTGGAGAATACCCCCACTTGAATCAAAACAGGAAGGAAACAGATTTAAAATGTTCTCCAGTTTATTTTGTGAGTTACTTTGAAGTCTGACTATGTAGTTGAATGTTTTTTCATGGGGACAGGTGCATAAGCACAAATGCAGTCTCTCCATACAAGTAATTGTTTCACGTATTTAGAGGAGAACATACAATTGCAATCAATATTTTCCACAAAGCAAGCATTTTTCAAGATTTGCTTTCCACACAGCCAGATGTGACACAGGTCTATTATGAGCAAGAATTTAAGCAACGCTACATCAAAATGAAACAAGGGAGGTAACACACAAAGAAAAAAAAAAAAAAAGAAAAAAAGAAACTACCAGCTCTGCTTATTTCCTAGTAGCAGGTTTTTCATACGCACCAGTGCGGCTGTACTCAAACAAGCCTTCCACACTTAGATGCAATTTTACAGTCAGGCATCAAGCATACAGGCACAGGAGGTAATGTCTCAGCTCACTAGTAGAGGTGCAGCCTCACCAGTGCTGAGTACAGGGGGACAATCACTGCCGTAGTCCTGCTGGCCATACTATTTCTGATACAAAACAGGATGCTATTTTACAGCAGTAACCAGATTAAGTTCTAGTTGGGCTTTCATCCTTCTGATTTCTTCCCTGCGTAACCTCACAACATCTTTGTAGTCCTGCTAAGTTGCCCGCCCCTGCTTCCAAAGGTCATAAAATCATCTTCTTTTCCCAAGTTCCAGCTAAAGCCTGTTCAGGCAGGCCAGCCTTCTTCCCCATTAGGTTCTCTTTCAGCACATGGGGTTGGCCTCCTCCTGCCCCTTTAATACCACTAGAAGTGTATTGAAATGATCCACAGCTGCCTTTAGCACTGACCTGAACTGTGTTCCAAGCTGTACTCATTTCAAATTGGATTGAAGCCAAAGCTACTGGAGACCAAACTTCCTTCATTTTTGATCCTTCAGCCAGCAGGAACAATGAATTATTTAACAATAAAGATCAGAGCAGACTGCTGTAACACATATCTCTGATCACTTCGAGTCAGCACTACTAGCTCTTCTGGCAGCCCAGAATCACAGAGCAAAAGAGATCCTCTGGGTGTTATTCCCATCTCTGAGAAACGGTTCAGATACAAGGACAGAAACTGACACTGCCTGAGCTACCAGGATGCCCCTTTTCAGCCCAAAGCTCCCTGATCTAGCAGAACTCCCAGTTCTGCCAATGGTGCCACTGCTCCATGCAAGGGCAGGCAGGGTTGGCGTCTGCTGAGGTGTCTGTTGGATATAAAGCTAAACAGAACAATACAGATTTGCCCA